>NC_141691.1:2120737050-2121452050 GCF_964263255.1 Lissotriton vulgaris
GAACACATTATGGGGTCAATTAGAATGGCTGATGGATCGCCACCGACAGGCAGGCGGTGGCGATCCGTCCACCATCCTTGCCCGTCCGTTACCTATATTCCCCCGCCATATTACAATGGCGGGGGGACCGTGTGGCGGAGGGGAAGACCGTCCGCCGCTTTTCTGCCGCAGTCGCCTTGCGACCGCGGCGGAAAAGGTCTAATATGGTGACAAAGCTAGCCATATTAAGATGGCCGGATACAGATGCCTTTCCGTGGCACCACGAAAAGTCATACAGGCTTTGCTTTGGGGGCCCGTTCCAGGCCCCCAGGGTGAAGGGGAGGTGGTGGTACACATGCTGTGAAACGCTCAACTTGCATTTTTGACGGTCCCTGCCCCAGACAGGATGGCGGATGGACTTTGTCCGTCCGCCATCCTAATCGACCCTTAAGTTTCGTTCATAACAATGTAAATACACACAAAAGGAAGAATCCATCCTTTTGGCCTCATTTATGGTTCGAATGTTGGTGTGGGCAGATCTTGCTTACTGCTTCAGTTTCCTTATAGGAAATCTAGGGGCATATTATCAAGGGGGTTTATCTCTGCTTTTTTGGCTTTAAAAGCCAAAAAAGCGGAGATAAAATTATCTCCCTATTACCTAGCTGTCGCTAACACCAGTTAGCGACAGCTAGTAGGAGATAGCGACCATCTTGGGCCTTGCTTTGCATGTCAGTGATATTTATCACTAATGACATGCAAAGTGGGCGTGCCAAGATGTTAGCGACTGGAAACAGTCGCTAACATCGCTATCTCCTATTACCAACTTTTGGAGATATTCGCGCTAAGCGCGAATATCTCCAAAAGCTAACACCTGCCCAGAGCAGTTCTTAGCCATGTTATCCAATGGTAGGTGGATAACATGGCTAAGAGCATTAGCTCGGTAATGCATGAATATCGCGGCCTTTTCAGCGATATTCATGCATTTCGGCCGATTTTTATCGCTTAGGAGATATACCTTGATAATAGCAAGGTTCCTAAGCGATAAAAATCGCCGCAGCTCGGCGGTAAAAATATCGCCGCTAAACCAACATAGCGATAATTATTACTAGTTGTTGGTAATATGCCCCCTATTTTTTTCAGAGCATACAATGTCTTTCTCCAACTCAGATTAGCAGCCAGGAGGATTTCCACCACCCTAGCCTGCTCAATCAGCCAAAGAGTCTCTCATTTCTCAATTCTTTGAAATGGGAGCAGGAGAAAAAATGTGGGATGCACCCGCCACTGTGGCGGGTGCATCCTAATTCGGGGCACGGTACCTCCGCCCTTGTGGCGGACGGTACCTGCCCCAGACAGGATCGTTGATGGACTTTGTCCGTCCCCCATCCTAATCGACCCCTAAGTTTGGTTAATATCAATGTAAATACACACAAAAGGAATAATCAATCCTTTTGGCCTCATTTGTGGTTCGGATGTTGGTGTGGGCAGATCTTGCTTACTGCTTCAGTTTCCGTATAGGAAATCTATTTTTTTCAGTCCTTACAATGTCTTTCTCCAACTCAGATTAGCAGCCAGGAGGAGTTCCACCACCCTAGCCTGCTCAGTCAGCCAAAGAGTCTCTCGTTTTGCAATTCTTTGAAATGGGAGCAGGAGAGAAGACAGTGTTTGCTTAGTTTGAAAACTGCAAATATTGCAATAGGGAGCTTAGTAGGGGGACTAAGAAACAGTATAGTGTGGGCATTACTGGAATGTTGGGGCATGTAAGATCAATGCATGCACGGAGGCGAGCTCATGCAGAGTTGGCTTGTGTTACAGAGACAGACAGGTCCTCAGGAGGACATACATCTTTTCAACCATCGGACACTGTACCTGCTCAAGTTATTTCTGGGCACGTGCTTAAGAAACCTGGGTAAATGCGTGATTAAAGAAAGCGTATTAATATTCATCTTAAACAAGCCGTGCTGGGCAGGATAAGCTCACACAAGACCATAAATGCCCCCTAGGCAATAGCTTTAATTTTTTGGGAGGGAGATATTTTTTTCCAAGTTTTCTTCCTGTTTTTTTCAAATAAATATGACATTTTTTTAAATTGTTCAAATTTTTTTCATAGCTGTAGTGTTATTGTTAGAAACTGAGCTACCTCATAACCTTGAACACCTTGTTGTATGTCAACCCTCTCCTTCAAGTCTAGTGCCACATCTCTGGGTCTGTGTACTTATCTCTCAGCATAAGGTACTATATTTTTACTGCCACCTTCAGAGCAGGTCTCCTTCGGAGCAGGTCTCCACCCGCCTGGCTGTCACCTCCAACTCAGCAGAGCTCACTTACTGAGCTACCCACATTTCCTTTTTCTTTTCTAAGACACTCATGGCCACAAGCCTTATGAGCTCATAATCAAGCTTTTTCATTCTCATCTCTTGTGACAAGATCAATCTTTTTCTTTTCCAATGCATACACATTCTTGCTGACCTCTTCCTTTGCCTGGAGCCTCATGACCTCCAACTCATGATCTCAGGCCCTTTACCTTTTCTATAAATCCTCTGCAGAAAAATTCCTGGAAGAATGATTGCTGCGAGCAACAGTGGCTGCTCTCCGAATAGGCAAATCCTGGGATCTGTAACTTCTCTCTGGCACACCCTCAACTGCATCATATGTCTCCCCAGGTTCTCTGGCCTCCCACCAGGCATACAAGGCCTTTTTGCAGCTCCTCTTTCCTAGAAGTGCTTCTAATGGGGCATCCAAAGTTTTTGCAAAATTTCTTGAGCTGCTCGACTTTGTAGGTATGCAACATGTCAATGCTAAACTCCAATTCTGCTTTTTCTGCTGGTTCGCCATTTAGCAACAAGGAGCGTGGATACTTCAAGGGTCTATTCAAAAAAAGAATCAAAATGAGGGGGCGTGGCTAGCAGTCGAGAGTATTGGCAGCGGCTTAATCGAGCTCCCCCTGCCCACGGCGTAAAAACTATGCCACAGCTTGTATATTCCTGCTGAACGCGTGCAATATAGAGCAAGAGGCTGCCCTGATACCCCCAACTGGCCACGATCTGAAAACGGACTCCTCTGCCCCCTAGGTGGTGGAGTCCTGCGACGGCGGTTACCGGGGACAAGTTCAGCAAATGGCGGCAGCGGCCTGAGGCGCGGGCCGCGGGGGAGAGCGGGCCTGCTGCGGCGCTTGTAGTTCGGCGGCGCCAGTGTGGTGTTTACGCCGGCTGCTGTTTTGGAGTGGCAGAAGCGGGTGAAGCGACGTTACTGGCGGGGGCAACCTTTCCCCCCCAACCTGAGTGCGGCTGACTACGGAGGCCCCGGACCGGGGCGCTTCGGAAATCTAGGCCCCGGCTTTTGGGCCTATTGACTGTGTGCGGCCCCTGGGAGCAGAGCGAGTGTGGCGAGAGTGCCGTTACTTCCTTGAGACCCCTGCTACTGCTGAGGACGGTGAAGAGAGGGCCCCCCCTTTTAATAATGTGCTTGCCGGACAGATTATCTTGCTGCCTGAGGAAAAAAGGAGACACCAATGATGGCGGCGCAGTGACCCGGGCCCCCTGGACATGTCCCTATTTTTATTGGGGTGAGCTCTGTGGCCGGACAGCTCTGGTGTTTCGGGGGCTTTCTCAGAGTGGCGATGCAAGGACTGAACTTTGCCACATATTGTCTACAACTGGGCAGAGGAGGAACTGGATTGAGCCAACACCCTTGCAGATTTTGGGTCTCTGTGCAGGGCCCCGTGGGCCTATATGAGGGCCTTCCCGATTGCTCTGTACCCCCTCTCGCGCGGCAGTCAGTTGCGGGGCGCGCTGTTCTGGCCCCCCCTCCCAGCTTGAGACATCAACAGCTTCACCCGGCTTGGTGGCACTGGAGGTGGAACCGGGCCCTGTGGATCATATTTTGGGCTGCTGCTTGAGCTGAATTGCCTGTGAGACCCATTTGGGTGCCCTGTGACACTCTATGCGGACCTGGTGGTGCCCCCCTCCTGCAGATTCCTTGAGTTGCTGCGGGGTATTGAGGAGCCGGGACTGTTCATTGTACCTATCCTTACATGATAGTGAGGTGGCAACAGCCGGCCCGGAAAATGGCAACGGGGGCAGGGGCTCCAGAAACAATGCCCAGAGGCAGCTAGGAAGGGCCAGGCACACCTCAACCCCCCCCAGTGGCTGTCTACAGTGAATGCACAACTCCACCCCCTTTCACTCCAAACCGGACACTCAATCCACAGGCAGAGGCATATAGAATGGTTAAACAAGAAAATGCCTATTTTTTCAAAGTGCCATTTTCAAACACATAATTTAAAAACATCCTTACTAAAAGATGTGTCATTAAATTCTGTGTTAAGAGAGCCTAAACTTTATTGATCTATATTTTCCCAATGTAAAGTTATAAGTGTAAGATGTTACAAAGTATCTCCCATCCTATCCAATGGGACAGATAGCCTTTCAACAGTGAAAAACAAAATTGGCAGTATTTCACTGGCAGGACATGTCACACATACCAGTACATGTCCTACTTTTAACATACACTGCACACTGCCAATGGGGGTACCTCGGGCCTACCATAGGGGTGTGCTTGCCAGGTCTACATGAACTTTAAAACTGTGCACAGACACTGCATTTGCAGGTTTGAGGTAACTTTTCAGATATACTCATGTGGGTGGCACAATCAAATCAAATCAAAATCATCTTTATTCGGTTTCAGATATTAAAACCATAAAAGCACATGTTAAAATATAATATTATAATAATAACATCTGATAAAAACTAACCTCACAGTAATGAACCGGTAATTACAAATAACTTGTATCAGTGGAAATAAAAAGATTTAATGGATCCAATATCACTCATACTATACAAACAAAACAAATCAATCAAGGTTAGTACAATAAAACATAGCTCAAAAGAAATGACATACAGAGGAGCGAGACAATATAAAATACATGATGCCACAAAAGGGATAAAGAGGGTGCCGCTTGCAGTCGTGCTCTGTGCTCTGTGTCCAGGTGATAGCGGAGGAAGCGGAGGAGCTTTAATTGATTGACTTTGCCCAGCAGTCGGGGATTTGGAGAGAACTGAGCCCGTGTGCTCCACCAGAGGTCAGCGGTCAGCGGGAGCGGGACTGCGAGGCCCAGAGGTGCTTGCGCCACGTAATCGCGTGCACCTGGTGCCTCTTCCCGCCCCCTCCTCCCTGAAGGTTCAAAACGACTCGCGGCCCCTGCTTCGCGGGAGCCGCTCGCAGTCGTGCTCTGTGCTCTGTGTCCAGGTGATAGCGGAGGAAGCGGAGGAGCTTTAATTAATTGACTTTGCCCAGCAGTCGGGGATTTGGAGAGAACTGAGCCCGTGTGCTCCACCAGAGGTCAGCGGTCAGCGGGAGCGGGACTGCGAGGCCCAGAGGTGCTTGCGCCACATAATCGCGCGCACCTGGTGCCTCTTCCCGCCCCCTCCTACCTGAAGGTTCAAATCGACTCGCGGCCCCCGCTTCGTGGGAGCCGCTCGCAGTCGTGCTCTGTGCTCTGTGTCCAGGTGATAGCGGAGGAAGCGGAGGAGCTTTAATTGATTGACTTTGCCCCGCAGTCGGGGATTTGGAGAGAACTGAGCCCGTGTGCTCCACCAGAGGTCAGCGGTCAACGGGAGCGGGACTGCGAGGCCCAGAGGTGTTTGCGCCACGTAATCGTGCGCACCTGGTCCCTCTTCCCGCCCCCTCCTCCCTGAAGGTTCAAATCGACTTGCGGCCCCCGCTTCGCGGGAGCCGCTCGCAGTCGTGATCTGTGCTCTGTGTCCAGTTGATAGTGGAGGAAGCGGAGGAGCTTTAATTGATTGACTTTGCCCAGCAGTCGGGGATTTGGAGAGAACTGAGCCTGTGTGCTCCACCAGAGGTCAGCGGTCAGCGGGAGCGGGACTGCGAGGCCCAGAGGTGCTTGCGCCACGTAATCGCGTGCACCTGGTGCCTCTTCCCGCCCCCTCCTTAACCTACTTAGCCCAGCTACCAGACGCAAACGCGAGACGCGCGCGGACGGAAGCGCGGGCGAAGACCGGGCAAAGAGCGGGCCGTTTGAGGCCGTTCAAGTACGGCAGAGCCCGGCCCGGGCCCACTCCCTATGCCCGACTTTGCGCTGCTCCTGCAGGTATAACGCCTTGACTGAATATATCCCTATGGTTAATTGCGTTTTGACATAGTAAACTACTTCTAGACTGTGTGGCTCTTATAAAACCTTTAATATTCCTTCCATTAGTGTGTGAGACACAACATAAATATAGTTGGGCCTACGCAGATATTAATATGCCTCTAAGATCAGGTAAAGAGCGCACAGTTCAAATTAAAACCACCAATGGAGTTGTTTCGGGCCCCCTGGACGCCTTTATTACCCGAGCCACAGGGATCCTGGAAAAGGAAATCGCGATGGTGGAAAAAAGACTTTCTCTCGATCTTGTCAGTGGGAAGCGATCATCGCTGGGTGGCTTGGCAACTACTGCCAGTCCTGCTAAACATGCTGCATTTAATTGTATACAAACTGTTACCACTGAGGCAATAGTTCACATAGATGGTGCGGGGGAGGGCCCCCCTGCTGTTTCTTTGGTCAATGTAGATCACAATTTAGATGATAGCCAATCTAGCGGGGGGGCTGAAACCCAGGACAGTGGGGAAATGGATTCAAGCTTGGAATCTAGTCACTTATCTTTAAATGCCCTGAATGCCAGTAATAATGCATTGAATTTCCCAGTAGAGGCAGACCCGTTGGGCTTAGATACAACAACTCGTAAGAGAAAGCAAGACTCGAGTCACCTGGGGGGGGCGAGATCGCAAGATGCCTAAATTAAAAGACTCTTCTAACAATGATGCTCCCGTTCTTGAGCGCCCCCCAGATACACAAACACCCTCAATTTTCCCTAACGTGTTATGCCCTTCCCTTTTTACATTGGGATCTTCTAATCCCTGCCCAATGTACCTTAATAATGATGAGGTTCTTTTACTAAAAATGGAAGCCATGATTAAAACCCTCCTGCTCCCCGTCTTGGAGCGGACAAGGCTGCTGACTTCCAAAATAGATACCTTGGAGTCAGTAGTGAGCACAAACCTAGACTTGCTACAAAAGTTATTTAGTTCAGGTTTAGTGGGAGGTACTACTACACAGCTAGCAAATAATACTACAAGTATTAATAACGCATCCATGGGTAAACCCACTATACCAATATCTACAGGGGCAGCCAACAATAAACCGTTGGGGGGGGGAGGCCAATAGCTATTCCCACTAAGGTAACTGATGGCACTCCATCTCAGGCTTTTAAGACGAAGGCCACTAATAAACCTAATTCTGTTAGACCTCACATAGCTCAGTCAACTGATCGGCCAAAACCTAACCCCAGTACCCCTCAACAGCGACCATCAGGGCATACTTCTAAACATCGAAGCCCCAAAATCACAATGGCTGGAAATCACACTAGGCATACCATCCCCCGTGCAGACCTTCCCCGGAGGCAACGCAATATACAATTGTATTAACAGGTGTTGCCCCTCTAAAAGCTGGTAGTAAGGAGTCATATGGGGACCTACGTAATAAGGTGATTTTCTGGCTGAATAAAAATCGTCCCCTGCCACCATCCTCGCCAACTGAAATTCTCTTTGTTAGGAGAGTAGATTGGGTTGGCCATGGCACTAAAGATCTGGAGGGTGACTGTATACTAATCTCATTTAAGGATCTCTGGGTGGTGGAGACCATTCGAAGAGAAGCTCGGTTTGCTAGACAGGGTGACGTTTAAACTTTGGGGCTAGCATACTTCTACCCCTATAGACAGAGCTCTATTCCAACACGCCCTAATTTTAGGAGACCCCCTGTTAGGAGTCATCCCATAGTTATGACACCACATCTTCAGCAATTTCCATTTCTCTTCAATCACTTTGGCCCCCTCTGTGATCTTGAGGCCATAGATTGACATCACTCACCATCTAGGATGACCAACTCCGTTGAGAACTGTGGGTTAGTGATAGTGTCGCTATGTCAGGAGGTTCCATTACCTACAAATGATGTAGATGAGTGTTTGGGAGTACCAGCAATAGAAGAAGCCACTGCTATAGCATCCAAAGTTTCAAAAGATGTGTGGACGGGGGGGGGGGGAAACCCTAGATATCTATAAGAACATAGAGAGTAGGCAGGGTACGGGGGGAGATCTGGCATCTACTGTAGTTCTCGCCCCAATGTTCCCCGCAGTTGTCCCCCTTCAGAAATACTTAATTTAGTGTCCTGAAATGTTAAGGGCCGCATGCACTCCGAAGACTGGTTGGAGTTCATGGACACATTTGATATCATCCTATTACAGGAAACTTGGGCACCAGATCCAATTTATAGACTGGGCTATGTTAACTTTTTTAAACCAGCAATTAGAGGTGGTAAGGTTCACTATTTCTATTGGTCACTACACTTAAAACCTATACGTTACCCCTATAGCAGGCCTCAACAATCCTGAAGGCAGGGTGCTGGGTTTGAGGTGAGAGGTGAGAGGGTGCCCCTGCATGAGCAGAGTCTTCAGGGACTATTCTCCCACGTTGTCTGTGACGCAGCCGGACATTTAGGTAGAGGTGCATTATAACCTTGCGGTAAATGCTAACTCGAAAACAGCTGCAGAGAAACATATTGTGTTTGGTATCAAACACATTGGAATCATTCCTCCATACCAGTAACTGGTGTGGGAGGTACAATTCCACCCTTCAGAAGCGAGATTCATGGGTTCACTGGCAATGTTCCCTCTATTTTTTTTTCCTCTGTGTGCAGCAGTATAAGATCTCTGTGCGCTGCAACTAAGACGTTGTGCACTGGGAACCAGACCGCGCGTGTAGGTGCAGGTCCAAATATCACTCCAAGGCAGGTTTTCAATTTAGATATACAGGCAATGACATGAATTGGTTACACTGGCAAGTACACTTTGGGTTTATAAAAGCACAGGACCTCAAAGGTGGTACCGTAATACAATTTTACTAAAGATCCTCAACTTGAGCCCTGTTCATAGGGTGGGGAAATGTTGGGAGCCTATGCAAGATCACATATATGCTAAATTACATAACATATTTACAATTTGATGTGCAAGCTATGGAATAAAGTCTGGCTTACCTGTCAGAGATAGCTTGTCACCAGTCCAGAAACAAGCCCCCAACAGCAAGTCGTCGTAAAAACTTCAGGGTTAAAGTAACTTGTGGAAAAGTGACAGTCGGGGTAGTGAATGCTTTGAAAAGGCTGGTCGTTGTTGAGATTGCGCGGTAAAGGAGGCTTCCTGTGTTTAATATTTCTGCTAGAGAGAGTTGTTTGTCTAGTTGCAGTTTTGACTCATCATAAAGTAGTACAGAGGGTTAATATGGCTGTTACAAACATGTGTATTAAGTGTCAAAGAGCTGCTTGCAAACTGAATGGTATAGGTTAAAGAGTTATGCTTTTTTCCTTATCTTTCATTATACTAGTGGTTGTACAAAGGGTTGGTTTGGGTAGAAATGCATTCTTATTAGTAAAGACAACCCTAACTGCTCCAGTATGTTTCAACCCCTAGACGTCTTCTGCAACCTCTGGCTCAAATTAAGCACTAGCAACACAGTCTGTTGCCTTCTGCTAGGGCTTGAATTGAGTTTCAGGTTAGAACTTTGAGGTATGAGTTCTGGCCTCAGCATTCAACCCCTTTCTGAAAGTATAGCGGTTGGCACAAGCCACGATCCAAACCACCAGATGCACAGGATTTAGGGCAAAACAGAAAAAACAGTTCATAGATGATTTTCTAACTCCCAATCCAAACTACAAGTAATGTTTGTATTTACCTGTGTTTTATATTGCAGGACAAATATGTGATAGTATTTTCAAGGCACATTTCATTTGTTCTTAAAATATTAGCATGCATGCTTTTTAAAATTAGATGAATATATTGAACCACATTCTGCCTGCAAAGCTAATGCAGACAGCATCCGCTTTACAACTACTTCATTTGAATAAAAACTGTCCTGCGTTTTCATTTTTTCTTTGTTTTGGGATTGAAACGTAGAAGACCAAAAGGTTCTGGTTTAAATATCTTTTACCTTTTAGAAAATGATATAAATGGCTCGTGCCTTAGCGTCCTCAAATATGGAAGGGCTCAAGGTATCTCTATTTCAAACATATGACAATAAGCAGCAAGCGCCTCGCGCCAATAATGGTCTCACTCTCTTCTTTTGTTACCTGCTTGCGATGGGTGATAGCTGATCACTGCAGGGTAGCGACACAGTGATGGCTGGTGCCATAGTTAATCCATACAGGGCAGGAGAGCTTTGGCCTATCATTGGAGAGGGTGCAGCACAGAATATATAAAGAATTACAAAAATAAATCACCATAAACAGGAGACACAGGGAAGGGGCACAATAAAACAAGTATGAAGAAAAGTAATGGATGGTGTAGACGCACTAGAGTATAGGTAGCCTAAAAATGAATGTGTCCGTCCGTAATGCAACTGGTGCTTATGTAAAGCACTCAGATTCCTTCGGATAGAGTTAGCACTGTACAAAACTGCCAAAGACCCACAATCAGCTCCGCAGCCCGCACTAATAAAAGAAATGCAGTCAGCCCTTCCAAGTGTCACGCATCAGGCGTGAGACTATCGCATTTCAGTGCGGTGGTCCGCATCACCGCACTGAAATGTAAAGTCACGCATTATAGCACCTCTCACAGTTATCAAGCGGAGTGTCTATGATGTATACACACCATGCTGAAAGCTGTGAGAGTGGTGGGCGAGGCTCCCGGCATACTTAGGAGCTGGCTGGGCTCATCTGCGCTAGCACTGCTACAATGCACCACTGCAGCCGCACGATAACTTTGACATCAGAGTAGTTACTGTCAGTGCACCCAATGGCTACTGTGGAGACAGTGTGTGAGTTTTTTAAAGAGGAATTTTGTACCAACACTCCCGCTGATCAACCCATGCACAAGAGACATTTCCACGCACTTGCTATTACTGTGTTTGCTTCTTGGATCCCTGGTGCTGCAACCCAGGGCCGAATGCTGGGGCTGCCTGGCTGGCGCTCTTCCAGTGACCCGCAAGTTTCAGCCATGTCAGAATTGAGCGTTATCTGTCTTGTGGCTCATTACGAGTTTCCCAATATCATATTGAAATATTTTCACACCTGTTATTAGCGTTACCATGGGGGAGTTGTAATTACTACGAGCAATATTACTTCATCGCTTCGAGCTTTCCATTTGGAACGAGGCATAATATAAGTGTGAATTGTGCACTGATTCCCACATGGTTCGCCCTTTTCTGAGCAGTTTTCTCTGATCACATTTTTTTACTTGACGAATATCTTTAACTTCCAATGAAAAAAGTTTAGGTGGCCACAAGATGTTGCCAAATCTCAGTATCTATTTAAGCAAATTGGCTGCATTTGGGGCAGGTTAAGACTTTCAAATAGTTCTTATGCACAGAACTACACCCAAGCAGCCTCTGTTTGTTTGTACCTGTGTTTTTTAATTCATAGGCCTTTAATATGCCTGCATTTGCCCAGAAGTAGTCTGCTGGCGATCTGATGTAGATTTATTGTTCAAGCATTGTTTACCTCTGGTTTTAGTTGCAATAAAATGAGACATAAATATACGTTCATTGGTAGAACTGTATCTGGGGTAACATCCAAATACTTGAAGCAAACATAAAAAAGAATCGGCCATTTAAATAGTGTAGAAATGATAATGTGTATCCATGCATATAATACATGTTGTGTTTTTAAATGTACCCATTACATTTTAAACTAAAAGGCACTGCCAACGAGGGCTAACCAGTATGCTACTTTGGGCTTAGTTTTTAAGTGAGAGCTTATTTCGTGCTATTTTGTATTTTCTCTTTAGTTTTGATTTTACAAATCAAATTGTTTCTCTTTGGGGTTTTGCTTAGAGACTGCTGAAAATACAGCAAAGCGTGTGTGAAGTAAAAAGCTGGCAATGAGCATCCTCTGTCAGCCTGGAATTTCTGACAGACTGACGAAAATACTAAATGTTCCCAAATAATCATGCTCACAACACTTTGAGGTATTTAGTTGAATATGCTGCCCGCCCCCAAAACTAGTGCCGCCTAGCTCCGCCACTGGTGTCAATCCTAGTCATTGAAATGTCACTCATATTTCATCTGAAAATATGACTATGTCACACATAGCAATCTGAAACCTTGGAAGCTATGCGCAGTCTCAAACACAACGTGTGTTTTCAGAATCCTGAAAGTACACGTTGTGCTTGTTGACTTTCTGCATTCCTTTTCCTAATAGTGCACGGCTGCGAGGCTGATGTGGGCCTTTGAGATAGTATTCATGTTAATTGCAGA
Organism: Lissotriton vulgaris; assembly: GCF_964263255.1. Lineage (NCBI taxonomy): Eukaryota > Metazoa > Chordata > Amphibia > Caudata > Salamandridae > Lissotriton > Lissotriton vulgaris. Next base: position 2,120,749,324 of record NC_141691.1, read on the forward strand.
GCCCGTGTGCTCTGCAATTAACATGAACACTATTTCGAAGGTCCTCACCAGCCCCGCAACAGTGCACTCTTAAGAAAAGAAATGCAGAAATTTACCCAACACGACGTGTGTTTTCAGAATCCTGAAAGCACACATCTTGGTTTAGATTTGCGGCATTAATTTTCCTAATGGTGCCGCGCTGTGGGGCTGATGTGGGCCTTTGAGATAGTATTCATGTTAATTGCAGAGCACAATTGTGCTGCAATTGACACAAATACTATCTCAAAGGCCCACATCAGCCCTACAACTGCGCACCATTAGGAAAATGAATGCAGCAAGTGAATGCCAGCCCTCCCTAACCCCACAGCCGGAAAGGGAGACACTTACCTGCCGCTCGTGTCACCATTGTCTCTTCCTGCCTCCTGCAACCAGGAAATGAACGTCTTTCGCGCTGCTCACATTTTAAAATCGGTCTTTCAGGGATTTGTGCGCGCTAAATTCAGGACACTGCGCGCACCATGGGACCATGGTGTGCTCGCTCACGCACCTTATTGGGAACAGTAGTCACTGGTCAAACCGGTGCCAGCCTTCTCGACCCCGACAGTACTAAATTGATGCTACCGACCAGAGACACATTTCTGCCCGCCTGCTACTGAGCCAAGCTTGAGCAGAGGAAGGCAGCACAATAGGCATCCTGTCACACGGAGGTGCGACCACAACCCAGGCAGGATTTAGTGTTTTGGGGCTGGATGGGTGCACTCTGAGAGTGCCTAAAAGTCTGTACTTTTGGTGTCCCTGTGCATAGTCCAGCTCAAACCATTCTGGGAGCCATCGGCTCCTGCTTCGGCGTAAAACAGGACAAAGGACATGGGTGTAGCCACCTCTCTGCCCTGCCCCTCCCCTAGGAGGGTCCCCTGAATCTGTCTAACCCTCTCCAGTGGGCTTAACTGGCTGTAAGACTTGAAATGTTATGTGGACAAGATTCTACAAGAGGAAACCACTGACCTTCGACCGTCTGGACATTCTGGACTTTGCTGGACCTTGTCAGGGCTCAACTTCATCCCCCTTTCCATACAGGCTCCGTGCAGGACGTGTGGTGCACTTAAGACAACTGAAGAATCTCCCTTAGAGTGAAGGAGTCACTTCCCTGCATTTGCAGGAACCTAACTGCAACTGACCAGTCTGCTGTTCCTGAGCTACTATAGACTCAGCAATACAGGAGGGCAGTTTCCAAAGGTCCCTGAGGTTGATCTTCCCTCTCACTGAATTTGAGGCCCCTGTGCTCTGCCTCAATTTGCAGTTGCATATGTTTGTTGGCAATTCCTGAGCTTGTGCATTGAACTCTGTGCTCTGTGAGCAGTATTTTCACCAAAGAATTCTGGCCTCCTCACACCGAGTGCTCTGTGGGCAGGTACTTTGCAATCTTGCTTGAGGTCCCCCCGACTCCTGGTCATTCAGCCCGTGGGTTCCTCTGAGGGTCATTTTGATTTCTCATGGACTTTCCTGGTTGCTCCAGAAGTGCCCTGTCTCCCCATTGCTTGGTGAGTCTCCTGGACCTTACTGGTCCACACCGTAACTTGCGTGACCTTCCTAAATAAGTTGCTTTTGCCAAGGCTTGTTGGTGCCCCGCCAGACAATGACCCCTCAGCAATCGACATCCTTCATGGGACAGCTCACCACTGGCTCCTTATTATCCTCGACATCTCCTGAGCCTCGTGGCTGCAGAGTCAAGCATACCTTCTTCGCACCTGAAGCACCCGACATCGGGGAACATTCGTCTGCCGAGCCCCTAGTCACTCAGAAGTGACCCAGACTTTGTCCCCTCTCCTTTCAGGTTCCTTCTTTCCAGAATACAGGATTGGATTCTACTGGACCCTTTTCACCTTCACAGCAGCAGTACTTCTTCACAGCCCTCGATTGAGAACGACTGGAGTTTCCCACACCACTTCAGACCGGGTACTACAGTATCTATGGGTGGGATAGCTCTTCAACCTTTTAAGATCCAAAGGGTTCGCTCAAAGTCCTCCTAGAAGGGTCCTTAAACTTTTACTTTCCAACCGCAACTTTCCCATAAAGTTGTATGGAGCACTCGGTCGTGTTTCCCCACTGCACCCATCCTCCGTGGTAAGCATGGGCCAAAAATCCATTCCACTTGCAACATTTGTGGATTTTCAGCAATTTTGCGATCTGCAAATCTCGCGAAATTGCCAAAAATTCGCAAATTCACTCGAGGGCTGATTCTTTTTTGTCTTTTATGGCCAGCTCACTCAAGGAACCCCTGCGCCCTTCGGCGCGATTGCAGTAACACACACATGGTCACTGGAGACAACTCTTCTGGCACTTTACGCAGCTGTAGTGTAGGAAAAGCACTATACATTTACCCAATGAGGTTGCACTTACTGATTAGCCAGTAAAAAGTACTCCAGTTGAGTAGAGTTATCGCACAAAATGGTGGCATCTTCTTGGATACGATGCTCCTGTCACAAAAATTAAATCTCAACAGGAAGCACTTACAGATATAAATAAAGCAGGTGCCCTAGTTGAAGCTCAAATTCAGTAACGCATTCATCAGCCCCAAAACAATCGTGAGCATTGTCGAGGCTGGGCAGGTGTGCTATCTCCCCATATCTACCGTTGAAAATTAGCTGTAATGCTGATTGGAGGCCTTTGCCTCCTTGACTTTCACGAGCGCAATCCCCATGCAGTTCCTGTGGCCAGGAACTTCTTTCTCCTCATCTGCTGCTCTGATCGGTCTCCGACCTTTTATACACACAAGAGGCATGTGAACTTGCAAAGAAGTTCCGCATATTATGCCCCCCACACACACTAGCGGTGTGTACTGTCTTCCCGTCATTTACCCACTATGATGGACAGCTCACTCAAGGGACCCCTGCGCCCTTCGGCGCGATGACATAGTAACACACACATGGTCACTGGAGACAACTCTTCTGGCACTTTACGCAGCAGTAGTGTAGAAAAACACTATACATTTACCCAACGAGGTAGCACTTAGTGGATTAGCCAGTAAAAAGTACTCCAGTGCAAATCGCAAAAAAATCCGTTAGTTCGTAGGAAAATCCGTGAACTCGCTGATTTTTTTGCGATTTCGCACAAATTCGCAGACTGCAGATCTGCAAAACTTGCCCATACTTACTCTGTGGGCTCCCTGTGTCATCACCTTGGGTGGTTCCTTGGAGTCCCAGTGATTCTATGTGCAATAGGCACTGTCTCTAGTCAAGTTGTGATTGTTATACCACTATTTTAGTAAATGGTTTGGTCTCCCCCTGGATCCCACTGTGTATTGTGATACTTACAACTGTTCTATTGATCTCATATTGTATGCTTTGTGTTCTATCCTCGTGTAGAGGATAGTAGAGAGTCCTATATTAAAAAATACATATTTTTATATAACTACTGTGTGGTTCTCCTTCACTTAGTCATTCAGGAGGTGATATTCTGGTAAAACAAGCTGCTTACATTCCTTCAAGATTAAGCCTGAAGGCTGCTCTCCACAGCTACCACTAGGGTAGCTTTCTAAAGGGTATCTTTGACCGCATACATCATAAGGGTCATTTGGACTGGTGCAAGGTGCCCACTTTAATTAGTGGACAGCATATACCAGGCCAACTACTCACAGCCATAACCAACCACAACAGGGCAAATTTAAGCCTTATACATGTCCCCTTCTTTGGGGTTGGGGATATGCCCAACAGACACTTCTTTATAGCGACTTCTATTCGTATTGTCGGACCAAAGCGGAGAGTCTCTACCACTTGGTTTTGGTACTGCTGCAACCATATGCAAGTCCATGTCATATGGAGTAATGTGGCATGGTCCGTGCCACATTGAGGCCAGGATGGGTCCAGCCCTGGGGTAAACTGCGTTCAGTGCTACGGGGTCAGGTATGTGCGATGCAAATAATAGAATTGGATGAGGTTGAATCTGGCATTACTTGTTACTTCAGCCTCCTGGGCCAGAGCTCTCTTCCATTCCCCGTCTGTCAATGGGAGGGGTGGGTCTTCGTCCCATTTCCTCCTGGCAACTGATAAATAAGACTGTATAGTCCTCCTTCAGGTCTTAGTATGTATGTGAGATTGGGCCCTACTTTGAACCCGGACCATAGGTGAGATTTTGGCATGCTGTAAAAAATGCCCTGCTGGCACCTGGAAGCAATCCTGTGGGAAGTTTCCATTGTATATAACTTCGACTTCCGATTTACTTCACAGGGTGAGCACAGTATGATGGACAGACCAAAAGATACCTAGACACCATTGGCAAGCAATGAGCGCGGTGTATGGTGGGGATCCTTTCCGCCATTTGACTAGCAATTTACAAGGAAAAATAAAGTTTTTGTTTGTCCTCTGTGGGTTATAATGTCTTTTATATTTCTACATGTTGTTGGTTTGTGTACGTGTTTTTTGATTAGGCTTTTATGTTAATTGGCTTTCAGCCCTGACGAATTTCCCACATATGGGAATGAAACGCGTTGGCAGAGCTATTTTGTTGTAATAGGAAATTAAATTTGAAAAAAGAATATGAATAAAGGTTTTAAAAAAAAACACTACCTCTGCCTTGACTTCATCACCTGACCCACCTCCCATTGCTTTATATAGGGCTCCCGGTTTTCCGTTTACACGGATTTTTACATATAAATACAGACAGAAAACATGTTTTCCTTTGTCTGTATTTATATGTAAAAACTGGAAAGTATTAGCACATTTTGCGTGCTGCTTTGCTCCAGCAAAGTTGCCTCGTCACGCCCTCTTGCTGTTTCTAGGGCTGTGGCTGCCTTCAGTAAAGCGAAACACCAGCTTTAGTTTTGCTGGACTTTTGTTAGCTGCCCCAGCCATGTCTGGGGCTCCACTGCGCCCCTCGAGTGAGCATGGCCAGCCATTTCAAAAGAAAGGCAAGTATGAGGGGCTTGGGCTGGAGTCAGTGGCGTATGCAGTTTGGGGGGGGTGGCAAAAGCAGTAATCGGAAGGTAGTGCATAGAGCTGAGCACGAGGCACACAGATTCGAGCGTAATCACATGGGCCACTTCTAAATAATTCACTCTCATGCTGCTGTTTGTGCCCTTCAGCTCGTCGGATTGTGTTGTGTGCAGCCACCCTCCGTCTCACCGTCACAATGCCTGCTATTCCTGTTAATTGTTTTAGCGCTCGGTAAGTACCTGAACGTTGGGGGATCCTGGCAGGAGGCACAGTGCCCTGAGCTCCCAGATGATCCGCGGCTGCCAGCGCCAGGAGGCCGGCATTGGTCTCAGCGCCCCACCTCTGAGAGGTGAATCACTCTCACACACACCGCATTCAGCCCCCCTCCCCCCCTTGTCTCGGGCTGCGATCTCACTCTCAGACATGCCTGGGGCGGACAGGGGGGAGTGGGCAGCGGAGAGAAGAAACCCAATTCTTGTATTTTCAGCCCGGGCTGCGCTGGAAGGCAGGGCTCAGTCAGACACACACAAGGAAGAGGGTGTAACTAAGTGAGTGAGACTTAGAAGCAGAGTATTTGCAGAGTTTGTGGCCAGACTGCATAGCCCATAGCCATTGCTGTCTCTTCCTTCTTGCCCGGACATGACAAGGACAGTGTCCAATTCTGCGGACCTCCCTCTTTCTTCCTCTTACTACCTCTTTGTCACGCCCCCCCCTCACTTGCAGAACACCATGACTGTTCTTTCCTTTCCTTTCTGTCATTCATTCCCCAGTAAAATGAATCCAAAAAAAGGACACTTTTATTTTTTTATTTATTTATTTATAAAGTTTTATACTGCGTGAACAAGATACAATAAGTTAGAAGAGGATATTGTATTAAGGTTCACAATATTTACTTCATCCTACCTAAAGAAAAAGCCAAAAACCTGCCCTCTTCAAATGAATGTTTAAGGAATGCGCAAGGCCTGATGAAAAAATTTGGTATGTGGACATCTGATTTTAAGCAGCGAAAATTATGCATTTCTACTATACGCACACCCAGCTTTATATCCAACATTATCTAGGACGCATATGTCTGTCTAGCTGTCCATCTTTATAAGTGAGATGGGGCGATGACGTCATGGTAACTGCAAAACGGAGACAGAAGAGGGATCTTGTTTCCTCCATGGCATCGCATCCAGGTGTTAGGTTCCTGCCTTTTCGCATCCAAAATGAAACCAAAAGAACTGGCATCTGCATTGAGGCCGCTGGAGTTGAAAAGTGACTCATCGCTGCGTAAAAACAGCGATGCTTCACTTTTCACTGCGCCCTCCTTGCGACACCAATGATGCGTCATATTTACAGTATGAAGCATCATGTCGCAAGGAGTTACAGATACATCAGTATTTCTGACGTATATGTAGGTGCAAAAGTGACGCATTGCTGGAGTGTGACACAAAAGTGACTCAACTCCAGCAATGTGTCCTTTCACATGGGGCAAGCCCCGTGTGGAAGGGCCTGCGTCAGTCTTACACCTGCTGTGAGGCAGATGTAAAAAATTGAAGCATTTGTGTCCTAGAAGTGGCGCAGTGAAATCTCATAGATTTCACAGCGCCACTTCTACGACCCTTTCTTGCATCAGAACGCCCCCCGAATACATTATACCTGGCGTAGGTATAATGTAGCCCAAGGGTTTACAAAGTGACGCATCTACCTAGATGCGTCACTTTGTAAATATGGTGCAACAAGTCACATTTTTTACGCTGTTGGTGTGTTACAAAAAGTGACGCACCAGCGGCGTAAAAGTGACGCACGGCCTCATAAATGAGGCCTGAGGTCTCCCTCACTCCCTTAATGTGCTACGCCCAATATGTCCCGGTGTCGGCAAATTGTACCAGGACATGGTCAGCTATTTTCACTTGTGCCAGCTAGGATACCCGAATTGGTTCAATAATATCTGCCTGTTGAGGAATCTGGATGGATCACCCACCTTTGCAACTCCGCTGCCCCACTAACCAAAAGGCTCAACATGACATCAGACCCCCTCTGTTGCACAAAGCACACCTTGCTTCACACGCTGACATAGTCAATGAACTCACCTAAGTTTTGCACTTTGAAGATGTGTCCTTAAACCACATGCTAATACTAATTATTATTAGAAACATTATACAAAAAGAGTCCACCAACAATCAAGTTGGGAAATTCGGGTTCCCAGGTACCCCCCGCCTTTCATCATGCCCTGCGTTTGACCATAATTCAGATGGTTAAAGAATGATAAAGTGGTGCTACTGTTGGCCTACTACGTAAGTGGTATCCATTTTATTTACTGTCGAAGGAAAGAAGGCTGCGAAGATTCATTAGGATTCAGACCTGAGACACACACGTCTATGGTGAATCCATTAGTCACCTACTTACTGAACTTGTTGCATCTGGCACGTCCCATGACTAGCTTCATGCCACTGCTTGTGTACACCAGAGATGTTGGCAAAGCTGTTGGCTGGTCGGTTATGCACCACCTCTAACGGAGCAGGATCTAAGCATATCATACAGATGCTAATTTGAGGCCCATCCTCCATTCCTCGCATACCGCCCTCACCGATTCAAGCTCCCCACGTACCCCATCTGGGGTTAGAATGCAGTGTTGATTTTCCATGCAAGGTGGCTAGACTCCAGTTCTGTGTTGTGCAAACCTAACATTCTCAAATAAAACTATTCCAAAACGCGGCTTCAGGAGGAGAGAAAATGGGTTTAAAAATACAAACAATAAATACATAACTAAATAAAACAAGGCAGAGCAGTTGCATAGTGGCCAGATTGGTTTTATTCAAACCCAAACACATTAGCCCCACCTTACAGAGTTTTCCAGTCAAGCGCTACTTTTCTTTTCATGCCCTTAGCTTTCTGAATAAGGAGTGTAAAAGCTTTAAGTTGTATTCCCTATGAGTGTTTAATTTTGTCAGAATGTTGTCGCTTTTTTCAGGAAGCAAATTGCTCTTGTCTAGCGCATGGTTTGAATTGAGTTGCTTCTAGGTGTTTATAGCGGGGCACAATTGGGTTGTAGCTGAAGGGCGTGTGAGTTTCTCCCAGTGGGTGAGGATCGTGTTCAGTGGGGGAGAGGATGTAGCACTCTGTGCCGATGACAGAAACTGCAGGGCTCTGAGACAAATGGCTTGTGATAGCACTTTTAAGCGTATTTGAGACATTCTGCGAAGTTTTCTGATGAATGTATTGTGTTGACCAATAACAACCGAATGCACGTGTGCATTGTCAATTTAAATAAATGTGGAAAAATACTGGCTGCAGCGATTCCTTCTGCTTATTGTAAAAATAAATGTGGATAAACACAGATAAAATGCCCCAAAAATAAATATGGATAAATACAGACGGAAATGACAAAAAACATAAATACCATAAAACCGGGAGCCCTATTTATGGACCAAAGATCTGGAAAACAGGGGCACCGTACAACATCAGGTGCCGGAGTAATTGTGCACAGGACGATTCACAAAAAAACGAAACTATTGTGAGGGGCTGATTGGAAAGTCCGCCGTTGGGCTCGGTTCTATTGATACCTGTAATAGCTATTGGTCTAATCTTCACGATGGCACCTTTTTGTACTCAGAGCAACGTTACCTTTATGATATGATATGGAATAGATGAGTTTTACACATTTTTATAATTATTTGTGGTACTGTATCAGCAGTTATTGCATGTGGGAGAATCTCTGTATTTATTGATCGGCAACAATTGTAATATAAACATAATTTACATGAAGTATACTGCAAGTTGTATGAAAGTTAATGATTTTTAACATATTTATGACAGAAGTATGATGATTGATGTCATATGTTTTATGGATGTTTTGTAACTTTGGTGGTAAAGAAACTGAATAAAAGATTCTTGATTATTTGTGCCCTCCGTCATGCGCTGCTTATGACCTCACATAGTACATAGTACATAAGTCATGACGTGCTCTAAGACATCATTCAGGACATCACTGATGATATCTCAAATTACATCATTGATGACCTCACTGATGATCTCATCCAATGAGTTTGTTAGTTTGTTTTGTAGTTTCCATATCGGCAGGTAAATACCAATGTACTTTTCTACCTGAGTTTGTTCAGCCTGGGTCCAGCTAATGGGGGTAAGTGTGTGGGATCATTGAATATGTTTGTATCTTTGTATTGAAGGCAACCCTGTATGACGGTGACGATTTGTGTTCTCTATGTTCCACACAAGTTTCTTTGGTACAGCAGAGAATGTTTTTTTAAAGTGTTTTAGGCAGCCTTGAGCTATTAGACAGAATCGTCTCATTTAGACAATGTCTTCAACATATGACTGTGTGTGATGTTATAAATGATGTCATCAGTGATGTAATATGTGAGGTCATATGCAGTGCATGGCGGGGGTGGAAGTCACTGACATATTCACCTAACTATAACATCCCTTTATCCTTTGTTTTTTACAGTGAATATGTATATAGATACCGATGTATTATAATTAGTTATATTATGTCATTGCAATATAATGTAATGTTATTCTGTGCTGTGGTATGTTGTTATGGTAAGTCATAATGTGTTCTGAAATATTATGTCACACCAGCATTGTTGACCTCACTTTCCTAGAGTCATTGAGCGCTCGTCCTGATTCTTTTGGGGCCCGGCAGAGGACGGGAGGTGACAAATGCTTTTGCTGCAAAAAACTAACGATACAAACATACAGACAGTAGATCCTCACTTTACTCTTGCACTTAAAGCTGTACATGTACAAATCATCAGACAGTAGCAGTGACCTGCCAGACAAACAGCACTCACCACAGTCAGGGCAGAACTCCGCAGATGCCCTCAGGGCAAGAAGCAGGAACACAATGTACCCCAACATTTGAAGATCTGAAAGAGAGGGCGCATTGGCAATGTTAGTAAGAAAGTCACAGTTTGCACCTGAGTCTTAGCGACTCTCGATTGGTGAAGTCATAGAGTGAATAATTGTGGTTATCATTCATATGCCTTTGTACAATCCTAGTGACTAGGAAGCATGAGGTGCCAGTGAGAGTTTCCCTGCTGTGGAACGTGCACTGTGTGAGATGACCCTCAGCACTTCGAGTCCACGGTTCATGTCTGTCCATGGACTCTGAGATTTGAGATGGAGCCGAGGACGACATGGATCCATTGCAGACAAGACAAGCACGACTCCGAGGCATAAAAGCACACTACACATACCAGGGCTAATTGACAACTTCGGTGTGTTTAGGTGTAAGAGGTAAGAAGTTGTGCGAGTATGAGGTAGGCATTAGTTATATGTACATAGATGTTCATGGGGTAAATTATTTATAAATATGTTATAATAAAAGCTAATACATGTATGATTTATTAGAAATGCATGATGATTGTGCACTGACCCTTATGGTGGTGAATTCATTATTTTTAGTTCCCTCTCCTCTAATCCATTCATTACCTACGTCACTGCATTTGGATGCGCATTGTACCTGCTACTACTATTGTTATAGTAGTTATAAATACTTGTAATAAATTCATCATTAAATTCATTGTAAACTCATTAATGGAATTATGGGAGGTCAGTATAGTTATTCATATATTACACCCCTGAAAGGTGTGAACGCCCTAAATTAGTTTTGTGAGTAAATCCAAAACTGGATTATACTGTCTTTTTGAATGACAGCCTCTCTGACCCGGATGTGGCAACTGTGTGTCGTGTTCCACAACAATGGAAGGTGACACTTTTACCAACAATGGCATCAAATGGAAACACGAATCCTTCACAAATTGTAAGACCCGAAATGTCGTCTATGCGGTGGTTTGTCCTTGCAACAGAGTATATATCGGCAAAACAAACCAACCCATCAATGCCAGAATAACTCAACACCGCTCACGCATAAAGAAAAAAGTCATGTCCGCGCCCATGGTGGAACACTTTACAGCCAACAACCACAGCGAAAATGCTTTTAAATGGACAACGTTGGTTTGGATAGATTCCAAACGGTATCCCGATGTGGAAACCATGTTACTTCGCAAGGAGGCATACCTGATTCTTAAATTTGACAGTGTTAAAAAGGGCCTAAACAGTCTCAGCGAAATTAACAGGGCGTAAAACTGATCTACTCCAGCATAAAACATCATATCCCAGAAAGCACCACAAGTCTCTCGAGGCTCTGATTGGTCTAGAGCTTACACATGTGATGTGTATGCTAGAACCGGCACTGCTGAGGACACCCACAACCAGAGTGTGCCGGGTTGGAGTGAGACAAACAAGCGGTGCTCTTTGCACAGATTCACGGTAAGCCCCAAACCCCCTTGACACCGTGACTTGTTTTTTGCGCTAAAAGCAAAGAACCAGCGTAGTGATCTTTTATATCCTCCTTGCCCCCCCAGAACTGAAAACATAAATTAACCGATACCGGAGAGAACCTTCCTGCGCTGACAGCGCCGTTCACAAGTAAGTTCCCATTCCCGGTGCTAACTTGCAGTTCACGGGTACGCGAGCTAAGACAAATCCCAATACTCTGTAAACTTTCTTTCAGAGATGAACAAGCCAACACACGGATTGATTTCCTGAAATCGGCACACTAGCCATTGGGTCTCGACCAGCAAGGGTAACTATTTTTTCACGCACACCGATTGAGGTGAGCCAAACCCGCGTGACCATGATACTTAATTAAATTTCACTCTGTTGCAGTCCAAATCTTGCGGCATAGACGATCCTGCACTAATACAAGATCAACTTTGGGCAGAACAATACAAGGTATGTCGCATTCAGAGATGCGCATATTTTCTTTACTTGTACATAATTGGCTAGAGGACCCCGTTTGCTAAAACAATCCCCTTTTTCCTTTTCACAAACAGTTCCCATGGACCTGAATGACACCGCCCTGATGAGAATCCTGCAAACCATTTAACAGGATTCGAAACGCGTCGGCATTTTTTCAGACATTCATGCTAACGTTACTGATGCCAAAATGGGCAATTTTCCTGAACAATAATTATTTAATCCATGTCAGGTTTTGGGAGTAGATTTTGAAACATTTCCTTTCTTTCTCCCAATTAGTATATCGTTGATTGTGATCCTTTTACCGTGCATTGCTTATTTTGTTCACAATGTTTATGACTAATGTGTCCATGTCACGACCATGTATCTATGGTTAAAAAGTCGTTTCTCACATGTTCACTGTTGATATTTTTTTGCACTGTATATACGCACAAATTGTTTTCCAAACTGTATGTGGCCAGATATGAAGTTGAAAGCGATCTTTGGTCTGTTTATGTAAAAAGAAGACAATTTTTTGATAACTGAGTTACAATTAAAAGACGTAAATCGACGTCAGGGTAAACTAATAAAGTTTTGTTTATCCTTAACCATTTAGTGTTTAATTTTAATCTGGAGGCATAGGCAACATTCCTTTCTTACAATATTGTGGCCCTGCCTATCCTCCTTCCCATTGGGCCCAGCCACCCTTGTATTTTTTGAAGTCCTACTGCTAGCATATCTTGCTCACAGAGTTAAATGTCAGGGACTTAATCTACTGCTCCATAGCACTGCAGTCACCGCTGTCACCACTCCGAGAGGTGAATACGGCAACTCACTTTGCAGGAATCTTCGGCACTCTCCATTTCTCTGCTTTTGATCAATCGAAGAGGTACAAGGACCATACTGAGGGCCGGATGTAGGAAAAAGCAGCTTAGCTAGTTCTTAATAGCGTTTTTTATGGAATCGCTATTAAGGACTCACAAAATGCTATGTAGGTAGGAATCGCAATAATTTTTGCGATTTCTACACATTCCTTATTTGCAACTCGCAAATTGCGAGTCGCAAATAAGGAATGGCTTCTCATTCATTTCTTTGGGCCAAGAGGCCTATAGGAATGAATGGGAATTGCGCACGCAATTCCAAGAGTGCAAGGGTTCCAAAAGAACACCCTGTTGCACCCCTGAATTGATCATCTGTGCACATGTGGCGCACATACATGCCCTAAGGGTATGTACGTGTGCCACATGTCACTTTGAAAGAAGCAAAAAACTGCTTTTTGAAACGAAATCGCAACTTAATTTGCGACTTCTTAGGGCATTATCGCAATTTGTGATGCCAACTAGCATAGCATTTAGGGAATCGCAAATTGCGATTCTCTTAATGCTTGCGCAAAATAAGGAATTGCTATTTTTGTGATTCCTTATTTTGCGGGTAGGTATTTGCCTACCTACATAGCACACAGCTAAATTGCAATCACAAAAGCTGATTGTTGGACTTTGTCCCTTTTCCCTAAAAATGTTCCCCCATGGTAAATAAAGTTGCATGGGCTGTTTGAGAGGGACGAGATGCCCTGTTTAAAATGAAACTGTAATGCAATGGTGTGCAGATATTAACCCCCCATTGAGGAAATACACCTTAGCTGCCGTGTGGGAGGAGGGCCACGCTGCAGTGGGGATGGTGAAAGCCTACCACCCTGCTTTGATGATGCCCCCACTAACTGCTGACCTGGCCCAGTAGTGCCTACTGCTCTGTCCCCCGGGCCCCTGAAGAAGGAGGGCCCTACTAGGTCCCTGGAGCTGCAGGGACCGTGCGCCACGCAAGCGCTGTGGAAACAAGCTCCTAGAAGGGAAGGAGCATCTTGGATCCCCCCAGGAGGTGAGGAGTGTTACCCTGGGGCTTGCAGCTGGGACTGGCCGCCCCACTTACGCTGTGTGCCTAGAGGAAGCGCTGCGTACCGAAGCGCTATGATCTGGGAAGCGCTGTGCTGTTAAGGAACTGTTGTGGCCCCTTTGCTGTCCTGCCCCTGTCATGTGGCCTAGCCTGCCAGGAGCCCGAGGGAGCATCGAGGCTGTCATAAGAGTCCCGGTGAGTGGGGCTCAGTTGAGTGGGAGTGGGGGTGTGTCGGGGCATTTGGTTGGTGCCCGCCCCCAGGACTGGTGTTTTGCTGCCACAGAGGCCGTCCTGACTGGCTGGTAACTGTTGTCGGGCCCCTGTTAACCTGATGAGGACCGGACCCAAGAAAAGCAGTGACTGAGGGTCCCCCTAGACTGGTCTAGGGCCCAAATTAAGTGCTGGTTGGCTGTCTTAGGTGAAAAGGTTGACCCCTGGCTAAGTGAGGGTTCTAGGCCAATGGTGTCCCTGTTACCCTTCTAGGCCTAGTGTGCCAGGCTCATGGTAATGTTGCCCCCGCACCCATTTGCCTACTGTTTCCAATGCTCAGGTTCTGCCTAATGTCGAGTTGTACGCAGGATGCCTGCGGTTATATGCTGACTAATGTTCTAGGCCCTGTGTTATGCCCTATGCCAGGTGTCTGATGCCCTTGTTAAGAGGATCACGCTATGGTTATGCTAATGCTTAGGCCCCCATGTTAAATGTGATTATGCCTGCCTAGGCCTGATATTCAAGTTGCATGCCTAGGCCAGATGTTGGTGCTAGGTGTTTAAGGTTCCATTTTGCAGGAGGTGCTAATGCCAGGCCGGCTGTGTTTATGCCTAGTGTCCTATGTTATGCTTACTGCCTACTGCTAAGGTGATGCCAAGGATTAATACCTGTGTTTGCCCTGCAATACAGACCTTGTGTTACATGCCAATTAATAACATTCTTTTTATTTTCAGGCCTGGACACTAATGGACTTAATTACCTTTTTCTTTTCCCATTTTTCCTTGTAAATAATCCCCCTGGTATCCTCCGCCCTGGCGTCCGTTGGCGCCCTATTGTGATTACTGGGCTTTACTGTGTTTTACCTTTGCAGGTTGGAGACAATACATGAGTTATTCTTTTACTTCCAACCCAGTGTTGTGTCTCTTTTGTGGTGTGCCTGGTGTGTCGTCTGTGGGGACTGCGTGGATGCTTCACACATGTCCTCAGGAGTTTGGCCTGCCCGCTCCGCTCCATGCTACCCCCTGTAGAATTGGTAACCCCATTTCTAACTTTGTTGGCGAGCGGTGGGATAGGACTTGTGTTTGCGCAGTACCACAGTGGCCACGGGTTACACTGCAAATAGATCAGTTAATGTAATCGCAGTCTTTTTGTGGGGATTATTGTTATGCTGATTATTGATTTTCTTATTATTGCTTCCTCCTGAAAAGTGTTCTTGAATTGTGTCCCCTTGTGCCCTGTGGGTGGTGTGTCCCGGGTGTACCTTGTCAGGATGGGGTTGGTTTATAATGAGGACGCACTTATAGAGTACACCGAGCAGGAAGTGATAGATTTCTGCAAACAGAGAGGGATACCCCCAGTAGGCAACATACGCAGGAAGTTGTTTCTCTATGAGGCCCTCAAAAGAGGGGAACCCTTAGAGGTAGGTGGGGACTTGTCTGAATTCCCCTCCGCGTATTTGAAGGGTGGATTTGGTAGAGACCAGAGGGAGGACTACCAGTCCATAACCCTGGAGGGTGGTTACTCGGATGATGAGGAGGAAGAAGTATATAGGGCGGAGACGCCAGTAGCTGATGAGGACACCATAGATATGGAGTCCAGCACTGGATCAAGTCCGGGGATCACTTCCCGATCCCTTTCCTGGTCCCCAGAAGAGTGGGAAGGTAGGAGGGAAGAAAGGGAGCATCAGCTGGTGCTGGAGAAGCTCAGGAATGTCAAGGAGTTAGCGCAGCTGAGGGTGGAAGAGAAAAGGCTAGAGACGGAGAAGGTCCTAGCGTAGGAGAGGATGGCGGAGGCGGAGAGGGCCTTTGCCAGGGAGAGAGTAGCTCAGGTGGGTAGGTTGTCCACTGAGAGTGGTTGTTTTTGTGGTCTGGATTCACCAGTGAGGGTGGGATCCAGTGGTGGCAGCGAGAGTGGTTCCAGTGCAGGGAATCCCACTCCCAGAGCCCAGGAGACGGTGCCTGATTCCCAGGAAGAGGGGGACGGTTAGTGTTCAGAGGCAGGGGAAAACTGTCCCATCAGTCCTGGGAGGAGTTTGCCAAGAAGTGTTGGACTGCATTGGAGGATTGGGTGGTGAGTAGAGCAGTGGAGGATTGGGAAGGGCTGTGCCATGCAGTTGGCAGGGAGCACATGCTAAAGAACTGTTTCCCAAGTCTGCGTCACCACTTGTTGCAGTGTAGGTTCTCAGACCCCAGGGAACTTGCACGGGAGGCAGACCTCTGGTTAAGTGCCAGTGAGTCTGAGAGGGCATTGGGGAGTGATCCTGAAGGGACTGGTGCAGGGATCTTCCGACCAAGCGAGGCGGGAGAGGTGAGGAATAGCCCAGCTAGGTCCCAGGATAGTGAGGAGGATGTAGGGCCTCACATCCTATATGCAGGAAGGAGTGAGATGGGGAGGTGTCCCGAGGTGCCCCAACCGCAGTCACAGGGTCTGGAGAGTTTCAGAAGGGGACCCCAGGTTGGGAGTCTATGCTGTCCTGATGTGCCTTCCAGTGAAGGGGATCCTCTTGTATCAGAAGAACCCGGAGTATCTGTGATCGGAGATCCAGAGGTTTGGGGGTCTGACCAGTTGCATGGTTTTGATCCTGGGCTGGGGTTCCAGGTTCAGGGGTTGCCTGACCTGGAGGGTGGGGCACTTGTAATCGAAGCCCCACCCGCTTTGACTCTGAGGGGTACTTCTCCAGGTAGGAGGGTGAGGAACTCTGGGAGGGGGTGCGGAGGGAGGAAGGACTCACCTCTGGCACCTTCTCAGCCACAGGGCATTGATCCTGGACTGGGGTGCCAGGTTCAGGGGTTGCCTGACCTGGCGGGCAGGATGTCTGTAATTGGTGTCCCCCCAGGTTTGACTCTCAGGGGTACTTCTCTGGGTAGGAGGGTGCGGAACTCTGAAAGCGGGTGCAGTGGAGTAGTGTGGCTCAATGATTAGAGCGGCAGACCCTGATGCAGAGGTCTTGCCCGGGACCAGGGTTCAATTCCCGACGCGGCAGGGTCCTGAGCCCAAAATGTCCACGGACTCGATAATTCTCGCCTCGGTGCCGATTCTAATCATGGGGTCCCACGCTGCAACTCTGGGCAATAGCTTGCTTAATCTCCACTACGGCGGCCCACCTGCTGCGGGATGCCTGGCTTTCAACTTGGGAGTGCCCAGTAGGGGTTATCTCACAGGGAAAAGTCAGGACGGGTTCCCAAGGCAAGCGCCTTGATGCCTTCGGGTGATACGTGCGCTATATAAATCGCAATACATTTACATTCACATACAGAGGGAGGAAGGACTCTCCTCTGGCACCTGCCCAGCCACAGGGCGTAGATCGTGGACTGGGTTGCCAGGTTCAGGGGTTACCTGACCTGGCGGGTGGGATGTCTGTAATCAGGCTCACCCCAGAATTGACTTCCAGGGGTACTACTCCAGTTAGGAGGGTGCAGAACTCTGGGAGGGGGTGCAGGGGGAGGGAGGACTCGCCCCTGTCACCGGTTCAATTGGAGGGTTTTGACTCCAGGTTGGGGAGAGAGTGGTGTTCTGAGGGTGCTCTGCGTAGGAGGAGAGGGTGGAACCCCAGAAGGAGAGGTAAGGGGAGGAGAGCCTCGCCCCTGAGTGATGGTCAGCCTAAGGGTTCGTACCCCAGGTGGGAGGACCAGTGGCAGTTTGGTAGGAGGAGAGTGGTCAACGGGTACAACGGGCATGAGGCTAAAGCCTCCCACTCTGTGAGAGAGCTAGGGCCAGAGACTTCTGGATTGCCTAGAGGCCAGTCCTGGCCACATCACATCTAGGAAACGCCAGTGGGGTGGTTTTTTTGGTGAAGGGAGGGTTTCGAGAGGGAACCATCAGGTTCCAGATTGGCGAAGAACCTGCAAATGCCCCTGCAGTTGCGGGCCTGCGTCCACATTTTTCTGCCCCAAGCAGGGAAGCCCATCAAGGCAATGATTGGTCTACACTGGCTTTTGGCTTTCACCACCCAGCATTTAGGATGTCTCCACCATGGTAAATAAAGTTGCCTAGGCCATGTGATGTACGAGATGTCCTGTTTAATATGAAAATGTAATGCAATGGTGTGCAGATATTAACCCCCCCATTGTGGAAATGCACCTTACTGAAATGCTTTATTTAAAATGGATGCCAATGCTGTGCGTTGTGCCACCTGACTGCAGAAGGTTAGCGGTCTAGTCGTTAGGTACCCAGCCACCCCTGCATTATGACCTTCTAGAAGCTTTCAGCCTTCTGGTATAGGGAGAGCAGTAGAGATGTGATGTGCAGAGACAGAGCTGGGACAGGAATGTGAGGGGACCTGGTGAAAGGGGATACCGCCACTTGGGCCTGTGTGCTGGACCCTGCACCCATCTATCACCCCTCCACTGTCCCCAGGGCTTGTGGAGCCCCACTTTAGGAGTTCAGGCTGCTGTGTAGGAGGAGGGCCACGCTGCAGTGGGGATGGTGAAAGCCCACCATCCTGTTTTGATGATGCCTCCACTAACTGCCGACCTGGCCCAGTAGTGCCTACTGCTCTGTCCCCCGGGCCCCTGAAGAAGGAGGGCCCCTTAGGTCCTTGGAGCTGCCGGGACCCTGTGCCTCTGTGCAAAGAAGCACCTATAAGGGAAGGAGCATTTTGGACTGCCCCCCAAGGAGGTGAGGAGTGTTACCCTGGGGATTTCTGCTGGGACTGTCCGCCCCCTTTTCGCTGTCTGCCTAGAGGAAGCGCTGCGTGCCAAAGCGCTATGATCTGGGAAGCGCTGTGCTGTTAAGGAACTGTTGTGGCCCCTTTGCTGTCCTGCCACTGTCGTGTGACCTAGCCTGCCAGGAGCCCGAGGGAGCATCGAGGCTGTCATAAGAGTCCCGGTGAGTGGGGCTCAGTTGAGTGGGAGTGGGGGGGTGTTGGGGCATTTGGTTGGTGCCCGCCCCCAGGACCGGTGTTTTGCTGCCACAGAGGCCGTCCTGACTGGCTGGTAACTGTTGTCGGGCCCCTGTTAACCTGATGAGGACCGGACCCAAGAGAAGCAGTGACTGAGAGTCCCCTAGACTGGCCCAGTGCCCAAATTAAGTGCTGGTTGGGTGTCTTAGGGGAAAAGGTTGACCCCTGGCTAAGTGAGGGTTCTAGGCCAATGGTGTCCCTGTTACCCTTCTAGGCCTAGTGTGCCAGGCTCATGGTAATGTTGCCCCTGCCCCCGTGTGCCTACTGTTTCCAATGCTCAGGTTCTGCCTAATGTCGAGTTGTACGCAGGATGCCTGCGGTTATATGCTGACTAATGTTCTAGGCCCTGTGTTATGCCCTATGCCAGGTGTCTGATGCCCTTGTTAAGAGGATCACGCTATGGTTATGCTAATGCTTAGGCCCCCATGTTAATTGTGATTATGCCTGCCTAGGCCTGATATTCAAGTTGCATGCCTATGCCAGATGTTGGTGCTAGGTGTTTAAGGTTCCATTTTGCAGGAGGTGCTAATGCCAGACCGGCTGTGTTTATGTCTACTGTCCTATGTTATGCTTACTGCCTACTGCTAAGGTGATGCCAAGGATTAATGCCTGTGTTTGCCCTGCAATACTGACCTTGTGTTACATGCCAATTGATAACATTCTTTTTATTTTCAGCCCTGGACACTAATGGACTTACTTACCTTTTTCTTACTTATCTCATTTTCCTTGTAAATAATTCCTCTGGTATCCTCCGCCCTGGCGTTCGTTGGCGCCCTATTGTGATTACTTGGCTTTACGGTGTTTTACCTTTGTAGGTTGGAGACAATACATGAGTTATTCTTTTACTTCCAACCCAGTAATGTGTCTCATTTGTAGTGTGCCTGGTGTGTCGCCTGTGGGGACTGCGTAGAGGCCTCACACATGTCCTCAGGAGTTTTGCCTGCCCGCTCTGCTCCATGCTACCCCCGTAGAATTGGTAACCCCATTTCTTACACTGATATTCTGTGAATTTCAGCATTTTTGATCGCTATTTCGCTTGCTAAATCTGACACTGTATCTGTTATCACTCTGTCTGAAAGGTAAATACCTTCTTCTCACTCTGCTGTCATTCCCTTAGATGTTAGGTACCTCCTACTCACTCACAGGTTTCTCCCACAGAGAAGTAAATAACTCCCACTCACTCTGCTATTGCTCCTGCAGAGAGGTACATAACTCCTACACACTGGGTGGGAATCTGCATCATCTCAGGCACTTCCATTTCTTTGCAAAGAGTTAAATAACCCCTACTTGATGTCTCAAATTCACAATAAAGCATACCACTTGTTTATCCATTTTTCAGGGAGCGTAAGAAAAGAAAAACTGTGGTTCAAGTTGTACTCAACGGTGCTAAATGAATGCTGTGTCTTGTCCTGTATCTAATGTTGACATGTTTTTCTGATGGAGTTAAATGGCACAAACTCACTGTCTCTAATCTCCTGTGAAATATCCAACTATTGCATCTCTTCTTATTGAATTAAATGCCTCATTTCCACTGCCTCTCTTCTCTTTTCCCCCATACTTACTGTCTTGAGTCTCTTGTACCCCAAACTGACTGTCTATAATATCCTGCACTACCTGCAATGCTCCCATTTCTTATCATATTATATACCCCATGCTCACTGCCTCTAATCTCTTACTACACTACTCCCAATGCTATCATCTCTTCCTTATTGAGTCAAATACCCATACTCACAGTTTCTTCTCTCCTCTACCCCGTACTCATGTTCCCTACACTCTTGTACTCCCTAGACATTATCTGCAATGTTTTGTACCACATACTCCCTGTTTCTAATCTCTCGATCCCCATACTCACTGTCTGTAATCTCCTGCATTACCATTGATGCTGCCATCTCTTCCTTATTGTGTTAAATACCGAATACTTACTCTCTCTACTCGATACCCCATACTCACTGTATCTAATCTCCTGTATCTCATACTCACTCTCTCTAGGCTGCTGGACGGCAATTCACTGTTTGTAATCTCTTGTACCACATGTCTTGCACCCTGTACTCACTGTCTTTGATCTTCTGCACTTCCTCCAATACTGCCATCTCTTTCTTATCAAGTAAAATACTCCATACTCAATGCCTCTAATCTCCTGTATTCCACACTCACTGTCTCTAGCCTTCTGTACCCCGTACTCACTATAGCTAATCTCTTTTACCCAAACTCACTGTCTGTAACCCTGTACCCCATAGTCAGTGTCTCGAATCTCCTGTATCCCATAGTCATTGTCTCTAATTTCTTATCCCCCATATTCACTGCCATCTGTGCCCCACATTACCTTAATTGCTACCATCTTATTTTTACAGAGTTAAATACCCCATACTCAACGCCTCTTATCTTCTTTACTCCATGATCACCTTCACTAATCTCCTTTCCCGTACACTTAGTCTGTACTGTCCAGTATCCCATACTCACAGTCTCTAATCTCCTGTACCCCATATTCACTGTCTCTAATCTCCTGTATCCCATGCTCACAGTCTCTAATCTCCTGTACCCTATATTCACTGTCTCTAATCTCCTGTATCCCATGCTCACAGTCTCTAATCTCCTGTACCCCATATTCACTGTCTCTAATCTCCTGTATCCCATGCTCACAGTCTCTAATCTCCTGTACCCCATATTCACTGTCTCTAATCTCCTGTATCCCATGCTCACAGTCTCTAATCTCCTGTACCCCATATTAACTGTCTCTAATCTCCTGTATCCCATGCTCACAGTCTCTAATCTCCTGTACCCCATATTCACTGTCTCTAATCTCCTGTATCCCATGCTCACAGTCTCTAATCTCCTGTACCCCATATTCACTGTCTCTAATCTCCTGTATCCCATACTCACAGTCTCTAATCTCCTGTACCCCATATTCACTGTCTCTAATCTCCTGTATCCCATGCTCACAGTCTCTAATCTCCTGTACCCCATATTCACTGTCTCTAATCTCCTGTATCCCATGCTCACAGTCTCTAATCTCCTGTACCCCATATTCACTGTCTCTAATCTCCTGTATCCCATACTCACAGTCTCTAATCTCCTGTATCCCATATTCACTGTCTCTAATCTCCTGTATCCCATACTCACAGTCTCTAATCTCATGAACCCCATATTCACTGTCTCTAATCTCCTGTATCCCATACTCACAGTCTCTAATCTCCTGTACCCCATATTCACTGTCTCTAATCTCCTGTATCCCATACTCACAGACTCTAATCTCCTGTACCCCATATTCACTGTCTCTAATCTCCTGTATCCCATGCTCACAGTCTCTAATCTCCTGTACCCCATATTCACTGTCTCTAATCTCCTGTATCCCATGCTCACAGTCTCTAATCTCCTGTACCCCATATTCACTGTCTCTAATCTCCTGTATCCCATACTCACAGTCTATAATCTCCTGTACCCCATGTTCACTGTCTCTAATCTCCTGTATCCCATACTCACAGTCTCTAATCTCCTGTACCCCATATTCACTGTCTCTAATCTCCTGTATCCCATGCTCACAGTCTCTAATCTCCTGTACCCCATATTCACTGTCTCTAATCTCCAGTATCCCATGCTCACAGTCTCTAATCTCCTGTACCCCATATTCACTGTCTCTAATCTCCTGCATCCCATACTCACAGTCTCTAATCTCCTGTACCCCATGTTCACTGTCTCTAATCTCGTGCATCCCATACTCACAGTCTCTAATCTCCTGTACCCCATATTCACTGTCTCTAATCTCCTGTATCCCATGCTCACAGTCTCTAATCTCCTGTACCCCACATTCACTGTCTCTAATCTCCTGTATCCCATGCTCACAGTCTCTAATCTCCTGTACCCATTATTCACTGTCTCTAATCTCCTGTATCCCATGCTCACAGTCTCTAATCTCCTGTACCCCATATTCACTGTCTCTAATCTCCTGTATCCCATGCTCACAGTCTCTAATCTCCTGTACCCCATATTCACTGTCTCTAATCTCCTGTATCCCATGCTCACAGTCTCTAATCTCCTGTACCCCATATTAACTGTCTCTAATCTCCTGTATCCCATGCTCACAGTCTCTAATCTCCTGTACCCCATATTCACTGTCTCTAATCTCCTGTATCCCATGCTCACAGTCTCTAATCTCCTGTACCCCATATTCACTGTCTCTAATCTCCTGTATCCCATACTCACAGTCTCTAATCTCCTGTACCCCATATTCACTGTCTCTAATCTCCTGTATCCCATGCTCACAGTCTCTAATCTCCTGTACCCCATATTCACTGTCTCTAATCTCCTGTATCCCATGCTCACAGTCTCTAATCTCCTGTACCCCATATTCACTGTCTCTAATCTCCTGTATCCCATGCTCACAGTCTCTAATCTCCTGTACCCCATATTAACTGTCTCTAATCTCCTGTATCCCATGCTCACAGTCTCTAATCTCCTGTACCCCATATTCACTGTCTCTAATCTCCTGTATCCCATATTCACTGTTGTATCCCCTAGCCCCCATTACTAATATCTCTTTCTTATTGAGTTCAATACCCCATACTGACTGCCTCTAATCACCTGCCAGTGCTTAATTAGTTAAAAATAAATAAGCTCCGAGGCCCTCATCAGGAGGACACCCCATCTTGCACCACTTATTGCCACTGCCAGAGGAGCATCCACTGACAGCATGCGCACAACTGCCAACCACCACACTGTGGCAATTCAAACAGTTCAAGGCCCCCAGAGCAAGGAGAATGGCTTGGGAGGCAGGTATTAGTAGTTTTAATGTCTAGTTGACTAATAAAAAAGACTCTTGTCGTGTTCATCTCTATATTACATAAACATGTTTTAGCTGCCATAAGTGCTGGTGTTGACAATTAAGCGCTGGAGCTAAGTACAGGAAACCACCAGCTCAAATTAAGCCCATTGCGTACCCCATGTTCACTGCCTTTGGTCTCTTGTATCCCATACTCACTGTCACTAATCTCCTTTCTCATACACACTGTCTGTAATCTCCTGCCTTACCTCCAAAGCTGCCCTCTGCCATCCCCTTCTTGTCGAGTTAATACTCAATGTGCACTGGTGAGACTCTCCAGTCATATCTTGCATGATCATCTCTTGCTCCCACTCTGAAGTGTGGCACATTCTGAACATCCAGCTCTCTCCCTCAGGGTGAAACTATTTCCCTGTCTGGAGTTGTCTCTCTAATCTCTCCCAGTTCCATCTCATCCTATAGGATTGAAACACATAGTACTCACTCTCCGGGGCTCCACAGGTCTGTCCGGTACCCACAGGTGAGCAGTGATGGCAGGGGTGCTCTACACTTTAATTTGAGGCAGACTGCCCTTATATATATGACCCTGCACGTGGGAGGGATCTGCCACCCCTCCAGCATCCAATTGTATCTCTTGTTTGTTTCAATCCTTTGCAGCTTCATGGCTGTCATCAACTCCACCCACCTACATCTGTTTGAACATGTGGATCTCATCCAAGCATTACCTACCTGGGAAAAACGTCTTTTCATTCGCACACGAAGACACACACAGAACAGCATGCACACATACACTCACACAAGTGTGTGCGCATAAGAACAGATACACGCAAACATACATATAGACACATACATTCACAGGAAGAAACATGCAAACAAACATACATGTGCATACACACTGATTCCCACAGCACCACATGCATATGCACCACAGACATACACAAATGCATATAGAGGTACAAACTCAAATAAATGGAATTAATGGCACACTTATTTTGTGCCATTTAAACACAAACACACATGGAGACAAAGAGGATAATTTAGACTTTTCCTTGAGGTTGCCACTGTCAGATATTGTTCAGTTCTTGCTGCCGTTGCTAGGAGGCGCACCTCTCCGGCAATGCTCCTTTTAAGACCTCGCATTTGGTTATTAAACCCTGGCTCCTTCCTGGTTTCTGTCTTCTTTTGTCGTCCTGCAATAGATGGGAATTTGGACTGAGAAACTGTCCCAAGAGATCCCCATTCATGTGTGCTTCTTCTTCTTCATGTATCCCTTGTGTCTTCACATAAGCCTGGATTGTGTCTATTAATATATTTGTATCTTGTCCTCGCAACTTCATTTTCCACAGATTATATTTTTCTGGATATTGCGCCAGAGACTTTAATATGTGTGTTTGGCTTAGAGTAATGTTCTTTTTTGTAATCTGTGGAAAATGATCGCTTTCTATTTGGAAGCAATTTATCACAGGAAAGAGATTAATACTGTTGATGGTGAAGTCTATCATTGATTGCCTCTTTCCACTCAGAAACGTGGTGGCCGCTGGTCTGTCTCCGGTTACGTTACTGATACCGTTCAAGGTGATTCAACCTAAAGCTTCCAGCTCTTGGATTGTTGATTTAATTCCTGGGGCATCTCTCCTCTTACTTCTGGACTGTTTGCTGTTTGTGAGATTACTATTAAAATCTCCTGAAATTATCAAATTACTGAATTTTTTGAGAGGTGTCAGTTTTCAGCATTCTTTCTGCCTCGAGACAGGACCTAATGCCCATATTTCGGCAGATGGCTTTCATCCATTTCTTCCTAGGTTTAGCATAAGCAGGGCAAAGGAATAATATGTGTAGGTAATTTTCTCGAGTATCAGATTGAAATAATACACGGCACTCACTGTTGGTCTCCCCTTATTTAGTTGGTTTGCAGAGCACCACATCGAAATTTCTTGTATAGTGATTTTGCTAACTGTGGCTGCAATTCATCTAGAAATGGCTCAAAATTCTAAGTTGGCTTTCTAAGAAAAAAAGAGGGGCAGATTTACAGGCACCGTGCGCCTCTTTTACGCTGCTGTTGCTTCACTTTTGTGACGCAGCGGCGGCGCAAAGAGGCACCATGGTGCGGGGTATTTACACTGTGATGCATCTGGGAGAGGCGGAACGTTGTAAAGCCCTGCGCCAGAAGTAGGCGTTCTGGCGCGGGGGGCGTTCCAGCATAGGAACTCCTCCTAAAATTAGCTGAGTGAAATCTACAAGTTTTCACCCAGTCACTATTGAGCCCATGCTGCGTCAAAACCCAGCGCCTGCTTGAAGCAGGCGTAAGGATTGACGCAGCATTACACAGATAGGGCCCCCCAGAGCCTTGCTGGAGCTGCGTTAGGCTTGCACCGCTACTCCAGCAATGCGCCGCCTTTACGGCACAGATGCCTCACGCATCTGTGCTTTTTTTGCCCCATGATGCGCCGCATTGTCAGTTGAGCGGGTTCTTCACAAAAGTGCTTCAGCCCTAGGTTACAAAACCAACAGAAAACATGCTTAAGCCACTGGAGACTCGTACTTTGGTCAAACCTTAGAATTTCTTCTAGCCCATCTTTATAGTGGGCAAACTCTGTTGTGGACCACCGTCGCACCCAAAACAATAATGGTCTCAGTATGGCTTGATAATCTATACGTTTAATATTTAGGTCCATAACAATAGGGATTAGACGTGTGCGCACTAGGAGACATAATAGCTTCGGGAAAAAAAAAGTCTCACACAAGGACCCCCATAATTTCACCCCATAAAGGGATGCCAATTGTGCCCTGTACTTGTACACCTCAAGGACGAGGGAAACTGCCTTGGAAGTACTACCCTTGTGTTTCTTTACTATCGGTAAGGAATTATGGAGCAAGATAGTCTTGCTCCAAATGCGGTTTCTAGGCCATTTTGGTCTCCAAGGTTATGCCTAAATAAATACACTCTTGCCCATATTCTAGTTTCTGATTTTTAACCCTTAAATTCTTTTTAAAAGATTTAAGTGGGTTAACTGCCATGTATTTTGTTTTGCTAGAATTTATTTCTACGCCATTAGTATCACAATATGCGCTCAAAGAGTCTATTATACATTGCAAACCTTTTGGGGTTTGAGATATTAAAATAGTGTCATCTGTGAATAAAAGGCCTGGTACTGGCAGCCCCCCTAATTTAGGTGAATCATGTGCACAACCCAATAAATGCTCTGGGATATTTTTTATGTATAATGAAAATAGGGTGGGCGCCAACACACACCCTTGCCTTACGCCCCAATTTACTGAAATTGCCTCAGTGAGTTCGCCCCTCGGACCCCATCTAACTTTTACATAGTTATTCTCATTCAATCTTATTATTTGCACGCGGAGTTCTCCTGGTACCTCTTGTTCTTTTAATGATTGCCAGAGTAGGTTTCTAGGGATGAGGTCGAATGCGGCCTTCAGGTCGACAAAGGCAATTAACAGATGACCTTTCTTTAAAATTGCATATTTCCAACTTATACAGAGAAATTCAAAGACCTGGTCCATTGTGCTGGTTCTGACTCTAAATCCAGCCTGATATTTTGAAAGAATGCATTTCTCCTCAATCCTGTCATTTAGTGTTGTTAAAATTTGCCTAGCATACATTTAAAAAAACTATCTATTAAACTAATCGGTCGGTAATTTGAAGGGCCTTTTTTTTAAAATGGTGGTAATTTCGGTCCATTTCCATGATTCTGGGATTGGTGCACCCGCAGCTACTGAATTACAAAGAGAATTAATGTAAGGGCCCCAAACAGTTTTGTCATGCCTCAGTAAGTGTCCTGCTATCTTATCTGGGCCTGGTGCTTTCCCCAGTTTTACTGCATCAATTGCTATCAGAGTATCTACCAAACTAAAGTACAGGGGGGCTATGCTAGGGATGAAGTCCTTCTTTTATCGTGAAAAGCTACGCATCAAGCCTGGAGACCTGTGAGTCCCGGTATGTCCAAGACCAGACATGTGATTCAGAATAATTGGAGAGAGAGGCAGCTCAAAACCTCTTGCTGCAGGCAATTGAATTTTGTTTTGTTGAAAAAAGCTTCATTTTGGAGTAAAGGATATCTCCTTCGGAAGAAAAATGTTTTTGTCTGACCCTTATCTACAGTGTTCTACATCGAGGAACACCATTTCGTGAACCTTGGGACAGGATAATTAACAGTCTTAGATGACATTACGAATTTAGATGTTACCACTTGTCTAAAGCCCCGCTGTGCAAGCTTTTTCTATTGGGATATCTGTACTATATTGAAGAAGAAAAATAAGAAAATTTCTAAATTTATGAAGAATTTTTGATATATTACAAATGATTCCCACTGCGCCCTGACGAAGGATCTGTGGACATTTGGTCCTTTTCCGAAATGCGTGTCGGTGCTATTTTTCCTTTCTCTTCAATCATATAATTCAATCATAGGCATTTATATAGCGCACTACTTACCCGGAGGGTCTCAAGGCGCTAGGGGGGGGGGAGTGCTGCTACTGCTCGAGTAGCCATGTCTTGAGCTTCTTCCTGAAGGAGAGGTGGTCTTGGGTCAGGCGCAGGTCGGTCGCTAGGGAGTTCCAGGTCTTGGCGGCCAGGTAGGAGAAGGATCTTCCTCCCGTTGTCATTCTTCGGATGCGGGGGACGGCGGCGAGGGCGTGGCTGGCTGATCGGAGATGTCGTTTGGGAGCGTAGAAGTTGATGCGGTTGTTGAGGTAGCTGGGGCCTTGATCGTGTATGGCTTTGTGTGCGTGGGTGAGGAGGCGGAAGGTGATTCTTTTGTTGACGGGAAGCCAATGCAGGTCTCTCAGATGTCCGGAGATGTGGCTGTGTCGTGGGATGTCGAGGATGAGTCTGGCTGAGGCGTTCTGGATCCGCTGGAGTCTCTTCTGGAGCTTGGCGGTGGTTCCGGCGTAGAGGGCGTTGCCGTAGTGCAGTCGGCTGGTGACGAGGGCCTGGGTGACCGTCTTCCTGGTCTCGGTGGGGATCCACCGGAAGATCTTCCGTAGCATGCGCAGGATGTTGAAGCATGACGAGGAGACGGCGTTGACTTGTCTGGTCATGGTGAGGGAGGAGTCCAAGATGAAGCCCAGGTTGCGTGCGTGGTCTGTCGGTTTGGGTGCGGTGCCCAGGGCGGGAGGCCACCAGGAGTCGTCCCAGGCGGAGGGCGAGGAGCCCAGGATGAGGACTTCCGTCTTTGTATAATCTGTATATAATTGTATATCTGGTTTTTATTCTGCTTTTTGATGAACTTTTTGGAGTATGAGAGTGGAGTGTTTGGTAATTAGAGTGGAAGTAGTGGTTTCTGTATATATGATTAGATGAGTGTATGCTTTCTTGGTGCTTGTGATCATATTTTCTCTTTGGGGCTCATATAAGTTAATGAATTGAATATAAATGTATCTATGTGTTGTATGATCAATGCCATGAAAAAGCTATAAATAAATAAGAATATGTTTTTCTAAATAACTCTTTATTTGGGACAATGATGATTTGTATATTGTACTAAAGTTATTGAACACTTAAGTAGACACCAGTGAGAGGTTTGTTCTAGCCTCTTGTATTTCCCTGCTTCCCTCTCCCAGTAATTCATACCCCCCTCAGGCTCCTTCTTTTGTTGTTGAATTATGCTAGGGATGATTACATGAACTTGCAGGCTATGTGTTATTTCAGTTGTGGATATGGAATAAAGGTGGGAAAAGTGTTTGACCCAGGTGTTGGCGTCTAAAAAGAGGTCTTTACTACTTTGTTTGATTGCCTTTGGCTATCAATCGTCAAAAACCGACGTGATCTTTAATTTTTGCTGCACTAATCAATTTGGTCCAGGTATTATCATCCCAATTTTTCTTAGTTTGTACAAGTAATCTTATACTTAATCCTTTTCTCCCTTAAGGCCACAAAATTGTTGATTTTTGTTGCCAATACGAGTGCTTTTTAGCCTTGCAGCACTCCTTGTTGTACCAGCGATTAACTAAGTTGCTTGTTTCAGTTTTCCTCCTCTGCTTTCTTTAGAGATCCGACTCAAAATGCGTTTAATGCATCTACCAATGCATGATGTAGAGTCAGTATTGGGAACTCTGCAGCAGGTACATCAATATATGGAGAAATGACGTCTGCAAAGGAGTCATAAATCTGCGTCATAGCTTTATAGTTTCCCAATACGGCTGGCCATTTTAAGGCTCTCCGGGTATTACTTACTAAGGGTTCATCCAAGATAGGGTTAGTGTCTCCATTGCTCCAAGAAGTCGGTTGAAAAGGGTGAGCTGCTAATGTCAATGGTAGGGGGTAACGATCACTACCTTTTCTGGCATCAACTACCAAGTCATGTACATTTGGGCAAAAGCCAATGGATGTCAATTTGCAGTTATTGCTACTCTTACATTTACCGCTGTTAAATGTATCAGCATTTGAACTATCAGAAGGTAATCTACCGTCGCAAGCGCTGAGTTCATACCCTCACACCAATCTTGTAAGTTGGGCAACTGCACCTAAGCAGGGTACTATCGGACTACTTTTCAGAGAGGGGATATTATTTGCCATATCTTCCTCTTCAAAAATGTTTTCAAGTCCCACAAGAGGTTAACATTTTTGATGTAAGTTACCTCCCACAATT
Organism: Lissotriton vulgaris; assembly: GCF_964263255.1. NCBI lineage: Eukaryota > Metazoa > Chordata > Amphibia > Caudata > Salamandridae > Lissotriton > Lissotriton vulgaris. The sequence continues at coordinate 2,120,779,354 of NC_141691.1, forward strand.
ACCATTGCCCTCGGGTCAATTGAACCTAAAAACTGATCTAGTCTATCACCAAAGAATCCTTGCTGGATTGGCTAGGTCTACTGTTGATATTTATTAAGTACATTTCAGTTTTGTACCATGTATAAATCGTCACACCAACTATCTCCTGTGATGTAAAATCCAACTGTCTTATGTCAATACAAAGGGTGATTTTTACCCATATAACAAGACCAACCGAGGGCCTACGTCTAACCGAGCGGGTAGCATTAACCCCCTCGCTGCTAGGCCTTTTCCCCCCAGTGCTAAGCCTTTTTTTGGCTATTTGCGGTAGTGCATGATTAGGTCCCTGTAACTTTTTGACCACATAAGGTGTCCACGCTAATTTTGCGTCCTTTTGTGGTAAATATTTGATTTATCGTCCTAATTTCTATGCAGGTAAGTACTAAATCAATAATAACTCAATCGGAAAGAAAGAGGCAGAGTCCGTGGTGTTAGAGTTTTTAGGGGTTTTATTCCTTAAAAAGGAATGGTCATGACCGGATATCTTGTTCCTGCCACCACTGGGGTGCAGGAAGGGATAGAGCCCTATTTTATTGACAATACATAGCTTATATACTTAAGTCACATTATAGAAACCAATACAGTGGGCGTAACAGCTGAGAGAAACAAGATAACAGCATACACGTGGTAGTGGTACGTAATTAGAAGGCGTGAACTGGGCGTGAACATAGAGGTGTGTGCTAGAAACGTCACAGGTAGGTGTCACAAGTGGGTGGCAACAAAGCAGAATCTTGTAATGTCAGCAGAAATCTGAGGCCTGGATGCGCGCGCCGCTGCATGACGTGTAACTGACGTGAAACCGGAGGGTGCAGGGGACTTGACATTTACACTGGCGGAAAGAGACAGAAGTCTGGCATGTCAGATCAACTCGTACTTTATCATATCTGGTATCTGATGTTTAGGAACTATATTATCTAAACGGGAAAGGTCTCTGTGGCAGAAGCTATTCTATACTGACTGTGAGTGCGTGTATAAGCGTCTAAGTGTCTGCATGAGATGAGAGGGGCATGGGCCTACCATGGTAACAGAGGCTATGAATTTCTTGCACAGAGACAGTGAGGCCGGGCCCTTTGCTCTGCAGCTGGGGGAATGTTTACTTAAACTAGTAGGCAGGAATGCAATTTCGAAGAGCGGAACAGATAATTCGAAGGTTGAATTCAGTCTTGGCAGGCAGCAGGCTGAGCTAAGCGCCGTTAGCCGCACAGGGAGTAAGGCAGAGGTCACGGGTACAGAGACAGCCTGGGCTGAGGCTTTCAGAGTCAGAAGGCAGGAAAAAGGCTCGATGGCAGAATTCAGGGCCTACTTCGCCAGAGCTGGAAAACGTGTAAAGTACACCACAAAAAGACGTTGGCATAGCATATTTAGGAACGGAATATTCAACCCATTCAGGGTGGGTCTGAAAGAGGACATGTTAACGTTGGACGCAAATGTATTTGCGTCTTCATAGCTGGCTCAGGAGGGAAGTTACATGCACTTTAAGCTGGTACATGGAGACGGTGGGGTACACGTAGGGGAACATTACTTGACCATAAAATTTATATTTCCTCATTCCCTCCTTGTTCCCTACGGACCCTTCATGATATATTGATTCTCATGAACCGATCAGTCTGTTCTTGTAACATCATTTGCTCTTCTTTCTTCCTTTGGTGGTTTGAGAGAAGACTGGAATGTTCAATGCACGATGTGGCGCACAGTCCACAAATCGCTGGCCCACACTGTAGGCACAGGCAGCAACTGAATACTATGACAAGGGCAATGCCTAGGAAGGATAGGATCTTCCATCCCCAAGCGGTCAACGTTGTCCAGAACCAACCGGACCAAGTCCAGGTGCCTGGATTCTGATGTATTAAACCTGCAATTTTATGAAGACGTGTAATAGCTTGGTATACCGTTGGCGCATTTTCTGGAATGAAAACACAGCAACTTGACCCGATGACCTTACAAGCTCCGCCTCTATCTGCCAAGATGACGTCAATAACAAGACGATTCTGAAGGACAACAACCCGCATGGCGGACTGCTCCTCTGTTAAGTTACCTAGGGCGGAGGCAGTTTCATTCACTACTGCTTCGAGTGTTCTAGTTAATCTGCGTATCAGTTTACTATTTTGGACGGGACCTGTGAAGAAAAAGAATCCTTTATTGAAATCTGTGTATTGCTCCCATGCCGTTTCAGTGTAATCGACAATCGGGAGATCTCTTCGGAGTCTATTCTTTACTAGGTTTGTTTTTCTGTGATAATCAGGAGGGGCTAGGAAAACAGGTTGCAGAAGGAATGCAATGTAACAGGTATCATCCCAATCTAGAGGTAAGCGTATGTATGCGGTATGGCCACAAACAAAGTAGGAATGACGAGTAGCTCTAAAGGAAGATTTGCCTTGATCACTGAATTCGACCACGGTAGTACATTTGCTATGACCTAAGTGTACTGAACCCTTCTTTCTGACACATAAATCACCAGTGACTGGTAATACTGACATAGCAGGGAGAACTGGGGCAGCTTCGGATTCGACAGTAAGAATCATGAGGCTAACTGTGTAATTACCTAATCCATATACTTCATTTTCTAGATCAGTTCCTATTCTAGTGGGAAGTCCATTTTTGTCAGGATAACAGGCATTAAGCAGAACTAAGTTCAAGTTTCCCCAAACCCAATTCCCTTTGAAAACAGCGATATCAGGATCTAAGGAATTAATTATTCTAAACCATGCACCACAGGAGCCATTGTGAGTGAACGGGTACGGAAAAAGGGGCAGAACTCCCTTGTATTTCTGATAGGGAGGGAGTCGGCCACATATCCAGCAGTTTGTAGTGTTGTTAGTCTGATGGGAGTGATGTAACATACTAATGAATGTGTTGTTGCGCAGCGCGAGTCTGTAAGGAAGTTCGTGGGGAGGTAATTCGCTAAAAGAATGTTCAGCAGAAACATTGTAAGCAGATTGTTCACGCTTGAAGATAGGGTAGTATATGGGAACCAATATACTAGCAACAATAATCAGAAGACTTAGAAAAAACATAATCAATAACGTCACTATACAGTGACTGCGGAGTGATTTACAATATGCATGTTTCTTGAGTTGTCTCTCTCTCTCTCTATCTTGATCTAGGGGATACATGTCAGAAACTATTTAACCGATTCACCTAGGGGAGGACTTAAACAATTAAACTGTCTGACTTGCTAGATCGGAGTTTCATTCGGTACTCCTCTTGGGGAGTTTTCTCTTGTTTGGGAACTTTAAAGTCACTAGGTTCGATGCAGTCTTTGGAGGGGGTGGACGAGTCTGTTTCTGGCAGCAGTTCGTTACATTTTTTTATATGACTCGTATGGATCCACCCCTTTCGGCCTTCCACCTTGATAGCGGTCCGTGTGGTAAGAAGGACGGTCTTCGGCTCTTTCCAGCGGGGCTCCAGCGGACTTTTCCTGTCGAAGTTCCTAATTAGGACTGTGTCACCGGGACGGACATCATGTGGCTTTACATCAGTGTTGTCAGGGAAGGCTGCGGCAACCTGTGAACGACATGATTGGAGTGCAGACATCAAGGAGGCAAGGTAATCTGTCAGCATATTACAATCAACATCTGTAATTTTCTTAGGGATGGGCGTCCCCCACATATTCGGTGGTCTCCCAAAGACCACTTCATACGGGGATAGTCCTGATCTCGAATGGGCGACCATTCTCATATAGAACAATGCAACTGGCAGGGCGACTATCCAGTCGACCCCTTTCTCTTTACAAACTTTAGCAAGGCATGTTTTTAGTGTCTGGTTATGCCTTTCTACAAGGCCTGCGGCTTCGGGATGTCGAACACAATGGAATTTCCACTGATATCCTAGCAGCAGGGAAACCTGTTTCATGAGTTCGGATGAGAATGGCTGTCCGTTATCTGAGTACACGACACGAGGCAAGCCGTATCGTGGGAAGAATTCTCGAACCAGCTGCCTGGCAGTGGTCCGGGCAGTGTAATCTGGGACTGGATATGCTTCGGTCCAACGGGAAAGTGCACAAACAACTACGAGGACATATTTGAATCCTCGACAACGGTCCATCTGGATATAATCCATCTGGAGGACTTCAAAAGGGTGATCAGGAGGATGGAATCCACCTTGCTCTACAGGGACGCTTTTACCTGGATTGAACTGACAACAGATCATGCAAGTACGCACTTTCTGTTTTGCTGCTGCTCGTAAGTGTTTGTTGTACCAGAGATTCTGTAAGCTGTCTAACATAGCTTTTTCTCCTAGGTGTGCTGGACTATGTGCTGTATTGATCATGGCTTGAACCATAGAGTCGGGGAGAAACCATGTAGATTTTCCCTTCGTCATCCAACCTTGATCTGTCTGGATCCCTCCTAGTTCAGTCCATTTCTTTATTTCATCTGCAGTAGCATGTGTCTGGATATCGATTACATCTAGGGTGGGATCCCTAACTGACATACACTGTGTCGGTACTATTGTCGTTGTCACATCAGTTTTCTGGGTGTGAGTCAACGCTGTATGTTTTGCTGTCTGGTCTGCCAGGTCGTTACCCTGGGAAACAGAATCCGTAGCTTTAGTATGTGCTTTACACTTCATGACGGATATGCCTGAAGGCAGATGTATTGCTTCTAACAGTGCTTGAATGAGGGAACCGTGTTGGATCTTGGCACCGTGAGAGGTCAAGAAACCTCGTTCTTGCCATAACATTCCGAAGTCGTGTACGACTCCGAACGCATAACGGGAATCAGTGTATATGTTAACATTTCTGTTCTTGGCTAGTATACAAGCTCGGGTCAGAGCGATGAGCTCCGCCGCTTGAGCAGACAGTGTGTCAATACTATGTGTTTCTTTGACTTCAGTTTCAGTGGTCACTGCATACGCGGCCACTAATTCTCCTGTACTGGTTCTCATGCATGAACCATCCACATAAAGTGTCAGGTCTGGATTTGTCAATGGAACATCTGTCAAGTCTCGTCGGGGCTTTGTTACTGCATTAATGATTTCTATACAATCATGCGGGGCTGAATTAGTCATAATCGAAGGTAACAATGTTGCGGGATTCAGGATGTTACAGCGTCTGATTTCTATGTGTGGCTGGAATAGTGTCAATTCATAACCTGTCAGTCGTGCTATAGTCAAGTGCTGAGTCTGAGTTCTGTTTAATAGAACCTCTACAGAATGTGGAACTTGTACTGTTAATGGATGTCCTAATACAATTGAATCGCTCTGTCTGATTGCTAAGGCTGTCGCTGCAACTGACTTCAAGCACGCAGGGAGTGCCTGGGCTACTGAATCCAATGTACTTGAAAAATAAGTGCAAGGCTTATGTGAACCTGCTTGATCTTGAGTGAGGACAGACAACGCTGTACCATCACGTTCTGTAACAAAAAGTGTAAAAGGTTTGCTGTAACATGGTGTCGCTAAAACTGGTGCTTGGCATAAAGCTTTCTTTAATTCTTCAAAAGCCTGTGTATGTTCCTGAGTCCAAGGAAGGGCAGTCGAAGTCGCTGCCTCCTGTGTTGTCAACTGAATGAGTGGTTTAGCTAGAAATGCATACTGAGGAATCCATTGTCTGCAGTACGAGGTGAGGCCTATAAAGGCCCGTACTTCCTTTTGTGTCTGGGGTTGGGGCATATTTACAATTAACTGGATGCGGTCAGGAGTGAGCTGTCTCCCCACTTTGGACAGCAAGTGACCCAAGTACACAACTTGCTGAACACAGAATTGTAGCTTCGAAGGAGACACCTTGTGTCCCTTGTTGGCCAGAAAATGTAAAACTGTCAGTGATGCTAGTTCACATTCGGGTTCACTTCGTGCGGTGATCAGCAGATCATCGACGTATTGCAGTAAGGCGGTGTTAACTGGCATTTGAATACAATCAAGTTGTCTTTTCAGTGCTTGACTATAGATGCTGGGGCTTTCTGTGAATCCTTGAGGTGCGCGTGAAAATTTGAAACTTCGTCCATTTAAACTGAATCCGAAGAGGTATTGGCTCTCTGGGTCAATAGGCACACTGAAGAAGGCGTTCTTGAGGTCAATTACAGTAAAGAACGCCGCTTCTGAGTCAATAGCAGTCAATAGGGATGAGATGTCGGGAACCACAGGGTACTGTGGTACAATGCATTTATTCAGTTCTCGTAAATCAATCACCAGCCGATATACTGGCGGTGCATTGGGATCAGTACGTTTAAGAATCGGAATGATAGGGGAATTACAGATATTGGAGTCGGTCTCTACGACCACTCCTTGGGCAATGAGCTCTTCAATGATTTCTAGTAAAGCCACTACAGCATCGGGTGGTAACTTGTATTGTCTAATTCGGGGTAAAACAACACCTGGCTTTAGTGTAACACGGTATGGTGTAATGTGCATGCAGCCTACATCAGTTGGGCCTTGTGCCCACAGGTGTTCTGGTACATTTTTCAATCTGACATCAAATTCTCGTAATACATAGTGACCCTTAAAGTCACGCAAGAAAAGTCTAACTCCTTCCGGAGAACAACATATCACCGCTCCTAGAGCCTTCAAGGTTTTGATACCTAACAGATTTTCGTGACATGATTTCGTGAGTAATAAGTCTGTAACACGTGATAATGGACCCACAGCCAGGGGGACGGGTTCTGATACCTCATTTACAATAGGCTGTCCTGAAAAACCAAGGGAAACATTCTGTGAGCCTGAGAGGGGGCCCCTGGAACTTCATTATGACTTATTGTTGTGCGGCTTGCCCCTGTGTCAATTAAGAATTTTCTGTCTTTTCCCAATACTTGACTGTGTACATAAGGACCCTCTTGATTTACAGGAATCTCAATAAGAGGCAAGCCAAACTCCCTCTCTAGGCTGTTTCATGTGTAACGCTGATAATCAGGACAATCAGATTGGGCATACTGGCACATCTGCCGTCAAACTTGCTGCGTTGCGGCAACGGGCTGTGGCTGTGACTGCGGCTGTGATACCGCAGCGGTCTGTCCTGTATGTGATGAAGCATGCATAGGTTGTGAATTCTGCGAAGTCTGTAGCTGACTCTGGTAGTGTCTAGGCGGATGCGGTCTTTCTTTAGTTTTACCTGTTGCTATATTGTTTTTCAGGACCGGGCATTCGTGTATGTAGTGACCTGGCTGCTTGCAATAGTTGCATGTCCCTTTAACAGGAGCTGCTGCATTACCTGTCTGGGTCGTACCCTTTCTCTGGCCGTCGGCTGGAACTGACTGGGCCACTAACATTTTCATTTTCGTGTCTTTCATACGTTTCTGTTCATGATCCTGTTCTTCTCTGATTCTGTTCTGATGGTACTGTAACATTTGTAACATCTGGGATGGCGTATTTGCTTGCCATGTACTCTCAACTTTATATACACGGTTCTTGACTAATGGCAGGGAATTCTCGACTAACTTTGATACAAAAAGATGCGGGTACGACTCGCTACTTGGTTTAAGGCCACTATTAATAATGAAACATTTCTCGAATCTTGAATAGAAGTCACTAGTATCTTCATCGTGTTTCTGTTTACAGGCTGAGATAGCGTCCCAGTCTTCCTTTCTAGTTGTCAGTAATCTTGGCAGAACCTGTACTATTAAACCTGGTAATGCTTTAGTTTTCTCCCCAAGGCCTAGCCCTGGGGTACGAAGTTTCTCCTCGTCTTCTATTTCTGCCCATACAATCTTTTTGTCTCCTACCTCCCATTCTCTTTCCTTAAGTTTCTCGTAGATGCCCGTGGGCAACAATACTTTTAACATTTTCATGATATGTAATCTCCCATCAGTAACATGTCTTTAAGTTCTCTGTGAAAACCTGCAGGGTCTTTATCGTGACAGGGTACTAGTTTCTTCATTTCCAATAGTTCTAACTTGGTCAGAGGTGTGTGTACATACACACGTTTCAAGGTATTATCGGTACCCATAACTGGATGTACTTCTCGTAAGGGGTTCTGACTTTCAATGCCATGCAGACGCTCCATATGGTACATTTTTCTTTCTGGGGGCGGAGCGGGAACATATTCGGAGCTTAAGAAAGTGTTATATCTGTGCCGTTGTTCTAGAATTATTTGTATTAACTTGGTACTTAGGCCTCTCCATCTGTCCATGAGTAGTGCTTCTAATGTATCGTGTAAGGGACCTGGATCAGAATGTTGATTTCTGTATAACTTGAGGAGGTGCTGAATCATATATATACCTGCTAATTTCTGCTCGTCTGGAGATAGATTCAGAAATGTCTGTGCTATTGTGTCATCATTATATATATTAGAGTTGTCAGCCCATAGTACTGCTGATCGTGCTAGTTCTTGTTCATCCATAGAATTGAGTACATGGTACCCCATTCGTTCTCGAAGCCTTTTATCAGTGTCTTGAAACTGATGTTCAGGAGAATTCGGTTTCGATATGCCAGAGAGAAAAACTCTCTTGCTTTCTGGACGAATGCCTTTCCTAAGGTAAGTTCCCTTACCTACATACGCTATCGTATCTGTAGTCTTTCCCGGTTCTTCAGGTTCTTCCTCCTCCTCCTCGGAGTCATTCTCTTTTTCTTTTTCTTTTTCGTGTATTTCTATCACTGCTTTTCTTATTTTCCTGTACATACTGGCTATGCAACCCCCTTTATCGTGTTTTCCTTCGGATATATTCTGGCCCCACTTGTTTAGTGCCTCCATTTCATCCTGTTCTGTCTCAGGCCTGTCTCGTTCTCTTATTAAGCAATTTATGAAAAAACGTAGTATATATGCTTGAGTGTCAACTTTCTGATGTGCCATGGCCTCCTTAATACTTTCAGGATTTTCCCCAGTCTGGACAAAATGATATATTTTATCTAAGTGCTCTTTCATTCCTGAGAATAACACAAGGTAATCTGTAGCTTGTCGTAAGCGTAGCGATGCTATCAACATCCTATCGTCTTTACCGGGTACTGGATCGTATCTGCAAACTTGAAGCGGTGTTTTGAGTATGTCAAGACGGGGTGATTGGAGCGTAAGGTGGTTCTGCATGTCCCTAAGGTGTAATCTGTGTGTTGCTGGCGGGGTCTGGTAACCCCCGGTCGCACCTCCTGAGGCAGAGGCTTGGGCGTTATCCCTCTGTGGAGTCTGTATATGTACTTGAACTTGTCTCTTAGTAGGATCAGGTGAAAACGGATTTGGTATATTAATTTTAGGTGCGGGAAGTGGTGGAGGAGGAGGAACGACAGGCTGTCAGACGGGGAAACCTTGTTGCGGTAATGGCGGGATATGGTCTGGAGGCGGGTTGCCATCTCCGTCACCGTCAGTAGGCGGGACGTGGGCACGTGGATTGGTGTACGCGGGTGCTACATCATCTAGATAGGAATTCAGAAATATGTCTTTAGTAGTCCTGTGATTTACTTTAGTTGGAACCAATGGTGGCGGCAGGCCTTTCGGTATTTCTGAAGTGGCTTCAGGCGAACCCTCGGCCACAAGATACATACCATTTACAAGATTGTTTCGTGCGCGATCTACTTGTTCTGATTTTACTCGAATCCCTTCAATAACTAATTCATTTTCTCGGACTTTATCTGACTCTTCTCTATGTCTGTCTTCTCTACGGAGTGCTTTCTCAGCACGTTTATGTGATTCTTTACGCCAAAATTCTATGGCGTCTTTCTGAGATTGTCTGGCTTTCTTTTTCCATAGTGCTTCTTCTACCTTCATGATGCACTCGGCATCCCATGTTCCTGTAACGGGCCATCTGTGTCTCTCGTCTAGATGCTTAGTATAATCAGCCCATAAATCTAGATACAATATGGCATCTAAGCCATGCTTATGGTACATAAAGTTTCCAGGCGTGTCCCTAGGGGGGATAGGAATTTCTTCCTCTAGTATCCCTTTCCTAGTTCCTATCTGTCTTAGTTTATTGAAAAACGGCATCTTGTTACTTAGTACTGGATACTTGGTACTGGTTACTTATTCTGAATACAGCTAGTTACACAAAAACACAATAATGCACATTAAACAATCACTCATACCACGACATTAATCACATGAAAAACATTTTTGAACATATATCTCTACCCTAGATACTGGATGTACTGCTAAACAGCACAGATACACTGTCGAAGACAGTGCAAGAACTTGAATAACTGATATACTGCTAAACAGTACAGATACACTGTCTAAAACAGTGCAGACCGTGTTTGTGTACCCAAACCCGTCTTTACCGGATACATAATAATGCACCCGTCTAGATACGTCCCAGCAATGGTACTCACCGGGAAGCACGAAAACAGAAGGCCTCGGAAAACTCGACTGGACTGGACCGGACTCGACTCGACTCGACACGTGGATACTTCGGAAACTGGTGGGCCTCTTGACACCTCGGACCTTGCTTCTTTCGGCTAGGCTCTGGTCGGGATCCTCCGCACTCCTCACCGCCTCGTCTGGGTGCTGATCGCAGTCTTCGTCACCTCCGTGGGCCAGAGGGAGATACAGGAAATCCTGCCAGTACGCGTAGTTCCGTCTAACTGATGGCAGGGGTCAGAGCTTGCAACGCACCAACCGGCGCGTGGGGTGGGGGAGGGGTCCCTATTCGGGCGCCAAAATAATGTGGTAAATATTTGATTTACCGTCCTAATTTCTATGCAGGTAAGTACTTAATCAATAATAACTCAATCGGAAAGAAAGAGGCAGAGTCCGTGGTGTTAGAGTTTTTAGGGGTTTTATTCCTTAAAAAGGAATGGTCATGACCGGATATCTTGTTCCTGCCACCACTGGGGTGCAGGAAGGGATAGAGCCCTATTTTATTGACAATACATAGCTTATATACTTAAGTCACATTATAGAAACCAATACAGTAGGCGTAACAGCTGAGAGAAACAAGATAACAGCATACACGTGGTAGTGGTACGTAATTAGAAGGCGTGAACTGGGCGTGAACATAGAGGTGTGTGCTAGAAACGTCACAGGTAGGTGTCACAAGTGGGTGGCAACAAAGCAGAATCTTGTAATGTCAGCAGAAATCTGAGGCCTGGATGCGCGCGCCGCTGCATGACGTGTGACTGACGTGAAACCGGAGGGTGCAGGGGACTTGACATTTACACTGGCGGAAAGAGACAGAAGTCTGGCATGTCAGATCAACTCGTACTTTATCATATCTGGTATCTGATGTTTAGGAACTATATTATCTAAACGGGAAAGGTCTCTGGGGCAGAAGCTATTCTATACTGACTGTGAGTGCGTGTATAAGCGTCTAAGTGTCTGCATGAGATGAGAGGGGCATGGGCCTACCATGGTAACAGAGGCTATGAATTACTTGCACGGAGACAGTGAGGCCGGGCCCTTTGCTCTGCAGCTGGGGGAATGTTTACTTAAACTAGTAGGCAGGAATGCATTTTCGAGGAGCGGAACAGATAATTCGAAGGTTGAATTCAGTCTTGGCAGGCAGCAGGCTGAGCTAAGCGCCGTTAGCCGCACAGGGAGTAAGGCAGAGTTCACGGGTACAGAGACAGCCTGGGCTGAGGCTTTCAGAGTCAGAAGGCAGGAAAAAGGCTCGATGGCAGAATTCAGGGCCTACTTCGCCAGAGCTGGAAAACGTGTAAAGTACACCACAAAAAGACGTTGGCATAGCATATTTAGGAACGGAATATTCAACCCATTCAGGGTGGGTCTGAAAGAGGACATGTTAACGTTGGACGCAAATGTATTTGCGTCTTCATAGCTGGCACAGGAGGGAAGTTACATGCACTTTAAGCTGGTACATGGAGATGGTGGGGTACACGTAGGGGAACATTACTTGACCATAAAATTTATATTTCCTCACTTTTCTTAAGACATCATGGGGATTCTAAAGGTACCCAGGGTTTGTGGATTCCTTGGAGGGCCCAGAAATCAGCCAAACTACATTAACCTTTGTTTTTTTTCTGAAATATTGGAAAAACGGGCTACAAATGAAAGCATCTGGGTTTTTCCCTGCAAATGTTATCAAAAAAGGGTTTGTTGGACTAAAATCACAATTTTCCCGGCTTTTATGGAATGACAGATTTTTGTCAGAAAACCAACATTTTTTATACAGTTTTGGCATTTTCTGGGACATAGCCTGTTTTTACTATTTTCTGTGCTTTCAACCTTCTTTCAGTTAATGGTAAAAATTAGTGTAAAAGCAAAAATTTATATTACATTTTCAAAAAGTAAACAACCTTCTGAATTCAGCAAGGGGTCATTTGTGTAGATCTATCAAGGTTTCTTTGTAGAAACTAACTGTTAAAATTATGGAAAAATTGAAATTAGGTGAAAAAAACAGCCTTTGTGTCAACGTTTTCACCTGTAACTTCTTGTATGACCGCTCTTTGAAATCAATAAACCATTACATCTGCTGGACCTTCCTGGTTGTGGGGATATATACGACTTGTAGGTTCACCAAGCACCAGACGAACCCAGAGTCAAAAACTGAGTGGCAAATTTGCAATGGCTTTTTATTATGTACCAGGTATATAGCAATTATTGTGTGAAAATGTATACATTTAAAAATTGGTATGAAAGACTCCTATGTATTTCTGAGATTGGAACCAATTATAAAGTTTATAAACAGTACATATTTACACATTTTCAAAATTGGGAATACTCATACTAGCATGAGAATTATTGGTAATTTTTTGAAATGACTTCGTTTTTACACAATGTCTTTCATTTGGAAGGCAGAAGTGCATCAAAAATCAATAGGTAATAACAGTTGCTTTACACATTTGAATTACCCTAAATCTCTCGATAAAAATGGTAACTCACTTGTGTGGGTAGGCACAGTATTCACGACCGGAAAGGGCTCAAAATCCAACGTGAACACACCACATTTTCACAATGAAAATTTACCCTTTTTTTGCTAAGTGTGTAGCTGTCGTTTTTGAACCATAGCTCTGCCGGCACCTAGGGAAACCTAGCAAACCTATACATTTTTAAAAACTAGACACCCAGGGAAATCCAGGATGGGGTGATTTCACTGCCTCCCACCTGGTTATGTTACTGGAAATCCCTTGCAAACCTAAACATTTTTCAAAAAAGCCACATTTTCCCACATTTCTGTGGTGTAAAGTTCTGGAATCTGCGCAGATCTAAACATTCCTACCCACCCCTCGTTTCCCAAAGTCTTAAGAGAAAAACAGTACCTCACTTGTGTGGTTCGGCCTAGTGCCCGCAACAGGAAAAAGAACAAAACACAATGTGGTCACACCTCAATTTCGCATTGAAAAATGAGCCCCTTTTTTGCAAAGTGCCTAGCTGTAGTTTTTTAACCGTAGCTCTGCCGGCACTGAGGGAAACCTAGCAAATCTATAAATTTTTGAAAACTAGACATCCAGGGGAATGCAGTATGAGGAGACATCACTGCCTCCCACCAGGTTTTGTTACCCAGAATTCCTTCAAAACCTAAAAAATTGTAAAAAAAAAACAACTTTTCCCTACATTTCTGTGGTGGAAAGTTCTGGAATCTGCGTGGAGCCACACATTTCTACCCACTCCGCTTTGCCTAAAGTCTTACAAGAAAAACAGTAGCTCACTTGTGTGGGTCGGCCTAGTGCCCGTGACAAGAAACGGTGCAAATCTCAACATGGTCACATCTCAATTTCGCAGATGAAAAAAATGACCCTTTTTTTGGCAAAGTGCCTAGCTGTAGTTTTTGAACCCTAGCTCTGACAGCACCTGGGAAAACCTAGTAAAAACCTATAAATATTTAAAAACTAGACACCCAGGAGAATCCAGAATGTGGTGACTTGACTACCTCCCACCAGGTTCTGTTACCCAGAATCCCTTGCAAACCTAAAAAAGTGACAAAAAACCCCATTTTCCCTACATTTCTGTGGTGGAAAATTCTGGATTCTGCGTGGTTCCACAAATTTTCAAGCACCCCACCTTCCCCAAAGTCTTTCGAGAAAAATGGTACCTCACTTCTGTGGGTCGGCTTAGTGCCCGCGACAGGAAACGGTGCAAAACACACCTCAATTTCGCAGTGAAAAATGACCCTTTTTTGACAAAGTGTCTAGCTGTAGTTTTTTAACCCTAGCTCTGCCCGCACCTATGGAAACTTAGCAAACCTATACATTTTTTTGAAACTAGACACACAGGGGAATCCGGGATGGGGTCACTTGACTGCCTCCCACCAGGTTCTGTTGACCTGAATCGCTTGCAAACCTAAAGAATTGTCAAAAAAACACTTTTCCCCCCGGATTTCTGTAGTGGAAAGTTCTGGAATCTGAGTGGATGCACAAATTTCCACCCACCCCGCGTTTCCCAAAGATTTCAGAGAAAAATGGTACCTCACTCCTGTGGGTCGGTCTAGTGTCTGCAACAGGAAACGGCGCAAAACGCAACATCGTCACACCTCAATTTTACAGTGAAATATGACCCGTTTTTGGCAAAGTGCCTAGCTGTCGTTTTTAACCCTAGCCCTGCCGGCACCTAGGGAAATCTAGCAAACCTAGACATTTTTTTAAAATAGGCACCCCGGGTAATCCTGTATGCGGTGACTTGACTGCCTCACTTCAGGTTCTCTTACCCAGAATCCCTTACAAACCTAAAAAATTGTAAAAAAAAAAAGACATTTTCCCCACATTTCTTTGGTGGAAAGTTCTGGAATCTGAGTGGATCCACAACTTTCCACCCATCCAGAGTTCCCCAAAGTCTTACAAGAAAAATGGTATCTCACTTGTGTGGGTCAGCCTAGTGCCCATGACAGGAAACACCGCAAAACACAATGTGGTAACAACTCAATTTTGCAATGATAAATGACCCTTTTTTTGCAAAATACCTAGCTGTAGTTTTTGAACCCTAGCTCTGCCGGCACCTAGAGAAATGTAGAAAGTGACCACACACATCACTGTAGGTAGAACACTTTATTCAAGTATTGAAAACAGGACGACATCCATAGCCTGCCAGTCAGGTACTGACAGGGAGTAGGTCTTGGAATGTTGACAGGACAAGGGTCAGCCCAACTGGGGCAGAACAGAGGGGGTGGGACGGAATATACCAACTTACATTTTAGGTAATTACAACAGGAAACCTAGCAAACCTATACATTTTTAAAAAGTAGATACCCTGGGGACTCCAGGATGGGGTGACTTGACTACCTCCCACCAGGTTCTGTTACCCATAATCCCTTCCAATCCTAAAAAAGTGTATAAAAACGTATTTTCCCCACATTTCCGTGTTGGAAAGTACTGGAATCTGGGTGGATCCAGAAATTTCCACCCAGCCTGCATTCCCCAAAGTCTTCCAAGAAAAATGGTGCATCACTTGTGTTGGTTGGTCTAGTGCCTGCGACAGGAAAAAGGCGCAAAACGAAACATGGTCACACCTCAATTTTACAGTGAAATATGACCCGTTTTTGGCAAAGTGCCTAGCTGTCGTTTTTTAACCCTAGCCCTGCCGGCACCTAGGGAAATCTAGCAAACCTAGACATTTTTTAAAAATAGGCACCCCGGGTAATCCTGTATGCGGTGAGTTGACTGCCTCACTTCAGGTTTTCTTACCCAGAAACCCTTACAAACCTAAAAAATTGTTAAAAAAAAGACATTTTCCCCACATTTCTTTGGTGGAAAGTTCTGGAATCTGCGTGGATCCACAACTTTCCACCCATCCCGAGTTCCCCAAAGTCTTACAAGAAAAATGGTATCTCACTTGTGTGGGTCAGCCTAGTGCCCATGACAGGAAACACCGCAAAACACAACGTGGTAACAACTCAATTTTGCAATGATAAATGACCCTTTTTTTGCAAAATACCTAGCTGTAGTTTCTGAACCCTAGCTCTGCCGGCACCTAGGGAAACCTAGCAAATCTATACATTTTTAAAAAGTAGGTACCCTGGGGACTCCAGGATGGGGTGACTTGACTACCTCCCACCAGGTTCTGTTACCCATAATCCCTTGCAATCCTAAAAAAGTGTATTAAACTTATTTTCCCCACATTTCCGTGGTGGAAAGTACTGGAATCTGGGTGGATCCAGAAATTTCTACACGGCCTGCGTTCCCCAAAGTCTTCCATGAAAAATGGTGCATCACTTGTGTTGGTCGGCCTAGTGCATGCGACAGGAAATGGCACAAAACGTAACGTGGTCACATCTCAATTTCGCGGTGAAAAATAACTCTTTTTTGAAAAGTGCCTAGCTGTTGTTTTTGAAACCTACCTCTGCCAGCACCTATCGAAACAGAGCAAACCTTTACATTTTTTAAAACTAGACACAGAGGGGAATCCAGGATGGGGTGACTTGACTGCCTTCCACCAGGTTCTGTTACCCAGAATCCCTTGCAAACCTAAAAAATAGTAAAGGAAAAAACATTTTTCCCACTTTCCTGTGGTGGAAAGTTCTGGAATCTGCGCGGATTCAGAAATGTTCATGCACCTCGCATTGCCCAGAGTCTTCCGAGAAAAATGGTACCTCACTTGTGTGGGTCGGCCTAGTTTCTGCGACAGGAACCGGCGCAATACACAACGTGCTCACACCTCAATTTCGCATTGAAAAATGACCCTTTTTTTGCAAAGTGCTTCGCTGTATTTTTTTAACCCTACCTCTGCTGGCACCTATGGAAACCTAGCAAATCTATAAATTTTGAACACTAGACACCCAGGGAAATACATAATGGGGTGACTCCACTGCTGTTGTGAATGTATCTAGGACCCTAATTATATATTCCCGATTTATGCCCTTATGTGTTTATAATAAATTATATACTTATAAAGGCATAAGAATCATATCCATATTAAGTCATAGCCAATGCAGTCCAAATACAGCACGGCTACTCCCATACACTCCTAGAAAGTACAACGCACACTTAAACAAACCAAGCCTTCAGCAGCACAGGAATTCCCCCTGCTTCTGTTTTGATTTGTCCTAGAACTCCTGAGAGTCCTGAAAGAACTGCCAGTTCTTAGTGACATCTTATATCCAACCTTACGTCAAACTCGGCACGTTCCAGGTATAAATATACCAGCATCTGCCTTAAGCAACACACGGTGGGTTGGAGCGGATCAGCTATCTACTTGCCCGACGCCCAGCTGATGCGAGTGCCGAAGGAAGCCGACCCTCCCTGCTGACGCACTGAGAAAGACGCTGTCTTTTCTTCTGCCGAGAAAATCCAGCTCCAGTGTTTTCCTGACACGCTCACGGGTTGCTGTGAGATTGAGTCCTGAGAGAGAGATACAAGACCTCCTCCATTCTATACCCAAGGTACGGAGCTGATTAGACCCATAGAGAATTCTTGATTCAGATTCTTGGCAAAAAACTGTAACTCATCTACTCCTTCCCACGTACTCGGCTTAGGTTAGGTGCACTGGGGTAGGCGTATCTTAGAAACACCAGTTGAGTACGTTTAGTCATTATTTTATGATTGTATGTATTTTATCAATTTTAAGTATCTTATGGCTTAGAAACCATATAAATGCTTTTACAGTATTATTTCATAATACTCCTTTTACTGTACGCACTTTACTTTATGACAAGTATTGCAATTGTGGCAATTCATTTCTCTTGCATGAGAAAGAAGACTGCTCAATAAAATAACCCTTTTATTGAAAACGCCTGTCTCTCTATTTCTCTGCATTTCTGGTGAAATGAAGCATGCACAATTGACTGAGTAAAATAGCTATCTATTGTTTCCACGACTCTAGAGATATATTCCTTATTGCAGGGGGAACAAAGTTGTCATGTGATATGGTTGTCAGAAGCTAATCCCTTCTTGTCTATTCAGGAAAGCTAAACACCTTGTTTACTCGAGAAAGTTTCTAGTGACCTCTGAGCTAGCTGGCACACACAATTAAGTCTAACATATTCAATAGAAACCTAGTCGACCTCAGTCCTACGTCTAAACTATTGTTTATGTTATTCAAATGCGCAGAACCTATTGGGAATATAGGAACTGCACTACATGGCGCCCAACGTCTGGTAATTTAACGCTAGATACTAGAGTAACTCAGTCCTGCTTTTCACACAGACCCCTTTTCCATAAAAACTCCATAGACGTCTGGAGTGGATAAAAGGCTAATATCCACCAAAACTTAGTAGTAAGAGACTCCTATGTATTTGTCTTTGGTTTTTTCAATGTTGAAGGATACAGTGTTCCAAAATATTGTGCACCTAATCTTTGTTTCCTTGAAACTTGATCTGCAAACTTTCTGTCAGCAAAATGACAGAGAGTGACGATGAACGTGATAGAGCTAGACTAGCAGCTCAACTTTTGAGGAAGACACAAGTCTCCAACAAGATCAATCGGATACAATACTCATCCCGGTAAATGTAAGGAAAACCTTAACTATAAAACTTATAGAAAACAGAGTATCGTCAAGAGGTGGTACAGTCATATTAGTTGTTGAGGCACAAGAATATCGGCAGACAGAGGTATTCTATTCATGGATAAATTTTCCAGCAGCAAATGCTGTAACACACAAGTTCCACTACTACAAAGTAGGGGAACCTCCAGCGGAATACACTCTTTTCGAGGAAATTGATTTTCCAATAACTTACCAAGAGCATGAGCTCTGGTTCAATGGCGCCCTAAAACATCAAAATCACATTACCAGGCTTGGTCCACTAGGTAGACCAGGAGCCACATGGCCGGTTCTAGCCAGCTATACACCACATCCTGACACTGAAAAAATGTCAAGCGAAGAACTTTTAGTTCAAATAAAAGAATTAACAAATGCATATAGGCAATTAGTTCAATTGACAATTGACGGTACAACCTACCAGCAGAAATTAAAAGAAACAGATATAGCAGACCAACCTTTTGAACTTGCCAGAATAATTGAAAAATCCTATGAAGAATTAGGTAGAGACAGTTTGGGTGGGAAACCACTAAAACCACAACTAACTGAATATCCTGAAAAGACTTTCATTTAAAATAATCTCAATTCTCAAAAGAAGAAATGGGAGGGTAATAAGCAAACAACTCCCAGAGAGAAAACATTCCCAGACCAGAGAAAGGTCTCCCCAACGAAGAGTTAGATCTCCAGAAGGGGGGGCAAATCTCCACAATGGGAGCCCTCTCAAAAAAGATATAACCTTAGAAATAGGGAAAATTTGAGAAAACCTGACAGATATCAAGATATTGATACACGTCCCTCTCGATCTTTTTAGACTTCCTCACAGAAATCGGAATGAAGAGGACGGTCAGAACATAAAGAAGAGCATGTCAAGTCCAAAGACAAAGAACCTGCTCATCAAAGTAACAAATTACAATTTCCCAGAAAGAAGGTAGCCAGTATTAAAATAAAACATGCTGAGGATCCTGAGGACACAACTCAAGAATGGAGAGTGGGCCCAGACAATGCTAGACAGCGCAGCAGAAGTGACCATAGCTCACAAGACCCTGATGAATCTTCAGGAGACAGTGGACACGAATAAGTACATTCAAGTGGAAACTGCAGACACCAGAGTTAGCGTGCCCCACAAACTATATGAAATAACATTACGTATAGAGGGAGACAAAACTAGGAAAATAAGATGTTTCTTCTGGGAAAACCTATCTAAAGGCTATGATATCCTTCTAGCAGAGAAAGACTGGCCACCAGAGTTTGTTAGGGAGTGCCCACATGGCGAAGAAATTATTATGCCTGCCTTCTCAAATCACATTCCAATTCATAAAAAATACACATATGCAAGGAAATGGACAGTGGCCCAAGCTCCTGCATTATATAAGAATCATGTAGGATGGGATGAGGATTCTCCTCACCATAAAATCCAGTTCAAAAATCAGCCAACTGCACAAAGGCAGTATCCTGTTAAGCAAGAAGCTAAAAAACAAGAGATCTTAGATTAATTTGAATATCAGGGGGTGATTGAAACATGCACCTCACAAATGAACAATCCTTTGTTTCCTGTCTCCAAGGCAGATGATTCATATCGTCTAGTTTTGGACTACAGACACCTAAACTCTTGTTGCAAAACATTTGCAGTACAAAACTCACACAGTGCAGCACTAATGAATAATATCCTGCGCAAAAAATATAAAACAACATTAGATATTTCCAATGTTTTTTCTGTCAAACCATTGCACCAGAAAGCAGCTATTTGACTGCTTTCTCCAGCATGGGGACCCAAAAACAATGTTGTCGTCTCCCACAGGGATTCAAGAATAGCCCAGGATTATTTTCAGCAAGAGTAACATAGTTACTACAAATATATGATGATGAGGCATTATCTTATGTCGATGACATCTATCTTACAGACAATGACCTGGAGACTCACTTGAAAAGAGTGAACACCATCATACTTGGGTTCGCATCTGAAGGGTACAAATTTAACTTTAAAAAATCACGAATTGCCCAACTAACTGTCCTATTTTTAGGATATGAATTATCAATTGAAGGCAAAAGTCTAGCAGACAACTTCTTAGAGAAGTGTGCAGTACTCCAAGCTCCAAAAACGCTGAAAAACTTACAATCAATTCTGGGTTTCCTGAACTTCGGAAGAACTTACATTTTAAATTATGCAGCGAGGGTAAAACCACTCTACGAATTAATAAAACCTGATTTTAAACCAACTAATTGGACTCAGAAACACACAGAAATTTTAAGATCATTACAAAAAGACATGTTAACTAAAACAAAACTGCAAACACGCGCAAACGAACGCAACCTTGTAATCCGAGTCATCCCAGGAAGATGCGGATTTACATACCTGACCTATTATGAGGGAGAAACAGTACCAATAGCTTACAAATCACACTTGTACACACAAGCTGAAATGAAATTCATTTCTATTGAAAGTGCAGTTCAAACAGCTGTAGCAAAAGAAAAAGCCCTAGCCCAAGGGAAGAGCATATCTGTTTTAACAGCAGTATTAGCCATTGAAGTAGTAACAAGACCGGGCATTCCAAATGCTATGGCATTAGATCCGAAATGGATACAATGGGTTAATTCTCTTGATACAACTGACGTGATACACACATTTGATCCCAGAATGAAAAAGCTGGAACATCTAGAATACGAACAAAAATGTCCTCTGTCGATCGAAATTCTGCCTCTGCAACAGTACACCTGTGTTGTATACGCAGATAGATTTGCACAACATTACGTTGTGGATAAAAAGGTTTACAATTCAGCGTGTGCGATTGTAAAAAGTCATTGGCGCTTAGGTAAATTTAGACCAATGGTCACTAAAACTGAATCAATTGGAAACTGTACAGCTCAGCGAGCTGAACTATGAACTTTGAAGATGGCGCTTGAAAATGCAGATCGCGAATTCCCCGCACTAATAGTGTGCGACTCACATTACTGCGTTGAATCTTATAATAATTCCATGCAGACCTGGATTAAAAATGGTTACAAAGATGAAAAAGGTGGCACAATAAAACATAAAAAACTTTGGGAACAAGTAGTTCCTTTGCAGAAAGAACTACAAAAGACTCACGTGATACATACGCAGAGTCTTCAACGTGATGGCGTTCATGTTGCAGGGAATTCATTGGCTAATAAAGCCGCAGCAGCAGCTGATCACTCGGCTTCCGTGGCTACAAAAAAGCATTCTAAAAAACAAATAGATGGTGAAACGTTGCTTGCAGTAAAAGCCTCCATGGAAGGCAATTATGCGGCGTTAACTCTAAACTATCCACTCGGAAATACATACATAATTGATGCAAACTCCGTTCCATTTGCTCACATCCCTGGAGTGGGCGATAGAGTAATTCCAAACACGAACCTGAGAGTCTTCTTGATTCAAAAAGCACACAATGGATTGGGTCTGAGGCACCAAGAGATCCTGAAAACTCTAATAGAATTGCAATCACGATACTGGTGGCCGGGAATGAGCGTGCAAATTTATAACTTTGCAATGGATTGTCAGGACTGCAATAGAGATCGCAGTCATGAACCGAACCAGGAGACTGACAATAGCACAGTCAGTCCAGCCCAGATAGATAGCGTTAAACTGTCTACACACAGGAATCCCAACGGATGTATGCGGTCCCACAACTACTAGGACAAGATTCAATTAAATGTAACCCCAGCCCTCGCTGACGCAAGAACTGTTATCGATTGGTCTGCGAGTCTATTATGGCATAACGCAATTGGCTTGCTACTTTCTGACCAGGGTCCTGTGTATAGCTCTCGAGCTTACAAGGAGGCCATGGCCAGCATGGGCATTGCGTTGCAGTACTCTAATCATCTTCCAGCCTGAGGGTAGAACTGTAGTGGTGGGAAAAAGCCAAGACATACAGCGATCTATAACAGCGAGGGTATTAGGTTTGGGTGATGGGTGGGTCAAACATCTAATAAGTGTCCAACGTAGTCTTAACAATCTGCCAAGATATTCTCTGGGTGAAATCCCTCCGTATGAACTTTTGTTTGGTACAAGAATGATAATCGAAGATCTCGATTGTCAGACTTCAGAGGTAGAACAAAAAGCTTTTGATATCAAAGATCGTTTGGCTGTTTTACAGGACTTGAATGAAAAAAGAAGTCTAAGTAACACAAAACTGAAGCCAACGACCACTGAAGAGAAACCACCTGTCCCAGAAAGACCTGTCTGGATTCCAAAGATTGGGGATCTGGTCAGAGAGAAGATCGCTGTAAAGAAGGAATTTGGGCCTTCTTACAGAAAAGCAGTACCTGTCTTAGCTATCAGCAGAACAAGATCAGTAGTACTACCGCCCCTTGTTGGTAAAAAAGGAGAACCGAGTTGTATCAATCGACCTGGTAAAACCACAACCATGTGGCCAATAATAAGTAGTAGGCCCAGTGGACTCCCAAGAAGTAGCAGAAGACCAAACCTTGCTACAATCCAAGAGGTTCAAACTGAGAGACTAATCACATTTGATAAACCTGCAGTGAATAAAAAAGGACTATGCAACAAAGCCATGGAACTTGTGCCTCTTGAAACCCAAATTGCAACAGTTCGTCATGAAACACCTGTCTGCAATGATGTAGCCTCGGACTATTCTAATATGAAAAAGAAAGAAGCAACTGCAAAGATTAATAACAATCCTGATGCCATCCAAACAATTGACAGAACTGCATCTGGCTACTTTATCAATTTAGATGACTTTTCCGATGATCCAAGTAAACATTGAGACAAGCCAGCAAACAAAACTTTCAAAGACAAGATTACAGAACTCTTTCATCAACTTGGAGAAACATATCTGATTTCACCCTGGATTGAACTATGGATTGTGTTAGGTGTAATTTTCCTCCTGCTCTGGCTCAACTTAGTTTTAAGCTCGGGAAGAATGATTGATGGAAAATACCGTACAATGGACACAGCAAGTCAGAACATCAACCTGGTTCTAAAACCTCACAGATCGTCTCACGTTGAAAAAAGAGAACTATCATCAGTGAACATCACAGCCATTCCTATACCTGGTGGTGTAGCATGGGACGCTACTGATTATTACATCTATCGCCCGGTTGAACTATTGAGATATCCACACCAGTTCAAGATTTCTTTAAGTGACTTTGTATCACCTAGTACTTTCTCTGATGATTGGGACTTTGAAAATATTAACAATATGATGTCAGATGTATAAATGTCAGCAACATTTACAGAACATGAATATTTACAGTGTTCATCGAATTGCTTCAATCATTTTGGGCATCATTATTTGCATAAATCTGCTAATCCCAGAAATGTGTTCAGTTATAATCAATGGGAACTTTGTCCAACTCCGCCAAAAGGTAGTTCGAAAACATTTTATGAGAAATTCCCATCCTTCTCAGGGTTTAATGTCACTGATCCAGAAACATTTTATTTTAAAATTATGAATTAGACAGGAATGAAAAACATGTTGACAAATACTAAACTGATTTATTCTGAAGAATTTTATGAAAAAATGTCTACATTTGGTTTTGAATTTTGGAAAAACAACATTGAGACAAAAACTGTCTGGGGTACAAAAGAATGGCAGGTACAAGGTATTGAATCATTATCATGAGCCCAGAACAAATAATGTTCCTGAATGACACCATTCAACAAACAACCTGTCTTGGCCTAGCCAAGATAAAAGATGTAAACAACCCGTCTATACCAAAGCCTATGCCTGATAGAAAAAACACTACAGAAGAGGGGTTAGACGTGTCCTATATTTTAAAACAAAACAGAACAAATCCTAATTGGAACAAATGGTTGATCTGGCCCACAGACACTAATAACTGTCAAGATAGATTCCTGATCAAAATACAGGGGTTCAAACAGAATAGGCCAGACCCAAGATATTCCCAGAGACAACATCCAGGGATAATTACAACATACAGTGTAGGAAAACTATGCCTCGAATGGCTACAGAAATCCACACTTCCTGAAATTAAACAACACTTGACTTTACTTTAAGAAGGTGCTGACTTGTGAGATTTCTTACGGGGACCTCGCAAACAGCGTCAAAAACGTTTCATATACGCCGGTAAATACGCAACTTACAATGAAGCTTGAAAAACAACACAAATTGAAACTGCAGAAAAAATACGAGAAATTGATCATATTAATTTGGAAAAATCACTTTCTTTAGTGGACAATGGGTTAACGACTCTGACCTCCAGAATTTATTCACTGGACAGCATTGTATCTTCTGCTATTGATATAATAGAACAGGATATGCTAATGTTACAACATGGCCAGTCACAATTACGTTCTATTGTACAGTTAGGCTGGACGTTACAAAATTTGTGTTCAGGCAACATGCCATGGCGTCTAATCAACACAACGTCATTATTTTCTATCTATAACCTTACTGATAGACAAATCTCTTTGCCAAAGAGAGGGGCAGACTATACGGTGCTGAGCATTGAAAAACTAGAAAAATTACCATTGACAATGTCAGAACGACCGGTCATTGAATGGATAATACATGGCACCATTACAATCCCGATAACAACTTTTCAGTTTCAATACTGTCAAAAGTATTTACCAGCAGACCTATGTGAAAGGTTAGGTAAAGGATACATCAAGTCAACCTGGAATTTGCCTTATACACATAGATGTTGAGTGGGGGCAAGAAAGAAGTATTTCTTAGTGATAACAACTGTAAAAAATCACTAAGCGGTACACTTTTGTATCAAGGAATTAACTTGCATGGAGCCTGCAAAAGTTCTTCAAATAACCTTTCATGTCACATGCACGGCACCCCTGCTACACAGATAGAGCCTTTTTTCAGACAGCTTTCAAACGGCAGATACGTTATAATAAGTGACCACAGCTGTTGTGCCATGGTGCCAGGAAAAGCCTATCTTGTGAGCGTTACTTCCATGGTCACTTGTTGTATGCAAGTATTGTATCCAAACAGCAAACCAGACATGGAGGCGGCAATACGGCCTTCTTTGAATATCTCTTCTATTCGAATTGATACTTTAAGCAGAATGAAGTCTATTCTTTTACATAAAACTGTGCCTTTAACCTCGTCTAGAGAAATGTATGATCTGCAAGTTCGAAGGACAGCATCAGAGATACATGCATTATTTATCAACAAATTGCCCCGTACAATTCGTAGAAATGTTAAGTCAAATCTTAAACATGTCAGATACCAGTGGCAGCGCACATGTATTTAGGACAATTTTTTCGGGATTACTAACACCCTTCGAAGCAGTTCTTGGCATCTTCCCAAATTTTGTGTATTCTGTGTTCAACGGCCTGCCTCTCATCTTGGGACTCGTAGCAGGAATATTATTTTTGTTCCTTCTGCTCCGATATGGTAAGTCAAGTCACAGAAAAAACTCAGGCTACAATGGAAGACACGATCCTAGCAGTACAATACTGATAGCGGATCCCTAAAGTCCTCGGCTTGGCTCGGCTAAGAGATCTGAATACTACCTGGTTTCTTTCATTCAGACCAATCTGGCAAGATTGCATCTTACATGTTCTACGATGCTTGCTTTGCGGAGAATAATGCGTGTTAGACATCTGTCTCACACTTCCATCAGCAGTACCTATGGATGTTGATACTTTGCTTGGTTCGGTAACGGCCCATGCAACGTGTTGTCCCCAGCGGCTACCCATTCTGATGACACCATTCGTTGAGACCTCACCATTACGATTAGGTGGCGGTGAGGTACGAGATGAAAGCGGCACACAGGTACAACCTTCCGTGACCATTCCTGATCTAAACACCGATGATGGCAATACATCACACATATGCACTATTTCCACCTTTTCGGATTTGGCCCAACTTTCACCTACCTATCTGAGGTAATGTTCTCTCCTAACAACGGGGATAATATTTGAAATAGCGAGCACACAGCATTCCCTGAACTTTAAATTCGGCCTTCAGTTTTGATAAACAGTACTTCTAAAAAACATTGGGTCTATTTTTCTTCCTGAAAGCGAAACTATTTTTCCCCAGTTCCCAAACTATTTACCTTTTTTTTGGCACATGATACTCTGCTTAAAGTAGAACTATTCTTAGAGAACAAGATTTCTATTTTTAAAATACCTAGAGACAATATTTTGACTTAACCTCTAGCACATGTACAGTCTTGTATAAATATGTGATGAAATGGTATCGACCTTCTCTTCTGTATTAAGAGCCATTTCATAAATGTTATTTTCATGATTCATTCAGTTAACATTCTAAATGTACAAAATATGCATTATCTGAATGATACCACTGCTTGAAAACGTACAGTATTATACTCATTTTTCGTGTATATACCATTTCAAATGCTAACTATGTATTTTGGAGTGGGCTGATAAACACATGCATCGTTATATGTTGATTATTGCTTAGTATTTAGTAATGATGGACATTATACGTGGAGTGGGAGTTGTGAATGTATCTAGGACCCTAATTATATATTCCCGATTTATGCCTTTATGTGGTTATAATAAATCATATCCTTATAAAGGCATAAGAATCATATCCATATTAAGTCATAGCCAATGGAGTCCAAATACGGCAAGGCTACTCCCATAGACTCCTAGAAAGTACAACGCATTCTTAAACAATCCAAGCCTTCAGCAGCCTGGGAATTCCCCCTGCTTCTGTTTTGGTTTGTCCTAGAACTCCTGAGAGTCCTGAAAGAACTGCCAGTTCTTAGTGACGACTTATGTCCAACCTTACGTCAAAATCGGCACCTTACAGGTATAAATATGCCAGCATCTGCCTTGAGCAACACACGGTGGTTTGGAGCAGATCGGCTATCTACTTGCCAGATGCCCAGCTGATGCGAGTGCCGAAGGAAGCCGACCCTCCCTGCTGACGCACTGAGAAAGACACTGTCTTTTCTCCTGCCGTGAAAATCCAGCTCCAGTGTTTCCCTGACATCCTCGTGGGTTGCTGGGAGATCGAGTCCTGAGAGAGAGATACAATACCTCCTTAATTCTATACCCAAGGTACGGAGCTGATTAGA
Organism: Lissotriton vulgaris; assembly: GCF_964263255.1. Taxonomy (NCBI): domain Eukaryota; kingdom Metazoa; phylum Chordata; class Amphibia; order Caudata; family Salamandridae; genus Lissotriton; species Lissotriton vulgaris. The sequence continues at coordinate 2,120,806,607 of NC_141691.1, forward strand.
CCCATAGAGAATTCTTGATTCAGATTCTTGGCAAAAAAGATGTAACTCATCTACTGCTTCCCACGTACTAGGCTTAGGTTAGGTACACTGGGGTAGGCGTATCTTAGGAACACCAAGTCAAGTCAAGTCAAGTCAAGATTTATATAGCGCGCTACATACCCATAGGGTCTCAAGGCGCTTGAGGAAGGGGGGGAGTTACTTGTCGAATATCCAAGTTTTAAGTTGCTTTCTGAATGCTAGGTGGTTCTGAGTAAGGCGGAGGTGAGTGGGAAGAGAGTTCCAGGTTTTAGCTGCCAGGTAGGAGAAGGATCTACCTCCCATGGTGGCTTTGTTGATGCGAGGTACAGTGGCAAGGGCTTGGTTGGAGGATTGTAGCTGACAGGAGGGGGTGTAGAAGGACAGTCGTGTGTTGAGGCATTCGGGACCAAGTTCGTAAAGTGCTTTGTGTGCATGGGTTAAGAGGCAGAAGGTAATCCTCTTATTTACGGGGAGCCAGTGGAGGTTTTTCAGGTGACCAGAGATGTGTTCTTTACGCAGGATGTCTAGTATGAGCCTGGCTGAAGCGTTCTGGATGCGTTGAAGTTTTTTCTAGAGTTTTGCAGAGGTACCGGCGTATAGGGTGTTTCCATAGTCCAGGCGGCTCGTGACCAGTGCGTGGGTGACCGTTTTTCTAGTTTCGGTGGGGATCCAGCGAAATGTTTTTTTGAGCATGCGAAGAATGTTGAAGCAAGATGATGAGACAGCGTTGACTTGTCTGGTCATCGAGAGTGAGGAGTCCAGAATGACGCCCAGGTTCCGTGCGTGGTCCGTCGGGATGGGTGCTCTTCCAAGGGCCTCTGACCACCAAGAGTCATCCCAGGCGGAGGGGGAGGTGCCTAAGATGAGGACTTCTGTTTTGTCTGAGTTTAGTTTCAGACGGCTGTGCTTCATCCACTCGGCTACAACTTTCATTCCTTCGTGTAAGTTGTTTTTGGCGGTGTTAGGGTCTTTGGTGAGTGAGAGGATCAGTTGGGTATGGTCAGCGTAGGAGATGATGTTGAGATTGTGTTGGCGAGCGATGGTTGCAAGGGGGCTCATGTACACGTTGAAGAGGGTGGGGCTGAGTGATGATCCTTGCGGCACGCCGCAGATGACTTCAGAGGCCTCTGACTTGAATGGAGGGAGCCGGACTCTCTGAGTTCTTCCGGTGAGGAACGAGGTGATCCATTCCAGTGCTTTTCCTTGGATTCCGATGTTTCTGAGGCGCTGTAGCAGGGTGCTATGGCAGACTGTGTCGAAGGCTGCGGATAGGTCAAGGAGGATGAGGGCGACTGTGTCTCCATTGTCCAATAGAGTTCGGATGTCGTCTGTTGCTGCGATGAGTGCGGTCTCAGTGCTGTGTTTGGCTCGGAATCCGGACTGTGAGGGGTCGAGGGATTTGTTGCTTTCGAGGAAGGTGGCAAGCTGGTTGTTGACAGCTTTCTCGATAACTTTGGCCGGGAAAGTAAGAAGCGAGATGGGGCGGTAGTTTTTGAGTTCGGTGGGGTCAGCTGTGGGTTTTTTCAGAAGGGCGCTGAGTTCTGCGTGTTTCCAGCTTTCCGGGAAGGTGGCGGAGTTGAGGGAGCAGTTGATGACGTCTCGGAGGTGTGGAGCTATGATGGAGTCTGCTTTGTTGAAGATGTGGTGAGGGCATGGGTCAGTTGGGGATCCTGAGTGGATGGAGTTCATCAGGCGGATGGTGTCCTCAGTGGAGATTGGGTTCCAGTCGTTAAGGATGTTCAAGGGGGTGAAGGTCCTGCAGTAGGTTGAGAGGGTTGGTCTCCGGGTCGGTTGTCGAAGCTGTTGTGGATGTCTGCGATTTTGTTGTGAAAGAAGGAAGCTAGGGAGTCACAGAGGTCTTAGGAGGGGGTGATGTCGTTGGAGTTGGCTGATGGGTTGGTAAATTCTTTGACGATGTTGAATAATTCCTTGCTGTTGTGGGCGTTGTTATCTAGTCGGTCTTTGAAAGCGGCTTTCTTGGCAGACCGGATTAGTTGGTGGTGTATGCGGGTGGCGTTTTTGAAGGCGTCCTTGGTGCTGGTGTTTGGGTCTTTTTTCCAGAACTTCTCGAGGGAGCGACAGAGTTTCTTGGATTTCTTAAGATCATCGTTGAACCAGGAGGCGTTTTTGCTGCCTAGTTTGATTTGACGTTTTTTCAACGGTGCTAGGATGTCGGCGCTGTTGGATAGCCATTGGGTGAAGTTAATGGCTGCTCGGTCGGGGTTTGAAGAGTGGACAGGAGGATTTTGAAGGAGCGATGAGGAGATCTGGTCGATGGTGTGTTTGTTCCAATTTCTACGCAGGGTGGGTTGAGGGTGGTTGTGGATTGTGGTCTTATTGTAGATAAAGTGAACGCAGCTGTGGTCCGGCCAATGAGGAGCTGTGGTGTGGCTAAATGAGACATGTTTGCTGGAGGTGAAGATAGGGTCGAGTGTGTGACCTGCAATGTGGGTGGGGGAAGTGACAAGTTGTTTGAGTCCGAGGTTGGCGAGGTTGTCCAGAAGTTGTCCAGTTGATTACGTTTAGTCCTTATTTTATCATTGTAAGTATTTTATCCATTTAAACTTAAGCTACATCTCACTTACTTCTTCCCTTGTACTAGGCTTAGGTTAGGTGCACTGGGGTAGGCGTATTTCAGAAACACCAGTTGAGTACGTTTAGTCATTATTTTATGATTGTATGTATTTTATCAATTTTAAACATCTTATGGCTTAGAAACCATAGCAATGCTTTTACAGAATTATTTCATAATACTCCTTTTACTGTACGCACTTTACTTTATGACAAGTATTGCAATTGTGGCAATTCATTTCTCTTGCATGAGAAAGAAGACTGCTCAATAAATAACCCTTTTATTGAAAACGCCCGTCTCTCTATTTCTCTGCATTTCTGGTGAAACAAAGCATGCACAATTGACTGAGTAAAATAGTTATCTATTGTTTCCGCGACTCTAGAGATATATTCCTTATTGCAGGGGGAGCAAAGTTGTCATGTGATATGGTTGTCAGAAGCTAATCCCCTCTTGTCTATTCAGGAAAGCTAAACACCTTCTTGTTTACTCGAGAAAGTTTCTAGTGACCTCTGAGCTAGCTGGCACACACAATTAAGTCTAACATATTCAATAGAGACCTAGTCGACCTCAGTCCTACGTCTACACTATCGTTTATGTTATTCCAATGCACAGAGCCTATTGGGAATATAGGAACTACACTACACTGCCTTCCACCAGGTTCTTTTATCCAGAAACCCTTGCAAACCTAAACAATTAAAAAAACACATTTTCCCTACATTTCTGAGGTGGAAAGTTCTGGAATATTCATGGATCCAGAAATTTCTACCCACCGCACATTTCCCAAAGTCTTCCGAGAACAAGGGTACATCACTTGTGTTGGTCGGCCTAGTGCCAGCGACAGGAAATGGCACAAAACGCAACGTGGTAACATCTAAATTTCGCAGTGAAAAATAACCCATTTTTTGAAAAGTGCCTAGCTGTTGTTTTTGAAACCTACCTCTGCCGGCACCTATCGAAACATAGCAAACCTTTAAATTTTTTAGAACTAGACACACAGGGGAATTCAGTATGGGGTGACTTGACTGCCTTCCACCAGGTTCTGTTACCCAGAAGCCCTTGCAAACCTAAAAAATACTAAAAGAAAAAACATTTTCCCCACATTTCTGTGGTGGAAAGTTCACAAATCTGCGTGGATCCAGAAATGTTCATGCACCCTGCATTGCCCAGAGTATTCCCAGAAAAATGGTACCTCACTTGTGTGGGTCGGCCTAGTTCCTGCAACAGGAACCGGCGCAAAACACAACGTGGTCACACCTCAATTTCGCAGGGACAAATTACCCTTTTTTTGCAAAGTGCTTAGCTGTAGTTTTTTAACCCTACCTCTGCCGGCACCTATGGAAACCTAGCAAACCTATACATTTTAAACACTAGACACCCAGGGAAATACAGGATGGGGTGACTCCACTGCCTCCCACCAGGTACTTTTACACAGAAACCCCTTCAAACCTAAACAATTAAAAAAAACACATTTTCCCCACATTTCTGAGGTGGAAAGTTCTGGAATATTCATGGATCCCGAAATTTCTACCCACCGCGCATTTCCGAAAGTCTTCCGAGAACAATGGTACCTCACTTGTGTGGGTCGGCCTAGTGCCCGCGACAGGAAACAGTGCAAAACACAACGTGGTCACACCTCAATTTCGCAGTGAAAAAGGACCCTTTTTTTGCAATGTGCCTAGCTGTAGTTTGTGAACCTAGCTCTACCGGCACCTAGGGAAACCTACCAAACCCACACATTTCTGGAAAGTAGACACCCATGGCTTCCAAGGAGGTATGGCTTGCGTGGATCCTCCAACTTTTCCTTACCCAGAATCCCTTGCAAACCTCAATTTTAGCTGAAAAAATCAGTTTTTCCACACATTTTTGTGTGGGAAAGCATGGAATCACCGGGCTTAAACACATTTCCTACCACCCAGCATTCCCCCAGGTCTCCCGATATAAATGGTACCTCACTTGTGTGGGAGGCGCAAGTACCCGTGACAGGCAAGGGCCCAAAACGTAGTGAGGCGACATCAAAATTGCCTATCGGAAAACCACCTGCTTTTGCAAAGGTGGTCACCTGGGTTTTTGGCCCCGTGCTCGGCGGCTATTTAGGGATACCTACCAAACCCACACATTTCGGAAAACTAGACACCGAGGGGCTTCCAAGGAGGTATGGCTTGCTTGGATCCTCCAACTTTTCCTTACCCAGAATCCCTTGCAAACCTCAATTTTAGCTGAAAAAATCAGTTTTTCCACACATTTTTGTGTGGGAAAGCATGGAATCACCGGGCTCAAACACATTTCCTACCACCCAGCATTCCCCCAGGTCTCCCGATATAAATGGTACCTCACTTGTGTGGGAGGCGCAAGTACCTGCGACAGGCAAGGGCCCAAAACATAGTGAGGCGACATCAAAATTGCCTATCGGAAAACCACCTGCTTTTGCATGGGGGGGTCACCTGGGTTTATGGCCCCGTGCTCGGCGGCCATTTAGGGATACCTACCAAACCCACACATTTCGGAAAACTAGACACCGAGGGGCTTCCAAGGAGGTATGGCTTGCGTGGATCCCACAACTTTTCCTTACCCAGAATCCCTTGCAAACCTAAATTTTAGCTGAACAAATCAGTTTTTTCACACATTTTTGTGTTGGAAAGTGTGACATCACCGGGCTCACACAAATTTCCTGCCACCCAGTGTTCCCCCAGGTTTCCCAATAAAAATAGTGCCTCACTTTTGTGGGAGGCGCAAGTACTCACGCCAGGCAAGGGCCCAAAACTTAGTGAGGCGACATCAAAATTGCCGATCTCAAAACCACCTGCTTTTGCAAGGGTGGTCACCTGGGTTTTTGGCCCTGTGCTCGGCGGCCATCTAAGGAAATGTTGGACTTGGCTTTTCTGGCAGATTCACCCCTAAACTTTTTGCTTTTAATGGTGACATGGTGATTCTTGGGTTCTGCGCACTTTCACTGTGTCCCAGTGGAAAGTGCGTGCGCACTCTGAGTGCGTGGAGTAAGGTTGGCCTGCCCTCCCATAGGAATGCATGGGGAATGTATGTGTCCCTGATAGTTCCTGATGCGTGGAGTGTATAGGCTCGAGTCTGGTATGTGCGGACTTGTGTGATTGAATGCTGCGAGATAATGTATGCAGCGTATATGTGTCTAGTGTAGAAGTGCCTCTTCTAGACATCGCTGTGCGTGTGCTGTAAAGGTGCTGACGTGTGATTGGCTGGAGCTGGCTGGGATGCCAGGCTCCATGAGTCTGGATGGGTCTGCCCAGTGGTGAGTGTGAGATTAGCATGCTGATGGCTGGGGAGGAGTGCACCTAGTTCCTGAATAGGGCTGGGCTTTCCCCACACAATGCTGGCTCCGCCCCCTGTGGTGCGTCTAACGACCCTAGCCCTGCCAGTGAATAGAGTGAGGGAATGAGCACATCAAGAGTGCTCACCAACCAGCTGCGACTGGTTTTTCCCCTCACATTGTGACAAAGACAAAGGAATGACCTGTTTAAAAATGGGGTTGTGTCCCCACAGAAACTGTTCTCTTCCAGGATCCTGAGGGGGCTGCTGCTGTTGCTGGGCAGGAGGACCGCCACTTGGATTGCCTCCCTGCCTGGAGACCCAGTGAGCTGGCTCCGGGCCCAGCCTTGCCCCCCCTGACTACCTAGGAACTTTGCTGGAACCTTGTTCGGCTTATAGCGCCTGGGAGAGCTGTATTTGTCTTCTAGCACGGAGAGCGCTTTACTTTTGCCTCTAAGCGCCTGGGAGCGCTTTGGACTGCCTTTAGTGCCTGAGAGCGCTTTATTTTGTGTTCCTAGTGCTGGGAGCGTTGTATTTGCCTTGATAGCGCTAAGGAGCGCCTTCACCCCCTTTGCCGGTGCCCACCCGGCATTTCTAAACCCCGTGGCTTCGAAAGAATTGCCGCTTCCCCCAGCCGGAAGTCAGACAGGCCGGGGGCGGAATGAGCGGGACAACAGGAAGCTGACGGGAGCCCACTCCGTGCACCTGCACCAGACGAGGAAGTCGGAAGCTACCTGCCGGGGCTCCCATGTGAAGGGAGAGCCCCGGGGAGAGAGAGAAGAGTCCGCTGCCTTTAGCAGTACTCGGTCCCCAGGAGCGGGACCGGGTAACCAGGAGGGCACGGCCCCCGCCGAGGAGATCGGCCGCAGCACAGAGGGAGCAGCCGCGGCTCCAGAGAAGGAGAGCCGCCGCAAGACAAGAGGCCCGGTGAATGTGGGAATCTTGAGGCTCAGGGGCACTGCTGGTGTTCGAGCCCAGCTAGGCTCGAGCCGCCCAAAGGCGTCTTCGTTCGCCCGAGTCCAGGAAGGACTCCAACCACGGGCCACACTTGATTTAGAGCCAGAGAGGCTCTACCTACATTCAGGGGACATTGTTGGTTGGTAGAGCGACCCCGGTAGACAGCGGGCGGCTCCCCCCATTGGGCCACATTTGTATTTACGAGCCTGCGAGGCTCGAGGTGGCATTTCCCTTGCCTTAGAGTCCCCAGGAGGGGGACTCCAACGACGGCCCATTTGTTTGTTTAGAGCCCCCGAGAGGCTCAGGGGGGCAATCATTTCATGAGGCTCTAGGTGCCCCAATTTTACTTCGAGTCCCCAGGAGGGGGACTCCAACGATGGGGGCCATTTTGTGTGTAGAGCCCCCGAGGGCTCAGAGGGCCATTTTGTATTCAGAGCCAGAGAGGCTCAGGGGGACCTTTTATTTATTCACGGCCTGGAAGGCTCCAACGTTGTCCCCATCATTATCTACAGCTGCCCAGCACTTCGTGGGCAGCTGCCACGTTTAGGCCCCTGACTGGGACACAGAGCATCCTAGCCCTAGAGCGGCCAGTTGGCCTAGGTACAGTCACAGGTGGTGACTAGTGTGAGTTCGGCGCAATTGTTCTTTTGCTGCACCTCTGAATGTGTTTTTATGCATCATGTGCCTTGTTCTTACACCTCTGAATGTATGCTATGCATCATGTGTTTTCCTTCCCTACACCTCTGAATGTGTTGTGATGCATCATGTGTAATGTGCTTATACCCCTACAGGTATTGTGATACTTGGGTGGTTGTTTTTCTCCTAGTACAGGTGTTGCTTGTGAGGTCCTAGTTCCCTGCGTGACCTGTTCCTAAGGTGGTTAGGGTTGCGTAGGTGGTACTTACCTGGTACCAGTAGTTACTGTTTGTGTGCTAAAGTGATTTATATTCTATGTTCTAAGTGCTAATTCTACCCAGGGCAAGTTCTAAAAGTGCCTATTCCTGACAGTGGTCCATGTTGCCCTGTCTTGTACATATCCCCTGTGAATTTACCCGTGCCTGTTGGCACATTGTAAAGTGTGTGTTTTATCTAATGTGTTTTGGTATAATACAAAGGCTTTTTTTATATATAACCTTGTGTGGAGTTTCCTTTGTGGTGGGCCTTGGGTGTTGTTGCTGGGTGCGCGCGCAAACACTTAACCTACATAGCCTCCAAGTTTAGCCTTGCTGCTCGCTCAACGTTACCTAGAGGGTGAGCAGGGGTTATCTTGGTGTGTAACTCCCTTGCCCTGACTTGGGAGTGGTGGTCTCTGACTGACTTTGGCGCAAGCCCTGGCCAGCCAGGGATCCCATTTCTAACATGAAACCTACCAAACCCACACATCTCTGATAATTAGACACCCGGGGGCTTCCAAGGAGGTATGGCTTGCGTGAATCCCCCAACGTTTCCTTACTAAGTCCGCGCACACCGCCAGCCAGGCACCAGTCCACGCACACCGCCAGCCAAGCGCCAGTCCGCGCACACTGCCAGCCAAGCGCCAGACCACGCACACCGCCAGCCAAGCGCCAGAGCATGCACATCGCCAGCTAAGCGCCAGACCACGCACACCGCCAGCCAAGCGCCAGTCCGCGCACACCGCCAGCCAAGCGCCAGTCCACGCACACCCCCAGCCAAGCGCCAATCCATCCACACCATCAGCCAAGCGCCAGCCTGCACACACCACCATCACATTTAGAATTTTTTTATACCAAAAAAACACAAACAAATTGCAATTAGATACAAATTTGCTAACACAAAATCTGAAGCTAAAAACATTGCACTAATGCCAACCTTGAAACACAATACAATATGTTAAACAATACAGGCCAGGCAGTTCACTGTACCACTCATAGATACTCTGAAAAATTCTTATGCGTGTAGTACGATTTAAAACAAGCTGACACACACAATCCAGGTTTAGAAGGACAGTCGGGGCAGAACATACAAGTCTCCCTCCGCTCACCTCTTCGCCAACAGACTCTACATCTCTTAGTGGGAAAGTCTTTTGAGGTTGTGGGAGGAATGTATTCAGGAAAGTGGCGATCTTTCAATCTAACCACATCCTTCACCGCTCCAACTCTAGGAACACTTGCCTGTTCCACTAGAACAAGGCTGCCTATTACAGACTCCTGAAACTTAGCAAAAGTCATCTTTGACTCAGGACAAGAATCCATGAACACAACAAAAGCATTAAAGGTTGCTAAGTGGAAAAGATGAATAGCCAACTCCTTATACCAAGTGTAAGCCTTACGAAGAGCAGTGTAAGGTTCCAACCTCTGATCTACTCTGTCAACACCACCCATGTGCCTATTATAGTCTAAAATGCACACAGGTTTGCGCACATCAGCAACCTGACCCCAAACAGTCACAGGTGCAGTGTTTTCATCATGGATGGTAGTCAGCATGTAGACATCTCTCCTGTCTGAAAACTTCACAGCTAGAAGCTCCTCCCAACGGAACGCACTGCACTGTCCCCCCACAAGCTTTTGACAAACAAGTTATTTTGGGAAACCTTTACGGTTATTGCGCATTGTGTCACAAGCAACAGTGCCCACTTTGGCCAATTGCTTGAACAACCGCACCCCAGTGTAGAGGTAATCTACATATAAATGATGGCCTTTGTTAAATAATCCTCTACCAAGTTCCCACACAATTTTCTCAGTCACTCCAAAAGTGGACGGACAACCAGGGGGGTTAATGATGGACTCCTGATTGGTGTACACCCTGAAGACATATCCAGTCCCACAGTCCCACTATCACACAGCATATACAGCTTAATTACATAGCGTGCCCTCTTACTAGGAATGTATTGCCTAAAAACCAAGCGGCCCTTGAACAACACCAAAGACTCATCCACTGCTATTTCTTTTCCTGGAGCGTAGATCTCAGAAAAACGATCAATAAAGTGATCAAGGAGAGGCCAAATCTTAAAAATACGGTCACAATCAGGGTGATCTTGTGGCAAAGCTAAACCATTATTGACAAAATGCATCATCCGAAGCAGAAGCAAATACCTATCACGACTCATGACTGCCGGAAATATAGCTGTTGCCATCAAGGGACTAGTAGACCAATATGAAGACATTGATGGCTTCCTTAGCAAGCCCATCAAAAAAGGTAATCCCAAGAACTTCTTCAACTCTTCAAGATTTGTGGGAGTCCACCGGGTAGCTCTAGAATGGGGCTTAAGGCTGGCACTGTAGTCCCTCAAAAACTGTTTAGCAAACAAATTAGTCTGCTCAACAATCTCTGCCAAATACACATCGTCCATAAACAACTGAAAAAATGTATCGGAAAAAAGTTCTCAGTATTCACTCCACACCCTGGAACACCAGTAAAGTCTGGCAATGCCGGCTGCACCATGCCAGGGGAAACCCAGAGGCCAGCACTCTCAACAGGAAGTGCTGCAGCCCCAGCCTGCAGCCCATATGCCTCTTGACGTACTACACCAATGGGAAGCCTAGCAGCCCTAGATGCCTCTTGCCGCTCTACACCAATGGGAAACCTAGCAGCCCCAGATGCCTCTTGCCCCACTACCCCAATGGGAAGCCTTGCAGCCCCAGATGCCCCTTGCCCCACTACACCAATGGGAAACCTAGCAGCCCCAGATGCCTCTTGCCTCACTACACGAACGGGAAGCCTAGCAGCCCCAGATGCCCCTTGCCCCACTACACCAATGGGAAGCCTAGCAGCCCCAGATGCCTCTTGCCGCACTACACCAATGGGAAACCTAGCAGCCCCAGATGCCTCTTGCCGCACTACACCAACGGGAAGCCTTGCAGCCCCAGATGCCTCTTGCCCCACTACACCAATGGGAAGCCTAGCAGCCCCAGATGCCTCTTGCCCCACTACACCAATGGGAAGCCTAGCAGCCTCAGATGCCTCTTGCCCCACTACACCAATGGGAAACCTAGCAGCCCCAGATGCCTCTTGCCCCACTACACCAATGGGAAGCCTAGCAGCCCCAGATGCCTCTTGCCCCACTACACCAATGGGAAACCTAGCAGCCCCAGATGCCTCTTGCCCCACTACACCAATGGGAAGCCTAGCAGCCCCAGATGCCTCTTGCCGCACTACACCAATGGGAAGACTAGCAGCCCCAGATGCCTCTTGCCTCACTACACGAACAGGAAGCCTTGCAGCCCCAGATGCCTCTTGCCGCACTACACCAATGGGAAACCTAGCAGCCCCAGATGCCTCTTGCCGCACTACACGAACGGGAAGCCTTGCAGCCCCAGATGCCTCTTGCCGCACTACACGAACAGGAAGCCTTGCAGCCCCAGATGCCTCTTGCCGCACTACACGAACGGGAAACCTAGCAGCCCCAGATGCCTCTTGCCGCACTACACCAATGGGAAGCCTAGCAGCCCCAGATGCCTCTTGCCCCACTACACCAATGGGAAGCCTAGCAGCCCCAGATGCCTCTTGCCGCACTACACGAACGGGAAGCCTTGCAGCCCCAGATGCCTCTTGCCGCACTACACCAATGGGAAGCCTAGCAGCCCCAGATGCCTCTTGCCATACTACACCAATGGGAAGCCTAGCAGCCCCAGATGACTCTTGCCCCACTACACCAATGGGAAGCCTATCAGTCCCAGATGCCTCTTGCCGCACTACACCAATGGGAAGCCTAGCAGCCCCAGATGCCTCTTGCCATACTACACCAATGGGAAGCCTAGCAGCCCCAGATGACTCTTGCCCCACTACACCAACAGGAAGCCTAGCAGCCCCAGATGCCTCTTGCCCCACTACACCAATGGGAAGCCTAGCAGCCCCAGATGCCTCTTGCCGCACTACACGAACGGGAAGCCTTGCAGCCCCAGATGCCTCTTGCCGCACTACACGAACAGGAAGCCTTGCAGCCCCAGATGCCTCTTGCCGCACTACACCAATGGGAAGCCTAGCAGCCCCAGATGCCTCTTGCCTCACTACACGAACAGGAAGCCTTGCAGCCCCAGATGCCTCTTGCCGCACTACACGAACAGGAAGCCTTGCAGCCCCAGATGCCTCTTGCCGCACTACACCAATGGGAAGCCTAGCAGCCCCAGATTCCTCTTGCCCCACTACACCAATGGGAAGCCTAGCAGCCCCAGATGCCTCTTGCCTCACTACACGAACAGGAAGCCTTGCAGCCCCAGATGCCTCTTGCCGCACTACACCAATGGGAAGCCTAGCAGCCCCAGATGCCTCTTGCCGCACTACACGAACGGGAAATCTAGCAGCCCCAGATGCCTCTTGCCGCACCACAGCAACGAGAAACCTTGTAGCCACAGGCTGCATCCCAGATGCCTCTTGCTGACCTATAGCAATGGGAAGCCTTGCAGCCCCAGGCTGCAGCCCAGATGCATCTTGGCGCACTACTAGCACATCAATGTCCTCCTCTAACACAGGCACTTCATCAGCACTAGAAGAAGCTTCATCATCCGATGATTCCATGTGAAGAGAAAACTCACTGCCTGAATCTTCCCCTCCTACCTCTGCCTCAGAATCAGAGTCAGTCTCTGAACCAAGGTCAGAGGAAGACTCAAAAAGCATACCAGCAACCTGCTGAGCAGTAATCCTGCGGCTAGCCATTATCCTTACTAAGAAAGGAGACTGCACAAACAAGTCAACAACAACCAACACTCTGCAAAGTAAGTTGTAAACAAAGTGTGGCTTTAGCACAGAGATTGATACACTCTAAAACAATATAACTCTTACCAAAGATAGCTACACTCACCAGCATCTACTCTGCAGAGACACAGCAAAAAGCAACGATATCCCACTAGAAAAAAAAAAAATACTCATGAGACAACAAAGTACACATCAAGCACTAATGCAAAAAAGATTTTGACACTCAAAACACAGAAGCCAAAAAAACTGATTTTACTACACCATTTACAAAAACACATTCATGTAGGGAAATTGAACTCATTTAGAGTAAATAGTACAAAATAAATTCACTTACCAAGCACATGCAACTACACAAGCTTCAAAACCAGAAGTAACAAAACAGCAACCTACAACAGTCCAAACAGCAAAAACCTTGAACTAGAATAAATTAGAGAAATAAAAAAATTACTATTGCATTTCACAAACAATATGACAATTAAAATTATAACACACAATGTCGCTATCCAAATGGTCATTCGGCCATATGGGCCTTCAAACAGGACTGAGACCAATGGGGATTAGGTGAGGTTTTCCACCAAGCCACTGGTTATATTTTTTAGGTTATTTTCTGCCCGCCCCCACCGCCCAACCCCCCCCCCCCCCCCTTGGTGGCAGTCGGTCTTTTGTTTGTTCTTACTGTACCCCCCCCCCACCTGGGGGCAGTAAGGACAAAAAAAGACTGACTGCCACCTTTGGAAGCGAACCTTGCCCAAAGAGTCGCTTCCACACACTACAAAACACAATCCCTAGGGCCTAGTGGGCCAGAAAGGCCCAAAAAATGGGCCGATCTGGGGCAGACAAACATCAACAAGAAATGCTCCCCTTTGGATGCAAACCTTGCCCAAGGGGTCGCTTCCATCCAAATTTAAATGCCCCCAAATAAGTCCCTGGTGCCTAGTTGCATTTCTCTGCCACCCGGGGGCACAACGGTCAAAAAGCGGGCCGATTTGCCCCCAGGAGGGGCAGAAAAACATTCCTTGACATATGCCCCCTCTAGTAAGCGACCCTTGCCCAAGGGGTTGTTTCCAGCCAAATTTAAATGCCACCAAAATAATCCCTGGTGTCTAGTGGTGTTTTTCTGCCCACCTGGAGCAAAACGGCTGAAAAAACTGTCCGATTTGCCCCCATGGGGGACAAAAAAACATTCCTGAACAAATGCCCCCTCTAGGAAGCGACCCTTGCCCAAGGGGTCGATTCCATCCACATTTAAAGGGCCGCATAACAGTCTGTGGTGCCTAGTGGCATTTTCTGCCCCCCCCGCCCCTGGGGGCAAAACGGCCCAAAAAACAGGCAAAAAGACATCAGGGGAGAGGAAAATCTCTTTCTTCTCCCCTGATGCCTCCATGCGGTCCTTAAACCCCCCCAGAAATGAGGAAACCTACCTTGTCCCTCGACGCTCAGGTAGCAAATGGCTTCCTGAGCGTCTGGGACTTCCTGATGACGTCAGAGGGCACGGTGCGCGCTGACATTATGGGATTCCCATGGAGGGGTCTGGGGTGGCAGCAGAATCTCTTCCCTTGCCATCCCCCTTTGTGGGGGTGAAATTGGACACCAGTGGGGGGAGCGCGAACGCTTCCCCCGTGGGTGGGACCCATGACGTGCTGGACTCGTCATCAACACACGTCCACTGTGTGCCATGACGAGTCCACCTCGTCATCAGCAGGAAAGGAGTTAACACTATATTCTTTGAACCCGACCTTATGGGGAGTTTGTAAAGCCCATGTTTCTTGTAAAAGACATATATCGCTTTTTTAGATGTATTTCTGCCATTCTGCATTCCTTAGGTTCCCTTTCAGAACTGCTATGTTCCATGATGTAAGTCGTATTTCTAGTTGCCGGTTTTCCCTTGTTCCTTGATTAAGTACAGTTTCCATTTCAGTCCAAGTTTCCTGAACTACATAGTGTTCATTAACAGAATCAGGGGGCACATTATGTTATTATATAATGACGGATATAACTCAAATGCAACCACTTGTTCACAGGGCCTGGTCACCAATGGTGCATCGAAGGTCTCTTGAGGAGTGGCTGTGTCCTGTTGATTTATTAGACATAGCCGATCCGGGTCACCAATCCCCGGCTGGAGACCTGCTAGACTCCAGCTCGAAATACTTAAATCTATGCCAGCCTTGGATTTAATTATGGCTAGCTGATCATCTAGCATATCAATAGGAGGGGGGGATACAGGAGGAGGTACAGGAGCCTGAAAATGATCAAGGGAATATAACTCATATTCTGAAAAGGATGGTAGTCAATCCTGGGTGTTTACATTTGATAAGGCATGAAACCTGTTAGAGGGGTAGGGGCACAATTGTTTCCAATATACCTAGATGGTGGTTTGTAAAAATAACCCAGAGAAAGGGCACAGACACTGGAGTTTTGGGTAAATGTTTGCTCAGAGAGTCTTAATAGGCAACACGCCATCTGCGGCCTGCGAAAATTAATCATGACTCAGTCTACATCAATGCCCTTAGGGGATTATTCAACTGAATGGACCATGAGGATCTCTTTCATATCGGTTGTTGTTTATTACCCAATCCACAATCTTATTACTTAGGTCAACCCAGGACTCCTTCTGATCCCCTCTAAGGGCAGGGACACCAGCCAAAATTAAGACATAGGGACACATGGCTAGAGGTAGGTTCAACACATCAGTATTGGGTTTTGGGCAAGTATTCCTTGAGCCGTCTATGATGTTCCTATTTGGTTGGTTGGTGTAGTGCCAGAATGTGGGCATTCGGGATACATGCTATGTGAACCCATGCGCTTTGTATTAAGATCCTGGGATCTCTCCCCAATGTTAGGTTTCAGTATAGGGTGTTCTTTTGCTTTACAGCTTGTACTACAAGAATTAACAATTAAATTAGTATCTACTGATGTTGACGGACCCTCCTCCTCAATGGCATCAGAGTGTGAAATTACATTACTGCTACTTAAATTGTCTATAACAATGTTCACCAGTTCAAACTTTTCCCAAAGAAGAGTAAAGTTCTTATCGATTAGTTCTTTGGTGTGGGCTAGCGCAGTTCTCAAATAAGGCTACACAACTGCGTCAAAGGCAGCATCCCCAATACTCTCATGTCTAGGTAAAGAAGAAAGCAGACCCACGTCAGTCTGTCTGCTAACAGAGTTGGTCGATGGTGCTCCAGGATCGGTTGCATGGTCATCGGGTTGAGATCCTTTTGAGCTCTTGGTTTATTGAGTCCCAACACCCTGCTTTAGTTTAACTAATGGCTCTCTCACCTTATTCTCATCTGGTGGTTTGGAGACCCGTGGTCTAGAAGCTGTACTTGACAAATTTGGAACAGCGTTTAGAGATATGTCCAAAGTTGGCAAGGGGGAAGTCAGAGGCACATTTTGGGGTGTAGTGGATAGGCTCGTTTTTTGGGAATCCCCCAGATTAGAGATACCTAATGATGAGCGTCTCGGTAGTTTTGATGGATCTAAGGAAAGTTGCCGCTCTGTCATTTCGATCTCATGAGTCAACAACGATTCTGCCCTGATAATAAATGCATCTAAGGTCCCAGGTACTCCTTTGCGCTTGCTCTGGTTGGAACTTTGAGTCTTGAATAGTTCAGTAGGTTCCACACAATATATTACGATGCAACACAAGTACTAATATCAGGGATAAAAGTGTGTGCAACAGTACTGGTAGCCTGGAAAATGCATAAAAAATGATGACCAATACCAGGGGGGTGGCCAACCCTCCTCCAGGCTCTGACGGCACCGCCGGCTGGATATGGGAGCTCCTAGTGCCGGATGCCTTTTGTTGGCACCTCCTGGCGCTTAGGCGGATGGTAGCGTTGGCAGTAGAGTTGCGGTGTCGCAGGTGATGCTGGGAGGTGTAGTCGTCCTCCCAGCACTCGAACCCAAACCAGCAGACTCCTGACCTGGCAAGTTGACCCCCAACAGTGGTGACTGGCAGCTGGGCATTTGGGGTTTTCGGTGTTGTGGCAGCTCCTGATCAAGATTACTTAATTTAGCTACTTTTTAGAAACAATACTTCCCACTTAGTCCAAGGGGAAAAAGGCATATCAGGCTGGGGGCATGACGATGACAGGACTCTCTTAACCTGCCACGTTTCCAATCCCTTTTCAATGAGAAGCTTCTCTTTGCAGTTGCAGTTTTTCTTTAAGCAGATAATAACAGCAGCAGCAACCTAACTCTCGGCTTACCGCTAAGTATGGGCGGAAAATCCATTCCGCTCGCGGATTTTGCGGATTTTCGGTAAATTCGCAATCCGCGAGATTCGCGAATTTCCCGCAAAATCCGCAAATCCGCGAGCAGCGGATTTTATGGCTTGCTCGCACTGTTCGCGTGAGTTCGCGGCTTCCCAGTTCAACTTCGCGCCCCGCGAATAAGCGCTAAATTGCAGAAATACGATCTTAGCAAAACTGAAACTACTTACCAGGTTCAAAAGTTCAAGCTCATCATTAGTAGCCACTTCCTGTAGTGCTTCCTGAGGGGCCCCTCCAGAGTTCAGTTGCCTACTTGCAACTATTATGTGACCCTGCTCTGACCCTCAGAATAGTTACACATATGCCACAAAGGTCCTGAATTACAGCTAAGGGAGACAAGCAGGAGCCAGGCTGGAAGTTCAAATCCAGTGACACATTAATCAGCCCCTAATTCATTATTGTCAGTTGGGGCAGGGCAGGTGTTGTAACTAATTTTGCAACAATGAAAGCACTTAGCAAGTGCAAAAGATCACTAATCAAGAAGCACTAAGGAAGCAGGTGCCAGCTAAAAAAATATTCTGTGACACATTAATCAGCCCCAAATTAATTCAGGTCACTTGAGGCAGGGAAGGTGTGCTTTGCTTTGCCACAATAATGTACACTGGACAACCAGAGGGTGCTGTGATGACACAGAGGGTGGCATGGGTGGGCCAGAGGGTGGCATGAGTAGTCAGAGAGTGGCAGTGGTGACAGAGGGTGGCAGTGATGAAGAAGAGTGTCCCAAACAGGCTGGACACGTAGAAACAACAAGTTCGCAAAACTTGCAACCTGACAGGTAAGTTCGCGTTTGCGAAATTGTACAAAACCCTCGCGAACTGGCAGAAACCCGCGCGAACACACAAAAAAAAAAAAATCCGCAAATTCGCGAGAATTCGCGGATTTTGCAGATTGCGAGTTCGCAAATCCGCAAAATTCACGAACGCGAGATTCGCAAAATTCGCCCATGCTTACTTACCGCTGACCTCACTCAGCTGTCACGTTTCAGTAGCGAAGACCTGCTGTGTTCATGCCGGCAGACAAGCTCCCACCTCACTGCATTTGACTTTTCCCTCTCTGCGGTGTTCTTCGAAGTGGGGAGCAAGTGAAGACTGGGAACGCACCTCAGCCGGCTTGAAACACATGCAAGTCTTGTCATATAGATGTATATAGCCTGTATGCAGGTATGCTGTGTTAAGTTATCATGAGCTTTTTAGGAGTTTAAACGCCATTTTACCTTTCTGGTGCTTTTGCACATGACACATAGCTGTTGCTTTAGCTTTGAGCCTAGTAGAATGTTTTTGATTCATGCAAGAATAATATGTTGTTCCTCTGCTATCAGCCTTGCTTGGTGAGCTGTGTCTGTACAGTGAGTGCAGAAACCTTCAAGGATATCTCAACACAGTGGTTGTTGTGAGGTCTTATCTTCGCACCTTCCTAGACATAACATACATGCAGCTGCAGCCAAGTTCTGGCTTTAGGCACGTTTTATATTGCTATGCACAAGAGCATGTAAACACACTTGATGGTGCTTCGCATGCAGAGAGCTGGTGGAAGATGATGTGATCCCTTACCACTAGGATCTTGAGGTATGGGGCCACCCTGCTAAAACCCAAAGAGACCTTCTTAGATATAATATAATTTACTAGCTAGGGAGAGTAAGAAATAGGTTTTGTTAAACCCAATTTATTTTAGCATAATACCATGCTTTCACCGTTTGAGTTCTATGGACTAGTGACTATGCTGATTACTTTGTTTCTTATAATATGTTTGCTTGTATTAGCTAAGATACTGTGTTTGAGAACACTGCATTAGTGAATAAACATTTCAAATATCCACGTGTCCTCTTTTACTCGTTGTTCTGGATTGAAATGATTGTATAACGAAAGAGTCTTCATGGGTTCCACGTTACCTGAGGTGTACTAAGTCCATGATCTGGTTTGTCTAAGCATTGGGAGTCTGTGATAACCAATGAGACACTTTAGCTAGTCTGGTAGGGGATTTTTGGGTACTAAGTGAGTTTTGGCACACCCTAATTCACTGAGGTTCCAAGCCTCTATGCACAGTTCTGTATGAGCACGGAATCCCTGCGACAGTCTCATGCAGCAGTCCTCTTGAAGATAATCAGACCCATATGGATGTATGCAGTTGTATTCAGCGGTCGTACAGGTGGCGAAGCGGTGAACCCTCAGGGTGCACCTCTCAGCAGTGGCATCAATCTGCCATCTTGGTTTCACAGACGGAGTAATTCATGACGGCAGCAAGGACCTGGCTGTTCCCTAGTAAAGGACCTTAACTAGTACTTTCCTCCCTGGGGATTATGTTTGGGTATCAGTACCACTGGGCTGGCCCATGGAATTTCAGATCGCTCAACTGTCCCTAACTTCCAGCATCTTAGCTATCTCATGTTTGACAGGTTGGCTGTCACCAGTTCATTGAAGTGTACACACTAACCAGTGATACTTGGGGTCAGAGAACAGACCAGCAAATTGCCCAAGCAGTAGCACCTGATTGCAGTCTCTGACCTGCTTATCTGTTAATTTGGACGAGAGTATAATTCCTTCCACTGAGCCATCTTTCACATTGTTGGAGAGGAGGTCGTGCACTGGCTCGGTATCCTCCTCTTTTTCTTTGTTTGTGATCATCTAAATGGACATGTCTGCCCTGTTTTGTAGTGGTTTTATTCTCTTGACATACAAAGCCTTGTAGGGGTTCCTGGGAGTGTTCGGGTCCACCAGGTAGGCAACCTCAGTCGCGGCTAGGGCGACTGACTCCAGAATCTGGGGATCACGGTTTGATCCCTTGCATTGGCGGCAGATTAGCCCAGCACAATGTGACTCTGAGAAATGGCTTGCTTAATCTTCCCGACAGCCCCCAGCGCCTAGAGACCCTTACGGGTGATTGTGCGCTTTACAAATGTGGATTATTTTTATTCTTATCAAGGATTAGATAGGGCCCAGTCCATTTGTCATGAAGGGCGCAAAGAGCTACAGGTTCAAACACCCACACCAATTGTCCTGGAGCGTACTCAAGCAAAGCAGCCTTTGATCATACCATTGATTCATGAGCTCCTGGCTGGCCTCCTCCAGTTTCCTCCCTGCCGTTTACATGTACTCTACCATATAGGAGTGCAGGCCTAGCACGTAGTTAAGCACATTGTCCTTTGCTTCCTTGAGAGACTTTTCCAGATAATTGCTCAGCAGGAACAATGGCCCTCTTGCAGGGTACCCAAACAACAACTCAAAATATGACAATGTGGGTTCATCCTCGCGGCCGGTCGATGCTCAATAGGTACACCTCTTGATAGCCTCACTTTTGCGTGCCATAATAGACCAGAATTTTAAGGTGATCAAGTGAGGGAAGGAAGAGGAGAGAACAGCAGGGAAGGGGGCCTGAAATATGAACAACACACTATCAAAATGTGGAGTTTTATCCACCTATGCAAAACATATCATGAAAGTCTTAATGTACCTATAAACAATAAGAAAACCTTTGTGTCAACATTTTGAAATGTGTCCATCTTCATATAGATAAACATTAGTATAGGTTTTATGTAACATTGCTTACTCTTCAATAACGAGTGGCTTATAACATGTAAAGGATAGCACAAATAACTGCAACAACAAAGAACTACAAAGGAAAAACAATATTGGTAACACATGTCCATTCTCTAATGCAACTCTTGCTTCTCTCTTTAGGAATCTCTCTTATTCGATGTACCCTCTTAACACCTAATATTGCCTTGGATCATGGGGAGTGAACCTTAACATGACAGGACTCACAATGAACCCTGTTAATAAACGCCAGAGAATAAATGCAGGTTAAATGAAAGCATGCTACCACCTCTTGGGCTTTGGAGCCATATTTATAGTATAATATGATTCGGTATTTTGTCGTACCCCTGGGATAGTCTGTGAATGCCAAGTTTTGGTAATCTGAATAATGAGACTCAAGAAATGTCTCGTAGAATTATTTGCACTGATACTCTGTAATGCTCATTGTATCCTTAGAATCCGAATATATCCATATCTATATCTATATATGCAAAAAAGAAGGAAAGAACTCTGGGTAGTTCTCAAGTTTAGGTGGAAAGCAGCTGCTGTTAGAGCACTCTCAACACCAGCGACACTCTAGATCTGCTCACCTCAAATGGCTGTTTTTCTATCAAAGTCTTTAAGCATAGGATTAGCACAGTGCCATCCACGCCGAGATAGAAAAGGACAAAGTCTTTTGCCATTTCTACAGCAAAGTTTTTAAGCAAAGGACAAGCACAGTGCTGTCCTTGCCGAGCTGTAAAACGACAAAAGCCATTTATCTTTATATATATTCACTGAAAAAACCATAGGTTATAGACCATATATAGTTAGGAATTTGCATTTACAAAACCATGAAAATTCACTGAAAAAACCATAGGTTTTAGACCATATATAGTTAGGGATTAGCATTTACAAAACCTTAATTTACTCGCACAAAACCATAGAAATTCGCATATATAGTTAGTTGCAATAACTATATATCGCGCACCCGCAATCCACTGCTGATGATGTCACATATTACATCATTCATGACATGGTCAGTGACATCACTGATGACATCACTGATAACATCTCAAATGACATCACTGATGACATCTCAAATTTCATTGGTTTTTTAAAAGCTAATATCTATAGCTGTAAAATATATTCTTTATTACGTGACGTATCACGTAGCCATGTGAGACTCCTCATGACGCGTCGCATAAACGTGACGTATCGTCTCTGCAGCGCAAACAAAACCCGTAACGTAAGCGCGCCAGAGCACGCTTACAGATATATATATATTTTTTTAACCTTAATTAGACAAAATCCACACGTGCACATATCTTGAGGCCTTGCAAAGGCACAACAAACAAACAGTCCCTACAATTTTGCCAAGTTTGGTGGAAATCTATTCCTTTAAATTTTATTTTACTGTTTCTCTTGGTTTTCCCCTTGTTACGCTTACCGGAACGCTACCCGGTACGCAAACCGGACGCTCCAAAAACACAAGATGTCGGACTCCCGTTACGCTGCCGGTTAGCTGCCCGGTTGGCGTACCGGGAAGCGCATCTACCTCGAAAAATCGCAATTTTCTTTTTTTTTCTTTTGCCCCGCTGGTACACTTTAATAACCCCATCATCAATCCTAGGGGGTCAGGAGGGGTCTACCTTGCCCCCTTTCCTTCATTTCCCGCTTCGTTTTTCACCACCTCTTGTCTCTCGATCCTACCGAGAGACAAGATGGCGGCCGCTCCGGACTGTTTAGAATGTTGACAGACACCGGAGAGCCAATCAGCTTCGCTTCGCAAAGTTCCGTTACGCGAAAAGTATGCGTACTGGTACGCTATCGGGTACGCTGTCACAGATATATCTGTTTTTTTAAACGTTAATTTCTCAAAATCCACTGGAGCACATATATTGAGACCCAGCAAAGGCACATCGGGCTAACAGTCCCTACAATTTTGCCAAGTTTCGTGCAAATCCATTCAGCCGTTCGAGCTAAAAGTGAGGCCAAAGGCCCTATGGAAAAATGAATGGGAAAAACGCTTTTTGGGACCCCCCTTTTTTCTCGACCTCCCCTTGACGGAACCCCCACAAATTTTCAGGGGCTGCTCAGAAACAAAATGTGCCATTTTCCTGAACATTTCAGCCGATTCCGTCCTCAAACGCCAAAGTTATTAGACATAGAATTTTCAAAAGTTCCATAGAGAAAAAATCCTAACTATATATACCTACTGGTAACTCTTAAAACATTTAATTTAAAAAGAAACAACATGAGGGGGTATATTTTGCCATAGAAAGTATGATTAGTGCTTCAGAAAGAAAAATTAGGGCACATTTTGAGTGACTTCTCAAATCCTTTTCTATTTCATTAAAACATTCTGACATGCAGTCTCCCAAAATGGCCACCAGAGACAAAAGAGCCCAAATGTAGCCCAAATATCACCCAGATGTAGCCCAAGTATAGCCCAATGACAGAATGTCCCAGAGTGTTCTAAAGAACAACTAGAGCGCTAACAGTCCTACTTATTACAAAGGTATGGCACACCTGAAGCCATCTTGATTTGAATAAAGTGGTAACTCTTAAAACATTTAATTTAAAAAGAAACAACATGAGGGGGTATATTTTGCCATAGAAAGTATGATTAGTGCTGCAGAATGAAAAATTAGGGCACATTTTGAGTGACTTCTCAAATCCTTTTCTATTTCATTAAAACATTCTGACATGCAGTCTCCCAAAATGGCCACCAGAGACAAAAGAGCCCAAATGTAGCCCAAATATCACCCAGATGTAGCCCAAGTATAGCCCAATGACAGAATGTCCCAGAGTGTTCTAAAGAACAACTAGAGCGCTAACAGTCCTACTTATTACAAAGGTATGGCACACCTGAAGCCATCTTGATTGGAATAAAGTGGTAACTCTTAAAACATTTAATTTAAAAAGAAACAACATGAGGGGGTATATTTTGCCATAGAAAGTATGATTAGTGCTGCAGAATGAAAAATCAGGGCACATTTTGAGTGACTTCTCAAATCCTTTTCTATTTCATTAAAACATTCTGACATGCAGTCTCCCAAAATGGCCACCAGAGACAAAAGAGCCCAAATGTAGCCCACATATCACCCAGATGTAGCCCAAGTATAGCCCAAGACAGAATGTCCCAGAGTGTTCTAAAGGACAACTAGAGCGCTAACAGTCCTACTTATTACAAAGGTATGGCACACCTGAAGCCATCTTGATTGGAATAAAGTGGTAACTCTTAAAACATTTAATTTAAAAAGAAACAACATGAGGGGGTATATTTTGCCATAAAAAGTATGATTAGTGCTGCAGAATGAAAAATTAGGGCACATTTTGAGTGACTTCTCAAATCCTTTTCTATTTCATTAAAACATTCTGACATGCAGTCTCCCAAAATGGCCACCAGAGACAAAAGAGCCCAAATGTAGCCCAAATATCACCCAGATGTAGCCCAAGTATAGCCCAATGACAGAATGTCCCAGAGTGTTCTAAAGAACAACTAGAGCGCTAACAGTTCTACTTATTACAAAGGTATAGCACACCTGGAGCCATCGTGATGGGAATAAAGTGGTAACTCTTAAAACATTTAATTTAAAAAGGAACAAAATGAGGGGGTATATTATGCAATAGAAGGTATTATTAGTGCTGCAGAAAGAAAAATTAGGGCACATTTTGAGTGACTTTTCAAATCCTCTTCTATTTCATTAAAAAATTCTGACATGCAGTCTCCCAAAATGGCCACCAGAGACAAAAGAGCCCAAATGTAGCCCAAATATCACCCAGATGTAGCCCAAGTATAGCCCAATGACAGAATGTCCCAGAGTGTTCTAAAGAACAACTAGAGCGCTAACAGTCCTACTTATTACAAAGGTATGGCACACCTGAAGCCATCTTGATTGGAATAAAGTGGTAACTCTTAAAACATTTAATTTAAAAAGGAACAAAATGAGGGGGTATATTTTGCCATATGAATTATGATTAGTGCTGCAGAAAGAAAAATTAGGGCACATTTTGAGTGACTTCTCAAACCCTCTTCAATTTCATTAAAAAATTCTGACATACAGTCTCCCAAGATGGCCACCAGAGACAAAAGAGCCTAAATGTAGCCCAAATATCACCCAGATGTACCCCAAGTATAGCCCAATGACAGAATGTCCCAGAGTGTTCTAAAGAACAACTAGAGCGCTAACAGTCTTACTTATGACAAAAGTATGGCACACCAGAAGCCATCTTGATTGGAATGAAGTGGTAAGTCTGAAAACACTCAATTTAAAAAGGAACAACATGAGGGGGTTAATTTTGCCATAGAAAGTATGATTAGTGCTTCAGAAAGAAAAATTAGGGATCATTTTGAGTGACTTCTCAAATCCTCTTCTATTTCATTAAAAAAATTCTGACATGCAGACTGAAACATGCACTTTGAATACCAGCAGCAGACGTCCCTGGTGAGCAGTAGCTTTACTACAGTGATCTAATGTGCAACTAGAGTGCTAACATTCAGAATTTATGGCAAATGTGTGACACATCTGAATGCCTTCTTGATGGAACCAAAGTAAACAAGCATTGAAAATGCAATAGATCTCGCCCTCGTTTAGGTTAAAGCCATTCTGTTTGTAATGAGGTGGCTTTTTAGCTTTGCTTATATTAGTGTTTTTTCAACTTTCATGTAAATAACATGCATCTGTATGCATATAAGTATATGTATGCATGCATTTTTGTTTGTATTTATATAGATATACAGATGATATATGTTTATATATGTATGTATATATATATATTCACTGAAAAAACCATAGGCTATAGACCATATATAGTTAGGAATTAGCATTTACAAAACCTTGAAAATTCAATGAAAAAACCATAGGTTATAGACCATATATAGTTAGGAATTAGCATTTACAAAACCTTGAAAATTCACTGAAAAACCATAGGTTATAGACCATATATAGTTAGGAATTCGCATTTACAAAACCTTATTTTACTCACACAAAACCATTGAAATTCCATATATAGTTAGTTGCACTAACTATATATCGCGCACCCGCAGTCCACTGCTGATGATGTCACATATTACATCATTCATGACATGGTCAGTGACATCACTGATGACATCACTGATGACATCTCAAATGACATCCCTGATGACATCACTGATGACAACATCCAGTGACTGTATGTTTCTGTAAAGTTAAAATATGTCTTACATATTGAAGAATGAGTGGATGTATAAGTGTCTGGATGAAGGATTTAATAGGTGCATGACTGACTGTATGAGTGAGTGATTAAATGTGTC
The DNA here is from genome assembly GCF_964263255.1 of Lissotriton vulgaris. Taxonomy (NCBI): domain Eukaryota; kingdom Metazoa; phylum Chordata; class Amphibia; order Caudata; family Salamandridae; genus Lissotriton; species Lissotriton vulgaris. Next base: position 2,120,832,167 of record NC_141691.1, read on the forward strand.
TCACTGAGTGCATGGGTTAGTGACTAAACTGTCTTAATTTGTGCATCATTATGTCTGTTGTTCTGTAAACTGTTGCATGTGTTGATAAGTAGCTATATGAGTAACTATATGGGTTATTGATTGGTTGCCCAAGTATTTGTATGGGAGACTGAGTGTGTGTGTGGGTGGCTGGGAGGTGTATGACTCTGTGCATAGATGTGTGAGCAGTTGATTCACTAGATGTATGGTTTCAAAAGTGCATGTGGAAACAGCTGTATGGGCGGTTGACTGTGTGCATGAGTGTATTGGTGAGTAAATGGATACCTCAGTGCTACATGTCAAAGTAAGTACATATGTAAAACACAGTACATGTGAGAGTTGACATATATAAATAATTGTGCAGAAGAGCCAGTGAATGTGTGAGTGGCTGTATGGATCATTGTGAACTTGTATCAGGGATTGTATAAGAGAGTAAATATGTGTTAGTATATGTTTGAATAAGTAAAGTTTGTATAACTGTATAGTTGAGGAAATGGAGGTGTGATTGATTCTTTGCATGACTGACTAGGTGTGTGAGTAACTCCATGGATGAGTGACAGTCTGTGAGTGTCTGTTTACACTGATTGTATCTAAGGTTATATTAGAGTCTGAAGAGGTTCATCGTATTATCACATGAATGATATCATCAGTGAGGTGATCAGTAATGTCAAATGAGATGTCATCAGTGATGTCATCAGTGATGTCATTTGAGATGTCATCAGTGATGTCATTTGAGATGTCATCAGTGATGTCATCAGTGATGTCACTGACCATGTCATGAATGATGTAATATGTGACATCATCAGCAGTGGATTGCGGGTGCGCGATATATAGTTAGTGCAACTAACTATATATGGAATTTCAATGGTTTTGTGTGAGTAAAATAAGGTTTTGTAAATGCGAATTCCTAAATATATATGGTCTATAACCTATGGTTTTTTCAGTGAATATATATATATATTCACTGAAAAAACCATAGGTTTGACACCAGTTAAAGTTAGCTGGAAATTTTACTGACATAAAACCAATGAAATTCCACGTTATAGTTAGTTGGACTCACTATAACTTGCGCGTGTAATGCACTGCTGATGACATTACATATTACATCACTCATGACATGGTCAGTGACATCACTTATGACACCATCCAGTGAATGTGTGTCTTTCTAAAAAATAAATATGTTTTATATATGTATATGTAAAGGTGGAGGGAAGAATAAATGTTTAAATTATTGTCTTAATGAATGTTTTTTTTTAAAGAAATGATTGGATAACTGGCTTATTAAGTGTATCTTACGGAATACATATATTAGCGAGTAATGTTTAAATATTTCAATATATGTATCAGTGTTTCACTTTGTGAATAAGTGGCTGCATGGGTTGATAAGTACCTACATGTGTGTGTATATGGGTTATTAGATGTTTTTTTAGTATCAGTATGATATGGTTTGGTGGGGGTGTTACTTATGATATAGATCCATCAATGACTGACTCACTGTTTCTATGTTTTTTGAAGACAACATATGTGCAGGACTGTATGGGTGGATGAGTGTGTATATGTTTGTTTTAGTAAGTAAATGACTGTCTTATTATTGTGTTTATCAGTAACTACATATGTTTTAATCTAGTATATGTGATTATTGATGTATATAAGTGAGTATATGTGAGAGTGAGAGATTGAAAGAGTTTCTGTTTAAATAAGTATGTGTTTCTATAAGTGATTATTTAAGAGAGTAAGTATGTATAAGTTTCCTTAGAAGTAACGTGGTAGTGTTTGTATAGTTGTATATTCAAATAAATGGATGTTCAATAGTTTATTTGCATGTGTGAGTATGTGTGTGAGTAACTTTTCGATGACTGTCGGTGTGTAACAGAATGTATAGGTGTATCACTACATATGATGAGTGAGTATATGTATGAGTGACTATATAGAACTGTTGGTGAATGACAGAATGTGTATATAGATGGTGGAATTACTGAATTGGTTGCTGTAACTGGTATGGGTATCTCCATTTTTTGGAAAATGTTAATTTCTATTTTCCAATATGTGTTTTAAGGGTTACATTACACTTAAAGGAGGTCTGTCATCAGTGATGTCATGAGTGATGTCACTGACCATGTCATGAGTGATGTAATATGTAATGTCATCAGCAGTGCATTACACGCGCAAGTTATAGTGAGTCCAACTAACTATAACGTGGAATTTCATTGGTTTTATGTCAGTAAAATTTCCAGCTAACTATAACTGGTGTCAAACCTATGGTTTTTTCAGTGAATTTCATAGGTTTTTTAAATGCCACTTCCTAACTATAACCTGTGTAAAACCTATGGTTTTTTCAGTGAATTTCTTAGGTTTTTTTGAATGCTAGTTCCTAAGTATGAAATCACGTTCGTAACTAGATAGTGTCACCGCCTACACGTCCTAAGAAGCGCATGTAAAGTCATGTGACTTGAAAACAACACTTGCAATTGGTTCTTAGTAGTTTCTGTTCTGGAATTTACACGAAGCACTCCACCCACTTTCCTCACAATCTTTTCTACTCTGAAGAGACAACAACGTCGAGCATCTTCCGGAAAACTTTGCTGAAATGGCTGCCCTTCCGCATTCATCTTCCGAATCTGAAGGAAATGAGCGACCACCGTTAAGAAGAAAAAAGGAATCTTTCATTTGGCAATTTTTTACTTATCCTGAAGATCAAAAGAAAGTGAATGCGCCAAAAGTAACCTGCACGATATGCAATTCGGAGCTCTCAAGGGGAAATCCAAATAAAAAATATTCCTTTTCTATACACACCATGCAGCGGCATGTTAAACAAAGGCATCCTGAGCATTATGCAAAAGCATCGACAAGAGCCCTGGCCACGCTATTACCATCAGAGGTGGCCAGCACATCTTCTGGTGGACGACCTGTATCTCCATCGAGTGCTGAGATGGACTTGAGACCATTTCTTGCGAAGGTGCATATGAAATGCAACGAGTGTGGAGAAATTCTTTTGTATGGAGAGCAGAGCCTCGTTCTTATTAAACTCAAAATTGAAAGTCACAAATGCCCCAAGAAAAGATACATTTCTTCACTTCATTTTCATAGTATTACATACTGAAAAATGTCGTAGCAACTTTAAGAAATCGAAAGCATCATAACACTTCTTTCCCAAAAAAAAAAAGTTCTTTTCAGAACTAACTCTTTCTACCAAAACGTGCTCCAAGAGCATATTATGAGATGTTTTTTCGCCGCTTTATTTTAGTGCGAGACCGGGTGCGCGCACCCTCCTATCGCGTACAGGACCTGACACTTGCATGTGAAGTCATGTGACTTCTAAACAACACTTCTAATTGGTTCTTGGTAGTTTCTATTCTGGAATTTACACGCAGCACTCCACCCACTTCCATCACTTTCTTTTCTACTCTCAAGAGAGAACAACGTCGAACATATTCCCGAAGACTTCGCTACAATGGCTACCGTTCCGCATTCATCTTCCGAATCTGAAGGAAATGAGCGACCACCTTTGACAAGAAAAACGGAGGCCACACTATTACCATCAGAAGTAATCAGCACATCTTCCGGTGGACGACCTGTATCTCCATCGAGTGCTGAAATGGACTTCAGACCATATCTTGCGAACGTGCACATGAAATGCACGAACTGTGGAGAACTTCTTGTATACGGAGAGCAAAGCTATACTCTAATTAAACACACAATTGAGAGTCATAAATGCTCCATGAAAAGTTAAATTTCTTCACTTTATTTGGATAGTATGACATACTGAAAAATGTCGTAGCAACTTTATGAAATCAAAAGCATCATAACACTTATTTCCAAAAAAAAAAAAAAAAAAAAAAAGTTATTTTCAGGACTAACTCTTTCCACCAAAACATGCTCCAAGAGCATATTATAAGATGTTTTTTCGCCGCTTTATTTTAGTGCGAGACCGGGTGCGCGCACCCTCCTATCGTGTACAGGACCTGACACTTGCATGTGAAGTCATGTGACTTCAAAACAACACTTCTAATTGGTTCTTGGTAGTTTCTATTCTGGAATTTACACGCAGCACTCCACCCACTTCCATCACTTTCTTTTCTACTCTCAAGAGAAAACAACGTCAAACATCTTCCCGAAGACTTCGCTGCAATGGCTACCGTTCCGCATTCATCTTCCGAATCTGAAGGAAATGAGCGACCACCTTTGACAAGCAAAACGGAGGCCACGCTATTACCATCAGAAGTGACCAGCACATCTTCTGCAGGACGACCTGTATCTCAATCGAGTGCTGAAATGGACTTGAGACCATATCTTGCGAACGTGCACATGGAATGCACGAACTGTGGAAAACTTCTTGTATACGGAGAGCAAAGCTATACTCTAATTAAACACAAAATTGAGAGTCATAAATGCTCCAAGAAAAGTTAAATTTCTTCACTTTATTTGGATAGTATGACATACTGAAAAATGTCGTAGCAACTTTAAGAAATCAAAAGCATCATAACACTTGTTTCCAAAAAAAAAAAAAGTTCTTTTCAGAACTAACTCTTTCTACCAAAACGAGCTCCAAGAGCATATTATGAGATGTTTTTTCGCCGCTTTCTTATAGTGCGCGACCGGGTGCGTGCACCCACCTATCGCGTACAGGCGTCGAGACACGCATGTGCAGTCATGTGACTTTAAAACAACACTTCCAATTGGTTCTTACTAGTTTCTATTCTGCAATTTACACGGAACACTCCACACACTTCCCTAGAAAACCAGTTTATCGAAAAACTTTTAAAGCCTCCTCTTATGAAATATTCGACATCAATCACATGGCAGAGTACTAAATAGCACTATATACACTCCGTCCCTTAATTATAAGAGACTTATTGCTATGTAAAAGCAACTTTTGTTTTCACGCGATAGTGTGAAATGCTGAGCCTGTTACACCATTTGCTTTCACATATATGTTACTATTCTCCTTCGAGCACTAACACCGTAGAAAATACCACCAATAGCGGTGACATTTTTTACACCGAGAACGGGCGATTTGTATCGCTTAGAGCCCTTACAATTATAAAGTTTTATTTCCTAAGTCTCTGATCTCCAACTGTGCAACGTGGCTCCCCTGTGTGTCGTAATAAGGTCCATAAACAAAAACTACAGGGCCAGCATTATAAACATGCACAGAACTACAAAACGACAAGAGCCACCATGTTGATATATATCCTTAATATAATAAACCTCTGAGAATAAATACATATTTCCGTGGCACCCCATAACACAAATGTGGCGTCCTCTGACTCTGCTCCATTACCAAACACCCTAACTCCCCGCCCCCCTCACTTTTCACTAAACTCTGCACTCCACCCCACCCGGACCCCCTATTACAAACCCCCAACCTACCCTCCCTGCCCAAACCCACCATAAACCTCAAACCGCCCCTAGAAAACTTATAAGACACAGGATTACTAAAACTCAAAGAATACGCAACAGGCAGATAATGTAAATAGTACATAAAGGCACAGATTTTTTCCATAATACTATTTAAAAACATGTACTATTTTTTATAAATCTATCATGCATCTGACCCTCTAGAACTGCTTTCAAAACGTGAACTATAAACCTCTACTTTTCATTTTCAAACCATACACTTTCATCTGACCCTCTAGAACTGCTTTCAAAACGTGAACTATAAACCTCTACTTTTCATTTTCAAACCATACACTTTCAATTACATAATTTTTTTTCACAATTCATGTAATGTTACACACCTTTTCTAAAATACACCAGTCCCTATTATTTATAAGGATTTATTTTCAGTCTTCATCAGTGACACTTTCTTAACATATAATGGAAATCACTGTAACTTTTTAAACGACAATGCTAACGCAGTAAAAATAACCCTTCATTTGCTTTCCTTTAAGAATGCAGACTATGTACCCCACGCATGCGTTTCTTCATCTATGTATTTGGCAGCGAATACCGACCTTGAATCGGAAGACATGAACAAGACCGCCATTGTCACATTTAAAACTGAACGTTGCATCTGCTCACACACATATCTTTCACTAAGCTAACATTCACAGAAAACAGCATTGATGTGAAAAAAAATTGACCTTGCTTTACAACTCTCTCAAATCACTCCCTTATTTTTTAACGCATCCTCCAGTTCAAAAAAAGCTACTTTTTGGATAACTACTAAGCAATATATAAGTGACTAGACTCCTAGAAAATGTATCAAGTCATTCTGCTCCTCTCCACTGCATAGCCGGCGACCTAATTCTGTGGAGTTGCTATACAACCGGCAGTACTGCGCCGTTTCCTTTGCCATCTTGGGAAATTCAAAATGGATGTCCCTCCTGCCTTTGCAAACGAGCCGGGCCACTTAGAACTATTTCGACAGAGAATGCTTCTGTACTACGGCACCTTACCACTCTCAACTTTGAATACTTCATATCGATTATCATTTCGATATTCGTATTTCACCTGTGTGCAGCCTGTATTTCTTTGCCTGAGCTGTGATTTCACGTGGGCCCTGGATTTATGTCTCTGCAATTTGGTACCTCCTGAACCGAATTACAATTACCTCATGAATCCGTTACTTGATCATGAACAGCTTTGTTACAACGGAGGGTTTATGGCCTTTGCAGCGATACAAGGAGTTCTGGGTCATTGGAATATATTCGCAGCGGCGCAAGATTTCCTAACAGAGAGCTACATCGAAAACCCACTGAGCTGCCCTATGATGGTAAAAGACGCTCCAATAATGACAGATCATGAATGCTCCTTTCATCTTCTCAATTGGATGGCTGACATGTTTTCAGATGATAACAATGATTTCATGTTAGAGGCACTTGCTGCATACTTTGCCTACACAATGGACGGTTAACTCTTTCCTAACAGCGAGCTACATCGAAAACCCACTGAGCTGCCCTCTGATGGTAAAAGAGGCTCCGATTATAACAGATCATCAGTACTGCTTTACTCTTTTCCATTGGATAGCTGACATACTTTCAAATGATAAAACTGATTTCCTGTTACAAGCAGAAGCTACCTATTTTGCCTAAACAATGCTTCAATAACTCTTATACAAGCCATTGACGTCCTCATTTCCTTTTGGTTTTCTATATTCTTCACGTTCTTTTCCATATTTTCTTTTGAAGAACAGACCTATTGGCTTTACTAACAGCGGACATTATGATTTCGTGTTGTTTCACAGCTGATTCATAAAGTAATGATGTATAACCACTTGCATTTTCATATATCGTTCCTAAACTGAAAGGCCAGAGACCTTCTTCCGTTTATTAAAATATAATATACTTCCTTATAAGAGTGTACAATGTTTTTTTCCAACTATATTCTTTTTTCTTCAACTATAGCGTTTGTATTCCATGTACTACTAACAATACCAATTACTGTGTTTTTTGCAATTTCTGTACTCATATTACATAATGATTTGCCTTTAAAACAGTGCATTTCTAAATAAACATTTCAAATATTCACGGTTTCTCTTTTAATCCATAATCTCAACTGAAATGATTTCATATTGAAAAACTATTCATGGGTTCCACATAACCTTAACTGTAGACACTGAGGACCTTATTTATAAAGACCTTCCGCCGCCCTTCATAAATAAAGTCCTGAATGTTTTCTTTTCTCGACCTCACTTACTGATACTAGAACCTGCAAGCCAATTACAGCCCGTTAACTCTTTCTTAGTAGGTCGCGCACCGTAAAGACAGTTATACCACTGTTAACATTTTTTTTTTACTGTTATCAAGCACCAACACAGTTCCGCTTGACTCAGAGTTAATCACTGCTCCCACGCTTCTACAGGCCAGACGCTATGTCGTATTTCTCTCCTTATCACCCTTTCATCTCCACAATAACAAACAGTTCTCCGCCTGCCACCAGAGAACAGACTTAGATGCAGAGGCACCAAAGAGTGAACCCATCACCAACTGCCATCTCCGGATGTTTCCATGGTTACACCTCATTCTGCACCTTGCTGAAGGCACAGGTCAAAAGTTCATGTCTTAACGTTCTACAACAAACTAAGAACACTATTTTCCCTCCAGAAACACCTGCCAATACACAGCTCTGTTACATATTTTGTTTTTTCACACCCAATAGTACTTTTCGTTTAACATAAACATTAACATGGAACGTACTGTTCAATCTCCACTTGTTACAATCAACCAATCATTTTTATTTTTTAAACCACACCCAGCCTCTTCCTTTTTCTTTATTTAGAATTTCAACTTCTAACTACCATTCCACTTCCAGAACCGATCGGAGGACGACTACAAATCCCTTGAAAATGAAGGTCTGGCTAATAGGACACAGTTATATTCACTGGAGTGAAAAATATGCAGTAAGCAGACGAATTTGCAACCTCGGCTTACCAAATGTACACATAACATAGATTGCCAAAAGAGGATTGAAATGTCACCAATTGATTCCATTGGTGAAAACTTTTATGCATCTCCCAGAACCAGACCTTATAATTGTGCACTGTGGTGGGAACGATCTAGTCACAATCACTGGGGTAGGTCTGGAAATGCTTCTAAAAGACACCTTTCGACAATTGATGACACTTTTTCCTCGATCTGCCTTGGTATATTCCAATATATGCCAAAGACAGAAATGGAATTGGTCCAATCAACATTGTGCACAATTTGAGAAAGCAAGGAGACATGTAAATAAATCTGTTTCTGCGTTCCTCAGAGATTATAACATGGGTTCTATTTACCACAACAACTTGCGATACCACATGCAAGACGTCTATAGGAGAGACGGTGTTCATTTCACGAATGAGGGAAACAGAATCTTCCTCTGCAACATCAGGCTCTGCATCGGTACTTACTTATAAATGCAGAAAACACTCAATTAACACAAGGGCTCTTTTCAGAGCCACCTTATATCTAAGCACTCAAACTTCTGATTTATCTCCATTTTCACACTCTTGTGAATAGGTGTGCGCGAATGGGTGCGCGCACCCCTTTATTTTTTTTCCGAAAAAAAATACATCTTTTCGCGTTTAAGGGCCTTACTGCACACCCCGAGAAAACCTACGCAGCAAGACAATCTCTACCTTCTCCCCTTTCCATGTTTCAACGCTTTGAAATGAACAATATATTTACTCGCAGTGACAAAATGGCGGACAAAACTTCCTGATTTCCTTCGAATCGAACGTTAACAGACGTCACGCAGCAAAAAAAAAATCCGCTCACGCGCAGCCGCTTGGGTGCGCGCACGTGTGCGCGCCTATAGATATATAATTGACTTTAACTTAAATTTTCTCAACAACTACTGAACGGATTTACACCATTCCAAAAAAGCGGAATCTGCGAACGAGACTCTACAGTTTTGGCAAATTTCTTATAAATCCATTCAGCCGTTCGACCTGTAGCCGAGTCTAAAGGTCCTATGGAAAATAACATGGAGAAAACACGTTTTGGGACCCCCCTTATATCTCAGCCCCCACTTGACCAATCCCCCCCAAACTTTCAGGGAAGGAGCGCAGCGGACCGAGCCATCTTCTTTGAGAAATTCGCAAAGACTCATCCACCAGGGCCAAAGTTATTCCAAATAGAATGTTGAGGATTTCCTATGGAAACTAGGTCCTAACTATAACTACCTACTGGCGACCGCCAGTAGGTAATATATATATATATATATATATATATATATATATATATATATATATATATATATATATATATATATATATATATATATATATATATATATATATATATATATATATATTCACAGAAAAAACCATAGGTTATAGTGGATATATAGTTAGGAATTTGCATTTACAAAACCTTGAAAATTCAATGAAAAAACCATTGGTTTTAGGCCATATATAGTTAGGGATTTGCATTTACAAAACCTTATTTTACTCGCATAAAACCATTGAAATTCCATATATAGTTATAAGCGCTAACTATATATCGCGCACCCGCAATCCACTGCTGATGATGTCACATATTACATCATTCATGACATGGTTAGTGACATCACTGATGACATCTCAAATGACATCACTGATGACATCACTGATGACAACATCCAGTGACTGTATGTTTCTGTAAAGTAAAAATATGTCTTACATATTGAAGAATGAGTGGATGTATAAGTGTCTGGATGAAGGATTTAGTAGGTGCATGACTGACTGTATGAGTGAGTGATTAAATGTGTCTCACTGAGTGCATGGGTTAGTGACTAAACTGTCTTAATTTGTGCATCATTATGTCTGTTGTTCTGTAAACGGTTGCATGTGTTGATAAGTAGCTATATGAGTAACTATATGGGTTATTGATTGGTTGCCCAAGTATTTGTATGGGAGACTGAGTGTGTGTGTGGGTGGCTGGGAGGTGTATGACTCTGTGCATAGATGTGTGAGCAGTTGATTCACTAGATGTATGGGTTCAAAAGTGCATGTGGAAACAGCTGTATGGGTAGTTGACTGTGTGCATGAGTGTATTGGTGAGTGAATGGATATCTCAGTGCTACATTTCAAAGTAAGTACATATGTAAAACACAGTACATGTGAGAGTTGACATATATAAATAACTGTGCATAAGAGCCAGTGAATGTGTGAGTGGCTGTATGGATCATTGTGAACTTGTATCAGGGAGTAAAGTAAATATGTGTTAGTATATGTTTGAATAAGTAAGGTGTGTATAACTGTATAGTTGAGAAAATGGAGGTGTGATTGATTTTTGGCATAACTGACTAGGTGTGTGAGTAACTCCATGGATGAGTGGCAGTCTGTGACTGTCTGTTTACACTGATTGTATCTAAGGTTATATTAGAGTCTGAAGAGGTTCATGGTATTATCACATGAATGATATCATCAGTGATGTTATCAGTCATGTCAAATGAGATGTTTTCAGTGATGTCATCAGTGATGTCATTTGAGATGTCATCAGTGATGTCATCAGTGATGTCACTAACCATGTCATGAATGATGTAATATGTGACATCATCAGCAGTGGATTGCGGGTGCGCGATATATAGTTAGCGCTTATAACTATATATGGAATTTCAATGGTTTTATGCGAGTAAAATAAGGTTTTGTAAATGCAAATCCCTAACTATATATGGCCTAAAACCAATGGTTTTTTCATTGAATTTTCAAGGTTTTGTAAATGCAAATTCCTAACTATATATCCACTATAACCTATGGTTTTTTCTGTGAATTTCATTGGTTTTTTAATAGCAAATATGAAAAGCTTTAAAATGTCAAGTACGTGATAGATAAAAACATTTTCGCATTTATGCACGCTAATGTGCTTTGAACGCTGCCCCCCCCCTCCCCTCTTTTCTCTTAGTAGTACTCTCTCTTTGCAGATAGTGAACGGTAGTTAACGCAGGCCTTTGCCCCCGTTGTAATCCGTCGTGCCTGCTTGTCTCTCCATTTGATTGATTGTTATCCAAGCATTTACTGTTTTAGAATTGGTTCTCTTTGGATCATTCTCTATTTACAAACAAGCACAAAGTCGCAATACTCTGTTTAGTCTTTGCAGATAGTGAAAAATCGTGTAAAAAAATAAAAGTAATCGAGCAAAATCAGTAGGCCACTAATTGGATCTCTTTTTGACCTCGCTAAAATAGAAATATTAGGAACAACCCTTCATGAGAAATACGAAAATAGTGAGATGAACTGAGCTCCACACCATGAGGGCTGCAAGACAGCTCGACTCCGTCACCCACCCCGCCCAAAATAACGACAAACCCTATGCAAATATTAAAAATATAGACAACACACCAGCAAAGAAACAGGGTAAAACATTTTATTAAATAACTATTTACATAACTATTTTATACTTTTTATTGCCCGATCCGGCTAGCTCAATCGATCGAGCATGAAACTCATGCACTCTGTTAGCAAGCGTTGCTACTGATGCTATGCAGACCAAAACTGGTTTTCAGTTTGTACATTTTTCTAGATTTTTCAATCCAAGGTTGGTTGACTTTGTAGAACGATGGCTTCAGATTTTCAACATACGGTGTGGTGGCGCGGACTGGGAGGGGGCGCTTCGCTCCTGCCCCCTCCCCAAGTAAGTTTTTCATACGTGAAAGTACGTTAATCGTTTTGGTCCCTGAGTTGCTTCAATGTCACTGCCATTCTCAAATGGCATAAGTTCTGGATGTTGGGTGCCATAGTTAAGAGTTCTGAGCAGTGCTTGTAACACTGTCTGAAGCTTATTTCCACCTACTGCAGCTTCACTATTCTCAAAGTAAGTGAGTGTCGTTTGTGGACCTGACTGCATTAGAAAACAATGTGATATGTTACCTTCCTAAACAGCTTGACGGAGGCCCCTGAGGGGCGGTGTGATGGCCATGGACTCGGAGAAGACGCTTGGCTCCGACACCCTCCCCAAGTCTTATAGCACTGGTGTAGCCTGAGATCGCCCCCGACATAAGCGGCCGGCTCCCGGGGTCCGGCGGAACTTTTTGCCTTTTGATGACTCTTCAATTCTAGACCTTGTCCCACAATCCGTTTGACCTGAAGACACGCTGTAGTGGGGCGCCCCTTTACCGTTTCAGTTGCCATTCCGCCCGCTTTTGCTACACTGTGCCTCTTCCGCCATTCTGCTGTTTACCGCCCGCTCTTGCGACTACAGCGTCTCGCTCATCATGTAGTTGAGTTGCTCCCGCTCTTGCGGTGCAGCGATAGGCGGCTGCCACAGGACTCTCAAAATGGCGGCCGGCTCTTCGGTTTTGGGCCTGGTCCACTAAAATGGCCCTGGGACACCTTTGAACTCGGACGCTTCCCTGATAGGGCTTGGGTCCCATTCTCGAAAGCGTCCCCTCAGCCGTGAAGATTCTACAAAAGTCTTGGGGGCCTCTGACTCCAGCAGGCTTCTGGTGGGGAGCGGCTGCCATGATTGCTCGTGGAATGGCCACGACGGAGCTACGAGATGGTAGTGCTCTCATGCTGACGCCAGCTTTAGTCTGAAACATCCAGAAACACTTTAGACTACCAATTCGATCAGTTCCGGTAGCGCCCCAACATGACCCGGAAGAGAAGAACTTGCCCTCCCCTCTTTGATTGATGGTTCTTCTTGCCTGTCCCCTCTGTTGTCATTTAACATAACTTTTTGGACTGCTGAAAGGGGTTGTGTTCCGAACGCTGGTTGGTGGAGACATTTTGACTATATTCTTGACCTACGTTGTCGCGTAATGCGTTATATGACACGCCGCGTTAGCGTACCCGGAAGTGATCCGAGGCGCGGCGCGCAGCGCGTAACGTAAGCATAACAGGTCATGTGACTTGTTAATAAAACTTTTCATTGGTTCATTTTGCTTTTGTTATTTTAATGATGAAAAGCTTGGTCATATGACCTAAAAATTACGCTTTTTATTGTTTTCGAACATTATTTTTTTTAAAACATATATGTTATAATATTCCAGGCTAATGTACTTTCCCGGAAAATTTACAACTGTCCTGCAAGTAAAATATATTCCTTTTTCGAGAAAAAGGGCGTTTCTTCGTTCCATGACGGAGCCGTTGAGTAAAAGAGACTCGGCCTGCTGTCTTAGTCGCCGATACGCCTGATTATCAGATTCTTATCGATCACTTTATGTTGCAGAAATGAAAAACACAACTGCCCTTGACCATTTATCTTTACTGCGTTCCTACATATTATACCTTTTATCCGTCATGTAATTGGACTGCTTTATTTCACTTGCCTTTTACTGATTCGAAAACAGTGACTAAAAGTAAAAACTTTACCAATGTAAATACTACTACCGTGTTTTGTTTTAAAAACCTTTATTGTGAAAATGTCAGTATACAAATACGGGCCTATAACCACGTGGGCCGGCCACGGAGCAAACTGAAATCGTATATGATGAGGAGACATTTACACTGTAGAGGAACGTAACGAGCGGGCCATTAGGTTGCAAGAACAAAGGTGTCTAACAGTTGCGGAATCGGTGGACGTACATTTTGTAATTAAAATACGACAGGGCCACTTACAATAACATTTTCTAGATATACATTTGCGGGCAAGGAGTTACGAGTCCCATTTATACCGGCGCCATTTTGTGCGAGGCCGGGCAGGTCCAAGATATAGTCAAAATGTCTCCACCAACCATCGGCCAGACCAGAACCCCTTTCGGCCCTTTATGCTACAAGATGGTGTCTTCCATTCAGAAAATATTGTTGGCAGCATTTTGAAAGGAAACAGAAACAGCCGTTCTCCTAGTGAGTTTCACATTGTTACATTTAGGAAGAATGTTGAAGAGTAGTATGTGGAAAATCTGAAGCCATTTTTCTACAAACTCTCAATCAGACTTGGAAAGAAAAAAAAATCCTGAAGAATGTACAAACTGAAAACCAATTTTTGTCTGTATAGCATCAACAGCAACGCTTGAGTCAGCTTTGTGTCAAGCCGCCATTTTCATTCAATCAATAGCGTCCCCCTGCACACATTCAGGGACCTGGTCGTGTCTTCAGATGAAACGGATTGTAGGAAAAGAAGCAGAAAGGAAAAGGAAAAAAGTTCCGCCGGACCTCGGGAGCCGGCCGCCTATGTCATGTGCGACCTTTGGCCACACCAGGGCAATAGTGAAGCTGCAGCAGGTGCACATAAGCTTCAGACAGTCTTACAAGCACTGCTCAGAAATCTCAACTGAGGCACTCAACATCCAGGACTTGCCATTCGGATCTTGGCGCCTTGTGCTGGTTCCGACCTATTCACACATCGGTCCACTACTGACATCACCTCATAAGCCAACGGGGCACCCCACGTCGACTTTCGGCGCAGCATTGTAGGATGGCCACACCAGTGCGGCAACTTGCTGGACACCACCTCGGTGCCATCCGGATCTCGGCGCGTTCGAGTCACTGTGCCGGAAGAGTGACCGGAACTCAGCTGAACACGCCGTCTTTCGGCGCAGCATTGTAGGATGGCCACACCAGTGCGGCAATTTGCTGGACACCACCTCGGTGCCATCCGGATCTCGGCGCGTTCGAGTCACTGTACCGCAAGAGTGACCGCAACTCAGCTGGACACGCCGTCTTTGGGCGCAGCATTGTAGGATGGCCACACCAGTGCGGCAATTTGCTGGACACCACCTCGGTGCCATCCGGATCTCAGAGCGTTCGAGTCACTGTACCGCAAGAGTGACCGCAACTCAGCTGGACACGCCGTCTTTCGGCGCAGCATTGTAGGATAGCCACACCAGTGCAGCAACTTGCTGGACACTAACTCGGTGCCATCCGGATCTCGGCGCGTTGTGCTGCCTTCGGCCTATTCGCACATCGGTCCGCTACTGACGCCGCCTCACGTGCCAACGGATTTTCTATGCTTTTTGTAGCCCTATGCCGCATAACAGGTCATGTGACTTGTTTATAAAACTTTTCATTGGATCATTTTACTTTTGGTTTCCTAAAGATGGAAGGCTTGGTCATATGACCTAAAAATAACACTTTTCATTGGTTTAGAACATTTTTTTTTCCCAAACGATGAAAGCCCCACCTTGTTTCTGGATCATTCAGACTGAAGCTGGCGTCAGCATGAGAGCACCACCATCTCGTGGCTCCGTCGTGGTCATTCCGCGAGCAATCATGGCAGCCGCTCCCCACCGGAAGCCTGCGGGAGTCGGGGGCCCCCAAGACTTTTGTAGAATCTTCACGGCTGAGGGGACGCTTTTCGAGAATGGAGCCCAAGCCCTAGCAGGCAAGCGTCCGAGTTCCAAGGTGTCCCAGGGCCATTTCAGTGGACCAGGCCCAAAACCGAAGAGCCGTCCGCCATTTTAAGAGTCATGTGGCAGGCGCCTATCGCTGCACTGCAAGAGTGGGAGCAACTCAACAACATGGTGAGCGAGACGCTGTAGCCGCAAGAGCGGGCGCAACTCAGCTGGATGGCCGCCACCTGGGGAGGCCTGTTCACGCCGCCTCCCCCACGCCCCCCCCCCCCCCCGGGCCGCCGCACGCAAATTTTCGGAGCAGCATTGTAGGATACCAAAACCAGTGCGGCAGTTTACTGGACATCACCTGGGTGCCATCAACATCTCAGCGCGTTCTGCTGCCTTGGGACTATTCGCACAACAGACCGCTACTGACGAGGCCTCCCCCTGCCCCACCCGGGACGCCCCACGCCAATTTTCGGAGCAGCATTGTAGGATCCCAAAACCAGTGCGGCACCCAGGCGACATCACCTGGGTGCCGTCCAGAACTCTGCACGTTGTGCTGCCTTGGGACTATTCGCACAAAAGACAGCTTCTGACCATTGTTGCTTTTTTGGGTGAAAAATGTTTAAATGTTTTTACAGTTTTTGTTCCGTTCATTATAGTTAAATGTTAATAAAGTTTTAAAATCTAACTTTGTTGGAGTGCTATATATCTTTAAAAAATCGAGTGAATGGGGCCTTGAATCGGGTTATTGTCATGTGTGGGCTTTGCAAGTGTACTGCTACAAGATCGGACATTTCAAACTCAAATGCACGTTCTTTTTCTTACCTTTCCGAAGCATGGAGCGCAATAGCAGGCAGAGAAAGGGTGATGCACGTGTTGAACACTGCCTGGCCTGGCAAGTTGGTGGCAGTGCCCCCCCCGCCCGCTCCTGAAAGAAGGCACACACACACCGCCGCCCCGAGTACTTCACAAATCTTTAAAAGACCATGCGCTTGTTCATGAGGCTTAAATGGTTTATCACCCCTTCTAGAACCCCTGCATCGACCCTCTGACGTTTCCTGGAAGAATTTGCACGTAACACAATACCAAGCCCTGTCAGCTGAAACCCCCGAGAAATCATGGGGCATATTATCAAGGGGGGTTATTTCCGCTTTTTTGGCTTTAAAAGCCAAAAAAAAAGAGATAAAATTATCTCCCTATTACCAAGCTGTCGCTAACACCAGTTAGTGACAGCTAAAAGGAGATAGCGACCATCTTGGGCCCCGCTTTGCATATCAGTGATATTTATCACTAATGACATGCAAAGTGGGCCTGCCAAGATTTTAGCGACTGGAAACAGTCCCTAACCATCGCTATCTCCTATTACCAACTTTTGGAGATATTCGCGCTAAGCGCGAATATCTCCAAAACCTAACACCTGCCCTGAGCAGTTTTATTTGAACAACAAAACAATGACCGGACAGTATTCGTTTAGCGTCAAAGTACACAACCCTAATGTAATGAATCACTGGGTTGGACAACCATTATAAAATATTTTTGCAAAGAAATTTTTGGCATCAAAAGTTACACCACAACATTACATGAATTTACAAACAACACATTCTGTGAACTCAACAAAAGATCAAAACATTACAAAAAACAAAGAAATTGTCATCATTAATAACAAAGACAACTGTGAAAAGGCCTCAAATTAATCACTTTACAGAGGCTCCAATCCTGAATTTCTAATGGACAAGGGGAATATTCTAAAAGTAAACCTCCTTGTTACAACCATCACGAGACACATAGAAAAGATACCACATCAGGTGCTTAGGCTAGGAAAAACATAGGAACAGTGAAACAATTCCAAAATGGTTTTTTTCGTTAAATCCTAGCATGCCCTAATAGTTTCGTGTCTCGGAGGTGAAAACGTCGACGCGTTTCGAACCCAATGTCATTCAACGGGTTCTCCTCAGGACAGGGACTGGGGGATCGTTGTCACTTATTTGTGAAACGGGGAACCTCTCCCTTGACAGTGGGCGGATTCGCCGCTAGACAAGAACGTTGTGCCGGCCGTGGGTTGAATCTCTCCGTGTTAATCTGGAGACTTTGAGCGTAGCAGATAGATCGAGTTAGGCGCGTGGGAGGCGGCGGCCCCCGCACGGGCTGGCGTGTTTTCAGCACTAGATACTGGCTGCAGCGGTCCGGCACACGATGACTTCCAAGAGACTGAGCAGTTTTAGCCATGTTATCCAATGGGAAGTGGATAACATGGCTAAGAGCATTTGCTGGATAATGCATGAATATCGCTGACTTTTCAACGATATTCATGCATTGCGGCCGTTTTTTATCGCATTTGCGATAAACTTTGCTAATAGCGAGGTTTATGTGCGATAAAATTTGCCGATGTGCGGCGATAATTTTTGTCTCTAAACAAGTTAGAGACAAAAATTATCGCTAGTTGTTGGTAATATGCCCCCGGGTTTTGGCTTGCAGGAATCGGGAGGCGGGAGACTAGCACTGAAATCAGTAGTCTCACGCCTGAATCGGGAGGGTTGGCATGTCTGGATACTCTACAGCTGGGGCCATAAACTACATCCGCAGGGCTAGGTGATAGCCTAGGTCCGGCCTGGACAATCGGACACAGAGGAAGAGGAGTGTCAGAGGGTGCGGTAGTGAATAGGGTGAAAGGGAGGTGTCGGAGTGCGTGGGGGAGATGATTGCGAGGGTGGGGAGCCATGCTGAGGATCGGCGGCGTGCAGAGAGTGGCCCTGGTCAAGGCATCTAAAATGGCTGCCGTGCACGACAAAATTGTGGCATTGGACAAAAACGCAAGATGGCGCAGACAATGTTTATCAATAAGGATTCATTTATAACAAAATATTTACTCGCAGTGACAAAATGGTGGTCAACACTTCCTGATTTCCATCGAATCGAACGTTAACAAACGTCACGTAGCAAAAAAAAAAAAAAAAGCTCACGCACAGAGCAGTTTTTAGCCATGTTATCCAATGGAAGGTGGATAACATGGCTAAGAGCATTTGCTGGATAATGCATGAATATCGCTGACTTTTCAGCGATATTCATGCATTGTGGCCGATGTGCGGCGATAATTTTTGTCTCTAAACAATTAAAACGAAGCACAAAATGGCGAATTCCCGTTTCGCCACCAGTTTGCGGCCCAGTTCGCGGCCTGTGAAGCGCTTCTACCGTGAAAAATCATTTTTTTTTATTTTCCCCACGGGACCCTTTAATAACCCCAACAACATTCCTAGGGGGTCAAGAGGGGTATACCTTGCCCCCTTTCAATAAATTCCCCCTTCATTTTTCACCTCTTCTTCTCTCTCGATCCTACCGAGAGATAAGATGGCGGCCGCTCCGGACTGTTTAGAATCTTGACAGACACCGGAGAGCCAATCAGCTTTCTGTTATCCAATGGAAGGTGGATAACATGGCTAAGAGCATTTGCTGGATAATGCATGAATATCGCTGACTTTTCAGCGATATTCATGCATTGTGGCCAATGTGCGGCGATCATTTTTGTCTCTAAACAATTAAAACAAAGCACAAAATGGCGAATTCCCGTTTCGCTACCAGTTTGCGGCCCAGTTCGCGGCCCGTGAAGCGCTTCTACCGTGAAAAATCATTTTTTTTTTATTTTCCCCACGGGACCCTTTAATAACCCCAACAACAATCCTAGGGGGTCAAGAGGGGTATACCTTGCCCCCTTTCATTAAATTCCCCCTTCGTTTTTTACCTCTTCTTCTCTCTCGATCCTACCGAGAGATAAGATGGCGGCCGCTCCAGACTGTTTAGAATGTTGACAGACACCGGAGAGCCAATCAGCTTTCTGCGCGCAAAGTTCCGTTTCGCGAAAAGTAAGCGGACCGGATCGCTGCACGGAGCGCTGTAACAGATATATATCTTGTTTTGAACGTTAATTTCTCAAAAACTACTGGAGCACATATATTGAGACCTAGCAAAGGCACATCGGGCTAACAGTCCCTACAATTTTGCCAAGTTTCGTGCAAATCCATTCAGCCATTCGAGCTAAAAGTGAGTCCAACCGCCCTATGGAAAAATGAATGGGAAAAACGCGTTTTGGGACCCCCCTTTTTTCTCGGCCCCCCCTTGATGAAACCCCACCAAATTTTCAGGGGCTGCTCAGAAACAAAATGTGCCATTTTCCTGAAAATTTCAGCCGATTCCGTCCACAAACGCCAAAGTTATTAGACATAGAATTTTCAAAAATCCCATAGGGAAAAAATCCTAACTATATATACCTACTGGCAATAGCCAGTAGGTAATATATATATATATATATATATATATATATATATATATATATATATATATATATATATATATATATATATATATATATATATATATATATATATATTCACTGAAAAAACCATAGGTTATAGACCATATATAGTTAGGAATTAGCATTTACAAAACCTTGAAAATTCACTGAAAAAAACATAGGTTATAGACCATATATAGTTAGGAATTCGCATTTACAAAACCTTATTTTACTCACACAAAACCATTGAAATTCCATATATAGTTAGTTGCACTAACTATATATCGCGCACCCGCAATCCACTGCTGATGATGTCACATATTACATCATTCATGACATGGTCAGTGACATCACTGATGACATCACTGATGACATCTCAAATTACATCACTGATGACATCACTGATGACAACTTCCAGTGACTGTATGTTTCTGTAAAGTTAAAATATGTCTTACATATTGAAGAATGAGTGGATGTATAAGTGTCTGGATGAAGGATTTAGTAGGTGCATGACTGACTGTATGAGTGAGTGATTAAATGTGTCTCACTGAGTGCATGGGTTAGTGACTAAACTGTCTTAATTTGTGCATCATTATGTCTGTTGTTCTGTAAACTGTTGCATGTGTTGATAAGTAGCTATATGAGTAACTATATGGGTTATTGATTGGTTGCCCAAGTATTTGTATGGGAGACTGAGTGTGTGTGTGGGTGGCTGGGAGGTGTTTGACTCTGTGCATAGATGTGTGAGCAGTTGATTCACTAGATGTATGGTTTCAAAAGTGCATGTGGAAACAGCTGTATGGGCGGTTGACTGTGTGCATGAGTGTATTGGTGAGTGAATGGATATCTCAGTGCTACATGTCAAAGTAAGTACATATGTAAAACACAGTACATGTGAGAGTTGACATATATAAATAACTGTGCATAAGAGCCAGTGAATGTGTGAGTGGCTGTATGGATCATTGTGAACTTGTATCAGGGATTGTATAAGAGAGTAAATATGTGTTAGTATATGTTTAAATAAGTAAAGTTTGTATAACTGTATAGTTGAGGAAATGGAGGTGTGATTGATTCTTTGCATGACTGACTAGGTGTGTGAGTAACTCCATGGATGAGTGACAGTCTGTGAGTGTCTGTTTACACTGATTGTATCTAAGGTTATATTAGAGTCTGAAGAGGTTCATCGTATTATCACATGAATGATATCATCAGTGATGTGATCAGTAATGTCAAATGAGATGTCATCAGTGATGTCATCAGTGATGTCATTTGAGATGTCATCAGTGATGTCATTTGAGATGTCATCAGTGATGTCATCAGTGATGTCACTGACCATGTCATGAATGATGTAATATGTGACATCATCAGCAGTGGATTGCGGGTGCGCGTATATAGTTAGTGCAACTAACTATATATGGAATTTCAATGGTTTTGTGTGAGTAAAATAAGGTTTTGTAAATGCGAATTCCTAACTATATATGGTCTATAACCTATGTTTTTTTCAGTGGATTTTCAAGGTTTTGTAAATGCTAATTCCTAACTATATATGGTCTATAACCTATGGTTTTTTCAGTGAATTTTCAAGGTTTTGTAAATGCTAATTCCTAACTATATATGGTCTATAGCCTATGGTTTTTTCAGTGAATATATATATATATACATACATATATAAACATATATCATCTGTATATCTATATAAATACAAACATAAATGCATGCATACATATACTTATATGCATACAGATGCATGTTATTTACATGAAAGTTGAAAAAACACTAATAAAAGCAAAGCTAAAAAGCCACCTCATTACAAACAAAATGGCTTTAACTTAAACGAGGGCGAGATCTATTGCATTTTCAATGCTTGTTTACTTTGGTTCCATCAAGAAGGCATTCAGATGTGTCACACATTTGCCATAAATTCTGAATGTTAGCACTCTAGTTGCACATTAGATCACTGTAGTAAAGCTACTGCTCACCAGGGACGTCGGCTGCTGGTATTCAAAGTGCATGTTTCAGTCTGCATGTCAGAATTTTTTTAATGAAATAGAAGAGGATTTGAGAAGTCACTCAAAATGATCCCTAATTTTTCTTTCTGAAGCACTAATCATACTTTCTATGGCAAAATTAACCCCCTCATGTTGGTCCTTTTTAAATTGAGTGTTTTCAGACTTAAACTTCATTCCAATCAAGATGGCTTCTGGTGTGCCATACTTTTGTCATAAGTAAGACTGTTAGCGCTCTAGTTGTTCTTTAGAACACTCTGGGACATTCTGTCATTGGGCTACACTTGGGGTACATCTGGGTGATATTTGGGCTACAATTAGGCTCTTTTGTCTCTGGTGGCCATCTTGGGAGACTATATGTCAGAATTGTTTCATGAAATTGAAGAGGGTTTGAGAAGTCACTCAAAATGTGCCCTAATTTTTCTTTCTGCAGCACTAATCATAATTCATATAGCAAAATATACCCCCTCATTTTGTTCCTTTTTAAATTAAATGTTTTAAGAGTTACCACTTTATTCCAATCAAGATGGCTTCAGGTGTGCCATACCTTTGTAATAAGTAGGACTGTTAGCGCTCTAGTTGTTCTTTAGAACACTCTGGGACATTCTGTCATTGGGCTATACTTGGGCTACATCTGGGTGATATTTGGGCTACATTTGGGCTCTTTTGTCTCTGGTGGCCATTTTGGGAGACTGCATGTCAGAATTTTTTAATGAAATAGAAGAGGATTTGAAAAGTCACTCAAAATGTGCCCTAATTTTTCTTTCTGCAGCACTAATAATACCTTCTATTGCATAATATACCCCCTCCTTTTGTTCCTTTTTAAATTAAATGTTTTAAGAGTTACCACTTTATTTCCATCACGATGGCTCCAGGTGTGCTATACCTTTGTAATAAGTAGGACTGTTAGCGCTCTAGTTGTTCTTTAGAACAGTCTGGGACATTCTGTCATTGGGCTATACTTGGGCTACATCTGGGTGATATTTGGGCTACATTTGGGCTCTTTTGTCTTTGGTGGTCATTTTGGGAGACTGCATGTCAGAATGTTTTAATGAAATAGAAAAGGATTTGAAAAGTCACTCAAAATGTGCCCTAATTTTTCATTCTGCAGCACTAATCATACTTTCTATGGCAAAATATACCCCCTCATGTGGTTTCTTTTTAAATTAAATGTTTTAAGAGTTACCACTTTATTCCACTTAAGATGGCTTCAGGTGTGCCATATCTTTGTAATAAGTAGGACTGTTAGCGCTCTAGTTGTTCTTTAGAACACTCTGGGACATTCTGTCATTGGGCTATACTTGGGCTACATCTGGGTGATATTTGGGCTACATTTGGGCTCTTTTGTCTCTGGTGGCCATTTTGGGAGACTGCATGTCAGAATGTTTTAATGAAATAGAAAAGGATTTGAGAAGTCACTCAAAATGTGCCCTAATTTTTCATTCTGCAGCACTAATCATACTTTCGATGGCAAAATATACCCCCTCATGTTGTTTCTTTTTATATTAAATGTTTTAAGAGTTACCACTTTATTCCAATCAAGATGGCTTCAGGTGTGCCATACCTTAGTAATAAGTAGGACTGTTAGCGCTCTAGTTGTTCTTTAGAACACTCTAGGAGGCTGCAGTAGAACACAAAGGAATCAACTGACAGTCTCTGTCCTTGTTGGATGTACATGTTTTACTGAGAATGTCAGACTTCATTTTCACATGACTGAGAAAGATAATGTGAATTTACAGAAAATATGTTTTCAGTTTAGCTTATAGATCCCCTTCCAAACCACTGTGGGAAAATCATGAGATATTAGTTTTCTTTCAAACAATATTCATGATATCACAGCAGAAGGTTTTTTCACATGGTAAAATCACCTTAGAACCCACCACAATTCCTAAAACGAGTATGGTACCATCAACAAATGATTTATAGTGTAACTAAAGTCCTAAAACCCTCTATTAACTACAATGCTTTTTAATGAGGTGCTATCATGTATATTGGTCCCAAGATGGCTGCCAACACTTCTTGGATGAAGTGCTGACAGCCAATCAGATCAGATGTGTGGTTAGGCTCCGCCCAGATATATATCTTTTTTTGAACCTAAATTACTCAAAATCCACTGGAGCACATATATTGAGACCTAGCAAAGGCACATCGGGCTAACAGTCCCTACAATTTTGCCAAGTTTCGTGCAAATCCATTCAGCCGTTCGAGCTAAAAAGTGAGGCCAACCGCCCTATGGAAATTAACATGGGAAAAACGTGTTTTGGGACCCCCCTTTTTTCTCGGCCCCCCCTTGATGAAACCCCCCCAAATTGTCAGGGGCTGCTCAGAAACAAAATGTTCAATTTTCCTGAAAATTTCAGCCAATTCCGTCCACAAACGCCAAAGTTATTAGACATAGAATTTTCAAAAATCCCATAGAGAAAAAATCCTAACTATATATACCTACTGGCGACCGCCAGTAGGTAATATATATATATATAAATTCAATGAAAAAACCATAGGTTATAGACCATATATAGTTAGGGATTAGCATTTAAAAAACCTTATTTTATTTGCACAAAACCATTGAAATTCCATATATAGTTAGTTGCACTAACTATATATCGCGGACCCGCAATCCACTGCTAATGATGTCACATATTACATCATTCATGACATGGTCAGTGACATCACTGATGACATCACTGATGACATCTCAAATGACATCACTGATGACATCACTGATGACAACACCCAGTGACTGTATGTTTCTGTAAAGTTAAAATGTGTCTTACATATTGAAGAATGAGTGGATGTATAAGTGTCTGGATGAAGGATTTAGTAGGTGCATGACTGACTGTATGAGAGAATGATTAAATGTGTCTCACTGAGTGTATGGGTTAGTGATTAAAGTGTCTTAATTTGGCAATCATTATTTATGTTGTTCTGTAAACTGCTGCATGTTTAAATCAGTAGCTATATCAGAAACTATATGGGTTATTGAATGGTTGCCCAAGTATTTGTATGGGAGACTGAGTATGTGTGTGGGTGGCTGGGAGGTGTATAACTCTGTGCATAGATGTGTGAGCAGTTGATTCCCTAGGTGTATGGGTTCAAAAGTGCATGTAGAAACAGCTGTATGGACAGTTGACTGTGTGCATGAGTATATTGGTGAGTGAATGGATATCTCAGTGCTACATGTCAAAGTAAGTACATATGTAAAACACACTTCATGTGAGAGTTGACATATATAAATAACTTGATATAAGAGCCAGTGAATGTGCGAGTGGCTGTATGAATCATTGTGAACTTGTATCAAGGATTGTATAAGAGAGTAAATATGTGTTAGTATATGTTTGAATAAGTAAGGTGTGTATAACTGTATAGTTGAGGAAATGGAGATGTGATTGATTCTTTGCATGACTGACTAGGTGTGTGAGTAACTCCGTGGATGTGTGACAGTCTGTGAGTGCCTGTTTACACTGAGTGTATCTAAGGTTATATTAGAGTCTGAAGATGTATTATCACATAAATGATATCATCAGTGATGTAATCAGTAATGTCAAATGAGATGTCAGTGATGTCATCAGTGATGTCATTTGAGATGTCATCAGTGATGTCATCAGTGATGTCATTTGATATGTCATCAGTGATGTCATCAGTGATGTCACTGACCATGTCATGAATGATGTAATATGTGACATCATTAGCAGTGGATTGCGGGTCCGCGATATATAGTTAGTGCAACTAACTATATATGGAATTTCAATGGTTTTGTGCAAATAAAATAAGGTTTTTTAAATGCTAATCCCTAACTATATATGGTCTATAACCTATGGTTTTTTCATTGAATTTTCAAGGTTTTGTAAATGCTAATTCCTAACTATATATGGTCTATAGACTATGGTTTTTTCAGTGAATATATATATATATACATACATATATAAACATATATCATCTGTATATCTATATAAATACAAACATAAATGCATGCATACATATACTTATATGCATACAGATGCATGTTATTTACATGAAAGTTGAAAAAACACTAATAAAAGCAAAGCTAAAAAGCCACCTCATTACAAACAGAATGGCTTTAACTTAAACGAGGGCGAGATCTATTGCATTTTCAATGCTTGTTTACTTTGGTTCCATCAAGAAGGCATTCAGATGTGTCACACATTTGCCATAAATTCTGAATGTTAGCACTCTAGTTGCACATTAGATCACTGTAGTAAAGCTACTGCTCACCAGGGACGTCTGCTGCTGGTATTCAAAGTGCATGTTTCAGTCTGCATGTCAGAATTTTTTTAATGAAATAGAAGAGGATTTGAGAAGTCACTCAAAATGATCCCTAATTTTTCTTTCTGAAGCACTAATCATACTTTCTATGGCAAAATTAACCCCCTCATGTTGTTCCTTTTTAAATTGAGTGTTTTCAGACTTACCACTTCATTCCAATCAAGATGGCTTCTGGTGTGCCATACTTTTGTCATAAGTAAGACTGTTAGCGCTCTAGTTGTTCTTTAGAACACTCTGGGACATTCTGTCATTGGGCTATACTTGGGGTACATCTGGGTGATATTTGGGCTACATTTAGGCTCTTTTGTCTCTGGTGGCCATCTTGGGAGACTGTATGTCAGAATTTTTTAATGAAATTGAAGAGGGTTTGAGAAGTCACTCAAAATGTGCCCTAATTTTTCTTTCTGCAGCACTAATCATGATTCATATGGCAAAATATACCCCCTCATTTTGTTCCTTTTTAAATTAAATGTTTTAAGAGTTACCACTTTATTCCAATCAAGATGGCTTCAGGTGTGCCATACCTTTGTAATAAGTAGGACTGTTAGCGCTCTAGTTGTTCTTTAGAACACTCTGGGACATTCTGTCATTGTACAATACTTGGGCTACCTCTGGGTGATATTTGGGCTACATTTGGGCTCTTTTGTCTCTGGTGGCCATTTTGGGAGACTGCATGTCAGAATTTTTTAATGAAATAGAAGAGGATTTGAAAAGTCAATCAAAATGTGCCCTAATTTTTCTTTCTGCAGCACTAATAATACCTTCTATTGCATAATATACCCCCTCATTTTGTTCTTTTTTAAATTAAATGTTTTAAGAGTTACCACTTTATTCCCATCACGATGGCTCCAGGTGTGCTATACCTTTGTCATAAGTAGGACTGTTAGCGCTCTAGTTGTTCTTTAGAACACTCTGGGACATTCTGTCATTGGGCTATACTTGGGCTACATCTGGGTGATATTTGGGCTACATTTGGGCTCTTTTGTCTCTGGTGGCCATTTTGGGAGACTGCATGTCAGAATGTTTTAATGAAATAGAAAAGGATTTGAGAAGTCACTCAAAATTTGCCCTAATTTTTCATTCTGCAGCTCTAATTATACTTTCTATGGCAAAATATACCCCCTCATGTTGTTTCTTTTTAAATTAAATGTTTTAAGAGTTACCACTTTATTCCAATCAAGATGGCTTCAGGTGTGCCATACCTTTGTAATAAGTAGGACTGTTAGCGCTCTAGTTGTTCTTTAGAACACTCTAGGAGGCTGCAGTAGAACACAAAGGAATCAACTGACAGTCTCTGTCCTTGTTGGATGTACATGTTTTACTGAGAATGTCAGACTTCATTTTCACATGACTGAGAAAGATAATGTGAATTTACAGAAAATATGCTTTCAGTTTAGCTTATAGATCCCCTTCCAAACCACTGTGGGAAAATCATGAGATATTAGTTTTCTTTCAAACAATATTCATGATATCACAGCAGAAGGTTTTTTCACATGGTAAAATCACCTTAGAACCCACCACAATTCCTAAAACGAGTATGGTACCATCAACAAATAATTTATAATGTAACTAAAGTCCTAAAACCCTCTATTAACTACAATGCTTTTTAATGAGGTGCTATCATGTATATTGGTCCCAAGATGGCTGCCAACACTTCTTGGAAGAAGTGCTGACAGCCAATCAGATCAGATGTGTGGTTAGGATCCGCCCAGATATATATCTTTTTTTTAACCTAAATTACTCAAAATCCACTGGAGCACATATATTGAGACCTAGCAAAGGCACATCGGGCTAACAGTCCCTACAATTTTGCCAAGTTTCGTGCAAATCCATTCAGCCGTTCGAGCTAAAAGTGAGGCCAACCGCCCTATGGAAATTAACATGGGAAAAATGCGTTTTGGGACCCCCCTTTTTTCTCGGCCCCCCCTTGATGAAACCCCCCCAAATTGTCAGGGGCTGCTCAGAAACAAAATGTTCCATTTTCCTGAAAATTTCAGCCAATTCCGTCCACAAACGCCAAAGTTATTAGACATAGAATTTTCAAAAATCCCATAGAGAAAAAATCCTAACTATATATACCTACTGGCGACTGGCAGTAGGTAATATATATATATATATATATATATATATTACCTACTGGCGATAGCCAGTAGGTATATATAGTTAGGATTTTTTCTCTATGGAACTTTTGAAAATTCGATGCCTAATAACTTTGGCGTTTGTGGACGGAATTGGCTGAAATTTTCAGGAAAATGGCACATTTTGTTTCTGAGCAGCTCCTGGAAATTTGGGGGGGGTTCGTCAAGGGGGGGCCGAGAAAAAAGGGGGGTCCCAAAACGCGTTTTTCCCATGTTAATTTCCATAGGGCGGTTGGACTCACTTTTAGCCCGAACGGCTGAATGGATTTCCACGAAACTTGGCAAAATTGTAGGGACTGTTAGCCCGATGTGCCTTTGCTAGGTCTCAATATATGTGCTTCAGTGGATTTTGAGAAATTAACGTTTAAAACAAGATATATATCTGTAACAGCGCTCCGGGCAGCGATCCGGTTCGCGAACTTTTCGCGTATCGGAACTTTGTGAAGCGAAGCTGATTGGCTCTCCGGTGTCTGTCAACATTCTAAACAGTCCGGAGCGGCCGCCATCTTGTCTCTCGGTAGGATCGAGAGACAAGAAGAGGCCAAAACAAAGGGGGAAATGAAGGAAAGGGGGCAAGGTAGACCCCTTCTGACCCCCTAGGATTGATGAGGGGGATATTATAGAGCCATGCCGTGCCCAAAAAAAAAAAAATTCCGATTTTTTCGCCGTAGAGACGCGTCTTGGTTAACCCGGGCAGCTAACCGGGCAGCTAACCGGGAAGCTAACAGGCAGTGTAACCCAAAAAAAAAAAAAAAAAAAATCAGATTTTTTCGCCGTAGAGACGCGTCTTGGTTCGCGAACCGGGCAGCTAACCGGGAAGCTAACCGGCAGTGTAACCCAAAAAAAAAAAAAAAATCCGATTTTTTCGCCGTAGAGACGCGTCCTGGTACGCGAACCGGGCAGCTAACCGGGCAGCTAACCGGGAAGCTAACCGGCAGTGTAACGGGAGTCTGAGGAGTAGCTGATTGGCTGTCAATATTGTAAACAGTCCGGAGCGGCCGCCATCTTGTCTCTCGGTAGGATCGAGAGACAAGAGGAGGCCAAAACAAAGGGGGAAATGAAGGAAAGAGGGCAAGGTAGACCCCTTCTGACCCCCTAGGATTGATGAGGGGGATATTATAAAGCCACGCGGGCCAAAAAAAAAACAAAAAAAAAATCCGATTTTTTCGCCGTAGAGACCCGTCTTGGTACGCGAACTGGGCAGCTAACCGGGCAGCTAACCGGGAAGCTAACCGGCAGTGTAACGGGAGTCTGAGGAGAAGCTGATTGGCTGTTATCATTGTAAACAGTCTGGAGCGGCCGCCATCTTGTCTCTCTGTGGGATCGAGAGACAAGAGGTGGAAAAAAAAAGGTGTAAATGAATGAAAGGGGTAAGGCAGACCCCTCCTGAACCCCTAGGATTGATGAGGGGGCTATTAAAGTTCCCTGGGGGGTGAAAAAAAAAAATTTGCGATTTTTCGCGGTAATGGTGCTTCCTGGTACGTTAACCGGGCAGCTAACCGGCAGCGTAACGGGAGTCCGACATATTGTGTTTTTTGAACGTTTGTGATATGTGCACGTGTGGATTTTGTCTAATTAAGGTTAAAAAAATATATATATATCTTTAAGCGTGTTCTGGCGCGCTTACGTTTTGGGTTTGGTTTGCGCTGCAGAGACGATACGTCACGGTTATGCGATGCATCATGAGGCGTCTCACGGGCTACGTGATACGTCACTTAATAAAGAATATATTTTACAGCTATAGATATTAGCTTTTAAAAAACCAATGAAATTCACAGAAAAAACCATAGGTTATAGACCATATATAGTTAGGAATTTGCATTTACAAAACCTTGAAAATTCACTGAAAAAACCATAGGTTATAGACCATATATAGTTAGGGATTAGCATTTAAAAAACCTTATTTTATTTGCACAAAACCATTGAAATTCCATATATAGTTAGTTGCACTAACTATATATCGCGGACCCGCAATCCACTGCTAATGATGTCACATATTACATCATTCATGACATGGTCAGTGACATCACTGATGACATCACTGATGACATCTCAAATGACATCACTGATGACATCACTGATGACAACACCCAGTGACTGTATGTTTCTGTAAAGTTAAAATATGTCTTACATATTGAAGAATGAGTGGATGTATAAGTGTCTGGATGAAGGATTTAGTAGGTGCATGACTGACTGTATGAGAGAATGATTAAATGTGTCTCACTGAGTGCATGGGTTAGTGATTAAAGTGTCTTAATTTGGCAATCATTATTTATGTTCTTCTGTAAACTGCTGCATGTTTAAATCAGTAGCTATATCAGTAACTATATGGGTTATTGAATGGTATTTGTATGGGAGACTGAGTGTGTGTGTGGGTGGCTGGGAGGTGTATAACTCTGTGCATAGATGTGTGAGCAGTTCATTCCCTAGGTGTATGGGTTCAAAAGTGCATGTAGAAACAGCTGTATGGACAGTTGACTGTGTGCATGAGTATATTGGTGAGTGAATGGATATCTCAGTTCTACATGTCAAAGTAAGTACATATGTAAAACACACTCCATGTGAGAGTTGACATATATAAATAACTGAACATAAGAGCCAGTGGATGTGAGAGTGGCTGTATGAATCATTGTGAACTTGTATCAAGGATTGTATAAGAGAGTAAATATGTGTTAGTATATGTTTGAATAAGTAAGGTGTGTATAACTGTATAGTTAAGGAAATGGAGATGTGATTGATTCTTTGCATGACTGACTAGGTGTGTGAGTAACTCCATGGATGTGTGACAGTCTGTGAGTGCCTGTTTACACTGAGTGTATCTAAGGTTATATTAGAGTCTGAAGATGTATTATCACATAAATGATATCATCAGTGATGTGATCAGTAATGTCAAATGAGATGTCAGTGATGTCATCAGTGATGTCATTTGAGATGTCATCAGTGATGTCATCAGTGATGTCATTTGAGATGTCATCAGTGATGTCATCAGTGATGTCACTGACCATGTCATGAATGATGTAATATGTGACATCATTAGCAGTGGATTGCGGGTCCGCGATATATAGTTAGTGCAACTAACTATATATGGAATTTCAATGGTTTTGTGCAATAAAATAAGGTTTTTTAAATGCTAATCCCTAACTATATATGGTCTATAACCTATGGTTTTTTCACTGAATATATATATATATATATATATATATATATATATATATATTCAGTGAAAAAACCATAGGTTATAGACCATATATAGTTAGGGATTTGCATTTACAAAACCTTATTTTACTCGCATAAACCATTGAAATTCCATATATAGTTAGATGCGCTAACTATATATCGCGCACCCGCAATCCACTGCTGATGATGTCACATATTACATCATTCATGACATGTTCAGTGACATCACTGATGACATCACTGATGACATCTCAAATGACATCACTGATGACATCACTGATTACAACATCCAGTGACTGTATGTTTCTGTAAAGTTAAAATATGTTTTACATATTGAAGAATGAGTGGATGTATAAGTGTCTGGATGAAGGATTTAGTAGGTGCATGACTGACTGTATGAGTGAGTGATTAAATATGTCTCACTGAGTGCATGGGTTAGTGACTAAACTGTCTTAATTTGTGCATCATTATGTCTGTTGTTCTGTAAACTGCTGCATGTGTTGATAAGTAGCTATATGAGTAACTATATGGGTTATTGATTGGTAGCCCAGGTATTTGTATGGGAGACTGAGTGTGTGTGTGGGTGGCTGGGAGGTGTATGACTCTGTGCATAGATGTGTGAGCAGTTGATTCACTAGATGTATGGTTTCAAAAGTGCATGTGGAAACAGCTGTATGGGCGGTTGACTGTGTGCATGAGTGTATTGGTGAGTGAATGGATATCTCAGTGCTACATTTCAAAGTAAGTACATATGTAAAACACAGTACATGTGAGAGTTGACATATATAAATAACTGTGCATAAGAGCCAGTGAATGTGTGAGTGGCTGTATGGATCATTGTGAACTTGTATCAGGGATTGTATAAGAGAGTAAATATGTGTTAGTATATGTTTGAATAAGTAAAGTTTGTATAACTGTATAGTTGAGGAAATGGAGGTGTGATTGATTCTTTGCATGACTGACTAAGTGTGTGAGTAACTCCATGGATGAGTGACAGTCTGTGAGTGTCTGTTTACACTGATTGTATCTAAGGTTATATTAGAGTCTGAAGAGGTTCATCGTATTATCACATGAATGATATCATCAGTGATGTGATCAGTAATGTCAAATGAGATGTCATCAGTGATGTCATCAGTGATGTCATCAGTGATGTCATTTGAGATGTCATCAGTGATGTCATCAGTGATGTCACTGACCATGTCATGAATGATGTAATATGTGACATCATCAGCAGTGGATTGCGGGTGCGCGATATATAGTTAGCGCATCTAACTATATATGGAATTTCAATGGTTTTATGCGAGTAAAATAAGGTTTTGTAAATGCAAATCCCTAACTATATATGGTCTATAACCTATGGTTTTTTCACTGAATTTTCAAGGTTTTGTAAATGCAAATTCCTAACTATATATGGTCTATAACCTATGGTTTTTTCTGTGAATTTCATTGGTTTTTTAAAAGCTAACATCTGTAACTGTAAAATGTATTCTTCTTTAAATCTTAAAATATATTTTAGATGTTTATTAATAATTTTTTTTTTAATAATTTTTTTCCTTCGCTTCTAGTTCGCGAACCGAGAAGCTTTCCGTTAGCTCATCTTGATGCCGCGACCTAATCCGCGAACCGGTCAACGTTACGTTAGCGGAACTGTGACGCGTCGCGGAAGCGCGACGTATCACGTTGTCGCGTAATGCGTCTAATGACGCGCTGCGTTAGCGCTCCCGGAAGTGCTCCGGACCGCTAACCGGAAGCGATCCGAGACGCGGCGCGGACCGCGTAACGTAAGCGGAACAGGTCATGTGACTTGTTTATCAAACTTTTCATTGGTTCATTTCACTTTTGGTTTCCAAATGATGTATGACTAGGTCATGTGACCTAAAAATAACACTTTTCATTGGTTCAGAACTTTTGCTTTTCCCAAATCATGTAAACCCCTCCTTCTTTCCTCACTCTGACTTTCATCTTGGTGAGAGAAAGACCATTTACCTGAAGTTCAACAATGGCTTCCATTCTTGCTGCAGCTGGTGCACCCCCACCACCACCTCCACCTCCTCATAAGAAGAGAGGACCACCAAGTCAATTTACCTCCAACAGAGAGCAGGAAGAGGAGGAAGAAGAAGAAGAGGATCCAGATCAACAACAATTTATCCCAGAGTTGCCCCGTGTTTCAAAGAGAAAAAATAGTTTCATCTGGCAGTTTTTTTCCATCCCTCCAGGGGAGAAGAAGGTGAATGCGAAATATGCCACCTGCCTCATCTGTGATTACAGATTGTCAAGAGGCACAGAGAAGAAATATAGTATGGGCAACTATACTATGCATCGACATATGACCAGGTGGCATCCTTTGAACTACAGCCGGGCTGAGTTAAGGGACCTACAAGACAATCCCCCGACAACTCCTGTGGCCAGATCTACCTCATCAATGTCTTTGTCAGGAAGAGAGGCACAGGAAACTGTGCCAAATATTCAACCAAATTTCCAACATATGAGGTTTACTTGTATATATTGCGGTGCAATGTTGTCGTATGGGAACATGAGCATCAATTTGATTAATATGGTGTTCGAAAACCATAAGTGCCCTAATGCACCCAAGAAGTAATTTTTTTTTTGCTCCTGTTGAGCCGTTTTCAATGCCTGTTTTTTTGTTGTTTCCCCTCCATAAAAAACACAAAAAAACATAAAACTGTTCTAAAAATACAAAAAAATCAAAAAATGTTCAGAAAAAAAAAAATATATATATAAAACAACAAAAACAAAAAAAAAAAGTTCTTTTCAGAACTACCTCCCCTTTCAAATAAAATTGCTAGAATGTTTATCACTCTGGCAAGCTCTATTTCTTTTGGTTCGCTTCAAGTTCGCTGACCGGTTCGCGAACTTTAAGCGAACTAAAAAAATATTTTTTAAAAAAAAAGAAGAGTTAGTATAAGGGAAGTAAACAGAGAATAATGTAAAAAGAAAGACAGCTATAGAGAGTAAATGAGAGATAGTGTCAGTGACATCATCAGCAGTGCATTGCGGGTAAAAAGAGTAGAAAACATTTACCTTATAATTCTTGTTACCTTTTTAAAATATTTTTTCATACTTTCAATCTGTAAAACAGAGAACAAACATTTCCAAAAATATTAAAACATGTACTTAAAAATTAGAAAAGACAAGGGAAAAGGTTCAAGAACAAACAGTTTTTCAACAACTTTGACATTTACTGAAGTCTCTGCTTCTCTACGTCCCCTACACAATCCTAAATATATATATTTTACAAAAAACTGTATCTTGATGTTGAAGATGTAAAGCCATCATAAAATTGTCTCTAATATTTTAAATGATAGTTTCAGGATGCAAATAAGATGTCTGCTTTGAAGAGCTTTCTTTGAGGTGAGGCCTATTCCTTTTTAAAAAAACAGTACCCGGAAATACAGCACTAGAAGCATTAAAATTGACACTTACAGAAGACTCAGTTTTTCTATATCTACCTCACATTTCTAAATGTATATCATAAGTACAAACAGAAGAACATTAATTATACATGTTAAATGGTTTATTTTTGCTGTTCTCAGAATGTATCAAATTTCACTTAAATCAGTGACTTGAAGATATTCATCATGTAACAGCGGGGAAAAAAAACACAATCAAAATGACTGTGTTTAAAAAACCCATACAACCTAAGAAATCTGATTTCAAAACTCCTTAAAATTAACTTACTTTCAATGACGTCGAAGGATCTCCTATGAACAGCATCCACTCTGTTGTGCTATAAATATTTTCAGCCCGCCACTTTCTGAAAGAAAACCTCCATCGATACGAAAAATATGTTACATAGAAAAAAAGACTTCTCTCATTCTATCACATGTTTCCACTAGGCCAAATCATGTTGCCGCGATTCGCAAGTCTTGTAATTCTTCCAATCAAATCCCGACATTTTCTATTTTCGCAACTTGCAAAAAGAAAACATTTGAGATTATTTTCACCTTCCTGGACTACTAATATCTTACTCTTCTTTGTCACTCATGTTCTCCTTTTCCTATGACACTGATACTGCTTACTATGAAGCAGACTTACTTGCATCAGGTTTATATAGTCGGATTTTACAAAATAACATTATAATTAAAAGTTTTGGACCAATAATCTAGACAGCATTGCAGACTTACATTCCCTCAACTTGATGAACCTTTTCCAATTCTTCACAGGAAATCTCGAGATTCTTTCTTTAAAATTTTGGTTTTAAAAACACCAGGTAAGAATTTTTAAGGTCAAACGGCAATTTTTTTTTGAAACTTACAACGGAATCATTGCAGAATGACCAGCCGTTTCGAGACTTTAAATAAGCTGTATAATGTCCTGAAGTTGTTGAAGGACCATCGTGATAGATAATTGCTACAGTTACAAAAGTCCTTCCTGATATTGAAAGCTGAGAAGCCACAAAATTTTTTATTAAAGTTGACAATTTTGATCCATCAGGCCTACATCGTTGCATCATTAAAATGACATACTGTCCATATCTACGTATAAGTAATGTTGACATCATTTCAGATTTACATTGGCTACACTCCATGTTGTGATCCGCTGCATTTACTAGCTTATTAAAGGAGACTGATTTACTGTCTGGCAAAGTTAAATATATAAATCTTTCTGAGTCTACACTAGTAGTACTTGATACCCTACAATTCTCGCAGTCATGCTGCCATTGATAAGAAAGCCCAAACAGGTGATCTACATCTACACCCTCAACTTGCAATATATCAAGCATATACATTAAAAACTCCTGACAATCTTGCTGATTATTTTCAGAGAAGTCTGTTTGACCTGAACATTCATCTAACAGATAACGAACTTCAGACACACTTTCTACTTTTGTTCGATCAGTGCTACATTTCTCGAAAACAGAATTCAACAAACAGCATAAAATTTGTTCAGAATTCAACAGAATCTGTTCTTTTAAACTCTCTAGTGAAAAGAGAACATTAACCACTACATTTGCATAGCAGTTGACACCAGAACTGTTTTCAAATTGAAAACCGACAACATCTTCAACAGAATCCACTTTCTTTCTGCTAACAATTTTCGGTTCATTGACTTTTAGTCTTTTTGCAACAACCTCCCTACTATTACTGCTATTTCTACGTTTGCGGCCTACCACACGTTTCTCAAACAAAGGATATTGAGGCAAATGTGGCGCATACTCTCTTCTTAACCTATTGTATTCCTTATCACAATCTAGATCCGCACAAATGTTTGTGACATCACAGTCAATCAAGTACAATCCCGATAAAGTTCTAACTCGTGACAATGCCACATATGCCATACCCTCCTTGAACACAGAACTGCCAATATTCACCAATGCACAGTCTACACTTAAACCTTGCGATTTATGGATTGTCACCGCATATGCCAAGCAAACAGGAAACTGTTTACGGCGAACATATAAATCTTTAACAAGCAAAAACCTAGCAGAACAACGACCAATTTGCTGTACTTCCTCAATGCCATCAAATTTAATTCTTAAAAATTCTATTCCATCTCTATTTCTGTATTTCTCAAAATCAACAACATTACCCATTGATCCATTTACCAGACCTCTTTCTACATGTAAATTCCTTCTCAAAATAATTCGGCAATTTAAACACACATTCAAAGTCTTTTCAAAACCCGCTGTTTTAGATATAGTCTTCTCTAATGAATCCAATTTTGATTTCAAATTGTCTGACAAAATAATTGTTGATCCCATATGCTCTAATTTGTCGATAGCTTCAAGTTTCACAATCTCTTGCTTTTCTAAATTCAACATTTTGTTGTTGAAGATGGCACATTCTGCAAGAGTTGGCATGAGACATATCCCGGATTTCTTCTCAGTAATTTTCTGAAAAATATTCTCAGGCACAATCTCTTGTTTGGGATATAAATTTGACAGTAATCGTGCATTTAAAGCTTCTTTCCCATGCTCAGTCACTTTTCCAATTCTAATATCTTGTAGAATATTCTTGTAATCTTCATCCTTTGCCTGACGCATATTTTGATGCAGTTCTGCATAATTGAAGTTTAACCATATATTGACGTTGCCAATGCTCCCTAGGCACTTCCTGGTATCTTCATGCGTGAGTATTTTGAACACAGGTTGACCTTTTACTGGTGTCAGCTGCAGAAGATCTCCGAAAACAATGATGTGTTTCCCACCAAATAACACATCATATTCAGTTTTAAGTACTTCTTGCATTCTCAAATGCACAAAGGCAAGCATGACATTGGAAACCATGCTTACTTCGTCAATGATAAGTAGTTTCATTTTCCTCAAGACTCTTGAAACTTCACAGCAAGCATCTCCAGATAACTTGTTGTATTGTAATTTGTTGTCATGCTCCACCGGCAGCATCAGTAGACGATGCAAAGTAATACCTTTAATGTTATGTGCTGCCAGTCCAGTAGGAGCGGTGACAACACAAGACAGCGATGACTCAGTCCTTTCCTGCAAATAACAAGAGATTGCTTTAATGAGGAAACTTTTTCCAGTTCCCGCTTCTCCACTCACGTACAGTCGGACAGGCTTCAACGATGTACATGAGCACTTGTTCTTCTCATGACTTAATCCGTGCTCAATTTCCGTGGTAACTTCATCATATATTTTCCTCTGCTCAACGTTGAGTTGTTTTTCCAAGTCTTCTAAGTTAACTGAATCCTCCTGAGCATGTGCCATGGCTCTTTCCACTTCATTCATAGCAGTGGCAGCTTCATTTTCGATAATAGGTCCTCCAAGTGGATCTTGACTCAATGAAACAGAACTCTGACTGTCCTGAGAACTGTCTCTGGCAATCTCGGCTGCAATCGTTGCTTCCTGCTCAATTTCCAAAGTTAGCATTTCTTGATATTTAGAAAAAGCAGGACATTCTATGGACTCCTTGGCTGCATTGAAAGAGTCTTCGTAACAGAGGAAATCTCCAAG
The DNA here is from genome assembly GCF_964263255.1 of Lissotriton vulgaris. NCBI lineage: Eukaryota > Metazoa > Chordata > Amphibia > Caudata > Salamandridae > Lissotriton > Lissotriton vulgaris. Next base: position 2,120,870,630 of record NC_141691.1, read on the forward strand.
CAGTTCCTCTTCTGCACGCCAAGGCTTGAAAAACTGCAAAAGTGCTAAATAAAAAAACTCCTTTTTTTCTGGAGATTCACCACTCAATTTTCGATGGTTTACTAATTGGCATTTTCTTTGCTTGACCAGGCATCCCTCACTTCCAATTACAGCATACACTCCTTTCTCAATATCTTCTTTGATGTTCCTCTTGAATATATCATTTTGGAGAACCTCATATAGACAAACATTCTCAAGGTGACTGCTTCGATTTGGATAATATGTATCCAACATGTTGGTCTTCAAAATGTCGGTACTGTTTGGTTCCTTTTCTGCCAAATACTCAATTTCCCGGACAGGTTTTAGAACTCGATTTCGCGTTGCAGCAAGACCAAGACTCGCCCAAACGAGACTCCTGGATTTGGCATAGAGACTTGCTGAAGACAACCGGTCAGAACATTCGTAAGCTCCGATTTCTCGATGCGACAACATCTTCAGACTGAAACTGTACAACTTCTTGCTGAGGCTCTTTTCATGAGAAATATCCTCCCACATATCCTTCAGTTCGGTCTTTTCTTTTTTGGTGATGTAAGATGTCACATACCGAGCCACAGCCATACAGTTGTCAGCCACAAACTGTATATCCATGTTAGCATTCCACATGGACAAAATCACTGGGTTGTAGTCATTGATGTACTTGGACTCTTCGTTCCTTTTCAAATTGTATGTATTCTTGGGTGATTTCCTCGTCACATTATGTCGCAGCGAAGACATCAAACTGTTCACTCTTCCTTTAGAAATCACCGGTCGTGGAAAGTTGAAACGACATTTGGTGTAGAACTTGTCCTTGTTTCTGAATTTACGACGACAGTACTTTCCACAACGATGGCTTTGGAAACGTAGAACTTGTTCTCTTAGACTTTTCTTCTCCGTTGTGTTTGGAACAGCACACGTAGAATACTGTTCGATGAAATTCATCACTAAGTCATCCGGATCTGTTCCAAATTTAGGTGCATCCTTGATCCACAACAACATATGTATATGAGGGGCACCTCTTGCTTGGTACTCCTTTCTCCAGAAGAAATCCAACACCTCTCCAAGAGGTGGATTCTTTTTATTTGTGATGAAAGACATCATAGCTTCAAATCTATGATTGAAGTACCTGCATACATTCACTGGATCCAAAGAACACAGTTCTCCAGGTGTCTTGAATTCAATGTTTTCAATATTTCCATTTGCCTCTCGTAGAAATTCAAGTAAGTCTTCCCAGCCATACTCGGCACAGCTCAGAGTGAGGAACCATGTTGGAGTTCCTAAGTTCCTCAGCATACATTTTAAATCACCATGACGACGGTACCAGTACTCATTAGTACCACGCTGACACGCCATGAGATTAATTAAGTGAGAATCCAAAATACTGTCTTGGACATTGACTTTATGCATAAAGTCACTTGCCGAGATGTTTCGCATCTGTATACCACTTTTTAAGATGTGGTTCACTGCATATGACAGTCCAGACAGATCGCTTTCAAACAGGAGATGAAACAAATAGGGAATGCATTGCCGAAACCTAGGATCTGCTGCATACAATCGTAAAGTCCGGTATTCAGACGCAGGAATTTGATGAGGTCGCTCATCATATCTTCCTCCTTGACCTGTGGGAAATAGCTGTGGGAAACACCGAGCTTCCAAACTTTCCTCCCAAACACTAATGGGACTCCCTTTGGCTTGTTTCATTTGAAACAACTCAATAGCATTCCCCATGACTTCCTTGGAATGCAAAGGATGAACACTATAATGTTCATATATTTCTTCACTTTTAGAGGCCTCTACTTTCTCAATTTGGCCAGCACACAAATCGCTATCCTCTTCATCACTTACTTCCTCTTCTGCAACATATACATTCTTATAGTACTTATTATTTTTCTTCAAATACACTGTTGCCTTTTTGACTTTCCTAACATCCACTAAATCTTGCCATATTTTCTTATTCTTTGTCGGAACCCCATTAACCAAGATAACCAGAGGTTCCTCTTCCACTTTTTCTATTCCAATTGTGTTAATGTTTTTCTTCAAATCTAGAGGCAAATAAACAACTCTTCCCTTTAATCCTCTCTGTAAATCTGCTGGAGGCAACTTCCCTGTCTTTGGCTCCATTCTTACAATAGCCTGAAAGGGATGGATACTTTGAATCAAAATAGATTCATAAGTATTTAAATCCTTCAATTCAGAAGGAATCTCAACCAATTCCAGATTATTATGAACTTCCCTAGCAGGCATCTGGTTTTGGTTTAATTTATTACAACAATAAGTACACACACGTTGATCCGATCCCAAATCAAAATAATTTTCTACCATCAAGTATGTGGCAAAATCCTTCCATTCACTATTATTTTCCCTTTCACTTTTTGCATATAAATCCACTACCTTAGTCTGATTCTTATAATAAGTGCGTCGACAACATACACAAGTGAAATTAGGCCTCTCACTTGATTTCATCTGAAACGTGGCAATTTCCTTCTGAAAATTATCTGTACTGGAAACCTGTACATTATCTTCCACATTACCCTCTACTTCTGGGTCAATTTGAACATTCTCATCTTTACTACCAAAGTAACAAAACTCAATTTCTTCACAAATATTCTTCACATCTATTTCAGAACCATGCAAAAGAGCAGCACATAATTGTTTAAGCATAATTGCTGGACTCTTAGCATAATACAACATTCTCACTAATTTTCTCACTTTATTATGATGCACTGCTAGCATCCTGAAATGATGAAAAACACTCTGGCATACTCTCCTGGAAAGACAAGCCAGTGAATGACCACGCAAACCTGTCATTTGTCTCACTCTGCAAGGATCTAAATCTTGCAACAACTTCATTTTCTGCTTCAAACTTTTCTTATTAAATGTCCGTATAAAATCACAAAGCAAATTGATGGAAACCTGTCGCACACTGCAAATAGAACTACACTTCCAAATGTACACAGGACCCTTAGGACGTCTTCCTAAAACCTCATCACTTAGCGCCTCTTCTGTCTCTGTTGTCACAAGTTGTTCTTTTTCAACTGGACAACCATCCTTCACTTCATAAGCTCGACCACTGATGTCAACTGCATGCACCAAATCATTATCCTGAAAATAAGTCTCCTCATTAAAAAATGCCTCAGAACTTGAACTATGCATCCATTCTCCGGAAAAAACTTCACAAAAGTTAGTACGATTTACTACTCTCTTCCATCTACTTTTTGTTTTGAAATCAGAAATTACCTTGCTTAGTTTCCTAATTCTATTGATTACCAAAATAAACAACTTTCGCTTAATTTCAAAAGCATGATCAATAATTTTCTCTACATTTTTCTTCTTCTTATAAAATGCCGCTTTCTGTTGGCTTTTCTTTTTAATATTTTTCAATAAATTAACTAATATCCTATTACGGAACATTCGATTTCGAATGTCCCTAAACTGTTGTTTCCTTCTACTATCATGCACAGAGTTATCTCTTCCTCTACCAGTAACATTTGTGATGGGTCTCTCCTTTCCATTTAAATTACTTTTCTTTTTGTGAACTGAAACATTTTTTTGAGCAAAACTTTTTTTACTACAAATATTTCTTAAGAATGATTTCGTGCTCTTACCCGGACCTTTCTTGGTGTTTTGACAAGTATTTGGGGAAGAGGACTGCTGCAATAAAACATCATCCTGCTGTCTTTGACGTTTTCTAGCCTTTCTTATTCTACTTTTGGAAGGCATTTTACAAACTATGAAAGAATCTGCAGTTGAATCTGTGGAAAAATATAATATAAAATGTTATTAACCACTATTACCAAACAGTAAATAAATAACAGTCATCTAAAACTTAATGCCGTACTAATTATTTAACATAGCAAATATTTTCCACCAGCACTGCATCACAAAAATGACACTCAATGGTACAAAACAGGCATACAACACTCATAAATCACTCCCTAATATTTTAAATCATTAATTCAGGATGACGATAAGATGTAGCCTATCTAAAGATTTGTTTAGGCCCAGATCTTTAGACTGGGGTGAATGTGTGTCATTGATCCACATTCAGTCCATCACCTGTTTTGTTTATTTGAGGTGAGGCCAACACATGGTTGCAGATAAGATTATCACTGAAAAAAACCAAGGTAAAAAAACATGTGAAGGCCTACCAATGAAGTAAATCATTAAATGAAAACCAATACATTTCTGGAAATATGCACTACTAGTGCTTCATAAGATGTTTTGGGTCATATTTATAAGGCATTTGAGTGTCTAGTATGCTATTTTACGTTGTTCATGGTGCAAATTTATTGTAAATACGCTCCCACCTGCGGTTGGCAAATTTAGATTTTGATTATGGGAGTTAGATAGGCATGTTAATAATTTCCCAAAAATGGTGTATAACCCCAAACAACCTTTGAAGCAAATGCTCTTAGCCATGTTATCCACCTCCCATTGGATAACATGGCTAAGAAGTGCTTGCAAATGTGAAAAAAAACGGCCGCAATGCATGAATATCGCAGAAAAATCAGCGATATTCATACATTTTCCAGCAAATGCTCTTAGCCATGTTATCCACTTCCTATTAAATAACATGGCTAAGAACTGCTCAGGGCCCCATGAGGAACGCTTTCCATTTAAAAAGGGAAAAATAACATCAAAGACACTAAAATGCCTTCTAAATATGACCCCAAACAACCTATGAAGCTCTAACACTACATATCCTGAAATTTAATTGATTTCAAAATTCGTTTTTAAACACAGCATATAAATCAATTGTATACCTGCATTCATGAAGAAATGACTAAAAATGTCCTTGAGACACATGAAAGTGTTTTCTGGAATGCCCTAGCACCATTTTTGGGACACTATTAACATGGCTAGGTAACTCCCATAATCAAAATCTAAATTTGCCAAGCGCAAGTGGGAGCGTATTTACAAGACACTTGCCCCAAGAGGAACACTTTCCATTTAAAAAGGTAAACATAACATCGCAGAAAAGTCAGCAATATTCATGCATTATCCAGCAAATGCTCTTAGCCATGTTATCCACCTTCCATTGGATAACAGAAAGCTGATTGGCTCTCCGGTGTCTGTCAACATTCTAAATAGTCCGGAGCGGCCGCCATCTTATCTCTCGGTAGGATCGAGAGAGAAGAAGAGGTGAAAAACGAAGGGGGAATTTATTGAAAGGGGGCAAGGTATACCCCTCTTGACCCCCTAGGAATGTTGTTGGGGTTATTAAAGGGTCCCGTGGGGAAAATAAAAAAAAAATGATTTTTCACGGTAGAAGCGCTTCACGGGCCGCGAACTGGGCCGCAAACTGGTAGCGAAACGGGAATTCGCCATTTTGTGCTTCGTTTTAATTGTTTAGAGACAAAAATTATCGCCGCACATCGGCCACAATGCATGAATATCGCTGAAAAGTCAGCAATATTCATGCATTATCCAGCAAATGCTCTTAGCCATGTTATCCACCTTCCATTGGATAACAGAAAGCTGATTGGCTCTCCGGTGTCTGTCAACATTCTAAATAGTCCGGAGCGGCCGCCATCTTATCTCTCGGTAGGATCGAGAGAGAAGAAGAGGTGAAAAACGAAGGGGGAATTTATTGAAAGGGGGCAAGGTATACCCCTCTTGACCCCCTAGGAATGTTGTTGGGGTTATTAAAGGGTCCCGTGGGGAAAATAAAAAAAAAATGATTTTTCACGGTAGAAGCGCTTCACGGGCCGCGAACTGGGCCGCAAACTGGTAGCGAAACGGGAATTCGCCATTTTGTGCTTCGTTTTAATTGTTTAGAGACAAAAATTATCGCCGCACATCGGCCACAATGCATGAATATCGCTGAAAAGTCAGCGATATTCATGCATTATCCAGCAAATGCTCTTAGCCATGTTATCCACCTTCCATTGGATAACATGGCTAAAAACCGCTCTGTGCGTGAGCTTTTTTTTTTTTTTTTTTTGCTGCGTGACGTTTGTTAACGTTCGATTCGATGGAAATCAGGAAGTGTTGAACACCATTTTGTCACTGCGAGTAAATATTTTGTTATAAATGAATCCTTATTGATAAACATTGTCTGCGCCATCTTGCGTTTTTGTCCAATGCCACAATTTTGTCGTGCACGGCAGCCATTTTAGATGCCTTGACCAGGGCCACTCTCTGCACGCCGCCGATTCTCAGCATGGCTCCCCACCCTCGCACGCATCTCCCCCACGCAATGGTCACCCCCGCTCTCTCTCTCATGCATGGGCCATATACTTCCCCCATCTGCGCTGCTCTTCTCTGAGAATCACACCCTGTGCCCGCTCGACACCTCCCTTTCACCCTATTCACTACCGCACCCTCTGACACTTCTCTTCCTCTGTGTCCGATTGTCCAGGCCGGACCTAGGCTATCACCTAGCCCTGCGGATGTAGTTTATGGCTCCAGCTGTAGAGTATCCAGACATGCCAACCCTCCCGATTCAGGTGTGAGACTACTGATTTCAGTGCTAGTCTTTCGCTTCCCGATTCCTGCAAGGAAAAACCCGGGGGCATATTTCCAACAACTAGCGGTAATTTTTGTCTCTAACTTGTTTAGAGACAATAATTATCGCTGCACTTCGGCGAATTTTATCGCACATAAATTGATTTCTTAAATCGTTTTTAAAAACAACATATCTGTTTCAGCTTACATAACAAACCATGGAATGGGCTCCATGTACCACAATAACTTGTGTTACTGCATGCCAGAATGTTACACCAAATATGCAATTACAATTTCTCTATAAAACTAATTCTATTACTATATCACTAGAGACAAAACCACATTTTAAAAACACAGCTTTCTTCATCATTTTCTCCTTAAATCATACTATTCTCTATCTAAATTAAATAAATCTTTTCTCACCTTAGCAAATATTGTTTGAGTTTTGAAAACAGTCTCAGAAATACACCAAATTGTCTTCAGCAGAAGAAAAAGGATGCACTCCGAAGGCTGCAGCTTTTGAAAAAGCACAGAAATACAGATATTCATTTCACATATCTCTCATATTAGCCAATCATACCTCTTCCCTCACTTTTTTCAAATCAAAACCCTTCCCCCCTCTGCCCTCTCTCCCTTGTTTCCATAGCAACCACCTCCTGGAAGACCTCTCATGTTTGCAAATTCACACAACAATGTTTCAATTGAACTCTGAACTCTCAGTGCACCTGCGTATCCAGAGCAATCTTTCAATAAATGTTTCTTCCTTGACCATTCAAATTACATCTTTCAAAGAACACATCCATGCACCCTAACTTTCTGTTTTCAGAAATGGAAATGCACCAATCACTGCTAATGAATCATTAGCATTGTAAATCCACAGTTTTTTTTCTTTAGAAACTCCTACTGTTTCAACTGCCCTTTCATTACCACACTTCATCTGACTGCAGAACAACCTTCTCCCACCATGTTTAAGGTCTGGATTGTTGGACATAGTTACATCCACTGGGCTCAAAGGTATGCTGAGAGCAGAAATTTACCTAACCTCAATTTACAAGATGTGGAAATTAAGTGGTTGGGCCAAAGAGGATTAAAATGTCACCAATTGATACCATTGGTGAAAACCTTTATGCATTTGCCAAAACCTGACCTGTTAATAGTGCACTGTGGAGGTAATGATTTGGGCACTTTGACAGGGGTAGGTCTGGAAATGCTTTTAAAGGACACCTTTGAGCAATTAATGGCACTTTTTCCTCAAACTGCCTTGGTATATTCCAATATATGCCAAAGACAGAAATGGAGGTGGTCCAACCAATTTTGTCCACAAATTGAGAAAGCGAGGAAGCATGTAAACAAATCTGTTTCAGCTTACATGAGAGACCATGGAATGGGCTCTCTGTACAACAATAACTTGCGTTACTACATGCAAGATATCTACAGAGGAGATGGAGTTCACTTCTCAGATGAGGGCAACAGAATTTTCATTCTGAACTTAAGACTGTGCATTGGTACCTACTTATAAGTACCTAAATGTACCATAAACCCAAAAGCTCTTCTCAGAGCTACCCTACATCTGATCACTCACAATTATTATTTTTCTCTAACTTTTTTCACTAATTTTCCACAAAATTCGCTCCCCGGAGCGCTACCCGGTTCGCTAACCGAAAGCTAACCTCGCGGATTTTTTAAAAAAAAGTTTTTTTTCCGCACATATAAGCCTCCTCAGCCACGCTCAGAAAACCTAGGGGGTCAAGATAAGTCTACCATGACCCCTTCTACCCATTCTAAACATTATTTGCCCTCCATCTTGTATCTTAATGCGACCGAAACACAAAATGGTGGACTCCCGTGACGCTTAAGGTTCGCTAACCGGGCCGCTTTCCGGAAAGCGGTCCTAAAAAAAGGCGGGAAAGTAATTTACAGAAAAACGACTAGAGACACTCTCACCAAATATAGATTAGCTCATACTACATAACAATCCCTTCCATTCTCACAAATTTCATTGAAATTCCATTTAGCCATTTAGCCTGTAGACCTCTCCAAGTACCGTGAGGTAAATTACTTCACAAAACACATCTGAAGTGTTGGAATTGACAACCAATGAAAATGTTACTTTCATTTTCTACTTTTATTACCTGACATTTGATTGGTTATATACCTGTATATATATAAAGGGAGAGAAGGAAACACAGCCATTTTGACTACTACTTCTTGTTGTACCTCCTATTTCAATAGCTTCAAAAAACTTCAACTTCTTTGTGAAGGTAAGTTATAATTTAATATATTGTGCACTATGACTTAATATAGTAGACTTTTTTTGCTAGATATACACTATCCCTCTGTAGTAGTAATGTATTTAGATAGACTTCTCTGTTATAGTTATGAATGGAGTAAGGCTTGTCTTGGTTAAATCACATACACTTTTTTATAGTCCTATTTCCACTCTCATACTATACACTGCCAAAAGATAAATTCACTGATAAAAACTGCCTATCTAAAATTAATCCCAACAGTGCCCTATCTCTACTAATATATATTTTTTTAATCCAAATTTCAGGCAAAATGGAAGGCGAGCAGCAAGTTTCTTTTGAGATGGACCTGCAAGAGAGCAGCCAGGAATTAATTGAACCAATTGACATGGAATTTATGGATGAAAGCTTGGATAATGAACTGCTGCAATGTGTCCAAGCAGTAGATCTCCTCCTTGCAAATGAGGACATTTTACAACCTCACAGATTACAAACAATATTTCAAGAAAATAATGACATTTCAGACACTGAAATGTTAGAAAGTTTAATAAATTATGAAAAAGAATCAAAATAAAAAAAACACTTTAAAAAAAAGAAAACAAAAAAAAACAAGAAAAACAACAAACAATTAACATACAGTATTAGAAAAGTCTTTCATTCTTTTATCCATAAAGTTCGCTGCCCAGAAAGCTATCCGGTTCGCGAACTTGGCGCTTACCACGCAAAAAAAAATTTTTTTTTTTGGACCCTCCTAGGCCCTTTTAAAACCTCCACATAAAACCTAGGGGGTCAACGAGGATCTACTATGCCCCCTTATGGTAATTTCCCCCTTTGTTTTGGCCTCCTCTTGTCTCTCGATCCTACCGAGAGACAAGATGGCGGCCGCTCCGGACTGTTTAGAATGTTGACAGACACCGGAGGGCCAATCAGCTTCTCATCGCAAAGTTCCGATACGCGAAAGGTTCGCTAACCGGATAGCTGCCCGGAGCGCTGTTACAGATATATATCTTGATTTAAATGTTAATTTCTCAAAATCCACTGAAGCACATATATTGAGACCTAGCAAAGGCACATCGGGCTAACAGTCCCTACAATTTTGCCAAGTTTCGTGAAAATCCATTCAGCCGTTCGGGCTAAAAGTGAGTCCAACCGCCCTATGGAAATTAACATGGGAAAAAGGCGTTTTGGGACCCCCCTTTTTTCTCGGCCCCCCCTCCACAAAACCCCCCCAAATTTTCAAGGGCTGCTCAGAAACAAAATGTGCCATTTTCCTGAAAATTTCAGCCAATTCCGTCCACAAACGCCAAAGTTATTAGGCATAGAATTTTCAGAAATCCCATAGGGAAAAAATCCTAACTATATATACCTACTGGCTATCGCCAGTAGGTAATATATATATATATATATATATATTCAATGAAAAAACCATAGGTTATAGGCCATATATAGTTAGGAATTAGCATTTACAAAACCTTATTTTACTCGCATAAAACTATTGAAATTCCATATATAGTTAGCTAACTATAAGCGCTAACTATATATCGCGCACCCGCAATCCACTGCTGATGATGTCACATATTACATCATTCATGACATGGTCAGTGACATCACTGATGACATCACTGATCAAAACAACCAGTGATTGTATGTGTCTGTAAAGTTTAAATATGTTTCACATATTGAAGAATGAGTGGATGTATAAGTGTCTGGATGAAGAATTTAGTAGGTGCATGACTGACTGTATGAGTGAGTGATTAAATGTGTCTCACTGAGTACATGGGTTAGTGACTAAACTGTCTTAATTCGTGCATCAGTATGTTTGTTGTTGTGTAAGCTGCTGCATGTGTTGATCAGTAGCTATAAGAGTGGCCATATGGGTTATTGATTGGTTGCCCAAATATTTGAATGGGAGGCTGAGTGTGTGTGTGGGTGGCTGGGAGGTGCGTGACTCTGTGCATAGATGTGTAAGCAGTTGATTCACTAGGAGTATGAGTTCAAGAGTGCATGTGGAAACAGCTATATGGGCGGTTGACTGTGCATGGGTGTGTTGGTGAGTGAATGGATTTCTCATTGCTACATGTGCAAGTAAGTACGTATGTAAAACACAATACATGTGAGAGTTGAGATATATAAATAACTGAACATAAGACCCAGTGAATGTGTGAGTGGCTGTATCGATCACTGTGAGCTTGTATCAGGGATTATATAAGAGAGTAAATATGTGTTATTATATGTTTGAATAAGTAAGATGTGTATAACTGTATAGTTGAGGAAATGGAGGTGTGATTGATTCTTTGCATGACTGACTAGGTGTGTGAGTAACTCCATGGATGAGTGACAGTCTGTGAGTGTCTGTTTATACTGAGTGTATGTAAGGTTATATTAGAGTCTGAAGAGGTTCATTGTATTATCACATGAGTGATGTGATCAGTGATGACAAATGAGATGTCATCAGTGATGTCATTTGAGTTGTCATCAGTGATGTCATCAGTGATGTCATTTGAGATGTCATCATTGATATCATTTGAGTTGTCATCAGTGATGTCATTTGAGATGTCATCAGTGATGTCATCAGTGATGTCACTGACCATGTCATGAATGATGTAATATGTGACATCATCAGCAGTGGATTGCGGGTGCGCGATATATAGTTAGCGCTTATAGTTAGCTAACTATATATGGAATTTCAATGGTTTTATGCGAGTAAAATAAGGTTTTGTAAATGCTAATTCCTAACTATATATGGCCTATAACCTATGGTTTTTTCATTGAATTTTCAAGGTTTTGTAAATGCAAATTCCTAACTATATATCCACTATAACCTATGTTTTTTTCTGTGAATTTCATTGGTTTTTTAATAGCAAATATGAAAAGCTTTAAAATGTCAAGTACGTGATAGATAAAAACATTTTCGTATTTATGCACGCTGATGTGCTTTGAACGCTGCCCCCCCCCCCTCCCCTCTTTTGCCTTAGTAGTACTCTCTCTTTGCAGATACAGAAGGGTAGTTAACGCAGGCCTTTACCCCCGTTGTAATCCGTCGTACCTCCTTGTCTCTCCATTTGATTGATTGTTGTCCAAGCATTTACTGTTTTAGAATTGGTTCTCTTTGGATCATTCTCTATTTACAAACAAGCACAAAGTCGCAATACTCTGTTTAGTCTTTGCAGATAGTGAAAAATCGTGTAAAAAAATAAAAGTAATCGAGCAAAATCAGTAGGCCACTAATTGGATCTCTTTTTGACCTCGCTAAAATAGAAATATTAGGAACAACCCTTCTTGAGAAATACGAAAATAGTGAGATGAACTGAGCTCCACACCATGAGGGCTGCAAGACAGCTCGGCTCCATCACCCATCCCGCACAAAATAATGACAAACCCTATGCAAATATTAAAAATATAGACAACACACCAGCAAAGAAACAGGGTAAAACATTTTATTAAAAAACTATTTACATAACGTTGGTTTATAAGATGATGTCAGTAGTGGACCGATGTGTGAATAGATCGAAAACAGCACAAGGCTCCAAGATCCGGATAGCAAGCTCCTGGATGTTGGGTGCCATAGTTTAGAGTTCTGAATTTCAGCCTTTTTCAATGCCTGTGCTTTGTTGAATCAAAATGGCGGCTTGACACAAAGCTGACTCAAGCGTTGTTACTGATGCTATGCAGACCAAAACTGGTTTTCAGTTTGTACATTTTTCTAGATTTTTCAATCCAAGTTTGGTTGACTTTGTAGAACGATGGCTTCAGATTTTCAACATACGGTGTGGTGGCGCTGACTGGGAGGGGGCGCTTCGCTCCTGCCCCCTCCCCAAGTAAGATTTTCATACGTGAAAGTACATTAATGGTTTTGGTCCCTGAGATGCTTCGATGTCACTACCATTCTCAAATAGCATAAGTTCTAGATGTTGGGTGCCATAGTTAAGAGTTCTGAGCAGCGCTTGTAACACTGTCTGAAGCTTATTTCCACCTACTGCAGCTTCACTATTCTCAAAGTAAGTGAGTGTCGTTTGTGGACCTGACTGCATTAGAAAACAATGTGATATGTTACCTTCCTAAACAGCTTGACGGAGGCCCCTGAGGGGCGCTGTGATGGCCATGGACTCGGAGAAGACGCTTGGCTCCGACACCCTCCCCAAGTCTTATAGCACTGGTGTAGCCTGAGATCGCCCCCGACATAGGCGGCCGGCTCCCGGGGTCCGGCGGTACTTTTTGCCTTTTGATGACTCTTCAATTCTGGACCTTGTCCCACAATCCGTTTGACCTGAAGACAAGCTGTAGTGAGGCGCCCCTTTATCGTTTTAGTTGCCATTCCGCCCGCTTTTGCTACACTGTGCCTCTTCCGCCATTCAGCTGTTTTCCGCCCGCTCTTGCGACTACAGCGTCTCGCTCACCATGTAGTTGAGATGCGCCCGCTCTTGCGGTGCAGCGATAGGCGGCTGCCACAGGACTCTCAAAATGGCGGCCGGCTCTTCGGTTTTGGGCCTGGTCCACTAAAATGGCCCTGGGACACCTTGGAACTCGGACGCTTGTCTGCTAGGGCTTGGGTCCCATTCTCGAAAAGCGTCCCCTCAGCCGTGAAGATTCTACAAAAGTCTTGGGGGCCTCCGACTCCCGCAGGCTTCTGGTGGGGAGCGGCTGCCATGATTGCTCGTGGAATGGCCACGACGGAGCTACGAGATGGTAGTGGTCTCATGCTGACGCCAGCTTTAGTCTGAAACATCCAGAAACACTGTAGACTACCAATTCGATCAGTTCCGGTAGCGCCCCAACATGACCCGGAAGAGAAGAACTTGCCCTCCCCTCTTTGACTGATGGTTCTTGTTGCCTGTCCCCTCTGTTGTCATTTAACAGAACTTTTTGGACTGCTGAAAGGGGTTGTGTTCTGAACGCTGGTTGGTGGAGACATTTAGACTATATTCTTGACCTACGTTGTCGCGTAATGCGTTTTATGACACGCCGCGTTAGCGCACCCGGAAGTGATCCGAGGCGCGGCGCGCAGCGCGTAACGTAAGCATAACAGGTCATGTGACTTGTTAATAAAACTTTTCATTGGTTCATTTTACTTTTGTTAATTTAATGATGAAAAGCTTGGTCATATGACCTAAAAATTACGCTTTTTATTATTTTCGAACAATATTTTTTTTTCAAACATATGTTATAATATTCCAGGCTAATGTACTTTCCCGGAAAATTTACAACTGTCTTGCAAGTAAAATATATTCCTTTTTCGAGAAAAAGGGCGTTTCTTCCTTCCATGACGGAGCCGTTGAGTAAAAGAGATTCGGCCTGCTGTCTTAGTCGCCGATACGCCTGATTATCAGATTCTTATCGATCACTTTATGTTGCAGACATGAAAAACACAACTGCCCTTGACCATTTATCTTTACTGCGTTCCTACATATTATACCTTTTATCCGTCATGTAATTGGACTGCTTTATTTCACTTGCCTTTTACTGATTCGAAAACAGTCACTAAAAGTAAAAACTTTACAAATGAAAATACTACTACCGTGTTTTGTTTTAAAAACCTTTATTGTGAAAATGTCAGTATACAAATACGGGCCTATAACCACGTGGGCCGGCCACGGAGCAAACTCAAATCGTATATGATGAGGAGACATTTACACTGTAGAAGAACGTAACGAGCGGGCCATTAGGTGACAAGAACAAAGGTGTCTAACAGTTGCGGAATCGGTGGACGTACATTTTGTAATTAAAATACGACAGGGCCACTTACAATAACATTTTCTAGATATACATTTGCGGGCAAAGAGTTACGAGTCCCATTTATACCGGCGCCATTTTGGGCGAGGCCGGGCAGGTCCAAGATATAGTCAAAATGTCTCCACCAACCATCGGCCAGACCAGAACCCCTTTCGGCCCTTTATGTTACAAGATGGTGTCTTCCATTCAGAAAATATTGGTGGCAGCATTTTGAAAGGAAACAGAAACAGCCGTTCTCCTAGTGAGTTTCACATTGTTACATTTAGGAAGAATGTTGAAGAGTAGTATGTGGAAAATCTGAAGCCATTTTTCTACAAACTCTCAATCAGACTTGGATGGAAAAAAAAACCTGAAGAATGTACAAACTGAAAACCAATTTTTGTCTGTATAGCACCAACAGTAACGCTTGAGTCAGCTTTGTGTCAAGCCGCCATTTTCATTCAATCAATAGCGTCCCCCTGCACACATTCAGGGACCTGGTCGTGTCTTCAGATGAAACGCATTGTAGGAAAAGAAGCAGAAAGGAAAAGGAAAAAAGTTCCGCCGGACCTAGTGAAGCTGCAGCAGGTGCAAATAAGCTTCAGACAGTCTTACAAGCACTGCTCAGAACTCTCAACTGAGGCACTCAACATCCAGGACTTGCCATTCGGATCTTGGTGCCTTGTATTTTTGTTTTGTTTTTGATGGAGGGGAAAGAACAAAAAACAGACATTGAAAAAGGCTCAACAGTGCAGGGCGCCTTGTGCTGGTTCCGACCTATTCACACATC
Source organism: Lissotriton vulgaris (assembly GCF_964263255.1). Lineage (NCBI taxonomy): Eukaryota > Metazoa > Chordata > Amphibia > Caudata > Salamandridae > Lissotriton > Lissotriton vulgaris. The sequence goes on from NC_141691.1 coordinate 2,120,885,837, forward strand.
GGTCCGCTACTGACATCACCTCATAAACCAACGGGGCACCCCACGCCGACTTTCGGCGCAGCATTGTAGGATGGCCACACCAGTGCGGCAATTTGCTGGACACCACCTCGGTGCCATCCAGATCTCGGCGCGTTCATTCATTCAATAGCGTCCCCCTGCACACATTCAGGGACCTGGTCGTGTCTTCAGAAGAAACGCATTGTAGGAAAAGAAGCAGAAAGGAAAAGGCAACAAGTTCCGCCGGACCTAGTGAAGCTGCAGCAGGTGCAAATAAGCTTCAGACAGTTCTACAAGCACTGCTCAGAAATCTCAACTGAGGCACTCAACATCCAGGACTTGCCATTCGGATCTTGGCGCCTTGTGCTGGTTCCGACCTATTCACACATCAGTCCACTACTGACATCACCTCATAAGCCAACGGGGCACCCCACGCCGACTTCCGGCGCAGCATTGTAGGATGGCCACACCAGTGCAGCCACTTGCTGGACACCACCTCGGTGCCATCCGGATCTCAGCGCGTTCGAGTCACTGTGCCGGAAGAGTGACCGGAACTCAGCTGGACACGCCGTCTTTCGGCGCAGCATTGTAGGATGGCCACACCAGTACGGCAATTTGCTGGACACCACCTCAGCGCCATCCGGATCTCGGCGCGTTCGAGTCACTGTACCGCAACAGTGACCGCAATTCAGCTGGACACGCCGTCTTTCGGCGCAGCATTGTAGGATGGCCACACCAGTGCGGCAATTTGCTGGACACCACCTCGGTGCCATCCGGATCTCGGCGCGTTGTGCTGCCTTCGGCCTATTCGCACATCGGTCCGCTACTGACGCCGCCTCACGTGCCAACGGATTTTCTACGCTTTTTGTAGCCCTATGTCGCATAACAGGTCATGTGACTTGTTTATAAAACTTTTCATTGGTTCATTTTACTTTTGGTTTCCTAAAGATGGAAGGCTTGGTCATATGACCTAAAAATAACACTTTTCATTGGTTTAGAACATTTTTTTTTCCCAAACGATGAAAGCCCCACCTTGTTTCTGGATCATTCAGACTGAAGCTGGCGTCAGCATGAGAGCACCACCATCTCTTGGCTCCGTCGTGGTCATTCCGCGAGCAATCATGTCAGCCGCTCCCCACCGGAAGCCTGCGGGAGTCGGGGGCCCCCAAGACTTTTATACAATCTTCACGGCTGAGGGGACGCTTTTCGAGAATGGAGCCCAAGCCCTAGCAGGCAAGCGTCCGACTTCCAAGGTGTCCAAGGGCCATTTCAGTGGACCAGGCCCAAAACCGAAGAGCCGTCCGCCATTTTGACAGCCATGTGGCAGCCGCCTATCGCTGCACTGCAAGAGTGGGAGCAACTCCACAACATGGTGAGCGAGACGCTGTGGCCGCAAGAGCGAGCGCAACTCAGCTAGATGGCCGCCACCTGGGGAGGCCCGTTCACGCCGCCTCCCCCCCCCCCCCGGGCCGCCGCACGCCAATTTTCGGAGCAGCATTGTAGGATACCAAAACCAGTGCGGCAGTTTACTGGACATCACCTGGGTGCCTGTCGTACATGTTGTGTCAGCCATGTGACACTGGACACAGACCGCTACTGACGAGGCCTCCCCCCGCACCACCCGGGACGCCCCACGCTGTTTTTCTGTGCTGCATTGTAGGATCCCTAAACCAGTGCGGCACCCAGGCGACATCACCTGGGTGCCGTCCAGAACTCTGCACGTTGTGCTGCCTTGGGACTATTCGCACAACAGACCGCTACTGACGAGGCCTCCCCCCGCCCCACCCGGGACGCCCCACGCCAATTTTCGGAGCAGCATTGTAGGATCCCTAAACCAGTGCGGCACCCAGGCGACATCACCTGGGTGCCGTCCAGAACTCTGCACGTTGTGCTGCCTTGGGACTATTCGCACAAAAGACAGCTTCTAACCATTGTTGCTTTTTGTGTTAATAAATGTTTAAATGTTTTTAGTTTTTGTTCTGTTCATTATCGTTAAAAGTTAATAAAGTTTTATAACCTTAATTTGTTGGAGTGTTATCTATTTTTTGAAAAACGGGTGAATGGGGCCTTGAATCGGGTTATTGTCATGTGTGGGCTTTGGAAGTGTGCTGCTGCAGGATCGGACATTTCAAACTCAAATGCACCTTCTTTTTCTTACCTTTCCGAAGCATGGAGCGCAATAGCAGGCAGAGAAAGGGTGATGCACGTGTTGAACACTACCTGACCTGGCAAGTTGCTGGCAGTGCCCCCCCGCCCGCTCCTGAAAGAGGGCACACACACACCGCCGCCCCGAGTACTTCACAAATCTTTAAAAGACCATGCGCTTGTTCATGAGGCTTAAATGGTTTATCACCTCTTCTAGAACCCCTACATCGACCCTCTGACGTTTCATGGAAAAATTACCATGTAACACAATACCAAGCCCTGTCAGCTGAAACCCCCAAGGAATCGTGGGGCATATTATCAAGGGGGTTTATCTCCGCTTTTTTGGCTTTAAAAACCATGAAAGCGGAGATAAAATTATTTCCCTATTATCAAGCTGTCGCTAACACCAGTTAGTGACACCTAAAAGGAGATAGCGACCATCTTGGGCCCGGCTTTGCATGTCAGTGATACTTATCACTAATGACATGCAAAGTGGCGTGCCAAGATGTTAGCGACTGGAAACAGTCCCTAACATCGCTACCTTCTATTACCAACTTTTGGAGATATTCGCGCTAAGCGCGAATATCTCCAAAATCTAACACCTGCCCTGAGCAGTTCTTAGCCATGTTATCCAATGGGAGGTGGATAACATGGCTAAGAGCATTAGGTCGATAATACATGAATATCGCTGACTTTTCTGCGATAATAGCAAGGTTTATCTGCGATAAAAATCGCCGATGTGCGGCGATAATTTTTGTCTCTAAACAAGTTATAGACAAAAATTATCGCTAGTTGTTCGTAATATGCCCCCGGGTTTTTGCTTGCAGAAATCGGGAGGCGGGAGACTAGCACTGAAATCAGTACTCACACGCCTGAATCAGGAGGATTGGCATGTCTGAATTCTCTACAGCTGGGGCCATAAACTACATCCGCAGGGGTAGGTGATAGCCTGGGACCAGCCTGGCATCTAAAATGGCTGCCGTGCACGACAAAATTGTGGCATTCGAAAAAAGGCAAGATGGCGCAGCCGCTGGAAGAGATATATCAACATATATCAGCCTCCTCAGCCACCCTCAGGAAACATAGGGGATTAGGATATGTCTCCCGCACCCCCTTATACCTAGTACTTTAATTAACGAAGCACAAAATGGCGAATTCCCGTTTCGCTACCAGTTTGCGGCCCAGTTCGCGGCCCGTGAAGCGCTTCTACCGTGAAAAATCATTTTTTTTTTATTTTCCCCACGGGACCCTTTAATAACCCCAACAACATTCCTAGGGGGTCAAGAGGGGGATACCTTGCCCCCTTTCATTAAATTCCCCCTTAGTTTTTCACCTTTTCTTCTCTCTCGATCCTACCGAGAGACAAGATGGCGGCCGCTCCGGACTGTCACGCAGCAAAAAAAAAAAAAAAGCTCACGCACAGCCGCTGGAAGAGATGTATCAACATATATCAGCCTCCTCACCCACCCTCAGGAAACATAGGGGATTAGGATACGTCTCCCGCACCCACTTATAACTAGTAATTTAATTTACGAAGCACAAAATGGCGAATTCCCGTTTCGCTACCAGTTCGCGGCCGCGCTTCTACCGTGAAAAATCATTTTTTTTTTATTTTCCCCACGGGACCCTTTAATAACCCCAACAACATTCCTAGGGGGTCAAGAGGGGGATACCTTGCCCCCTTTCATTAAATTCCCCCTTCGTTTTCCACCTCTTCTTCTCTCTCGATCCTACCGAGAGACAAGATGGCGTCCGCTCCGGACTGTTTAGAATGTTGACAGACACCGGAGAGCCAATCAGCTTTCTGCGCGCAAAGTTCCGATAAGCGAAAAGTAAGCATACCGGATCGCTGCCCAGAGCGCTGTTACAGATATATATCTTGGTTTGAACGTTAATTTCTCAAAAACTACTGGAGCACATATATTGAGACCTAGCAAAGGCACATCGGGCTAACAGTCCCTACAATTTTGCCAAGTTTCGTGCAAATCCATTCAGCCGTTCGAGCTAAAAGTGAGTCCAACCGCCCTATGGAAAAATGAATGGGAAAAACGCGTTTTGGGACCCCCCTTTTTTCTCAGCCCCCCCTTGACGAAACCCCACCAAATTTTCAGGGGCTGCTCAGAAACAAAATGTGCCATTTTCCTGAAAATTTCAGCCGATTCCGTCCACAAACGCCAAAGTTATTAGACATAGAATTTTCAAAAGTCCCATAGGGAAAAAATTCTAACTATATATACCTACTGGCGATAGCCAGTAGGTAATATATATATATATATATATATATATATATATATATATATATATATATATATATATATATATATATATATATATATATATATATATATATATATATATATATATATATATATATATATATATATATATATATATATATATATATATATATATATATATATATATATATATATATATATATATATAGGAAATCCTATCCCCTCTGCAAAAGTCAGTATATATATTAGAACCAAACAGTGTGATCCAACAATCCCAAGAACAGCAAGTTCTCGTTGTACCACACTGTCTCCAAGCTCTCCGATAAATTGGGACATTCACCACGTGGAACAAACAAAACAAAACTCCAGACACCCACTCATTGACCAGAGCACAGTGCAAGGAGTGACTTAAAATACTAACATGGCAAGAGTCCAAAAAAGAATTAGAAAACGGTGCAGCACACTTCTGATGCTGATAAAAGATCACAACGATTTTTTGCAGTGCTTCCACGGGCAAAATCTGGCCCTCCTCGATGTTTGAAGCCATTTAAATACTTCATTTTTGAACTTCCAAACCTTGAAGAGGTTCCTCTTCCTTGTTCAAGAGGAAGCAGCTGAATCATGGGAATTGTACGCTTCATTTCCATGTATACTTCCCTTCACATGTATTTCCATGCTTTGCGCAGTTTAAGGAACAGCAAAACCACCCTGGTGAGTTCGCATGGCGATTCTGATCTCGTTGTTTCCTTAGCAAGCAAGTTAGTCACACTTTGTTATTGTGTCCTAGCAGACTGTGTAACACAAAAGTGCTAAATCCAACCCCTTTTTGTGGAACCTCCCAGTGCGCAAACAGTGGGCATGGGAGGAGAGCATCCCATCTCCTCCTGAGTTTGTCAGACAAACCATTGATCATGCCTTTCAGGGTCTTATTGAATCATTAGTCTGGGGATGATAAGGGGTGATGATCTTGTAGATAACACCACTTTTTTCCCACATTGCCTTCAGATAGCTGGACATAAAGTATTTGCCTCTATCTGAGACCACCTCTTTTGGGAAACACACACTGGAGAACACACCAAATAGGGCCCTAGCCACTGAAGGAGCAGTCACTGTCCTAAGGGGTATTTCCTCACGGTATCTGGTGGCATGGTTGTCTGCCACCAAGATATACCCTGTTCCCTGATGCAGTTGGTGGGTATAAGGGACCAGCTATGTCTACCCTCTCCCTCTCAGAGGGAGAGCCAACCACTGGCGGTGGCATCAAGAGATCCTTTGGCTTTCCCTGTGTCTTTTCATTGTCTTGACATGTGGGACAGCAGATACATAACTCCTTAACGTTTTCAGACTTATGCGTCCAGTAGCGATGGTTCACCAAGTCTTTTTCTGACCCTAATGTCCTACCAGAGACATATCCTAGGAGGAACTCTCTGTACTTCTGGGGTACCACCAACCACCTGGTGGCCCCTTCCCTCCTCCCAATAGACTTTATGGAATCCCCTGTCACCCCCTCCTCTTGCTTTGAGGCAGTCCACCCCAAGCTCTTAAGGATGAAACAGTGTCTCTGTCTTAAACAAAACTCCTCTCAGTAGGCTTTACCATCTCCTGTCAGTTCTGCCAAGACTGACAAATCTGAGAGGGATGGAATCCCTTCCTCGGAGGAAAGATCCTCCCCCTCAGGGACAGATTCCTGCCACGCTTCTGGAGTTCCTGGGATTGGCTCATCAGACCCCATGCCCTTTCCATGAATGTTTGGCCCACTGTTTCAGGGAACTCCAATAGCTTATATGGAGCATTCTCTCCACCCCTAACATTTATTATGCTTCAAGATTATTTCCCAGTAAACACTGTACTAGGAGTGAAGGAGACACAACTACAATGATGGAGCCTGTCACACCTCCCCATTCCTAATCCACCACAGTCATGGGATGGAGTTTGCATCTGCTGTCTGTATAGGTCCCCTGTTGAAACTCACCAGGTATGATGATCTGATCTTCAGACACCAGTGTGTCCATGTCCAGAGCCACACTTGCTTTTGTGTCTCTCAGAGCCTCAACCTCAGTCCCATTGATTGAAGGCCGCTGTCTATACTTATCCATGCTTGGAGGTAAAGTGGCAAGCATTGCAATATCCACCCCACCCAAGCACTCGGGTCGACTCTCCCAATCCCATACCCATCTCTGGGAGAATCTCCACCCCCACACCTACACTAGCATTCCCCTGGGAATGCCCACCATTGGAGGGATTCTTACTGGAGACAGCAGCTCCTTCCATGTGACCTGGCTGAATACATTCATAGCACTTCCTCAGATTTGAGGGATCAAAGAACATGCTTGGCTTTCCCTGAAACCCTCATCCTCCGAAGCTGGATTGGCTCAGGCCCCACCTCCTTGTTCAGGTTTTAGTGGGCCTTTTGAGGACCCTTCTTTTTCTGTCCTTCTTTCCACTGGGCATTTTCCCTATGGGGAGACCTGTCCTCTTTTAATCAGATCACCACCCATCCCCCCCCCACCTAGTGCTGATTGGAAACCCTTGTTCTTACCCACTCATCCGCTGCTTCTCCTAGGCACTGGGATCTCTCAGCTTAGAGTCCACTAGGTACTGGCATAATTTCTCCTGGGATTACATTCTACAGTCCCTCATAGTCACTCATTCGGTTACCTTCAAGAAAGTGATAAAAGTGATGGAGTGAGGAAGGAGCTTGATCAACAGCATGATTTTTTCTACTATAGAGCAGTAGTTTATAAATAACATTGTTTTCAAAAGTGCCACTAGTTTTCTCAAATACTGACGTATTACACGATGTGCATGGGGGTAAATCCCCATGTACATCGTGTAATACGTCATTAAATAAATATTTTACCTAAAAAGTATTGAAGAGGGAGAATAACAATACCATGAGCTATCAATGCAAACAAAATATTGATTATGGGAAACTCCTGCTGATATTGCAGAAGCACGTTAGGAAATTGCAAAGTATAAAACTCACTGTAGTTGTATGGCTACATAGTACCTCAAAGCTGCATATTACGTTGATTTGTGTTAACTTTTATCAAGGCGCCTCCCATTGGAGGTACATGGGTGTTCTCAGACAAACAACGATACGTTTTGATGCAAATCCCCATCTACAAAGAGATGCCAACAGGGATATGCAAATTAGGAAATAACTTAAAGCATAGTTATTGAAATGGGAGGAACTCCTTCCAGTAGAAAAAGCTATTCTTCACACAACATAGACACTATGACACAAGTGTTTGTGTTGGAAGGTGGCAGCCAAAACTGTGCCATAGAAGGGAGAGAGAGAACAGTGCCACATATAAGTAGAGTTGGTGCTGTTCTGATCTCTCTCCCATTTATGCAACGCAGCACACTAGTGCGCTGAAAATTTACTGGGTGTTGGTGTCTTCTTTGGAGAATTCCACTTTAGATAAACATACCAGAATGAAAAATTGGTGTTAAATGTGTTGTTTAATACCAACATTTCTGCTTTCATCTGAAGCAGGCCATAGGTAGCTTGTTCATCAGGGAGTTAAATACAGGTTTGGGCCTTGGAGCTCAAACAATAACTAGAGATGGACATGACTGGCATGATTCTCTTTAGTGTCATGGCTCCTAATAACAGCAAAATCACACATATTTATGCATAATTGCATAAGAAGTGTAATCATGCATTTGACGCTATTTTCTTGGTGCTAAATACACTCTCGCTACCAATATGGGACAGAGGGTGCTGTTTGAGCTCAGAAAATAGCACTAAATGCTACAGGACATGAACAGCAGTAGCCGGGAGCTACTTGCTTGCTTGCTCGTTGTTCTTCTGGTCCTGCAGTAGGGTTTTTACCCTACATTAGTTTTGATTACTCTCACTGGTGTACTTATGTAACTTCTGTAAATTTACATCACAGGAGTAATGCTCAATTGCTGAAAATACTCCAGTAACTCGCAGGAGTAATCCTAACATGCTTGGATGCATTGTTCAAGTCTGAAAGCTCAACTACATCAATAAGGATGGTTTGTGTGCCCAGAGCTTACACAAGTTTGTCCATTAGCTTCACAGCACTGTTCTCAGAGAAACAAATAAGGCCTGTCTGTTAACAACTATCCTGGTCTCCTGAGCTCATCTTGATAGCAATACACTGTTCCCACTGTTCCTTATACACAGTACACTCTGACCTGGGAAGTCCACTCTGCTTTGTTTGCTTTCATCGGTCATTACTAGGTGCAGATCAGACATGACTGCCACCGACATCATTGGCAGATGGTTAACAGTGCACTTAGTGCCTCCTGTAGGGAAAGTCACAACAAAGGACAGGGGAAACCCTACTCACTTGGAACCAGGGTATTGGGTTTATATGAAAAAACAACGGTTCTAGTGGCTAAAACAAGATTGATTATGATACTAAGTAAGCACAATGGCAGTAAATTATGTAAATACCTTGACAACATCAGAGGGCAGAAGGGACAATCTACACAGTTAGATTCGAAGGGTAATTTAATATATAAAATTCAATAGTATAGAAACATTCTTACATTCAAAAAGCGCTACACTATGTGCATTGTACCCCCAAGTGAACCGTGAAAACATAAAACATTTGTGATTATTTACAATGTACAATGTAAGTTTTTCATGAAAACAGAAAACAACCTTAAAATACATTCATTTATGTTCAGCCTCAGTGTATGATTACAATGGCTGTGATTAGGTCTGATCTGTAGGTTTGTCGATGACATTTCGACCCACTATGTATGAGGGGTCTCTTCAGGACTGTAATTGTGGGGATATCTATAAGGGATAAGGAGAGCAGTAGACCCATATTAGTGGCACATATGCGAGAAACTCAATCGTAAATGTAAACCAGTGGTGAAAAGGAATGTAGGGGATTCACGTGAGGACCCAGCCGGGTTCTTGAAACAGTCACCAAGGGAGAACAAATACTGTTACTATAGCTCTTGCGAGCACAGTTATTTTATACTAGACACACATTTGTAAATTATATTTTCTCTTACCCATACTCTTCTCTTGTCCATATCCCCTGTAATGTGTTACGCTGAATTGACTATCTAGAATGTGAGCACGCTACGCACCATGTGCACGCGACAGTACGCCAATTATAAAGCAATACCACACCAGAATGTAGAAATGTAACAAATGATTGAAGCCATCAAATTGTAAATTATACCGTGTATGAGGAAAGAATAATGGTGTTCGTAATCCAAACAGTGTATTAATATGCATGGGATTCAAACATGTCCTCCTCCACATCAGTTCACTAATGGATGCGCGACGTGCAATATATGCCCGCGCCTGTGCACCAAATATATTGTTTAAAGACTACAATAAGCAAGGCTAAATAAAAAGAATACAATCTGTTGATACTGGCCACCTAGTAATATATGGTCGTAATATTGACACCAAGCGCTTCATAAACCGATGATAGACAAAAAAAGGCTGCTTCGTCAGCTACCCGTGTAACGTTACATATGAACCACACGTAATTACAATGTCAAAGACATTTACTGGAAACCACAGGCCAGTGCCCGTTACCATGACAACAAGCACACGATCGTTGGATCGATCATGCGTACCTAGCTCCTCAGGGCTCCCTGCGCTATGCACACGAGGCATACAGGGTCCTTTACCTAAGTCCGTCTTCAGCAAACGCTCAGTGTCATCGCACCATGAGCAGAAACTGAAAGGCTGAGGCCGCAGATTTCATTGTTGTCTTTGTAAAAGTCAGAGATCGATCCACACACAAGGACTAATCAAGTAAGTCAGCCCCTGAGCCCCCACGCCCGCCATTCCTTGAGCTTGACAGGGCTATCACTAATGACAGCGCACACCCTTTGTAGAAAAGATGCTTTGTAGGAAGAATGCGTGGTTTGAAGTCTTCTTTATTGAAAGATATTCAACACCCACAGGTATGTGCTGCCGCTCGACTCCAGGACTCCGGGCAACTGACTTTCGTTGGCCAGAGTACTAGAACCGAACGGAGCCATTAGAATGAGAACACAACTTATAACATAAGAAGTGTGCCCTCGTGCTGAGTGCAGCACGAGGACACAAGAGGGATATACCACAACTTCTCCCTCTTCACAATATTTCAAAAATGAGAACAAAAGAATAAATCAAAGCAACAAAAAGAAAAACAAGTACATTTCAACCTAAAACATAATCATTAAATCTGACAGGTAACTTCCTACATCGAACAGATGAACCAGAAGATTGATGAAGAACCTCACTACCAACTTCAGAAGCAATGGAGGGAGGAGAAGAACCTGTCAGTGGATCTGTTTGATCAGAAAAAGAACACAAAGAGGAAGAATTGCTAGAGATAGGTTCATCTAACCAAAAAGACCAGCCACACTGATCAAACTGTTATCTAGTCAAGTTTAACAAAGAGCGTGCTTGAGCATTGGTCAAGTGAACTAAAGCTCTCTTATTCCACCATCCTCTACTGCCAAGTAAAGCAGAAGCTTTACTAACGGAAGTTACTTGAACTGGAGTGGAGAATTTGGAGAGACCTTTAGAAACTCTCTTCGGGTTTTTAATAAGAACCCAATCACCAAGCTTTAAGTCAATTGAACTGAAACATTTACCCAAATCATGTTTGTCCTTCATGACACTCTGTTTTTGTAGAACTCTATTAAACAAATGATCATCACGAGATTCATTGACTTTAGTCTTGACATTCTTCTGAGATAACCACTTGGGGCACAACTTAGTATGAACCATTCCTATTCCTTAACAATGAAAAAGGAGACTCACCAGTTGTACTATGAGGAGAGATATTATACGACCAAAACTTATCCTCAAGAAAATCCTTGACATCATTATGAGAAGAAATAGCTGTTTGAACAGCATCTTTTAGGAGTCTATTAGCTCTCTCAACCAAGCCGTTTGAAGTTGGTGAGTAAAGAGCCACATTAAAATGAACAACATCATGTTCAAGTAAAATTGAAGTAAATCTTTCGGATATGAAATGGGAACCATTGTCAGTAACTACAACAGATGGACAGCCTTCAATGATAAACAGTTTCTTTAAGAATTTAATGGCATTGGCAGAAGTTGGAGAGTCACAAAACATGTGATACACCCACTTCGAGTGATAGTCAATTAGAACAATGACATATTTCATCTCGTGAGAAAGGACATCAAATGGGCCAGAAAAATCCAAACCAACCTTTTCCCATGGTTTATCTGGAAAAGGAACGGGATGAAGAGGGGTATTCATGAGTTCCATTTCTTATCCGAAAGTAAGCATTCATTGCAGGAATCTATAAAAAACTTTACCTGAGACTCAATAGAGGGCCACCAATAATGGGATTTGATACGTTTAGATGTTTTTGTAATGCCAAGATGGCCTTGATGTGCGAATTTAATGAGATCAAGCCTGATATCTGAAGGAGAAAAAAAAACATCATGTCTCATTATCAAATTGTTAACCAGGGACAGTTCAGAAGAGATCATGGAAAACGCTTTTAATTCATTAGACAGTTTCCTATTTTCTGGCCAGCCTGTAGAAATGTACTGTGCGACTAATTTTAAATTATGATCATTCTCATATGCTTTGGACCAAGACTCTTCTGTGATACAAGGACACAACTTAGTTGAATCAATAGTGGCGACTACACACTCAATGTCACCAATTTCTTCGAAATCAGAAGAATCATTCAGCGACATGCGGGACAAACAGTCAGCATGAAAATTCTTGCCACCAGATATATGCTTGATGTTGAAGTGAAACTCATGTAATTTAGATAAAAGCCTAACAAGTCTTGAAGAGGCTCTCCCTAGACCATCACCATTAAGAAGCTGAGTGTGAGGCTTGTGATCAGTGAATAAATCAAATTCGCGTCCCCATATATAATTTTTGAACTTTTCAATGGCCCATACACAAGCCAAGGACTCTCGCTCAATAGTGCTATAGTGTGTTTCAGAATCCCTAAGTCTCCTGGAAGAAAAAGCAATTGTGTGTTCTCTCCCTGAGACCCACTGTCCCAAGACAGCACCTAAGCCAGTTAAACTAGCATCAACCATTATGAAACATCTGGCAGAATCTTGAAAAGGATGTAATGCAGGTGCTCCAACAATCATGTTCTTGATATGAATAAAAGATGCATCAATTTCTTCTGACCAGCCAAATTTTGAACCTTTGCGTAACAAAGAACGAAGAGGTTCAACAATTTGCGCATAGCCTTTTACAAAACGGGCATAATATTCGGCTAAACCAAGAAAGGAACGAAGAGCATCTTTGTCTTTGGGAGGGGAGGCATGAGTAATAGCCTCAATCAGAGAGGACTTGGGTTTTATGCCTTCAGGAGTTAAAGTATGACCTAAGTATTCCAAAGATTGAGAACCAAATTTACATTTATCAGCTCTGACTGTCATGCCAGATTCATTGAGTTTACTTAAAACAGAAGTCAGATGTGACAAATGAGAATCCCAATCAGGAGAAAAAAACAAAATATCATCCTGATAGGCCTGTACACCAGGAATAGACTGAAAAAGATGATCCATTATTTTTTGAAAAACACTAGCTGCACTAGCTAGTCCAAAAGGAAGTTTCAAGTATTTGTAAACTCCAAATGGGGTCACAAATGTGGTAAGATCTTGGGAGGCCTCACTGAGGGGAACCTGATGGTATGCTGAACGCAATTAAAGAAAAATATTTTGCACCACCCAGATTAGCCAGGAGATCATGAATTTTGGGGAAGGGATGGCAGTCAACCAAAATATTTTTGTTTAATGTGCGTAAGTCGGCACATAGCCTGACCTCGCCATTCTTTTTGCATACGATAACAATGGGCGAAACCCATTCAGAAGAGTCTGAAGGTGCAATGATACCATCATTTTTAAGAGAAGTGAAAACAGACTTAAGTTCATCCCTTGCGCTAATAGGGACCGGGCGAACTTTATGGACTATAGGTTGAGCAGATGCTTTCAATTTGATCTCATGTCGAAAACCTTTGACAGTACCTGGTTGATTGGAAAAGACTTTTGGAAACTTGTCCAAAATTTGTTAAATGTCAGACTCATGATCATTGACGAGAAGACATTCGGATATGAAAGGTGGAGCAGGAGAGTAATCCTCAGGAGGGTCACCCACTCTTATAGGATTGTCAGAACCAGGCATTAAGTAAAGACCCATTTTGGCGAGATCTTGCCATCCAACAATATTGCGACCATTAATCGCAACATAAATTTTTGTAACAACTGATCTCCCAAAGCACTCTAACCTATAATTAAAATAACCAAGCATGATAATGTCAAATTCTCCGAATGCCTTAGGACTGAGGTCGGATTTAATTAAAGAAATGGAGTTGCTCCATTTTCATGAAACATTGTGTCATTCAAAATGGTTATTGGAGATCCAGAATCTGCCATTACTAATATCTCTGTGTCACCAAAAAGTGCAGAGCAGAATGGACCTTTAACTAATTTTGGAGCGTGAATATAATTGCACTGAATAGAAACAACCATATCTTGAAATTCATCTATGCAATCGTGAATATCAGGACATTCAATGTTATTAACAGAAGGTCTGACTGATTTTTTGACAGATCAGCATAGACCCTGAAAATGTCCTATTTTTGTTGCATAAAACACATCTTTTGCCAAGTGCAGGACAAGTAGGGTTGTTACCGATATGAGACTTAGAACCGCACCTGTAACACAAGGGGTTAGGTTTCTTAGGCAACTGTTTAAAAGATCTATTCACATTAACAACATTAACAGAATTAGAATTATCTTTTGAGGAAGAATGAAAAGGAATGTGAGGTTGGTCTTTCTGAAGAGCATTAAACGTTGTTATAGACCTTTCAATGCTTTTAGCAATGTCAATGGTCTCTTGAAGTGTAGGTTTCTTACAACTCAACAGGCGTTGTTGAATCTTTTTGGAATAACAAGCAAAAACAAATTGATCCCGGATATAGATGTCAGGATTTGATTCAAATTCACAGGTGGATGCTAAAATTCTTAATTGAGCAATATACTCTTCAATGGATTCGTCTTCACGCTGTCTTCTTTTAAATAAATTATGTCTTTCAAGCATTTCATTTGGTTTGTCACCATAATGTCTAGCTAGGCGAGACAAAGCTTCTTTATATTCATTCCAATGATCACCTGCATCACCAGAGGGAACAGGAGATCTTGAAAGATTTTCAAAAACATTCTGTGCAGCAACTCCTAAGCAACCATATAATATAGCAACTTTTCTTTCGGGAGTGAATTTTACTGCGTCAATTGCAACAATATGATTAGCAAAAGCTCTGACCCATTGACGCCAAGGTACAGTTGGTTTGCCAGGAAGTTGAAGAAAAGGTGGAGGTTGAGCAAACTGTTGAGAAGAAGCCATTTGGAAATGAATTGGTTCCTCAGAAAATTGTAAAGTTAAATGTTAAATTGAAATAATACTAATATATGCCCAAAAATGAATGAGATTAAAGAAATGAAACAATTGAATGAAAAGTTATGAAGAAAACTGAAGTGCAGGCAGTGGTGTGCCTGTCACCGAAGGAATAATATGTTTGAAAATTAAGAAATCAAATTTTGACAATATAATGAATGTTAGTAGAATAGTAACAAAATTATAAAATACCAGTGGTGGAGTTTTAAACGCCGATGTAATACAGGCAAAACGAGATAAAATATGCGCAGTTGAAGAAGTCAATTTCACCAAAGCCGATTCAGTGTAAGAGCGTAGCTAGGCAACCAACAAAATGGCTGCCCGACGTGTGCCTGACGTGTGCGTGTTGACAACAAGACGTAGGGAATGTCAATCCGAGCTCCGTCGAACACACGTCTGAATAGATGATGACGTGCGTACGGCAATGACGTACGTGGAGCACGGAATAGAAGAGCTGCGCAGGGGTACTCACGGGCTCGAGACAAACTGCCTGGAAGATGTTGAATAGATGGTGAAATCCACCAAAAGCAGGCAAGGTGTCCGGTGAGGACGGGACAGCTAGGCAGTTAAAAGTTAGTTGAAGAAGGTGAGCCGTCCGTGTGGAAGTGAGTCGGCAGGCGTTGAGGATTGGCCGAGACTCTTCCTGGTGGGTGTGTTGAAGAGGTTCGTGACCCGCTCTTCGCCAAATGTAGAAAAGATGCTTTGTAGGAAGAATGCGTGGTTTGAAGTCTTCTTTATTGAAAGATATTCAACACCCACAGGTATGTGCTGCCACTCGACTCCAGGACTCCGAGCAACTGACTTTCGTTGGCCAGAGTACTAGAACCGAACGGAGCCATTAGAATGAGAACACAACTTATAACATAAGAAGTGTGCCCTCGTGCTGAGTACAGCACGAGGACACAAGAGGGATATACCACACCCTTCCTCTTTTCAGCGGATGTATGACGGAACAATGCTAGCTATTAGAATGACTGCGATGTTACCACGCTCTACTATTACAACAAACGTCTTTACATCGACTTGCGCTAGATGGCGTGCTAACATTAAAAAAGTATAATTTACTATTCCAACTCCAGTCCACTTAACAGTAGGGAAGGTGTTGGGATAGTAAACTACACTATTTGTAATGTTAGCACGCCATCTAGCGCAAGTCGATGTAAAGACTTGTGTTGTAATGGCAAGGCGTGGTTACATCGCAGTCGTTGTAACAACCGCATTGTAACAGCATTGCGGTGTACTGACCGCGTTGTTAACAATGTTTCACCTTTTCAGCAGCACTCGGGAATCTCCGAGTAACCACCATCACAAAGCCATGGCAGGGACTTGCTAGAGCCCGTTTTTTCAGAATATTGTGATAGAAGAGTCAGCTATCTTCACCTGACAGTGAGGTAAGAGAAGATATCATTTACAAATGTGTGTCTAGCATAAAATAACCGTGCTCGCAAGAGCTATAGTAACAGAATTTTTTCTCCCCTGGTGACTATATCAAGAACCCGGCTGGGTCCTCACGTGAGTCCCCTACATTCCTTTTCACCACCGGTTTACACCACTCACGCAGTAGCTGCGCTATAGGACATCAGGTAAAGGCCTCTCAAAATGGGTAGAGAGACAAAATATTGAAATTAAAATATCGATATACAATAATATCGATGTTTTAATTTCGATTGTATAGAATATCGATGTGCAAAATATCAACAGACAGAATATCGGCTTTATGGTATTATGTTGTTTATATGTATGTTAAATATGTTTTTTAATGTATGTTTGAAAATTAGTAATTTTGTTTACATTTTGCGTTTTAGTATCAGAGCGGGTTGTTGGTTTATAGGGGAATAGGGTGGGAAGTAATTTAATAATAATTAATTAATCAATATATTTTTAAAATATTTTTAATTATTAATTAATTGTTAATTAATTAATATTAATTAGCTAATTACATTAATTGGAGTTAATGTGCTAATATATTTAATGTTTTGTTATTGTTAATTAATAATTAATTGGTAATTAAATAATATTAATTAGTTAATTAAGTTAATTAGAATTAATGTGCTAATATATTTAATTTTTTGTTATTGTTAATTAATATTTATTTGGTAATTAAATAATATTAAATATTTAATTAAATTAATTAGAGTTAATGTGCTAATATATTAATTTTTTGTTATTGTTAATTATTAATTAATTGGTAATTAATAATTATTAGGTGATTAAATGATGTGATTTATTTATGTGTATTGGGTTGTGTGTTTATAAGGGAATAGGGTGTGATATAATTAAATGTATTTATTTATTGATATTTATTGTTAATTAATTCGTAATTAATATGTGTTAATTAATTCATTTATAATTACATCAATTTAATATTATTAATTGTTATTAATTGATTAATTGATATTTATATTAATTGTGTTTTTTTGTATGTGTACTGTGTTGTGTGTTAATGGGGGAGTAGTGTGTGAAGTAATTTTTATCCCCATGCCATCCAATGCTTTCCCTAATGTTGCACCCTCTGGAGTGGGAATAGTATTTTTTACCCCTACGCTATCCAACGCTTTCCCTACTGTTGCACCCTCTGGAGTGGCAATAGTAATTTTTACCCCTACGCTATCCAACGCTTTCCCTACTGTTGCACCCTCTGGAGAGGGAATAGTAATTTAAACCCCTACGCTATCCAACATTTTCCCTTCTTTTGCACCCTCTGGAGTGGGAATAGTAATTTTTACCCCTACGCTATCCAACTCTTTCCCTACTGTTGCACCCTCTGGAGTGGGAATAGTAATTTTTACCCCTACGCTATCCAACACTTTTCCTACTGTTGCAATATGTGGAGTAAGTATATATATATTAATTTCTATGTAGACATTTTAATTTATTTTAAATGTATATGTTTTAGTTATTATTTTTTAAATATGTTTTATTGTTTTCATTTAATATTTTTGTAAAATTATAAGTATTTTAAAATTATTTTTACATTATTATTAATACATTTAAAAAAATGAGATTTTTAATTTCGATATTTTTGTACTACGATATTTTTTTTCTCGATATTTTTGTACTTACCTTTATGAAGCTATAACTCCAATATTTTTGATGTCGATATTTTTGTGTCGATATTTTTGTATGTAGATATTCTGTCTGTCGATATTATGTCACAGATCCCTCAAAATGACCTGATTGAGTTTCTCGCATATGTGCACTAATATAGGCCTAATGCTCTCCTTATTCCTTATGCCCTGGACTGGATCACCTCCTTCCTCTTCGACAGAACCCAAAGAGTCCACCTCCCTCCGTTCCACTCCAGAGTCACCAAGACAATCTGCGGTGTCCCATAAGAATCGTCCCTCAGCCCAACGCTCTTCAACATTTACATGGCTCCACTTGCACGCATCGCCAGACTCAATGACCTCAACATCATCTCCTACGCCAACGACACCCGCTGATCCTCTCCCTCACTAATGAATCCCTCACCTCCAAAGCAAACCTCCACCGCGGTATGAAGGCGGTCGCCGACTGGATGGAAGAAAGCCGGCTCAAACTCAACACGGACAAGACAGAGATCCTCATCCTCGGACCCAACCCCTCAGCCTGGGACAACTCCTGGTGGCCTACCTTCCTGGGCACCCCCCCTACACCAAACAACCACACACGCAACCTGGGAGTCATCCTCGACTCAAAACCCACCATGACCAACCAGATCAATGCATTCTCCTCACCTGCTTCTACACCCTCTGCATGCTTTGCAAAATCTACAGATGGATCACCACCGACACACAAAAAACCATAACCCACACCCTCATCAGCAGCAGGCTCGACTATGGCAACGCCCTCTATGCCGGAGCCCCAGCCAGACTCCTCAGAAGACTTCAAAGAATCCAGAATTCCTCGGCACACCTGATCCTCAACGTCCCCCGCTGAGACCACATCACCCCCCACCTGAGAAACCTTCACTGGCTCCCCGTCGACAGAAGAATCACCTTCAAGATCCTGACCCACGCTCACAAGACACTTCACAACACAGGCCCAGCATACCTCAACAACCGACTGTCATTCTACACACCCAATAGGAGACTCCGCCCGCCGATCTCTCTCTGGCCACTGTCCCACGCATCCACAGAGCCACCTCCGGAGACAGGTCCTTCTCCCACCACGCTGCCAAGACATGGAACTCCCTCCCTCTCCTCCTACGGCAGTCAGAAGACCCTCAGACCTTCAGGAGACTACTCAAGACCTGGCACTTCGACCACTAGCTGCAGCCTCCCAGCGCCTTCAGACCCTCACGGGTATTTAGTGCGCTTTATAAATTGTTTGATTGATTGATTGATGTAATGTAATGTAATGTAATGTTGTCTTGTAAAGCTCATGTATCACTTTGCCATTGGGTATCTCAGCGCTGTAGACCGCTGGGGACCCCGTCCTGGCTTTCCCTGTGAGATGGGGTATCTCCAAGGTGAAACCAGGCATCCCTGGTGTATGTGGGGGGCTGTTGTGGAGATAAGGCAAGCTAATGCCCAGAGTTGCTGAGTGTGATCCCTGGTTAGGGTAGGCACCGAGGTAGGAATTATCGAGTCCGCTGACCCTGGTCCACCACCCTGCCGCGTCGGGAATTGAACCCTGGTCCAGGGCCGTCCTCTGCTTCCGGGTCTGCCCCCTCTAACCAGTGAGCCACACCACTCCACAATGTCCCCACAATTACAGTCCTGAAGAGACCCCTCATACATAGTGGGTCGAAACGTCGTCGACAAACCTACAGATCAGACCTAATCACAGCCATTGTAATCATACACTGAGTCTGTACATAAATGAATGTATTTTAACCCCTTAAGTGCTGCCTCGGTGCATTGGCCGACAGCAGCACTACCTCCCCAGTGCTGCGCACGACCATTGAACGTCCATTCAGCACTAGTTCTAATGGACAGCGCTGCACTGGGGAGGAATGTTTAATAGCAGCTATGGGGTTAAGGTTGTTTTCTGTTTTCATGACAAACTTACATTGTACATTGTAAATAATCACAAATGTTTTATGTTTTCACGTTTCACTTGGGGGCACAATGCACATAGTGTAGCGCTTTTTCAATGTAAGAAAGTTTCTATACTATTGAATTGTATATATTAAATTACCCTTCAAATCTAACTGTGTAGATTGTCCCTTCTGCCCTCTGATGTTGTCAAGGTCTTTACATAATTTACTGCCATTGTGCTTACTTAGTATCATAATCGTTCCTGTGGGGAAAGAGCATCCTTAGTGCCACCGGGAAGAACATGTCATCCTTAGTGCCGCTGGCAGGGACAGAACGTCTCTAAGAGTGTGTTCACCACCTTCTGTCTGGATGCAGTAACACATGATGGCCAAGATTCAACTTTAAGCATCTGAGCATGCTTTTTACTACCCTCAAACAAGCAGAACTAGAATTTCTCACCTATCCATGTTTCTCAATTTAGAATAAAGTATTTATTCCTCACTGTAAGGAAGTGTAAAAGTCACTAAACTAACCTGATCTTTAACCCCTTGTAGCTATGGCACAGAGCAAACATGCTCAACTGAGAGGTAATGAGTAAAGTGTGTATTTACTAAAACATTAATAAAGGCAAAGTGCACAACAATAAACATCTGAAACTGGATTAGAAAATATAAACAAATTATAACAGTACATTTTAATCAACACAAATACTCAGAAACACTAAGTACTGTGAGAGTCAATGGTTTTGTTAAAACGGGATGAGGCTCAATTTTTAGATTACTGCTAAGGAGCAGGGATCGGAGACACCAACCAGGGTCATCCTGGTCAAAGAGTTTACCGTTAGTCATTGAAGTCCCAATTTACACAGGAGCATACTTCTAAAGCCCACAAAGATATATGGGAGGCATTTAGAAACTCAATCAATCAATCAATCAATCAATCAATCAATCATTCAGGAATTTATAGAGCGCGCTAGTCACCCAAGGAGGGTCACAAGCCGCGGCTGCAAGGGGTTTTGAGCAGCTCCAAGGTCATCCAAAGAGCCAGGTCTTGAGGTCTTCTCTGAAGGCTGGCAGTGTAGGGCTTCATCTGATGCTGAGGGGGAGTTCGTTCCAGGTCTTGGCTGTGATGTAGGAGAATGATCTACCCCCGTTCTGGCTCTGTGGATGCAGGGGATTTCAGCCAATGCTAGGTCTTCAGAGCTGAGTTTCTCTTGAGAGCGTAGAAGGAGATTCTAGCATTGAGGTATTGTGGTCCGGTGTTGTGGAGGGCTTTATAAGCGTGGGTGTGTATCTTGAAGGTCCCTCTTTTTGCTGGTGGAGGTTTTGGAGGTGCTTGGTGATATGGTTGTGTCATGGGATGTTGAGGACGAGGCTGGCTGCAGCATTCTGGATGGTCTGGAGTTTGTGAAGGAGAGATTTGTAGATTCCAGTGTAGAGAGCGTTTCCATCGTCCAGCCTGATGTTGATGAGTGCGTTGATGACAGTCTTCCTGGATTATGAAGGGATCCATTTCTGAAGGTCTTGTGGAGCATGCAGCGGTATTGAAGCATGTGGAGGATACAGCATTGATCTGATAGTTAATGGTGAAGAAGGAGTGAAGTATGATGCCGAGGTAGCAGACGTGATCTCTGGGTGGTGTGGGGGGGTTCCAAGGGCGGGGTGTCACCAGGTGTCATTCCACATGGCAGGGGTGTATCAGAGTATGAGGTCTTATGCTTTCTCCAAGTTGAGTTTCAGGCAGCTGCTGCTCATCCAAGATGCGACATCCTTCATTCGTTCCTGGAAGCTGTGCCTTGTGATGTTGGGTTTCTTGGTGAGGGAGAGGATGAGCTGGGTGCTGTGGGTGTAGGATACTATGCTGAGTCCATGTTTTCTGACAATGGTTGCAAGGGGGGCCATGTAGGTATTGAAAAGCGTGGGGCTGAGGGAGGATCTTTGGGGTACTCCACATCTGATATCAGTGGGCAGAAGGAAGGGCAGGAGTCCTATTGTTTGTATTCTGCTGAAGAGTATGGAGTGGATCCAGTCTAAGGCAGTTCCATGTATGCCGGAGTTGTGGAGTCTGGCGGCTGGTGTGCGGTTGGAGACAGCGTCAAAGGCTGCTCAGAGGTCTAGTAGAATGAGGTCTGCAGTGTGGCCTTGATCAAGGAGGGTGCGGATGCCCTCCGTGCTGGCTATGAGGGTGGTCTTGGTGCTGTGGTTGCTGCAGAATCCTAATTCAGTTGAGTCAAGGATGTTGTTGGATTTCATGAAGTACATTAGCTGGGTGTTGACAATTTTCCATGTGACTTTGGTGATGAAGGGGAGGAGAGAGATGGGCTTATAGCTCTTGAGGTCTGTGGGTCTGAGGAGGGCTTCTCAAGGAGGGGTTTGACTTCTGCACATTTTGAGTGGAATTAGGTGTTGAGTTTGTTGCAGAGGTCCTGGGACGGAGGGACATCAGAGGTTTTGGTGTGGGGTCTGGTGAATTCTTATATGATGGTGAAGAGTTCCTTGGAGCTGTGGGAGTTGGAAAGGATTCTGTCCTGGAAGAAGTTTATTTTCATAGAACTGATGAGTTGTGGTGGCGGACTCGTGGTCGATGCGTGCTTCTAGGGTTTTGCTGTGTCTCCATGCTTTCTCCAGTCATCAACAAGAAACACCACTGTGTTTAGGCTCCCAACAGCAAGGCCAAGCCTACATATACTAAATACCTAAATGATTGCCAATACTGCGAACTTTATTTTATCTAAATGACTACCTACTAATTGACGCCAAACAAAAAGTTGAAGAGTTCTTTTTCCGTCTGAATTAATCAACTTAGGATTCGTGTTTAATCAACATCATTTTTTTCTTTCAAATTTTTGGTACTTTTCAAAAAAAAAATTAGAAGTTGCTACAATAAAAATTATACATGTATGTACAAAACAATTTACATCAATAAAAAATATACTCACAAAACACAGCCACTCTCAAACTTTTTTTACACTCTCCCCAGTCACTCCCACTCCATACATTCACCACAAAACAACACACCATATATTTACAATATTCAGAGAGACTTTTTACAATGTTCTTTTTACAAAGCTATAGAATATAAAATCACACAAATGAAATTTTTCAATTTGAAACTTTAGCTTTTTAGGTCAGATTGTCTTATGGCTTGATGATTGGTCTACGCGTTTCGAACTCTGAAAAAGTTAATGAGTTCTCATAAGGACCATTAAGGTAAGCTGTGGGGAGAGGAAAAAATGACCTCGTTAGTAAAGATTCCCATAGCTGCCTGCCTACCCTCTCTCTGCATCATCAATTTCTCTTACCTGACTTTCCTTATGAAAACACCCAATTGCAAGATACTGTGAATGAAAAGCAAACCTGGTTTTAATACTCTATACTTAAGGATCAGAAACCTTACATTAATCATTCAATCCAGTTGAATATTTGCTTACTTGGGATGTGGGGATAGAGCTGTGCTTTATTCTGGTGATGGGGCGAGATAGTCACAGTTGTGGCTTCCTGGAAGGTAAAAAACACACTAGGCAAGGAACTCAGTTTTTTTATCAAGATTTGGGGTGCTTTTAGCAAAAAAAAGAAGAAACTTACTCGAGGTTATTGTTTCTCTGTAGCTAGCTTCTCGAGAGTTAAGCTGCACCCAAATCAGCGTTCTGAAAAAATGGTTTGGAAAAATGATGTCAGGGAGATTTGGTACGATTTAGTACAAAGTGTTGCAGAGGCAGTTATGTTGTCCGTTTCTCGCGGGGGGCACATACCTTCGTCTTAGTTGAAGTCGTTGTCTCTTCCTCGAGGCTCCCTCAGTACAGTGTCAGCATCGGTAAATGTTTGTTGCCAGTTTTCAGCTGTGGACGTGGAATAGCGTGGCGGAGGCTCTCGGGATTCGTAGTTCTTTAGTGAAGGATCATGGGAAGTGTAGTTGTTTAACATTCAGGCGTTATTTAGAAGAGCGCTTATTATTCCTAAATTCATAGTTCTTTCGAAGATATGCGGATGAATATGTGCATTTGTTCTTGTTAAGATTTAAGTGGATGCATTATTTTCATGGAATAACATTTTTTATTTGGGATGTACCATTGAATATATGGTGGTGGATCGAACTGAGGTGGGGCAAATTTCCCATAATTGTTTTGAAAACGCCCAAAGCAGTGCTGTGGATGACTTTATAATACGTATTGGCTGGGAGTTCACTGTGCCAACCCTGTTATTTTAAAAGTTTTCTCGTAGACCGTGCTTGTGCCTCTTATTTTCCCTTATGTTGGGGGGGGCGGGGGGCGTGAGGGGGATGTGATGATATCAAATTTCAAATCAATCCGGATTAAATTATCATGTATCGACACGCCTATAGGATCCTCAATATGTCCAATACATGTTGGATTCCTTCTGGTGTATAGGGTTTTCTCTTCTCATATAGCTTTAAGCTGCTTGGCAATCATTTTACAGGAGGTGCTATTTCACGTGAAATTATAAATTTCGGATAACTCATTCAGGCCCATAATTGCTGTGTTGTATTTGACAATTAGCATGGCTTCTCTCCTTGCTAACTTCTGCTCGAGGTCACCTCCTCGTGGGTCTCTTTCGACTTTTGAGATAACTGTCCAAGGGAGATCATTTTCTTTATGATCATGTATGCGCCAGTGGTTTACAAGAGGTGCAGACTCTACATTGTTTTTGATCCTTGACTTGTGTTGTGTTATGCGTGTCCAGATTTCTTGGTTTGTTTTTCTTATATACAGGAGATTGCAGGGCATACAATTCCATATATTACGTTCTGTGATTTACAGTTTGTGAACGTGCCATGTTTCCAGTAGATGTTCCGGTGTTTGAAAATATTTCCTACTTTAGTGGAGGCACAACATGAGCAAGTGCCCCATTTTCGGTGGCCTTGGATGGGTAGAAGTCCAACGTAAGATCTAACTGTCATGGGTTTAGTATGTGCTATGGCAGCTCTTACTAGATGGTTGGCTAAGCTGCAGTCTTTTTTAAAAGCGAACAAAGGTGCAGTATTCAATGCTGGATCAAGGTTTTTTATCAGGTGCCAATTTTGCATCATCACTTTCTTCAGCATATTTGAGTTTTGGCTGAAAGTTGACACACAGACAATCCTGTCTGTTTCTTTTCGTTCTCCAGTCATCGGCATGAGGGCTTGTATTCTCAGAGGCCCGTGGGGAACCAGGTGACTTTCATGTTGCAACCTCTGTCGGAGGTCTGGAGGGGGGCGAGCATGTTGATGCAGTCGGCGATCCATTGGGGGGGTTGTTTGCTGCAGAGTTGGCGTCAGTACAGCTGGGAGTAGGAGCGCAGTTTAGGGCAGAGGTGAGCTGCTCTTCTGTGAACTTGCTCCAGTTTCTGCATGGGAGGCATGGCGTAGGCTTGTGTGCACAACCCCCCACAACCTATTCCCCGAAGAAATTGGAACAAAATCACCACCGCCCAGCTCTCCTCTTCGCTTCACCTAAACCCCTCTGCCAAATCATCAGACCCAAACCAAGCAGCTACCAACCTCACTCAATGGATCACCCTCAGCGCCGACGAACTAGCACCCTTGAAAAACCATCAAATCAAGCAAGGTACCAAAAAATCCCCCTGGTTCAACGATGACCTTAAAAAAACCAGGAAGTTCTGCCGCACCCTCGAGAAAGCCTGGAGAAAAAATCCAACCACTGACAACCTGGCCACCTTCAAGAACGCCACCTACAAACACCACCAACTGATCCGATCCACCAAGAAATCAGCATTCAAAGATCGACTCGACAACAACGCCCAAAACAGCAAGGAACTATTCAACATCGTTAAAGAATTTACTAACCCCACCGTCGGCACCAACGACATCACTCCCTCCCAAGACCTCTGCGACTCTTTATCCTCTTTCTTCCACAACAAAATCGCCGACATACACAACAGCTTTGATAACCAGTCCGAAGAACAGTCCACTCCACCCACCTCCAAACCAAAACAGCACTCTAACAACCTTTGCGCCTGGAACCCAATCATTACTGAAGACACCATCCGCCTGATGAACTCCATCCACTCAGGAGCGCCAACCGACCCATGCCCCCACCGCATTTTCAACAAAGCAGACTCCATAATCGCACCCCATCTCCGCGATGTCATCAACTGTTCCTTTAACTCCGCTACCTTCCCGGAAATCTGGAAACATGCCGAACTCAGCGCCCTTCTGAAGAAACCCACAGCAGACCCCACTGAACTTAAGAATTACCGCCCCATCTCGCTCCTCCCATTTCCTGCCAAAGTCATTGAGAAAGCCATCAACAATCAGCTCGATGCCTTCCCTGAAGCCAACAAATCCCTCGACCCCTCACAGTCCGGCTTCCGAGCCAAACACAGCACCGAAACCGCCCTCATCGCAGCTACAGACGACATCCGAACACTACTGGACAACGGAGAAACAGCTGCCCTCATCCTACTTGACCTCTACGCCGCCTTCGACACAGTCTGTCATAGCACCCTCATACAACGCCTCAGCAACGTCGGAATACCAGGAAAAGCTTTGGACTGGATCATCTCGTTCCTCGCCGGAAGAACCCAGAGAGTCCGCCTCCCCCCATTCAAATCAGAGGCCACCAAAGTCATCTGCGGCGTACCACAAGGATCATCACTTAGTCCCACCCTCTTCAATGCTTACATGAGTCCCCTCACATCCATCGCGCGACAACACAACCTCAACATCATCTCCTATGCAGACGGCACCCAGCTGATCCTCTCCCTCACCAAAGACCCAAACACCGCCAAAACCAATCTACACAAAGGAATGAAAGAAGTAGCCGAATGTATGAAGAACAGCCGTTTAAAACTAAACTCGGACAAAACGGAAGTCCACATCTTAGGATCATCCCCCTCTGCCTGGGACGAATCATGGTGGCCACCGGCCCTGGGTACAGCACCCATACCTACAGATCATGCACGTAAACTGGGCTTCATCCTAGACTCCTCCCTCTCGATGACCAGACAAGTCAACGCCGTCTCATCTTCATGCTTCAACATCCTACGCATGCTCAAAGAAATCTTCCGTTGGATCCCCACCGAAACAAGAAAGACAGTCACCCACGCACTGGTCACTAGCCGACTGGATTACTGAAATAGCCTTTAAGCCGGAACCACAGCCAAACTACAGAAAAAACTCCAACGCATCCAAAACGCCTCAGCCAGACTCATACTGGACATCCCCCGTCACGCTCACATTTCCGATCGCCTGAAAGACCTCCACTGGCTCCCCGTCAACAAGAGAATAACGTTCCGTCTCCTCACCCACGCATACAAGGCCCTCCACGACCTAGGACCCGAATGCCTCAACACTCGACTGTCCTTCTACACACCCACCCATCAACTACGATCATCCAATCAAGCCATTGCCGCAATTCCGCATATCCATAGATCCACCATGGGAGGAAGATCCTTCTCCTACTTAGCGGCCAAAACCTGGAATTCTCTCCCCACTCACCTCCGCCTTACACAGAACCACCTCTCCTTCAGAAAGTAGCTAAAAACCTGGCTATTCGATAAGTGAAGCACCCTCCCTCCCTCAAGTGCCTTGAGACCCTCTGGGTGAGTAGCGCGCTATACAAATTTCTGAACTTGAACTTGAACTGTGTGGGTGGGGGTGGTGACAAGCTGCTTCGGTCTGATGTTGGTGAGGTTCTCTAGGAGGGCAATGTAGTTTGGGTCACTGAGTTTGTCAAGTTGGAAATTCAGGTCTCTGAACACTACGTAGTCCGTGGGGGTAAAGGTGTGGGGCGCAATGTAGTCTGCAATGGTGTTGGTGAATGGGGAGCGGAGTCTTGGAGGCCTGTAGGGAAGAGTTCCACATAGAGTCATTCTGAGGTTGGGCTGGATCTGGAAATTGATTAAGTATGGGTGAAATTTGCTGCGAAAGCGAATTTGCGGTCCTCAAAATCTGCGAATTTGTGCGAACTTGCGGATTTTTTTATTTTTGCGTGTTTGTGGGTATTTTTTCAGCGCTGCTACCGCAAACTTACCAATGCGGTCATACATGGGCGCGACCATCTTGTTTTCAGTGTTCGCGTTGCATATTTCTGTTTCCGGGCACTAGTTGCATGCTCGTGTTGTGCATTTCCTAAATGCGGGGCACAATTGCGTGTTCGCGTCCGTTTTTGCGTGCTTGCGGGGGAAATATCGAGCAAACTTACCCACTTGGTCGCAATGGGTGCGGCCATCTTGTTTTTCATTCATTGCTATGGTCTGGGCATGCTTTTTCAATCCTCCTTTAATCTTTGTAATCCTTTGTTTGTTTGAACTTTTTTTTTAATCTTTTTTACTCATTATCTATCTCTTTATTTTTTTACATCTGTATTTTGTCTTTTTTTCTACTTTTTGTTACTTTAAAACTACTGTTTTAAACTCTCTTTTCTTTTACTTACTTTCCCGATTCTATCCTATTTTATTTTCCTTTCACTGTCCAGGACTATGGCAAAGGGAGCCGGCAATAACCTTAAGGGGAAGTGTCGCGCACCCCGTAGCCGGCTCCATTGCGGGCGCCTAAGGGGGGAGGCAGTAACTGCCCGGGAGATCTTTAGTGCGGTGGAGGTGGCGGCACTGATTTTCTTTGTCCAGCGCCACCTCCCCAAGACCGTAGCTGCAAGCGGCAGGCCCGGTACCGGGTACGGGTTCCTGGAGCATCGCAAGCTATGGGGGAAGGTGTGCCGGGCCATGGAGAAGTGTGGCTCACTGGTTAGAGCAGGCAGACCCTGAAGCAGAGGTCAGACCCGGGACCAGGGTTCAATTCCAGACGCGGCAGGGTCTTGAGCTCAAATGTCCACGGACTCGATAATTCTCGCTTTGGTGCCTGACCTAATCATGGGTTCACACTCTGCAACTCTGGGCATTAAGCTTGCTTAATCTCCACAACGGCCCCCCACGGCGGGATGCATGGCTTTCACCTTGGGGATGCCTGTTAGGGGCTATCTCACAGGGAAAAGCCAGGACGGGTTCCCAAGGCAAGCGCCGAGGTGCCTCCGGGTGATTCGAGTGCTATATAAGAACATACAAAAAAAAAATGTATCGGGAGTCTGGGGTCCGGCGCACCTACAACCAGGTGACGCACCGGTGGTCTCACATCCTTGACCGGGAACACGACCTGCTCGACCTGCTTGGTGTGGAGATCCCTGGGCTTGGTGAGTACTAGTAGCTATTTGATCACTACTTTGTTTTCTCCTGCTCTGTGTTATGAATGATATTGCAAATATTTGTTTTTTCCAAAGAGCAAGATTGCTGCCGATTACATTGCAGGTAAATTATGTTTCAAAAGCTTCTGTGATTGCAGGTGCTCGCCAGCTCACTGGCGATGCTACTATGCTGACTTGTTTTCAATTTTGTGCTCATTTGGCCTGGGTGATTATGTATGAGTGTACTTTACAGAAGTGCGCAATGCTAGACACTAGAGATTACATTGCAGGTAAATTATGTTTCAAAAGCTTGTGGGATTGCAGGTGCTCACCTGCTCACTGGAGTTGCTACTATGATTACTTGTTTCCAATTTTGTGCTCATTTGGCCTGGGTGATTATGTACGAGTGTACTTTACAGAACTGCGTAATGCTAGACACTAGAGACTCAAGTCCAGTGCTTCCTTTGTACTCCTGCCACTTAGAAGAGATAGTGGAGGTGGATTGATAGTTGAGTATATTATGACTGGTTATTCAGTGGGAAACTTTTTAGTGGTCTGCAATCATGACGGACTGTGTGAGTCACTTCGCGTGCTGCGGAGTGCTGCCTGCCAGTCCTAGTAGAACCTTTTTGTAGTTGGTTTAGTGAGATACATAACTTTCCAAGCAGACAGTCCGTGAATCCATCAATACTAATATCCTAATAGACCATGTTTGTGTCTTTCTTTCATGTTGTACATCAGCTTCCCCCAGGGCCAAGAGGACAGAGGAGGAGGTAGAGGTGCCGGCTGAGCAGGAAGGCCAGGATCAGTCCGCTGAGGGCTCCTCTGCTGGCCCAGTAAGTTTTCCTATTAATATTAATAATTATACTTCCCTATCTTTTACAGCACCTATTTATTCCAAACATTCCTCATAATTCTATTTTTTCCTAAATCTTCTTTGATCTTCTTGTAGACTGTTTCTAACTTCTTATGCTCCCTCTACTATGACTCTCTGTGCTACTACTATATTATTATTAGTCTGTCTGTGTAGCTAGCTAAGGTTGCTCAGTTGGCAAAAGGTGTTAAACAAAACTCCTATTCAGCAATAGCTCTTGGCACTGAGTGCGTTCCTCTGGGTTGTCCATAATGTCTTTCGAAGTCTTCTTAATGTTTATGCTTTGACAATTCCCAACAATAAAATGTCCGTAGCTACCAAGAATAAGATACTAGTTTACTTTTTGATTTGATTTGAGGACACACTACTACTGTTGAAGGGAATATTCTGCACATCCAGAACTATGGACAAGAAATAGGGCATTGGTGATAATAGGCGCAGTTAGACTTTCCACATACCTCAGTCATAATAGAAGTTGAACCCCCAATCTCCTTACTGACGAGCTTGTGTGTCAGAGTCATTATTTAGCTCCCGAATGCAGCGATGATCCCCAATGATTATACAACCCAGAACATAAGACTACAGAGTCAGAGTCGCGACCTCGAGTCACAGACTCATTCTTGCAAATTGCAAACCCTTTTGCTCTTTCACTCACGACCAAAAAACCTCAGAGTTTATGTAAGTTTTAAAGCTTTATTAAAAGTAAAACAACCAGCTCTGTGTGCACTCAGTAGTCAGTACATTACATTTCAATTGTGCATTATATAAAAACATGTATTACAATCGAATTCATTCATATAAGGTAAACTGTGAAGTCAAACTGAACAGTGGCTGATTTTACACATTAATTGTGGGAGACGCCTCACCTGGTTGGAACTTAAAGTACTCGTGGTGATGATGATAATTAGCATAACATTTAGCTCTTGTTCGTAGAAGGGAAGCTTCTGTCTGTAATGAGAAAAATGGTGCGTGTTAAAAAGCAAGCATTCATCAGTTTTGCCAAAAAGTGTAGCTTTTTATCATGGCTAAGCATTAAAAAACAACACCCTACCCTTCCAAAAGGGGAATTTTGAGTTTAGAATAGAGAGTCACAAATAATTAAATTTGTTTATATATTTACATATTTTTTAATTCCTAGACAAAATAGGGAGTGGTGTATGGCATCTAAAAATTTCAAATTTATTTTTAAGCGCAACACCATCGGCACAGCCAACCAACAGTGCCTGGGCCCCGCGGAGGTGGTCACTCCAGGGACGGATACGGTGCCAGCAGGACCTGCTGTGGGGGATGCCACGGTGGTTGCGGGCAGTGGTAAGCTTAAGCTATTATATTCCTTCCTTATTGAGATTGCAGAGTATGCTCGCTGCAGGGGTGTATATGCTGTATAATACAAGTAAGTACATTTTACTGTTAAGAAGACTTACAAATTTAGAACTAAGTTTTTGTCAACCAGGTAGAACTTAGAACTGAAGACAGTCACCCTGGACTTCGCATTAGCAATAGCATTAGCAATAGCATTAGCGGCGGGAGTTGACGAGTAACCAATGGCCTCCTCTAAATTTGACTTCAACTCAGCTGAGAAAGTTTTATCGAGAAGCCAAGTCAGATAAGAGATGAACTTGATGGATGGGATGAATGAAAAGGGAAAGAAGGGTGTAAGGAAGGACAAGCGAGATAAAATTAACGACTGGCAAAGAATGATACGTGTTTTTGAATGCAAGCACAGTTGGCTGTGAATCTGATGCATGGCCGGTTGAAGGCTGAAGCAAGGATCGGTGGAGGAGAAAGAAAAGAGGACTGCCTGGGTGGGTGAAACAGAAAATGTATGTGTGCGCAATATATCCTTTGGTGCAAATTCAAATGCAAGTCAAGCACGGATGCATGGCTGGTGGCTTTCAAAAAATAAATAAAAAGGGTGTTTTTTGGTGAGAAAAAGTAAGGGTTGTCCATTAAGAAGAATGATTGACATTTACTTTGAATGGATGGATGCCTGGATGGTATCTTCTCATAGATAGCATAGGTGTATGTAGAGTAGACAGAGTAGACGGTCACTGGATGAAGACTAAGAGTGTTACTTTGAAGAGCATGTAACACTGCACGTCCGTGTCAGAGTAGCAAAGCCGAGGAAAGTAGAAGTTGTAATTCTTCAGAATACTCCCTTGACTAACAGTAGTTTTCAAGCACAGCATATATTGTGTATCTATTGTATAGTTCACATTATCAAGTCAAGTCACAACTCAGTGCCTTCCTCCGGCGATTACGGAGACCATTCACTACATCTGTTAATAATTTCTTTTCAACTCTGTCTTTCATGTGTGGCCTATCGGTGTTCACTCAATCAATAAAAACAAAGCATGTAAAGTCATCGCTTATATAAGCAAATATCCTGTAAAGGGATCATAATATCTTCTTCATTTTCCATTTGTAGTAGTCAGGGACAGGGCAGGGTGAAAGTTGAATCAATTGAGCAGTAGCCCTTGTAACAGAGTATGGCCAGTGCCACCCGTAATAGAAAAGTAAGAGCTTCACCACCTGCATGTACTGGTAACAGTAACGCAAGTCTGCGTCATCATGGCTTGCGTCTGTTTTTCTTGGGTGCAAGCTGACTGTGCTGGCATTATTCCGACTTCCACAAGTTTATGCACTTATTTCGCAAAACAAGAGAGAAGAAGAAGACTGGTGTACTCTCTGAGTCTAATGTAGTGAGTCCATATTGTGCTAGTAGAATTCCTGAAACTCCCACTAATGTTAGAGCAGAGGCCGACGAAGTTGGAGGTTCAATAAATACATGCCACACAAATGTTATGTACTGTGCTTGCAAGTTGCTAGTGCTACTGTGACACAACTTTCTGTTGAATTATTTTGTGTTAATCTTAAAGAGTATTGGACTTGGTTACAGTATTTTTCTTTTTCTTCATCTAGATACTCCTTCTTCTAAACTATCTCGGAAGGAGTTGGCTATCCGGGCCAGGTGCCGGAAGCTGGAGGTAATTGTCGCCGAATATTGGTGGCTGGTGGCCCAGGAGGTGGCTGGTGGCCCAGGAGGAGGAGGAATCGCAGTCGACATCGACAACAGCTGCATCCTCCTCTGCTGCCCCTGGGTCATATGGTCAGTGCAATCCCCCAGCAGTACGGTGCCGTGGTCTGGCAGCCACCCGCCGCCGCTGAGCAGCGACAACAACAGCTGCCCCCCACAGTACCTGTCAGGCAAGGATGCACCGTTTGTCCCTGAGAGTGGCCTACCTTGAGCAGCAGGTGGCCCAACTGTTGAGGCAGAAAGCCCTGCTCAAGGCCCTCCGCCGAGAGCTCCGCGACCACCTGGCCACAGGACACCACCAGCGAAAGTAGATGGAGAGAGACTGTCCCTTGCCCCTTTTTAAAGACTTTTGGGGGGGTGGGAAATGGGTGTTGGGGTTTTTGGACTTTTGGGACGTTTGATTTCATGGAAATTGTTTGGGGTTAGGGAGGGGGTGGGTTGGGTCTTGCGGGATAGTTTATTTTTGTTAGGGACAAAATAATTATTTATTTACTACTGAAACAGCATACGGGTTTTATGTTTTTTGGGGGAAGCAGGGTGGGCTTAACTCAATTGTACGTTTGTTTTCCTGAAACTTAACTGGCTGCTTGATTCTAATTTTCTAAGTAATCGCCCAAATTTCTACAAAAGTGCCTCTGACAGAGTTAGTGAATTCAATTGTCCAACTACTTCACTAGTACTACAGTCAGTCTCTCCTCTCCTACCTCATTATTCTTCCTCCCACAAAATGCTTATCTTACCTGTCATTAGTCTTTGAGAATAGGGCTCGGCACAGGGCTGGCTTCATGGCAAATGGCGATTAAGGTTGGCTTTGGAATCCTGTACGGATAAAATGGCATGGTTGTGGTGGTAGTAGTAGTTGTACACACTGGCAGTAGCAGCATATGAAAAAAAAGGAAATGAGGCATTAAGTGACCTGAGAGGAGCGTTAGAACAGTACGATAAAACAATACACAAGAACAGTGCCATGAATTAAATTATTTACAACAAGGGGTGGTGAGGGACAGAGTCTCTGAATTAAGCAGAAAGCTCTCACCCAGTCAAGAGATCAGGGCTAGATCCAACACCGTTTTTTAGCTCACTGCACCATCCCAGTTTCAGAACCTGGGTGTATGCAAATTAGTCTGTTCCTGTCCCAGTGCATGATGGGAACAGGGCAAACCAAACTACAAAAGCCAATTCTTACACTGGGAAGGAAACAAGCTCCCGGGGACCGATTTCTGGCATTACAGCCGTCTTCGGCCCGGTTTGCTTGAATCCTGATGGTGCAATGAGCAAGGGTCTCACATCTGAGAATACCCTTCCACGCTTAGGGTGGACAAAAATATTTACAACAAGGGGTGGTGAGGGACAGAGTCTCTGAATTAAGCAGAAAGCTCTCACCCAGTCAAGAGATCAGGGCTAGATCCAACACCGTTTTTTAGCTCACTGCACCATCCCAGTTTCAGAACCTGGCTGTATGCAAATTAGTCTGTTCCTGTCCCAGTGCATGATGGGAACAGGGCAAACAAAACTACAAAAGCCAATTCTTACACTGGGAAGGAAACAAGCTCCCGGGGACCGGTTTCTGGCATTACAGCCGTCTTCGGCCCGGTTTGCTTGAATCCTGATGAATTAAATTGTAGCCTAAGCAATGCTAAAGTATTGAATAAAAAGTTTAGTTAACTAGTAGTTGCGTGGATTATGGCTCCTACAAGAACTAGTAGTGAAGGACACAGCAGTGTAATATTTCGTCACATGTAGGAGGAGGTTGTTGTTGATGAATCCACTCGATGGCGGACATGAAATTTTGAAATGATTTGCAAATACTTATGGGTGTGTGTCAAGCAGAATAGGAATATATCCTCGGATTCCTTCACCTGCCTTTAAATTGATTTTCTGTTGCTTTGACCTTATCATCCCCAGCAAGCATGTGGAATTATTGCTGTCATTTACTCACACACATCAATGAAAAACTCATAGCCCGGGGGAAGAGGGTTAGGGTTTGAAAAATAGATGGGATTGGGGTTTTTTTTAGAAAGTTTTTTAGAGAGAGAAAAAGAAAATACAGCATGGAGAAACAACACATGAAGAAAAGCAAATCTACGATACGACCGTATCCAAATATTTTAAAGGACATAAAGGAAGTGCATGCATGGAGTTGTTTGCTAAGTGGACGGTTAGGTTAATGAAAAGTAGTACTACTCATACTACAACTTACTAACTAGTACTAAACAATTAGACAGTACAGGGCTGCAAGAATTACGCAATTTCGCTTGCATATCTGTCCTCAGAGAGAAAAAAGACTTAGTAGAACATTACACTAGTTTTACAAATAGCAAAGAAACTTATCAAATAGCTGTAGGGATGAATTTGAAGCCGAGAGCAAACAGACCGAGTCACACACTCATAGAAGTTCACAAGCAACAATAACAATATTTAAAAGATAAGGACAAGTGAAGTGGATACTGTAACTGTATGTTGTAGTTGTCCTGGTCAAATTGGGAAGTTGCATGCATCCAGCTATTCCTCTTATTCGCGGTACTCCTCCATTCCATCGGGTGCTCCTTCGATCAATCTTGGTGACACTGTCCAGTCTCCACTGCCTTCATGTCCAGGATATGTATTAGCACACAGCAGGCCAGGGCCATGCAGACTGTCAAGGCAGGCACCACTGAGTGAACCAACCTCCATGTAGCATACCTCTTTGGAACAGACTAGACAGACATGTAGTTCTGCTGTGGTTGTTGGTGAGTTGTTTACCTGTTTACCACTCACAAAATAGCCATAGTTCTTCCGTAAACCGACGATGATGATCCATCCATCCCAGTGAGTGACTGTAAAGATATTATGTTACTTTGATCATCAAGACTCATCATCATCATCATGGTATTGGCAAACTCAATGTTGTTCATGCAGTCACAGTCTACACAGTAAGTCCAAGGACATTTTCCATATTAAAAAATGCAACGTAGTTGCCCCTGCAGTAGAGTACAATTTGCATTAAACAAGGTAAACAGAGTAGACTTGAGTTACATTTAGTGTGTAAAAGATTAAATAATACAAGAACACATAGGATTTATTTCATGCACAACAAACAAACAGCAATTGCTTTCATCAGAGCCAGACAGCCAGTGATGTCCAGTGCATGCCATCTCAACATTCATTCATACATTACCTGTTCCACTTTTTGTCGGCAT
This sequence comes from Lissotriton vulgaris, assembly GCF_964263255.1. NCBI lineage: Eukaryota > Metazoa > Chordata > Amphibia > Caudata > Salamandridae > Lissotriton > Lissotriton vulgaris. The sequence goes on from NC_141691.1 coordinate 2,120,921,806, forward strand.
CTGAAGGACCACTGGGCTGCCTCTCATGTGTCAATTTTAGAAGTAACAGTCAGCATATTCAGTAATTCCAGTCCGACTTCTTTTGAGGGGACTCATCTATGAAGCAACAGTTTCGTGATTCTGCGTAATCCAGCTATCACCCTTGAGGGAAATAGATAGGAGGAGTCTGGAGGAGGAGGATAGGGGACCATGACTGAGTTGTGTGAACTTGTGAACTTCAAGAAACCAGACAGTGGTACCTTTAAGAAGGAAATAAGACAAAGACAGTGCTGCTGATGGATTTGTTGTGATTATAGTTTTGTTTTGGTAAAAGTTGCAAAACAAAGAAATACACACAGGAATAAAAGTGAATAAAATACGGAACAAAAAGTCAGTATTTCAGACCTAGGTGTCAGGGAAGTAGAGCTTGTCCTAAAAACTCTGTGGATTGAAACAGGGGTAAGTCACCTAACAGAGAAGAACTTCCGTCACCTAAGTCGGTGTCCTCTTTTTCCTGCGTGGATTCAAGTATTTTGTAATTTGGTGGTATGAAGTGATGATTCATCTTGATCATTGTAGACCTCTCCACATTTTTGGGCGAGAGGCGGGTCCTTTTTGAAGTGACAATGGCACCAGCCGCACTGAAAACACGTGCAGCAGACACGCTTGCGAGTGGGCAAGACAAATAATTTCGAGCCAGCTTGTGGATCAGTGGCCATTGACCCCTTTTCACCTACCAATACAGCAATGGGTTATGATCAATGAAGACCTCTGTTGGTTCATCCAGATAGGCCTGCACCATCCACTCAAGGTCATGCAGGGGTGATCCACTTTGCATACCATCTGTGGCCGTTGCATCAACACTGGAAAGAGCAAACCCTTGATGAAATGAAATGAATGAAATGAAATGAAAAGGGGATTTGTATAGCGCGGCTGCTGCCCGAGGGCGTCCAAGCGCTGAGTAGAGGGCATAGTACTCTGAGGGGACTGGGGGTGATTAGTTTCTAAAGAGAAAGTTTTTAGTTTTTTGCGGAAGGACGAGAGGATCTGGTTGGATCTTAGGGAGAGGGGAAGGGAGTTCCAAAGCTTGGCGGCATTGAGCTCGCAAGACCTGCCTCCAGCCCTGGACCTTTTGATTCGGGGAATTTTGGCAAGGAAATCATTCGCTGATCGAAGTTGTCTACCAGGGCAGTAGGGGGTAAGAAGAGAGTGGTTGATTTCGGGGCTGGCTCTATTAAAGGCTTGATGGGAAATACAGAGGGCCTTAAATTTTATTCTGTCCCTGGCAAAGAGCCAGTGGAGAGATCGGATCCCTGCTTTGACTGATTCTCTGCGAGGAATCTGGAGTAGGGTGTAGGCTGCACAGTTCTGGGTCCGCTGAAGCTTGTGTGAGTGTTTGATTGATTCAGATGCTCTGTCCATCACCACCCCCTTTTGTACCGCTTTTGGCTGCCATAAGTGTGGCTGGGTATGCTCAGACGTGAGTCCCTTGCTCACTTTGCCACTGGATTCAAGCAAGCCGGGCTGAAGACGGCTGGAATGCCAGAAACCAGTCCTCGGAAGCTTGTTTCCGGTCCAGGGAAGACATGGCTTGGCAGTTCAAGCTGGACTTTTCCCACGAGGCACAGGGTCAGACTGATTTGCATATGCCCATGTCTGAACTGGGGTGGCAGAGTGGGCTAAAGAATGGTGATGGATTAAACCCAGATCTTTTGACTGGGTGTGAGTGTTTGATTGATTCAGATGCTCCGTCCATCACCACCCCCTTTTGTACCGCTTTTGGCCGCCATAAGTGTGGCAGGGTATGCTCAGACATGAGTCCCTTGCTCACTTTGCCACTGGATTCAAGCAAGCCGGGCTGAAGACGGCTGGAATGCCAGAAAACGGTCCTCGGAAGCCTGTTTCCGGTCCAGGGAAGACGTGGCTTGGCAGTTCGGGCTGGACTGTTCCCATGAGGCACAGGGTCAGACTGATTTGCATATGCCCATGTCTGAACTGGGGTGGCAGAGTGGGCTAAAGAATGGTGATGGATTAAACCCAGATCTTTTGACTGGGTGTGAGTGTTTGATTGATTCAGATGCTCCGTCCATCACCACCCCCTTTTGTACCGCTTTTGGCCGCCATATGTGTGGCAGGGTATGCTCAGACATGAGTCCCTTGCTCACTTTGCCACTGGATTCAAGCAAGCCGGGCTGAAGACGGCTGGAATGCCAGAAACCGGTCCTCGGAAGCCTGTTTCCGGTCCAGGGAAGACGTGGCTTGGCAGTTCAAGCTGGACTTTTCCCATGAGGCACAGGGTCAGACTGATTTGCATATGGCCATGTCTGAATTGGGGTGGCAGAGTGGGCTAAAGAACGGTGATGGATTAAACCCAGATCTTTTGACTGGGTGTGAGTGTTTGATTGATTCAGATGATCCGTCCATCACCACCCCCTTTTGTACCGCTTTTGGCCACCATAAGTGTGGCAGGGTTTGCTCAGACGTGAGTCCCTTCCTCACTTTGCCACTGGATTCAAGCAAGCCGGGCTGAAGATGGCTGGAATGCCAGAAACCGGGCCTCGGAAGCTTGTTTCCGGTTCAGGGAAGACATGGCTTGGCAGTTCAGGCTGGACTGTTCCCATGAGGCACAGGGTCAGACTGATTTGCATATGGCCATGTCTGAACTGGGTGGCAGAGTGGGCTAAAGAACGGTGATGGATTAAACCCAGAACTTTTGACTGGGTGTGAGTGTATGATTGATTCATATGCTCCATCCATCACCACCCCCCTTTTGTTCTGCTGAAGCTTTTCCAATACGTTTTCTGGAGCTCCCAAGTAGAGGGCATTGTTAAAGTAAAGCCGAGACTGAATGAGGCCCTGAATGACAACTTGTTTGGATTCAAGGGGTAGGATTGGAAGGATTTTTCTTAACATCCGGATTAGCCCGAAGCAGATTGCTGATGTTTTTGTTGCCTGAGTGTTGAGGGTAAGGGTTTTATCAAGCCAGATTCCTAGGATTTTGATATCCTCCTTCGGTGATGGGGGTGGGCCCAGACTGGGGGGCCATAACTGAATGATGGTGGTGGGGGGGGGGACCGAGACGCATGATCTCGGTTTTATCACCATTCAGTTTTAAGGAGGATGCCGTCATCCATCTTCCTACTTCTTCCATACATGCGGCCAGGTTGACTTGCGGGTGCCCGCTGTTCTTGTGTGCCAAGGAGACCACGAGCTGGGTGTTGTCCGCATATGATATGATCTTGTTGCCATATTGACGGACGACCCCAGCCAGCGGTCTCATGTACACATTGAACAGCGTGGGCCTTAAGGAGGAGCCCTGAGGCACCCCACAGCTCAGAAGTTTACTGGTGGAACAGGAGTCGCCATCGAAGACCTGGAAGGTCCTTCCGCTCAAAAAGGATCTTAGCCAGGCAAGAGCATCTCCAGAGACTCCCAGATCATACAGTCGTTGTACCAGAGTTTTGTGGCACACCGTGTCAAACGCGGTGCTGAGATCGAGGAGGACCACTGCCACTGATCCCCCTCGATCTAAGATCCTCCTAGATTCTTCCACCACGGCTAGAAGCGCCGTTTCGGTGCCATGTTTTGGGCGGAATCTTGTTTGAATGGCATCCAGTAGAAGGTTCTCTTTGAGGTGTTTTGTTAGATGGAGATTTACATGTTTCTCTAGTATTTTACTTGCCCAGGGTAACAAGGAGATGGGTCGATAGTTGTTAAGGTCGTTCAGATTGAGATTAGGCTTTTTCACTAGCGCTTTCCCTATCGCCTGTTTCCAAATGGGAGGTACGACTCCCTTTTGCAAGAGCTGTTCAGTAGCTCTGTAAGGGTGGGGAGGATGGCTTTGCTAGCCAAGGTCATCGTAAGGGGGGGTGCTGGGTCGGAGGGGGAACCTGATTTTATTTGTTGTACAAGAGGTTGAAGTGATTCTAGATCTAATGGTGGGAGGTTCCTCAAAGTTACTCGGCAGGGGAGTATTGTATCTGTTGGGATCTGGGGCTCACTGACACTTGGCTCGGGCAGAGATTGTGAAGGAAGAGTATATTTTGTTGATTTTTTGGTAGAAGAAGTCGGCTAGATCATTGCAGCGAGCCATAGGGTTATCAGCTGGAACTGCAGGGGGGGGAGATTTTGGAAAGGCTTTTGACAATTTGATACATTTCTTTAGGTTTGGATCTAGCGGACATGATTTTTCCTCTGTAGTAAGTGGATTGGGCTGTAGTAATCCCAAGTTTGAATGCTCTTATGGCTTCCTTGTATCTGATTTTGTCAGTGGAGGTGTATTGGAGGCGCCATTTTCTTTACGACCTTCTGCACTGACGTTTTAGTTCCCTGAGCTCTTCTGAGTACTAAGGGGCAGTTTCTAGTGCTCTTTTTAATACTGTTTTCCTGATGGGGAGAATAGAGTCGAGAGAGTCCTCGATCCACTTGTTGAAAATCCCGCTATCGAGTAGGGGGTCCAGGAAGAGCGAAGGTTTAGTGGCAGTTAGTAGGTTCTCCCACTGCTCTAGAGGGAGTTTTGACCAGTTTCTCCTTTTTCGTGGGGTGGGGGTACTTAGAGTGATTTTGTGGGTGGACCAGGTGAGAAAAATGAGAAAGTGATCAGTCCTGGGGAGGTGTGTGATGGAACCAACCGAAAGGTTGGGACAGTTGCTGAAAACAGGGTTGAGCAGATGACCTTTATTGTGAGTAGGGGATTTAATTAGTTGCTCCAGTTGAATGGAGGCTAGGCTGGAGACTAGCTCATTAGCAGTGTTATCAGAGCAGTCGTCAAAGTGCATGTTAAAATCGACAAGTACCTTGAAGTTGGAAGAGGACATGGCAGAATCGGCCACTTGCGAAGTTAGTGAGGAGTGAAAGTGGTTCAGGGGGCCTGGTGGGCGATACAGGAGTATTCCAGTTAGGCTGTTGTTTAGGGTGAGTTTAAGGCAAAAAGACATGCTTTCACAGTCTGGGATAGGATCCGGCGTACAGTGACACTGATATACGGACTTGTATATGACTGCAATACCTCCTCCTTTCAGCCGAGTGCAGTCCCTGTGAGCGATCTGGTAGCCAGGGGGGAGTGCTTGGATTACGTCTGGATCGCAATCAGGTGTTAACCAGGTCTCGGTTAGTAAGACAGCGTCGGGGTTTCGCTCGTCAATTAGCAGGAAGATTTCTGCGCCATGTTTAGGCAGGGATCTGCAGTTTAGGAGGAGTAGGGTGAAGCTTTGCTGTTCCGTTCTGTGTCGATAAAGGTTGAGGCTAGTGTCACAATGTTGGCATGAATTGGGAAGGTCCAAGGGGTGATAGCGGTGATGTCAGCAGGGGGTTAGAGTTTGAGAAGTGCATTTATGCTATATTGAGTCCTAGGAGGGGGACCAAGGGGGGTGGCCCCTAGCCCCTGTCGGCCACGGACGGGCGCAGACGAGTTTGCCTTTGGCGCGCCTTCGGCGCGCTGGCGGCGCGCCCGCTGCGTGTCCTCGGGAGGCACAAGTTTTATGTGATATGAGGGGGCGTGGCCTCACGTTCGTGGGTGTGGCCTGTGGGCTTTCAGCACGATGGCGGCAGAAGAAATCTCCAACCCGCGGCAGCGTTAAAATCAGCTGCGCGGGACGTATGAAGTCAGTAAGCGGGGGGAGGGTGCTCAGGGGTAAGTGTATAAGTTAAAAACACACACTGAGTTTAAAAATGCTATTTTTGTCAATTCAAGCGTGCTTCCGGCTTCCGCCTCTGGAGTATGTTGCCTCTAAATGCTGGCTCTGGCGTCAGCGCGCCTTTTGTAGCGATTCGAGGGGGCGTGGCCTCACGTTCGTGGGCGTGGCCTGTGGGCTTTCAGCGCGATGGCGGCAGAAGAAATCTCCAACCCGCAGCAGCGTTAAAATCGGCTGCGAGTCGGTAAATGGGGGAAGGTGCTCAGGGGTAAGTGTACAAGTTAAAAACACACACTGAGTTTAAAAATGCTTTTTTTGTCAATTCGAGCGTGCTCCCGGCTTCCGCCTCAGGAGTATGTTGCCTCTAAATGCGGGCTCTGGGGTCAGCGTGCCTTTTGTAGCGATTCGAGGGGGCGTGGCCTCAGGTTCCTGGGCGTGGCCTGTGGGTTTTCAGCTCGATGGCGGCAGAAGCAATCTCCAACCACCGGCAGCGTTAAAATCGGCTGCGCTGGACTTATGAAGTCGGTAAGGGGGGGAGGGTGCTCAGGGGTAAGTGTACAAGTTAAAAACATACACTGAGTTTAAAAATGCTATTTTTGTCAGTTTGAGCGTGCTCCCGGCTTCCGCCTCTGGAGTATGTTGCCTCTAAATGCAGGCTCTGGCATCAGCGTGCCTTTTGTAGCGATTCGAGGGGGCGCGGCCTCACGTTCGTGGGCGTGGCCTATGGGCTTTCAGCGCGATGGCGGCAGAAGAAATCTCCAACCCGCGGCAGCTTTAAAATCGGCTGCGCGGGACTTATGAAGTCGGTAAGGGGGGGAGGGTGCTCAGGGGTAAGTGTACAAGTTAAAAACACACACTGAGTTTAAAACGGCTATTTTTGTCCGTTCGAGCGTGCTCCCGGCTTCCGCCTCAGGAGTATGTTGCCTCTAAATGCGGGCTCTGGTGTCAGTGCGCCTTTTGTAGCGATTCCAGGGGGCGTGGCCTCACGTTCGTGGACGTGGCCTGTGGGCTTTCAGCGCGATGGTGGCAGAAGAAATCTCCAACCCGCGGCAGCGTGAAAATCGGCTGCGCGGGACTTGTGAAGTCGGTAAGGGGGGAGGGTGCTCAGGGGTAAGTGTTCAAGTTAAAAACACACACTGAGTTTAAAAATGCTATTTTTGTCAATTCGAGCATGCTCCCGGTTTCCGCCTCAGGAGTATGTTGCCTCTAGATGAGTTATCCAATCCGCTTCTGACCATATTATGGCTGGGCCTGGTGCAGGTGATGATGATACTACGGTTGCTGGTGTCGGTAACGGCTCTGAGGGAAAGTGACTGCCTTCAGCCACAGAAGTGAACTTTGACGCCGGATGGCCTGCTGATTCAGTAGTACTTGTGGCGGTTCCTTCAATTTCCTGCCGCTCTTTTTCCAACCGAGTGGCTGACAGAGCTAGCCAATGTTTGTACTTTGAAACATCTGCTTCATTAAAAGGAATGAATGTATTGCTGGCCAGTGCCTTTTTGTACTGTGGATCCAGAATAGTGGCACAAATGTAATGTTGTTCTGAATGTATTGCTTTAAGCTTTGCATTGTCAATTAGGCGGGTTAATAAGCTCTCCGCCAACTGATATGCTTCTTGCTCGTCAGTATCATCTTTGAACGTTGAAGACCCCGCCTTCATGTTGTGGTCTAGCATGCGCAACAATGGGATAGCTTTGCCCAAACTACAGTCTTCCCTGCTGACTGCACTGGTGAAGACCTCAAAAGGACGAAGCATGTCTGTCAGGCTTTTAACTAGGTCCCATTCCTCCACCTCTAGCCTCATGTATTTTATAGAAGACCCCGTGCGTTAAAGACATACTCATTGATTAGCAAGCACTGCTCAGACAGACGCTCAAGCATGTAGAAGGTTGAGTTCCAACGTGTTGCCACCTCCTGCATGAGTCCTCTGACTGGCACTCTACAGACACGTGGAATGATCCTCAGCTGCTTACGGGCCTTAAAAGAATGGCTGAAATGTGTACAGATTCTTCAGCAGGTGGTCAGTAACTTGCTGACTGTGTTTTCTTTTTTCAATAAATCTTGAACAACAATGTTAATGCTGTGCGCCAAACACGGCACTCTGAAATAGCCACCATCAGCCATGGCCTTAACTATATTACTGCCATTATCCATGGAAACATAACCAATCATGCGCTTTCTTGGTTGCAGCCATTCAAAGACCTTACTGTTAAAGTCCTCCAAAATGTTTACTGCAGTATGAGATTTCTCCATGGCAAACATGGCTACTGTTGCATGTTTCCAAGTAGCTTGAAAAATTGTGACAATGTCAACACCTGCAGCTATCTTGTCTCTAACCCCTGCAAAAGAGACCCAGTGTGCAGTGATGCACATGTAATCAAGGGCTTGGCAACTGGGCCACATGTCTGTTGTGAAGTGGATACTGTGAACAGCACTCTTCTGCAAAGCTGCCCCAATCACCTCCAGCCCATCTTGATGTAGTGCTGGAACTGCAACTCTGGCAAAATAGGACCGGCTAGGAACCTTCCATGTAGGGCAGACTGTTGCCACAAATTCTAGAAAACCCACCCCTTCCACAAAAGAAAAAAAGGAGAAGGTCGAGCGCTAACATTTTAGCCAGCATTGCATTATACAGATGTGCCATTGGGTGTTTGCTTTCCAATGGCGCCTCCGACCAAAACATGCTTTTAATGGTGGTCTGGACCGTTTTCATGTAATGAGGATGCAGACCTCTTCAACCCAGTTAGGCTCATTGATATACTTTTTCGCATTGGTGTCTCTACCAGACTACTGTGCCTCCTTGATGTTGCTGGGGTAGAGGAGTGTGTGGGCGCTGCCACTGCAGTGCTGCTGCCAGAGGTTCTGTGTGTAGCAGAAGAAATGTCTCTCGGTTGTTCACCTCCCCCCTGTACGATCAGCTCCTCCTCGTCATCAGATACAATATCAATGTCTACATTTGGATTTGTACTTTTGGCTTTCCGGATGTTACTTAGGTGCACCTCCCACTGGATAATGTGATGTTTTTTTAGATGACCTCTCTGGCCTCTGGTACCATAGTTGGTACCAAGCTTATCCCGACTAACTACCTGTTAACAAATCGAACAAATGACTAGGTTTTCCACCTTTTTGCTGATACTAAAGAAGTCCCAAACAGGGGACTGGAGATGTCTGCTGGTGGAGGAGGTGCTACTTTCAATTCCAGATGAAGTGGAGGATGAGCGTGGCGGAATTTGATTCTGTTGCGCACTTACAGCACCACTACTTGAAGGTAATGGAGGTCGAGCTGGATGGCGGTCCCTGCCGGCCCTTCTGACGAGAAAATATGGAAGCTGTAGGTTATGTTGGTGTAGTAGTTAACTTTGTTGGTGGTGGTAAAACCAGTAGTACCACGCCACACACATCCTGCACAGCAGCATTTTTGGATAGGGTAAAAACGTCTGTCTGCTGCATGCCCGCTGGGGCTGGAGTGACGATACAAAGAACAATGGTCCTAGAACCTAAATCACAATGAAGATTCAATCAAGTCACATATTTAAAGTATTTCCTTAAATTTAGGAGGAGTATAGGGCAGAAATAAATATGCAAGGCTCCTCAATGCCTGAGTCAAAATATGTAAACTTTAAATGAACATAAAGATACACAGAACACAGTCCATAGATTCAAATCTTCTGGTATTTTAATACTCATTAATAAAGAAGTCAGGCAAAAAGGGGGTTGCTCCAAAAGGGAAAGTGCTGGTGGGGCAGGGGTGCTCAGTGTTGGTCAGTGACAGAAAAGGATTTCAGTGGCATAAAAGAAAGAAAACGTCATGTTATTTACATAAAAATGATGAACGGTTGACATTCACCGTCATATGTGGCCTAGCTTTTCATATATTACAGTTTAAGATTATGTACAATGATACAGAAATGATACAGAAATAAATTCAAATTTGCACGATAAGGAACAGGTAGAGGTAAGTCTAGGCCTATCCAAATGTGTCGAGTTTCGATCCGACTTAGGACTCAAGGGAAATTAGCAGCCTTGGCCGTGCGGATCTTCTTCAGGACCAGAGAGTGGGGAACAACCAGGGTAGCGGTGGCTAATGAGAATAAGGGAGTTGATCAGGTCATTGACATAAGTTAAAAAGGCTTACCCTCCGCGTGTTGAAAACCGATTACCTGAAGTAAAGCAGAAGCGCGTCCGTTCAGTCTCCCTGCAACCACATAATGAACGGCAGCCTCACTCGCGGCTTGATTTAAATGCTGTAACCGCAGGAAAAAGTGCACAGCGGGTCAGTGTAGAAAGACTAGATCAGGCCGAGCGCCGTGAGGGCGGAGGGATTATCTTGTGCGATGAGGATCACAAGGGGAGAGAATTTCAAGGGTCAAGGTGGACCTATTAATAAATAATAACGAGTTGGACTCAAAAATGCGAAAATAAATTATCGCAACCATGTCAGCTTCGTTAAAAAATTCAAGCTATATATGCAGTCATGTATTGACTAATTAAAATTCAAAAGCAAAACAAAAAGTGTACACAATATATACAGTGACTGTGTGATTACAGAGTAACAGTATAAACCGTTAGAATAACATTGAATCAGGGCAAGACATGTACAATTGGCAATTTGTGTACATTAAACCATCTATAAAAAGTCCCCCAAAATCTTGGTATATGAGGTCAAATCACATAAGTGTTGCAACAAGTCAGTGGTTATGGGGCCTATGAGGTACAGTGTAGTTTCTTGCACATAGGACAAACCATACAAAAAATAAAGTGCCGCATATTACAACATTGCACCCGCATCAGAACCGGGGGCTCCTCTGGTAGATCATTTCTCCACCTTTGAACATACACCGGAAAGCCTCAGGAGGTGGGTTATAGAAATGGCCAGACCCAACCCACGAGGTGGTGCTTTTGCCAGTGTAATCAGCAAACGAGAATGCAGGTGGATACATGCCCTTGATACAATCGCACGGGGATTGAACGAATCCGAAGAGATTAACAGACAAGTGTCTGTCATGCATAACATCTAACTCACACGCACACAAGGCTCTAAACAACCAAGGACCAGCCTCTCTTTCACTTGCCCATACTCACTGTATCTGCCATCATAGAAGTGGAGGACGCTCCTTTTCCCGCATAGAAGCAAAGATTTGGAACAGTCTCCCCACGTACCTCTGGACCATCACCTCACTTCTGGAAGTGAGGTGATCAAGGCCTGGCTGTTCAAATAAGCCTCCGGGACCTGCAAGCGATTGGAGGGTCATCCTTACATGGAATAGAGAGCACCCTACCTTAAGACTGCAGGCCTGCAGTAGGGGTGACATCTATATATATACCTCATGCAGTGTATAGGGGCAATGGCACACAGGGTTGTGTGCCATGTTGACTTTGGCTTTTTATGCACCAAGACACGCAGCCTGCACAAGCATTGTGCATGGTCTTGGTGAGTGTTTTCTGGGAAGGCACAATTCATGCTACAGCCCCAGTGGACCCTCTTCAGTACAAATATGTCTCATTACATCGCATACCAATACTACATGTGCCATTACAAGGCGATGTCAATGACAACAACATGCCATTACATCGCAAAATTTTACCACGACTATGCCTTTACCATGCATGCCATTACAACACAAAGGCATGCGTGGTAAAGGTATACTCATGGTAAATGTTTGCAAGGTAAGTGACTCTACCCTAAACCCTAATGTAGTACCCCTGCACAACCCTCCCCCGAACCCCAGTCCTCTCCCTACATTAACACTACACTACCCTGCACCACCCTCAATACTACCCTAAACCACTACCATACACTACAAAAACACCACAACACCACCCTAAACCCTATAACACTACCCCCAGTATTACCCTTCCCCCAGTTCATTCGATACACTCAAGCACTATCCTGCACAACCCCCAACACTACTCTAAACACTAAAATACTACCCTACACAAATACCACAACACTACCCTAAACCCTAAAACACTACCCCAGCACAACCCTCCCCCTTCTCCCAGTCGGGTCCCTACACTCAAACACTACCTTGCACTACCCCCAACACTATCCTAAAACACTAACCTACACCACATAAACACCACAATATTACCCTAAACCCTAAAACACTACCACCAGCACAACCCTCCCCTTTACCCAGTCCGGTCCCTATTCTCAAACACTACCCCTGACACTACCCTAAACTCTAAAACACTACCCCTAGCACGACCCTTCCCCTACCCCCAGTCCGGTCCCTACACTCAAACACTATCCCTGACACTACCCTAAACCCTAAAACACTACCCTAGACTACACAAAGACCACACCACTACCCTAAACCCTAAAACACTACCCTACACTACACCAATATCATAACACTACCCTAAACCCTAAAAAAGTAACCCCACCACTAGCCCTATCCCCCTTACCTTTCTCTCCTAGAGGTCCCTCTCTCCTGGTTCCTGCTTCAAGTTGTCTGCACGGTGCACATCTTTTTGAGGAAACAGACCAGCCTCAGTTTCCTCACAATGATGTTGTGGATCGCCTTTACATCGTATGCATTGTAAAAGCACATGCAATATAATTGCATGCATAATAAAGGCTATGCATTGTTACATCACATGCGCTGTAATGCATGCAATGTAATAACATGCGGGGAAAGAGCGGTACCAGGAGTACCCTCTACTAGCGGCTTACAATGGTGGTTGAAGTTGTGCCAATCGTGGTACCGTTTTAGGAAACAGATTTGGCACTAGGAACCAAGTGAACAAGGACCCTTGGAACTCATAGTTGGAAATCACATCAGGCAAAACGTGGGGGCTCTATGGTAGAAACGATTGAACCACTGGGACTCAATGATAAAATGGATTTGAGTTGTTTCCTTTAATTCAGCTGCCACCGCAGACACTCCTAGCATTTACTTGCATCCACATACAGGCTACAGAGTCATTTTCACATGTCACATTATTCTGAATAGGACCGCCACTATACCATTAGCTTAGTTTTGCATAATTGTCGCTGATTTCTTTCTGAACTCTTTTGCACTTTTGGGGAGCATAATCAAATGTTTAATAATTAGTTATCCATGTTCATGTAATGTTCATCATGATATGTGATATTGTGCAAAGTATTGATTTCAGAGCCTCTTTTATGAGTTCCATGTTATGTAGTATTTGTAACCATCGGCCATGTTTCATATTTAATATGCTGTTCTGAGCTTGTGCTGTTTCGACTGCCTTGGCCGCTCACTTTCTACACGTTCAGCTGTCCTGTTTGTTTGTTTGTTTGTTTTATTGTTTTATAGAGCGCAAACTTGACCCTAGGGTATCCGAGTGCTTTACAAGGGAAACATAGCAGTGTACAATAGGAGGGGAATCGCAATAGTTAAGCGGACACGTATAAAAGCAGTTTACATATAATTGACTCCAGATATGGCCCCCGATTTTATGAAGAGGTAGGATGGTATTTCGAAGGGAGGCACTAGTCTGTATTAGGTCAAGGTCTGTGTATTGGTCAAGGACTGAGAATCGGCAGGAGGCAGCGTTTAGGAGAGGAATTTACCCATAAGGAAGGTTTTGGCCTCCATTTTTGAAGCGTGGCAGATAAGGGATTCTTCTGATGGTGGGCGGGAGGGAGTTCCATATTCTTGGAGCGGATACAGAGAAAGCCCAGTTATACGTTTTATTTTCTTGAACTGTACGGGTTGGAGTAAAAGGTCTCTGGCGGAACGGGAGTTTCTGCTTCGGCCGGATACCACAAGTTTCTGGTCAAGGTAGGCAGGGGAGTTAGAGTATAAAGCTTTGTGTGTGATGCAGGCCAGTTTGAGTTGTATTCTGGCCTCAAGCGGGAGCCAGTTCAAAGCTTTAAGGTGTGGAGCTCTTTGAGCTTGTAGGAAGTCTGGTGGCGGCATTAAGGCTGGCTTTTAGGGGTGCCAGGGAGATCTTGGGTTAGCCTGGGGGAGTGGAACAACTGTATTCCAGTCTAAGTGTGGGCGAATTTTGAGGATCTGCGGTCCAAGAATTCGCACGAAATCGCAAAAAAATCACTGAATTTGCAGATTTTCCCGCGAAGTCGCGGATTTTTTTGCGATTTGCACTCTACTCAACTGGAGTACTTTCTACTGGCTAATCAGTAAGTGCTACCTCGTTGGGTAAATGTAGAACTACATGGGGGTTGCGCTCTAGAAACTCATGGATGCAAAGACCTCCCTCGATTAGTACAGCTAATTTTCCACGGCAGATAATGGGTTTAAGCACACTTGGCCAGCCTTGACCGTGCTCACTAATGTATAGTGCTTTTCCTACACTGCAGCTGCGTAAAGGGCCAGAAGATTTGTCTCCACATCGGCAAAAGCGAATTTGCGATCCGCTATATTCGCGAATTCGTGCGAATTTGCGGATTTTTTTTGCGTGTTCGCGGGGCTTTTTGCATGTTTGCAGGGCGCTTGCAGTGCATCGACCGCAAAGTTACCCATGCGGTCGTACATGGGCACGGCCATCTTGTTCGCATTGCGTATTTCTGTTTCCGGGCACTAGTTGCATGCTCGCTTTGTGCGCAGGGCGCGATTACATGTTCGTGTGCATTTTTTCATGCTGGCGTGGGAAATATCGTGCAAACTTACCCACGTGGTCATCAATGGGCGCGGCCATCTTGTTATTCAGTCATTGCTATGGTTCTGGGCATGCTTTTTCAATCCTATCACTAATCTTTGCAATCCTTTATTTCTTCGAACTTTTTTTGGATCTTTTTTACTCATTATCTATCCCTCTCTTTTTCTACATCTACATTTTGTGTTTTTTTCTACTTTTGGTTACTTTAAAGCTACTTTTTTTAACTCTTTCTTTTCTTTACTTTTTCCCTATTCTTTCCTTTTTTTTTAGCTGTCCAGGACCATGGCAAAGGGAGCCGGGAAGAACAAGGGGAGGGGTCCCGCACCCCATACCCGGCTCCCTTGTGGGCGATTGAGGGGGGAGGATGTGGTGGCCAGGGAGGATTTCAGTGCGGTTGAGGTGGGCGCACTTATATTTTATGTTCAGCGCCACCTCCCAAAGACCGTGGCAGCAGGAGCAGGCCCGATCAAGGGTATGGCCTCCGGGAGCATCCCCAGTGTAGTTCTGTAGTTTGAGGGTCTGTAGTTCGGTGTTCCCAACCCGTTCAATAAAGGTCGTCAGAACTAGACGATTTTGGTATCAGCGAACCGCAAATGACGAGTGCGGTGTGTACGAGTGTTTTTGTCGCAACCGATCTATGAGAAACACTACGTATCTAGGTATTTAGTTTGAACCCTCGGGTTCCATTTTGTGTATGGCAGCCATTTTGTGTGGTCGCCCTCACATAGACCTATGACTATGGCTGGTCCCTGGAACACGTACACTTTAGCTGACTTCTGAATGGCCTGGCCGAACTGAGTCCCTTGCCGAGGGGGTCCTCGCTGAGCCACTTCCTTGTTAAGCAGCTGGTCAGATAAAGATCAAAGAGCAGGACATGCCGAAGTTTACAGTACTCTGCACCCACCTTTCTATCTTGTTTCCAATCTGTTTCTGCTCCTTCCTTTACGACATAATCACTGATTTGGGTTGAGGATTTATGATGGGTTTGCCCGACCTGATCGAACAGGAATATTGGAATTCACTTGGTCATCTCTAGGGGCTGGACACCGGAAAGTGGGATTGTCGTCATGCGATATGTTTGAAATTTCACTTGCTCATTGGCCAGTTTTTATGTAATCTATGCTAGCCTGGAATGTTTGCCTGAAGCGCATTTTTTGGCATAAAAAACCACGCTCAAATCAATGAAGGTGTGCAGTCTCTAGCGAACCACCTGTGTTGTGCTTCGTAGATCTCTGTTCCTGGTTGCAGCCAATAAACTTTGATCTTTGACGTCATCAAGAAGTATCCCGTGTCTCTGTGCTGTAAGACAGGTGAACTCGAAGACATCGGGCATTTTCCCCTGGCGCCGCTGGGTTCTAAAATAACCTGGTTCTTCAGTTGGCGCCCAACCTGGGGCGCCAAATGAAGAACCGTGTTATTTTAGAAATAATAATCTTGGGGGCGTGGCTTGGCGCCCGACAAGCATGGCAGCACTAGGGTGAGTGCTCCGCCGGCATCGGTGAGGACCTGCGGTTCGCATCGCTCTCCAGCTCCATAGGGGACAGGTTCTGCTGTCGGAAGGTTGTGGGCATATATTGAAGCCTTTTTCGACACCCGCTAAGGCTGCTAACATTCCTTTTCGGTCGGAGTTAGTTCGGTCGCGGCCACCATTTTTTTTTTTTTAGTGCAATGCGCATGTACTGGGTGTTCAGCACTCGGCTTGCTCATGCTTTTAGCTTGCCGTTATACAATGCCCCACACAGTGATTTCTTCTTTCAGGCTGTGTATATCTCGGCAATTGGATGCCTACTTTTAACTGCTGCTCCTCTTCGCTGCCTTGTGAGGCATTACCTCCCTTCCTATGAGGCAGCCATTTTGTGATTCACCTCAGCCTCTCTCCTTGTCTTCAAGTTACTGCCTGTATATATCACCGACTGGGATTTGGTTCTAATGCCTTTTCCTCTTCCATGGTGGATGCTTCATACCTCCTGCCTGCAGTTCATTTTTTTTTTTTACTCATTGCATATTACCTGGTTCCTTGCTGTGCACGCATGACGCCCTAAGCCACAGTGTTGACCATAACGATCCTGTCATTTGCATTTACTTTAACACAGGTTTAATTTTTTCCTCATACCTTCCTATTGACTTTCACATTCACCAGCATTCGTGTTTTTTGACAACATATTTACCTGTCCTGCCTGCATTAGGATATTTTCTTCAGTGTTTTGTACCTTATGGGCAGGAACACGGTGCACTCTCTAACTACAAACTCGAAGCATAGCCTTCATAAAAATTCTAAGCTGTTCTCCGGAGTTGCAAAGTTTGAAGCTTCTCAATTCTCTTCCACTCAGGACACACAGCTCACGATGGAACCGTCTGTGACAGTCTTAGGGAAAGCCACCTCCAAGAGACTGAAAAAGGACCCTCCCTCTCCGCCCAAGTCAATACCATCAGTTTCTATGGAGCTTTTATTGGAGGAAATAAGGACCCTCCGTCCTTTTATGAAGAAAACAAGCTCCAAACGGCAAGTGTTGACATATAATTGGTCGCAACTGGATGCAAGGGTCACATCAGTGGAACAGAGTGTTTCATCCTTTTAAGAAACGTCCACCAAAGTCTCCCACTTGCACTCGCATGTCTCTTCCCTTAAGAGGCAAATGGAGGAGCTTGAGAACTGCAACAGGCACAATAATCTGCGCATTTACGGCCTGGTGGAAGGATGTGAAGGGAATGACCCTATCACCTTCTTTAAGTCTTTTCTCCCTAAGTTCCTACATTTGCCATAGGAGACTCTGCTCAATATTCAACGTGCCCATAGACTAGGCCAGATCCCTTCTTCAACTTCAACTCCGTTAGGACCGAGAGAAGTTATTTTGTATTTCTTTGAATATAAGGATTTCTTGAAGGTCTTATCAGCGGCCAGAGCCTCTCCATGGATCACTTGGTCAGGATCTCCTCTGTTCTTCGCGCAGGACTATGCTAAAGCTATAGCGAACCGACGTAAAGCTTTTCTGGACATGAGGGCTGATCTCCAATCAATTGGCGCTAGATATGGACTTTTTCATCTGTGTCTTTTCAAAGTCACCTATAACAACAAAACAACAACATACGAGGATCCTGTGTGTCTTCAAAGTTTCCTGAATTCTTGCAGAGCGACTACCATGGATCTTTCTGGTCCTTCTTCTTCCTTTCCTACCTGAGTCTCTTGATTTCTTATGTGGTTCTTTTAACTTTTGCTCTTTTTTTGCATGCTCCTTAATTCTTGTTGTCATTCCCTATGTTCTTCGCGTTCTGTGAGCCTCTTTGGAGTAATTATATTATAGTTGCAGTTTCTCATGTTGACTCTTTGCATTTGCAGTGATTTCCGGTATTGTTGGTTCCTTTTTTCTTTTTTGTTTTTTCCCTCAAAGTTTTCCTCATGTCTCGGTAGATTCTGAAACCTCATCCTGTGGTGTTCTCCCGGTTGTGTGCCTCGCTGAACCTGGAAGTTCTACCTGGTCCATGTGGTTCCACCCCCCTCCTTTTGCTCCTGGTTTTGCTCCTGGTTTTGTTCCTGGTTGTTCTCCCTCGCCTTCCCCTTTTTGTAGGTATGTTTCTCTTTCACTTTTTTTACATACTTGTTTCCTTACGTGTCACCCTACTCTCCTCCTCTTTTTCTCATTCCTCCTTTTCATTTGTTGTCATCGCTCGTTCTATTTTTTCATCTTCTTCATTACTTTCTTCTTTGTGTCGACTTTTCTATTCACTGAAGATAAGGTTCTTATTTCTTCACTTTTTTTACTTCTTCTTAATACATCTTTCTTTCTTTCCTCTGATTTTTATACTCATCCTTACCTTGTATTGTGTTCTACTAAACTTCCCTTTCTCTTCTTACTTTTTTCACTTGTTCTGGGCTTTCTTCTTCTCATAGGTTATCTTTGTGATTTTGTGCAATGTGTTTATCATATTGTATATCATATTGTATGTCGTTAAGAGTTATCACGTGGAACGTTAAGGGCTTGAATTCTCCCATTAAGAGACAAAGAATTTTATCTCATCCAGCCAAACTGAATGTTGATTTTGCATTTTTGCAAGAAACCCATCTTTCAGATGTTTAATCTTTAAAACTCAGGAGAGGTTGGGTGGGTGAAGTTTTTCATTCTCCTGGTGATGGTAAACTTAACGGAGTAGTCATTTTGTATCGTAAATCCCTTTCTTACTCTTTAGTAACTCAAGAGTCAGATACTGATGGCAGATGGATATATGTCAAATTATCTTTAAGGGGTGTTCCAATCGCTCTTCTCAATGTATATGCTCCCACAGGAGGTGACCCTAGTTTTTGGCACGTGATGGCTACACACATTACCAAATTTATGGATGATACCTTCATTTTAGCGAGAGATTGTAACCAACCTCTTGATCCGTTTCTTGACAGACATTCCAAAGCTTCATTTATTCCTAACAAACCCCACAAACATTTTGTTCAGGCAGTTACACAACACAAGCTTACTGATGCTTTGCGCCATTATAATCCGACAACTAAAGAGTTTACTTTTTATTCACCCTCCCATCACTCTCAGTCAAGGATTGATTATATTTTTGTTTCCCATAATATCGTACAAACTCTCACTAATGCAGAAATTGGTCCCATTTTACTGTCAGATCATGCTCCTGTCTTGATTAATATTTATATTTTGCCTACAATTGTGGGACCGAGGAGGTGGCATTTCAATAACGCCCTCCTTTTAGATCCTAAGTAAAATACATGCCTCTTTTACTAATTGTTTTGATGAGATTTTTGACATTAACGATACTCACTGTATACCCAAGCATACCATTACGGATGCCTTGAAAGCTGCAGCGAAAGACTTCATAATTGGTTTTGTTGCCAAAACACAGAAATTTGCCAGCAAACTTACTGGTGATCTTCTTCAGAAAATCAAGAGATTCGAGCACTCCTATTGTACTTCACATTCTCAAGATAGTTTGACAGCTGTTATTAATGCTAAGATGCAATGTAACAAAAAATCTACAGAATAATCTTCTTTGTATCTATTGAAGTCTAGTGCAAAATGTTATGGGGGTAAGAATAAAGCCGGAACAATTTTGGCTAATTACTTAAAAGTTAAACATAATAAATTAAATATTGAATCTATTTACGATGATAATTCTGATCTTAAACATAAAGATGTTGACATTTTAACTGATTGTTCTCTTTTTAACACAACTCTTTACTCTTCTGATACTCAACCCTTCACCCAATCTTTATCACATTTCTTTTCTAGGATACATAAACCCCAACATTTCCCTCTCGATTTAACCTCTTTGGAATCAGACATATCCCATCAAGAATTACTCACTGCACTTCAACACCTTAAAAAAGACAAGGCCCCAGGGCCGGATGGTTTCACTGTTGAATTTTACCTTCATTTTTCTAAATTACTATTACCAAAATTGCACTCCCTAATAGACTCATTTGTCACATTGGGTAGCTCCTCATGTTCCTTTTCTGACGCTCACATCTGTTGTATACCTAAAGAAGGGAAGGATTCTAGATACTGCAAAAATAACAGACCTATTTCTCTGGTTAACATCGATTATAAAATATTTGCCAAGTCACTTGCAGCGAGGTTAGATCTTTATTTATCTGACCTGTTAGGTACGGAACAGTCCGGATTTGTTAAAGGACGTTTTATAACTGATAATACTAGACTCCTGTTTAACGTTTTGTCCAAATCCTCACGTTTACAGTATCCCCTTTCAGCAATTGCATTGGAACGAAAAAGCATTCGATAGGGTTGATTGGACCTATCTCTTTTCTGCCCTTAAGTGGTTTGGTTTTGGCCCTAAATGTATTTCTTTAATTTCCCTTCTTTACTCCAACCCGCGCGCGGCAGTTTGTGCTAATGGCTTAGTCTCTTCTTTTTTTGACCTAGGTAGAGGCGTTCGTCAAGGATGTCCCCTCTCCCCGTTTCTCTTTAATTTGGCTCTAGAGCCTTCCCTTTCCAAACTCCGCCAAAATCCTAACCTCTACGGTTATCAAACGCCGCATTCTCACATCAAACTCGCCACATATGCTGATGATATTTTACTCTTTTCGTCTAATCCCAATGAATCTATGCCTGCCTTCCTAGGAGAGGTACGTGAATACTCCACAATTTCCGGATATAAATTAAACAATGACAAGTGCGAGATTTTACCTTTAACAAAATTTACTTTTAAACCTGATTTTAATGCTTCTAATTACACTTGGAGCCCTATTCACATTTAGTACTTAGGACTACATGTTACCTCCTCAATTTAGGACACAGTTTCACTCTGTCTGAACAAGTGCATTCAGAAGATATCAGATTTGACGACCAGATGGCATCCTCTTTATCCATCATGGTGGGGTCGCCTTGATACTTTACTGATAAAGACACTAGTGAGACAGTCATTCACTCACTAACAAACACATATAGACACTCATCCACCCATACAGTCCTGTACATATGCTGTCTTCAAAACACATACAAACAGAGAGTCAGTCACTCATGCATCTATGTGCTAAGTAATACCCCCACCAAACCATATAGACACTCATACTGATACTAATAAAAATATCTAATAACCCATATACATACGCATGTAGCTACTTACCAACACATGTAGCCACTTATACACAAAGTGAAACACTAATATATATATTTAAATATTTAAACATAACTCACTAATATTTATTTTTCAGAAAGACACATATTAACTGGATGGTGTCATCAGTGATGTCATGAGTGATGTCACTGACCATGTCATGAGTGATGTAATATGTGACGTCATCAGCAGTGCATTGCACGCGCAAGTTATAGTGAGTCCAACTAACTATAACGTGGAATTTCATTGGTTTTATGTCAGTAAAATTTCCAGCTAACTATAACATGTGTCAAACCTATGGTTTTTTCAGTGAATTTCATAGGTTTTTTAAATGCTACTTCCTAACTATAACGTGTGTAAAACCTATGGTTTTTTCTGTGAATTTCATTGGTTTTTAAACTGCTAATTCAGAAAAATGTCGTGTATGCAACCTATACTTTTGGCAATAAAGTTCTGGCAATATTTTTTTCGAAAACAAGCCGTTTTCTTCACTGTTCAAGTTGCATAGAGACTCCTTGTAAAGCGATACAGAATTCGAAAGTCTGTACCTTGCCTTTTTTTAAACACATTAAAATTTGTCTGTAAATAAAAATAGCCTTACTAAACTTTCGTGCGCGACCCGGTGTGCGCACTCTCGGCAACAGTTGTCAATAAAATGGATATCGCATTTCCAGGCTTTCGTGCGCTACCGAGTGCGCGCACCTGACTATATATTTCGTGAAAACTTTGCAATTTGAACTTTCCAAAAACAGCTCCAGGAGCATATTATAAAGGGCGTTTATCGGCTTTCGATCGTGCGCGACCGTGTGCGCGCAACCGCCTATATATATATTTCGGGAAAAGTTCGCGATTGCAACTTATTAAATTTCTTCATACACCCATCATAGAACTTATACTACTCAGAAGATATATTAAATCCGGATATGTTTCGATTTACTCCTTTTCACGTTTTGAAATTGGACCGCTACTTCCAACCAGATACTATCACCGCGTACACGTCCTGAGACGCGCATGTGAAGTCATGTGACTTGAAAACAACACTTCCACTGGTTCCTAGTAGTTTCTATGCTGCGTCAATACCTACGCCTGCTTCAAACACATGCACAGTTTTGAAACAGCATGGGCCTGAAAGTCACTGAGTGAAATATCATACATTACAGTCAGCCACTTTCAAGACGCATTCCTTCAGAGGAACACTTACCGTTTATCAGAGGTAGATCGTCCGACTCCACCGGAAAACTCCCTAATAAAAAAGACATATATATAAAATGCGGACTAGCCGCTGTATCGTACTAGCAAACTTTAACTTAAAACTCGTTAGAGAAAACAAAAGGAATCAAACAAAATCAATAGGCCACTGATAGGATCTCTTTTTGACCTTGCTAAAATAGAAACATTAGGAACAACCCCTCATGAGAAATATGAAACTAGTGAAACTAGTGAGAGAAACCGAGCTCAACGCCATCTTGCCCCCTTTTAGGCCCCATCACGAACATAGATAGCCCTACATAGCAAAACGTGATCTTATCGCCTGCCCAACTTCAGATCTGACCCCCCCCCCTTTTGCTCTCATGTCCTGTCGGAATGTCCGGCTGTAGATTACAATCACATGTTCCATTTGGGAGGGGAAACGACATCATAGCGACAAATATTAGAAATATACCACACGACAGCAAAATAACAGATTAAAACGTTTTTATTCTTGAACAAAAATATATTAAAACAACTATGGAGAACCATTACGCGAATAGTCCGGAGGCGACACCATGCGCCAAGGCCTGTCCCCAGGATGAACCAAGGAATCCGTTCCTGGGACCGTGGCAAAGAGCAGCCGGTCGCCATCGGCCAGAGAAGGCATGGGCCCGACCCGAGATGTAGTTCTCTTCCCATTCTCTTCCTCTTTCGGCGCCTTGCAGGCCACGAGGGGGGGATGTCTTGCACATGCCTTCGACCCCCACCCTCTCTTCATCGCCTGGTCCGGCCATAACAAATGTCAGCAAAATGCCGTGGGGTACACTGGGAGGAAGAGACGGCACTGACGATAATCTTTCGGCGCCTTGCAGGCCACGAAGGGGGATGTCTTGCATATGCCTCCGACCCCCCCTCTCTTCATCGCCTGGTCCGGCCATAACAAATGTCAGCAAGACGCCGTGGGGTGCACTGGGAGGGACAGGCGGCGCGGACGAGCCTCTCCCGCCTCCCCACGTGCAGGCCCCTCACCTGCACCCCAAACGCTCCACGCACCCGTCAAAGGACTCGTCCACTCTTGCGGTGCAGCAACGCTCCATGCACCTGGCAAAGGACTCGTCCACTGTGCCGGTGCAACGTTGCTTCGCCCGACAGGCTTGAGTCCATCAGCTCCTGCAACCCAGTGACTGCCGGTGGTTGCAGATCTTTCCTTTCAAAATTCTGCCAACAATATTTTCTGAATGGCGTAGCCACGAGACGTTGGCGCTCTCATGCTGACGCCAGCCTCAGTTTGAATGACCAACAATCCGGGGCTCGGCGCGGAGCGCGTAACGTAAGCATAACAGGTCATGTGACTTGTTAAGGCTTTTCATTGGTTTAGAAATATTTTTATGAGCATATTTGACTATTTTATTAAAGACACTACACATAACCTGTTTTTCAAGTTATGTTTAATTTTAAATGAAACGGTTTACATTTTCACTTTTTATTTCCAGTAAATTTGAAAAATAAATGTTTATAGTTCCATATGCTGAAGCACGTCAGCTTCCCACCCTATGTCATACAATTCTGACAAATCGGCATCCTCATCATGTTCTTCATCATCCTCAGGATTTAAATCATCTAAGGGTTCCACTTCCACTGACGTTTCAATGACATGTTCAACAATAAGATCGAGACCAACGGATTGCTCATTATCACTCATGGTTAATGTCCTTATCTTTAAAGAAAGAGAACAACAATGAGATGTTGCAGAGTAAGAGACAAATATCAGACACTATAATAGTAAAATTGTTTAACAACAGTTACATTTTGCAGCTATTATTTAGCCATGTCCAACGATGCTGAGGAGGTGAGTCCTATGTCCAAGTTTTCAGTGAACAGGACCCATCTCTTTTTAACCTTCGATAAGCTTCACCAACTCTGTGTCCCCTGCTCATACTTAAATGTAAAGGAGCAGATTTATGTTAACTGGCGCATCCCCAGAGATGCACCAGTTAATGTGCACCGCTGCTCTGCCACCCATGGTGTGCCGCATTTACAATGTGGAGCACCATTTACTCGCAGTGACAAAATGGCGGTCAACACTTCCTGATTTCCTTCGAATCGAACGTTAACAGACGTCACGTAGCAAAAAAAAATTCCGCTCGCGCGCAGCTCCTCCTTCCCCAAAGTAGCAATGTTGGGCTACTTTTGGGCTGCTTTCTAGTAGGGTTTTTGAGCGTCAGAAAGTCTACAAAAGCCGTCGGCAACGGCCTGGGGTGGAGAACCATTACGCGAATAGTCCGGAGGAGACACCACACGCCAAGGCCTGTCCCCAGGATGAACCAAGGGATCCGTTCCTGGGGCCGTGGCAAAGAGCGGCCGGCCGCCATCGGCCAGAGAAGGCATGGGCCCGACCCGAGATGTAGTTGTCGTCCCATTCTCTTCTTTTTTCGGTGCCTTGCAGGCCACAAGGGGGATGTGACATACCTAATAGTATAACTCATATATATCCGACCTCCCCCTCTCTTCATCGCCTGGTCCGGCCATAACAAATGTCAGCAAGACGCCGTGGGGTCCACTGGGAGGGAGAGGTGTCGCGGACGAGCCTCCCCAGATGGAGGCCCCTCAGCTGCACCCCCAACGATCCATGCACCCGGCAAAGGGTTCGTACTCTGTGGCGATATAGGGACACTCCACGAGCCCAGCAAAGCGTTTGCATACTCTGGCGGTATAGGGACGCTCCACGAGCCCAGCAAAGGACTCTCCCACTGTTGCGGTACAGCGACGCTCCACTCACCCAGCAGGGTCTCGTCCACTGTGGCGGTGCAACGATGCTTCGCCCGACAGGCTTGAGTCCATCTTCTCCTGCAACCCAGTGACTGCCGGTGGTTGCAGATCTCCTAAAAATGGCGGTCGACTTTGCAGGAATGGGTCTGGCGTGAAAAGTTGGCCTGGTCACCTGTTAACCAGAAAATGGGCCCCGTCTTTCCTTTCAAAATGCTGCCAACAATATTATATCAAACTCTGCATCGGTACTTACTTATAAATGCAGAAACAACTCAATTAACACAAATGCTCTTTTCAGAGCCACCTTATATCAAAGCACTTAAACTTCTGATTTATCTCCATTTTCACACTTTTGTAAATAGGTGTGCGCGCCCGAGTGCGCGCACCCCGCAACTTTTTCGAGAAAAAAATATATATATTTTCGCTTTTAAGGACCTTACTGCACACCCTGAGAACCTACGCAGCAAAACAATCTCTACCTTCTCCCCTTTCCATGTTCCAACGCTTTGAAATGACAATATATTTACTCGCAGTGACAAAATGGCGGTCAACACTTCCTGATTTCCTTCGAATCGAACGTTAACAGACATCACGCAGCAAAAAAAAATTCCGCTCGCGCGCAGCCCCTCCTTCCCCAAAGTAGCAATGTTGGGCTACTTTTGGGCTGCTTTCTAGTAGTGTTTTTGAGCGTCAGAAAGTCTACAAAAGCCGTCGGCAACGGCCTGGGGTGGAGAACCATTACGCGAATAGTCCGGAGGAGACACCACACGCCAAGGCCTGTCCCCAGGATGAACCAAGGGATCCGTTCCTGGGGCCGTGGCAAAGAGCGGCCGGCCGCCATCGGCCAGAGAAGGCATGGGCCCGACCCGAGATGTAGTTGTCTTCCCATTCTCTTCTTTTTTTGGTGCCTTGCAGGCCACAAGGGGGATGTGACATACCTAATAGTATAACTCATATATATCCGACCTCCCCCTCTCTTCATCGCCTGGTCCGGCCATAACAAATGTCAGCAAGACGCCGTGGGGTCCACTGGGAGGGAGAGGCGTCGCGGACGAGCCTCCCCAGATGGAGGCCCCTCAGCTGCACCCCCAACGATCCATGCACCCGGCAAAGGGTTCGTACTCTGTGGCGATATAGGGACACTCCACGAGCCCAGCAAAGCGTTTGCATACTCTGGCGGTATAGGGACGCTCCACGAGCCCAGCAAAGGACTCTCCCACTGTTGCGGTACAGCGACGCTCCACTCACCCAGCAGGGTCTCGTCCACTGTGGCGGTGCAACGATGCTTCGCCCGACAGGCTTGAGTCCATCTGCTCCTGCAACCCAGTGACTGCCGGTGGTTGCAGATCTCCTAAAAATGGCGGTCGACTTTGCAGGAATGGGCCTGGCGTGAAAAGTTGGCCTGGTCACCTGTTAACCAGAAAATGGGCCCCGTCTTTCCTTTCAAAATGCTGCCAACAATATTATATCAAACTCTGCATCGGTACTTACTTATAAATGCAGAAACAACTCAATTAACACAAATGCTCTTTTCAGAGCCACCTTATATCAAAGCACTTAAACTTCTGATTTATCTCCATTTTCACACTTTTGTAAATAGGTGTGCGCGCCCGAGTGCGCGCACCCCGCAACTTTTTCGAGAAAAAAATATATATATTTTCGCTTTTAAGGACCTTACTGCACACCCTGAGAAAACCTACGCAGCAAAACAATCTCTACCTTCTCCCCTTTCCATGTTCCAACGCTTTGAAATGACAATATATTTACTCGCAGTGACAAAATGGCGGTCAACACTTCCTGATTTCCTTCGAATCGAACGTTAACAGACATCACGCAGCAAAAAAAAATTCCGCTCGCGCGCAGCCCCTCCTTCCCCAAAGTAGCAATGTTGGGCTACTTTTGGGCTGCTTTCTAGTAGTGTTTTTGAGCGTCAGAAAGTCTACAAAAGCCGTCGGCAACGGCCTGGGGTGGAGAACCATTACGCGAATAGTCCGGAGGAGACACCACACGCCAAGGCCTGTCCCCAGGATGAACCAAGGGATCCGTTCCTGGGGCCGTGGCAAAGAGCGGCCGGCCGCCATCGGCCAGAGAAGGCATGGGCCCGACCCGAGATGTAGTTGTCTTCCCATTCTCTTCTTTTTTTGGTGCCTTGCAGGCCACAAGGGGGATGTGACATACCTAATAGTATAACTCATATATATCCGACCTCCCCCTCTCTTCATCGCCTGGTCCGGCCATAACAAATGTCAGCAAGATGCCGTGGGGTCCACTGGGAGGGAGAGGCGTCGCGGACGAGCCTCCCCAGATGGAGGCCCCTCAGCTGCACCCCCAACGATCCATGCACCCGGCAAAGGGTTCGTACTCTGTGGCGATATAGGGACACTCCACGAGCCCAGCAAAGCGTTTGCATACTCTGGCGGTATAGGGACGCTCCACGAGCCCAGCAAAGGACTCTCCCACTGTTGCGGTACAGCGACGCTCCACTCACCCAGCAGGGTCTCGTCCACTGTGGCGGTGCAACGATGCTTCGCCCGACAGGCTTGAGTCCATCTGCTCCTGCAACCCAGTGACTGCCGGTGGTTGCAGATCTCCTAAAAATGGCGGTCGACTTTGCAGGAATGGGCCTGGCGTGAAAAGTTGGCCTGGTCACCTGTTAACCAGAAAATGGGCCCCGTCTTTCCTTTCAAAATGCTGCCAACAATATTATATCAAACTCTGCATCGGTACTTACTTATAAATGCAGAAACAACTCAATTAACACAAATGCTCTTTTCAGAGCCACCTTATATCAAAGCACTTAAACTTCTGATTTATCTCCATTTTCACACTTTTGTAAATAGGTGTGCGCGCCCGAGTGCGCGCACCCCGCAACTTTTTCGAGAAAAAAATATATATATTTTCGCTTTTAAGGACCTTACTGCACACCCTGAGAACCTACGCAGCAAAACAATCTCTACCTTCTCCCCTTTCCATGTTCCAACACTTTGAAATGACAATATATTTACTCGCAGTGACAAAATGGCGGTCAACACTTCCTGATTTCCTTCGAATCGAACGTTAACAGACATCACGCAGCAAAAAAAAATTCCGCTCGCGCGCAGCCCCTCCTTCCCCAAAGTAGCAATGTTGGGCTACTTTTGGGCTGCTTTCTAGTAGGGTTTTTGAGCGTCAGAAAGTCTACAAAAGCCGTCGGCAACGGCCTGGGGTGGAGAACCATTACGCGAATAGTCCGGAGGAGACACCACACGCCAAGGCCTGTCCCCAGGATGAACCAAGGGATCCGTTCCTGGGGCCGTGGCAAAGAGCGGCCGGCCGCCATCGGCCAGAGAAGGCATGGACCCGACCCGAGATGTAGTTGTCTTCCCATTCTCTTCTTTTTTCGGTGCCTTGCAGGCCACAAGGGGGATGTGACATACCTAATAGTATAACTCATATATATCCGACCTCCCCCTCTCTTCATCGCCTGGTCCGGCCATAACAAATGTCAGCAAGACGCTGTGTGGTCCACTGGGAGGGAGAGGCGGCGCGGACGAGCCTCCCCAGATGGAGGCCCCTCAGCTACACCCCCAACGATCCATGCACCCGGCAAAGGGTTCGTACTCTGTGGCGATATAGGGACACTCCACGAGCCCAGCAAAGCGTTCGCATACTGTGGCGGTATAGGGACGCTCCATGAGCCCAGCAAAGGACTCGCCCACTGTTGCGGTACAGCGACGCTCCACTCACCCAGCAGGGTCTCGTAAACTGTGGCGGTGCAACGATGCTTCGCCCGACAGGCTTGAGTCCATCTGCTCCTGCAACCCAGTGACTGCCGGTGGTTGCAGATCTCCTAAAAATGGCGGTCGACTTTGCAGGAATGGGCCTGGAGTGAAAAGTTGGCCTGGTCACCTGTTAACCAGAAAATGGGCCCCTGTCTTTCCTTTCAAAATGCTGCCAACAATATTATATCAAACTCTGCATCGGTACTTACTTATAAATGCAGAAACAACTCAATTAACACAAGGGCTCTTTTCAGAGCCACCTTATATCAAAGCACTCAAACTTCTGATTTATCTCCATTTTCACACTTTTGTAAATAGGTGTGCGCGCCCGAGTGCGCGCACCCCGCAACTTTTTCGAGAAAAAAATATATATATTTTCGCTTTTAAGGACCTTACTGCACACCCTGAGAAAACCTACGCAGCAAAACAATCTCTACCTTCTCCCCTTTCCATGTTCCAACGCTTTGAAATGACAATATATTTACTCGCAGTGACAAAATGGCAGTCAACACTTCCTGATTTCCTTCGAATCGAACGTTAACAGACGTCACGCAGCAAAAAAAAATTCCGCTCACGCGCAGCCACTTAGGTGCGCGCACGCATGCGCGCCTATAGATATATAATTGACTTTAACTTTAATTTTCTCAACAACTACTAAACGGATTTACACCATTCCAAAAAAGCGTAATCTGCGAGCCGGACTGTACAGTTTTGCCAAATTTCTTATAAATCCATTCACCCGTTCGACCTGTAGCTGAGTCTAAAGGTCCTATGGAAAATAACATGGAGAAAACACGTTTTGGGACCCCCCTTTTATCTCAGCCCCCACTTGACCAATCCCCCCCAAACTTTTAGGGAAAGAGCGCAGCGGACGGAGCCATCTTCTTTGAAAAATTCGCTAAGATTCTTCAACCAGGGCCAAAGTTATTCCAAATAGAATGTTGAGCATTTCCTATGGAAACTAGGTCCTAACTATAACTACCTACTGGCAACCGCCAGTAGGTAATATATATATATATATATATATATGTATATATATATATATATATATATATATATATATATATATATATATATATATATATATATATATATATATATATATATATATTCACTGAAAAAACCATAGGTTATAGACCATATATAGTTAGGAATTCGCATTTACAAAACCTTATTTTACTCACACAAAACCATTGAAATTCCATATATAGTTAGTTGCACTAACTATATATCGCGCACCCGCAATCCACTGCTGATGATGTCACATATTACATCATTCATGACATGGTCAGTGACATCACTGATGACATCACTGATGACATCTCAAATGACATCACTGATGACATCTCAAATGACATCACTGATGACATCACTGATGACATCTCATTTGACATTACTGATCACATCACTGATGATATCATTCATGTGATAATACGATGAACCTCTTCAGACTCTAATATAACCTTAGATACAATCAGTGTAAACAGACACTCACAGACTGTCACTCATCCATGGAGTTACTCACACACCTAGTCAGTCAATCAAAGAATCAATCACACCTCCATTTCCTCAACTATACAGTTATACAAACTTTACTTATTCAAACATATACTAACACATATTAACTCTCTTATACAATCCCTGATACAAGTTCACAATGATCCATACAGCCACTCACACATTCACTGGCTCTTATGCACAGTTATTTATATATGTCAACTCTCACATGTACTGTGTTTTACATATGTACTTACTTTGACATGTAGCACTGAGATATCCATTCACTCACCAATACACTCATGCACACAGTCAACCGCCCATACAGCTGTTTCCACATGCACTTTTGAAACCATACATCTAGTGAATCAACTGCTCACACATCTATGCACAGAGTCATACACCTCCCAGCCACCCACACACACACTCAGTCTCCCATACAAATACTTGGGCAACCAATCAATAACCCATATAGTTACTCATATAGCTACTTATCAACACATGCAACAGTTTACAGAACAACAGACATAATGATGCACAAATTAAGACAGTTTAGTCACTAACCCATGCACTCAGTGAGACACATTTAATCACTCACTCATACAGTCAGTCATGCACCTACTAAATCCTTCATCCAGACACTTATACATCCACTCATTCTTCAATATGTAAGACATATTTTAACTTTACAGAAACATACAGTCACTGGATGTTGTCATCAGTGATGTCATCAGTGATGTCATTTGAGATGTCATCAGTGATGTCATCAGTGATGTCACTGACCATGTCATGAATGATGTAATATGTGACATCATCAGCAGTGGATTGCGGGTGCGCGATATATAGTTAGTGCAACTAACTATATATGGAATTTCAATGGTTTTGTGTGAGTAAAATAAGGTTTTGTAAATGCGAATTCCTAACTATATATGGTCTATAACCTATGGTTTTTTCAGTGAATTTTCAAGGTTTTGTAAATGCTAATTCCTAACTATATATGGTCTATAACCTATGCTTTTTTCAGTGAATTTTCAAGGTTTTGTAAATGCTAATTCCTAACTATATATGGTCTATAGCCTATGGTTTTTTCAGTGAATATATATATATACATACATATATAAACATATATCATCTGTATATCTATATAAATACAAACATAAATGCATGCATACATATACTTATATGCATTTTAGGGTTGTTAGGGCGTTTTCGTGTGTATTATGTTGCTTTTTTAGGGCTTTTGGGTCAATTAAGTAGGGTTCCCGGAGCCTAGGGCTGAGGGGCCGGTTCAGTTTCGTGCGTATTGGTGTTGGCAAGGTTTTGAGGGATTTTGGCGGTTTTTGGTCGAGATTTGGCCGTTTTATGGCTTTTTTTGTGTTTGCGGGGGAACGTATTCGGGTTGAAATTCGTCCCCGTTCCAGTGGATGGATTGGGCTGATGTTTGGTGAGATGTTAGGGAATCGCTGGAACTAGTGTCCAGCCAAGTTTGAAGCGGATCGGAGCAGTGGAAGTGCTTTAAAGAGCAATTTTTGTGCGGAGTAGCAAATTGTCATGTTATTCAATGGGAGTTTTTGGTGCGCATGGAGAAGGTGAATTTGGGGTGTTCCAGTTGCGCTAGAGGGACGGGGCTTGGGTGAGCTGTAGGGAGAGTGGATCGGCAGGTGTGCCGAATTTTTGGGATTTGTTGGCCGAAGGGAAGGGTGTGATTGGGCAAAGTCGATTTGGTGAAAACGGTGCGTTATTTACATGAAAGTTGAAAAAACACTAATAAAAGCAAAGCTAAAAAGCCACCTCATTACAAACAGAATGGCTTTAACTTAAACGAGGGCGAGATCTATTGCATTTTCAATGCTTGTTTACTTTGGTTCCATCAAGAAGGCATTCAGATGTGTCACACATTTGCCATAAATTCTGAATGTTAGCACTCTAGTTGCACATTAGATCACTGTAGTAAAGCTACTGCTCACCAGGGACGTCTGCTGCTGGTATTCAAAGTGCATGTTTCAGTCTGCATGTCAGAATTTTTTTAATGAAATAGAAGAGGATTTGAGAAGTCACTCAAAATGATCCCTAATTTTTCTTTCTGAAGCACTAATCATACTTTCTATGGCAAAATTAACCCCCTCATGTTGTTCCTTTTTAAATTGAGTGTTTTCAGACTTACCACTTCATTCCAATCAAGATGGCTTCTGGTGTGCCATACTTTTGTCATAAGTAAGACTGTTAGCGCTCTAGTTGTTCTTTAGAACACTCTGGGACATTCTGTCATTGGGCTATACTTGGGGTACATCTGGGTGATATTTGGGCTACATTTAGGCTCTTTTGTCTCTGGTGGCCATCTTGCGAGACTATGTCAGAATTTTTTAATGAAATTGAAGAGGGTTTGAGAAGTCACTCAAAATGTGCCCTAATTTTTCTTTCTGCAGCACTAATCATAATTCATATGGCAAAATATACCCCCTCATTTTGTTCCTTTTTAAATTAAATGTTTTAAGAGTTACCACTTTATTCCAATCAAGATGGCTTCAGGTGTGCCATACCTTTGTAATAAGTAGGACTGTTAGCGCTCTAGTTGTTCTTTAGAACACTCTGGGACATTCTGTCATTGGGCTATACTTGGGCTACATCTGGGTGATATTTGGGCTACATTTGGGCTCTTTTGTCTCTGGTGGCCATTTTGGGAGACTGCATGTCAGAATTTTTTAATGAAATAGAAGAGGATTTGAAAAGTCACTCAAAATGTGCCCTAATTTTTCTTTCTGCAGCACTAATAATACCTTCTATTGCATAATATACCCCCTCATTTTGTTCCTTTTTAAATTAAATGTCTTAAGAGTTACCACTTTATTCCCATCACGATGGCTCCAGGTGTGCTATACCTTTGTAATAAGTAGGACTGTTAGCGCTCTAGTTGTTCTTTAGAACACTCTGGGACATTCTGTCATTGGGCTATACTTGGGCTACATCTGGGTGATATTTGGGCTACATTTGGGCTCTTTTGTCTCTGGTGGCCATTTTGGGAGACTGCATGTCAGAATGTTTTAATGAAATAGAAAAGAATTTGAGAAGTCACTCAAAATGTGCCCTAATTTTTCATTCTGCAGCACTAATCATACTTTCTATGGCAAAATATACCCCCTCATGTTGTTTCTTTTTAAATTAAATGTTTTAAGAGTTACCACTTTATTCCAATCAAGATGGCTTCAGGTGTGCCATACCTTTGTAATAAGTAGGACTGTTAGCGCTCTAGTTGTTCTTTAGAACACTCTGGGACATTCTGTCATTGGGCTATACTTGGGCTACATCTGGGTGATATTTGGGCTACATTTGGGCTCTTTTGTCTCTGGTGGCCATTTTGGGAGACTGCATGTCAGAATGTTTTAATGAAATAGAAAAGGATTTGAGAAGTCACTCAAAATGTGCCCTAATTTTTCATTCTGCAGCACTAATCATACTTTCTATGGCAAAATATACCCCCTCATGTTGTTTCTTTTTAAATTAAATGTTTTAAGAGTTACCACTTTATTCCAATCAAGATGGCTTCAGGTGTGCCATACCTTTGTAATAAGTAGGACTGTTAGCGCTCTAGTTGTTCTTTAGAACACTCTAGGAGGCTGCAGTAGAACACAAAGGAATCAACTGACAGTCTCTGTCCTTGTTGGATGTACATGTTTTACTGAGAATGTCAGACTTCATTTTCACATGACTGAGAAAGATAATGTGAATTTACAGAAAATATGCTTTCAGTTTAGCTTATAAATCCCCTTCCAAACCACTGTGGGAAAATCATGAGATATTAGTTTTCTTTCAAACAATATTCATGATATCACAGCAGAAGGTTTTTTCACATGGTAAAATCACCTTAGAACCCACCACAATTCCTAAAACGAGTATGGTACCATCAACAAATGATTTATAATGTAACTAAAGTCCTAAAACCCTCTATTAACTACAATGCTTTTTAATGAGGTGCTATCATGTATATTGGTCCCAAGATAACTGCCAACACTTCTTGGATGAAGTGCTGACAGCCAATCAGATCAGATGTGTGGTTAGGCTCCGCCCAGATATATATATTTTTTTGAACCTAAATTACTCAAAATCCACTGGAGCACATATATTGAGACCTAGCAAAGGCACATCAGGCTAACAGTCCCTACAATTTTGCCAAGTTTCGTGCAAATCCATTCAGCCGTTCGAGCTAAAAGTGAGGCCAACCGCCCTATGGAAATTAACAGGGGAAAAATGCGTTTTGGGACCCCCCTTTTTTCTCGGCCCCCCCTTGATGAAACCCCCCCAAATTGTCAGGGGCTGCTCAAAAACAAAATGTTCCATTTTCCTGAAAATTTCAGCCAATTCCGTCCACAAACGCCAAAGTTATTAGACATAGAATTTTCAAAAATCCCATAGAGAAAAAATCCTAACTATATATACCTAGTGGATTTTGAGCATTGTAGTTAATAGAGGGTTTTAGGACTTTAGTTACATTATAAATCATTTGTTGATGGTACCATACTCGTTTTAGGAATTGTGGTGGGTTCTAAGGTGATTTTACCATGTGAAAAAACCTTCTGCTGTGATATCATGAATATTGTTTGAAAGAAAACTAATATCTCATGATTTTCCCACAGTGGTTCGGAAGGGGATCTATAAGCTAAACTGAAAGCATATTTTCTGTAAATTCACATTATCTTTCTCAGTCATGTGAAAATGAAGTCTGACATTCTCAGTAAAACATGTACATCCAACAAGGACAGAGACTGTCAGTTGATTCCTTTGTGTTCTACTGCAGCCTCGTAGAGTGTTCTAAAGAACAACTAGAGCACTAACAGTCCTACTTATTACAAAGGTATGGCACACCTGAAGCCATCTTGATTGGAATAAAGTGGTAACTCTTAAAACATTTAATTTAAAAAGAAACAACATGAGGGGGTATATTTTGCCATAGAAAGTATGATTAGTGCTGCAGAATGAAAAATTAGGGCACATTTTGAGTGACTTCTCAAATCCTTTTCTATTTCATTAAAACATTCTGACATGCAGTCTCCCAAAATGGCCACCAGAGACAAAAGAGCCCAAATGTAGCCCAAATATCACCCAGATGTAGCCCAAGTATAGACCAATGACAGAATGTCCCAGAGTGTTCTAAAGAACAACTAGAGCGCTAACAGTCCTACTTATTACAAAGGTATGGCACACCTGAAGCCATCTTGATTGGAATAAAGTGGTAACTCTTAAAACATTTAATTTAAAAAGAAACAACATGAGGGGGTATATTTTGCCATAGAAAGTATGATTAGTGCTTCAGAATGAATAATTAGGGCACATTTTGAGTGACTTCTCAAATCCTTTTCTATTTCATTAAAACATTCTGACATGCAGTCTCCCAAAATGGCCACCAGAGACAAAAGAGCCCAAATGTAGCCCAAATATTACCCAGATGTAGCCCAAGTATAGCCCAATGACAGAATGTCCCAGAGTGTTCTAAAAAACAACTAGAGCGCTAACAGTCCTACTTATTACAAAGGTATAGCACACCTGGAGCCATCGTGATGGGAATAAAGTGGTAACTCTTAAAACATTTAATTTAAAAAGGAACAAAATGAGGGGGTATATTATGCAATAGAAGGTATTATTAGTGCTGCAGAAAGAAAAATTAGGGCACATTTTGAGTGACTTTTCAAATCCTCTTCTATTTCATTAAAAAATTCTGACATGCAGTCTCCCAAAATGGCCACCAGAGACAAAAGAGCCCAAATGTAGCCCAAATATCACCCAGATGTAGCCCAAGTATAGCCCAATGACAGAATGTCCCAGAGTGTTCTAAAGAACAACTAGAGCGCTAACAGTCCTACTTATTACAAAGGTATGGCACACCTGAAGCCATCTTGATTGGAATAAAGTGGTAACTCTTAAAACATTTAATTTAAAAAGGAACAAAATGAGGGGGTATATTTTGCCATATGAATTATGATTAGTGCTGCAGAAAGAAAAATTAGGGCACATTTTGAGTGACTTCTCAAACCCTCTTCAATTTCATTAAAAAATTCTGACATACAGTCTCCCAAGATGGCCACCAGAGACAAAAGAGCCTAAATGTAGCCCAAATATCACCCAGATGTACCCCAAGTATAGCCCAATGACAGAATGTCCCAGAGTGTTCTAAAGAACAACTAGAGCGCTAACAGTCTTACTTATGACAAAAGTATGGCACACCAGAAGCCATCTTGATTGGAATGAAGTGGTAAGTCTGAAAACACTCAATTTAAAAAGGAACAACATGAGGGGGTTAATTTTGCCATAGAAAGTATGATTAGTGCTTCAGAAAGAAAAAATAGGGATCATTTTGAGTGACTTCTCAAATCCTCTTCTATTTCATTAAAAAAATTCTGACATGCAGACTGAAACATGCACTTTGAATACCAGCAGCAGACGTCCCTGGTGAGCAGTAGCTTTACTACAGTGATCTAATGTGCAACTAGAGTGCTAACATTCAGAATTTATGGCAAATGTGTGACACATCTGAATGCCTTCTTGATGGAACCAAAGTAAACAAGCATTGAAAATGCAATAGATCTCGCCCTCGTTTAAGTTAAAGCCATTCTGTTTGTAATGAGGTGGCTTTTTAGCTTTGCTTTTATTAGTGTTTTTTCAACTTTCATGTAAATAACATGCATCTGTATGCATATAAGTATATTTATGCATGCATTTATGTTTGTATTTATATAGATATACAGATGATATATGTTTATATATGTATGTATATATATATATATTCACTGAAAAAACCATAGGCTATAGACCATATATAGTTAGGAATTAGCATTTACAAAACCTTGAAAATTCACTGAAAAAACCATAGGTTATAGACCATATATAGTTAGGAATTAGCATTTACAAAACCTTGAAAATTCACTGAAAAAACCATAGGTTATAGACCATATATAGTTAGGAATTCGCATTTACAAAACCTTATTTTACTCACACAAAACCATTGAAATTCCATATATAGTTAGTTGCACTAACTATATATCGCGCACCCGCAATCCACTGCTGATGATGTCACATATTACATCATTCATGACATGGTCAGTGACATCACTGATGACATCACTGATGACATCTCAAATGACATCACTGATGACATCACTGATGACAACATCCAGTGACTGTATGTTTCTGTAAAGTTAAAATATGTCTTACATATTGAAGAATGAGTGGATGTATAAGTGTCTGGATGAAGGATTTAGTAGGTGCATGACTGACTGTATGAGTGAGTGATTAAATGTGTCTCACTGAGTGCATGGGTTAGTGACTAAACTGTCTTAATTTATGCATCATTATGTCTGTTGTTCTGTAAACTGTTGCATGTGTTGATAAGTAGCTATATGAGTAACTATATGGGTTATTGATTGGTTGCCCAAGTATTTGTATGAGAGACTGAGTGTGTGTGTGGGTGGCTGGGAGGTGTATGACTCTGTGCATAGATGTGTGAGCAGTTGATTCACTAGATGTATGGTTTCAAAAGTGCATGTGGAAACAGCTGTATGGGCGGTTGACTGTGTGCATGAGTGTATTGGTGAGTGAATGGATATCTCAGTGCTACATGTCAAAGTAAGTACATATGTAAAACACAGTACATGTGAGAGTTGACATATATAAATAACTGTGCATAAGAGCCAGTGAATGTGTGAGTGGCTGTATGGATCATTGTGAACTTGTATCAGGGATTGTATAAGAGAGTAAATATGTGTTAGTATATGTTTGAATAAGTAAAGTTTGTATAACTGTATAGTTGAGGAAATGGAGGTGTGATTGATTCTTTGCATGACTGACTAGGTGTGTGAGTAACTCCATGGATGAGTGACAGTCTGTGAGTGTCTGTTTACACTGATTGTATCTAAGGTTATATTAGAGTCTGAAGAGGTTCATCGTATTATCACATGAATGATATCATCAGTGATGTGATCAGTAATGTCAAATGAGATGTCATCAGTGATGTCATTTGAGATGTCATCAGTGATGTCATCAGTGATGTCACTGACCATGTCATGAATGATGTAATATGTGACATCATCAGCAGTGGATTGCGGGTGCGCGATATATAGTTAGTGCAACTAACTATATATGGAATTTCAATGGTTTTGTGTGAGTAAAATAAGGTTTTGTAAATGCGAATTCCTAACTATATATGGTCTATAACCTATGGTTTTTTCAGTGAATATATATATATATATATATATATATATATATATATATATATATATATATATATATATATATATATTACCTACTGGCGGTCGCCAGTAGGTAGTTATAGTTAGGATTTTTTTCAATGTTAAATCTCAAAATTCTATTTGGAATAACTTTGGCACCGGTTGACGAATCTGCCTGAAAATTTCATGAAAATGGCCTCGTCGAGCTCCGGTCCTTCCCTGAAAGTTTGGGGGGGATACAATAAGCGGGGGCCGAGATAAAAGGGGGGTCCCAAAACGCGTTTTCCCCATGTTAATTTCCATAGGGCGGTCGATTTCACTTTTAGCCCGAACGGCTGAATGGATTTACACCAAACTTGGCAAAATTGTAGGGACTGGTAGCCCGATGTGCCTTTGCTATGTCTCAAGATATGTGCTCCAGTGGATTTTGAGTAATTTAGGTTCAAAAAAATATATACATCTATAGCAGCGCACCGGTGCGCGCACCAGGCAGCGCTCCGGGCGCGTGACGCGAGGTGCGCATGGAAAGCTGATTGGCTCTCGGGTGTCTGTAAACATTCCAAACAGTCCAGAGCGGTCGCCATCTTGTGTCTCGGTAAAATCGAGACATAAGAGGTGGCTAAAACAAAGTGGGAACTGACCATAAGGCGTCAGGGATAGACCCCTTTGACCCCCTAGGTTTGATGTGGGGGCTATAAAAGGGCCCCGCGGGGCATTTAAAATATATATTTTTTTTCGTTTTGCGCGGGGGAAGCGCTCGGTGCGCGCACCAGGTAGCGCACCGGGGAGCGTAAAATGAGGGAAAAAGATGACAGAGTTTTAAAAAAATGAAGTTTTTATTTAGAAATTGGAGGTAGTTCTTAAAAGAACTTTTTTTTTTCTTCTTTTTGTTGTTTTATATTTTTTTTGTGTTTTTGGAACTTTTTGAACTTTTTTTGGCTTTTCAAAACAGTTTTATATTTTTTTTTGTATTTTTTAGGAGGAGAAACAAAAAAAGGGAATTGAAACTGGCTCAACTGGAGCAAAAAAACAAAAAAACCAAAAAATTATTTCTTTTTGGGGCACTTGTGATTATCACCTGCAAGGACGATGAGCTTAATACTTTGTTCCCCATAGGAGATAAGCTTGCCACAAGCAGTACAAGTAATTTTAAAATCAGCAAATCTCGGCTGAATGCAAGGCATCACCTCAGATGTTTCTGGTTGCGAGGAAGTGGGTTGGTTTCTTTGGGAGGGGGTCCTTGATGACTGGGGGAGGTTACTGGCCAGTTCCCGGAACTCTGCACGAGAGTAGTTGTTTGGATGTTTTCTTGTCATGTGCCGAATCATGGTATAGTTACCAAAAGAATATTTCTTGTTTGGGTTGCCCCGTGAAAGTTCATCATTGCAGATGAGGCAAGTCACCTTGGGAGCATTCACCTTTTTTTTCCCCTCTGGAATTGAAAAAAACTGCCAAACAATGTGTGGTTTGGGTTTGTAAGGTGTATTTTCTTCTGGCAGCCATCTTCTTCTCCCCTCCTCCTCTTCCTCTTCCTCCTCCTCCTGTTCTTGACCACCAATATAATTTGGAGCTGGTCCTCTTGGTGGTGGTGGTGGTGGTGGGGCAGATGCACCAGCTGATGCTACTACTGAAGCCATTATTTGGAGCAAAAAAGTAGAGAGAGCAACAAACAGGTCTTCCTCAGTCAAAGGACAAAGTCAGAATAAGGAAAAAAGGTGGGGTCTTTCATCATTTAGAAAAAAAAACTGTCCTGAACCAATGAGAAGTGTTATTTTCAGGTCACAAGACCAGGGGCTTCATCATTATGAAACTAAAACTGTTATGAACCAATGAAAAGTGTTATTTTCTGCTCACATGACCCGACGCGCTTACGCTACGCGCACGGGGGCGCGCAGCGTAAGCGCGTCGGAAGTTTACGTTTTGCGATCGTATTCGCTCGAGTACTTCCGGGTGCGCTTACGCCGTGCGTATCACGCGGTCGCGGCTACGCGATACGTCACGATCATGTTTTCGTTTGCGATATTGGCGCTCACGAGACGCTCCCCGGAGCGCGCCCGGGGGCGCTTTTCAGAAATACGCTTTTCGGGGCGCACTCCGGGGCGCGCTCTGGGAGCGCTCCCCCAAAAATAAAAAAATAAAAAATGGGATAATTGTAGAGACAGGTAGCCCTATTCTGAAGTGGTTTGTAAAAAAAGTAACTTTATGAAAATATGTATTGTGCTACATTGGGCTTAATATATGTTAGAGCCAAAATGTAGCCCAAATGTAGCCCAAAGTAGCCCAATGTAGCCCAAAGATGGCCACCAGAGATCAAAAATTGTAAATGTAGCCCAAAATTCAACTAGATGTAGCCCAACTGTAGCCCGATGACAGAATGTACCAGAGTGTTAAAAAGAACAACTAGAGTGCTAACAGTCTTATTTATAAAGTGAAACTTATAGTTAGGAATTAGCATTAA
Source organism: Lissotriton vulgaris (assembly GCF_964263255.1). NCBI lineage: Eukaryota > Metazoa > Chordata > Amphibia > Caudata > Salamandridae > Lissotriton > Lissotriton vulgaris. The sequence continues at coordinate 2,120,962,487 of NC_141691.1, forward strand.
AAAAACCTTTGAAATTCACTGAAAAAAACCATAGGTTTCACACCAGTTATAGTAAGGAATTAGCATTTAAAAAACCTATTAAATTCACTGAAAAAACCATAGGTTTCACACCAGTTATAGTTAGCTGGAAATTTTACTGATATAAAACCATTGAAATTCCCACGTTATAGTTAGACGGACTCACTATAACTTGCGCGTGCAATGCACTGCTGATGACATCACATATTACATCACTCATGACATGGTCAGTGACATCACTCATGACATCACTGATGACACCATCCAGTGAATATGTGTCTTTCTGAAAAATAAATATTAGTGAGTTATGTTTAAATATTTAAATACATATATTAGTGTTTCACTTTGTGTATAAGTGGCTACATGTGTTGATAAGTAGCTACATGCGTATGTATATGGGTTATTTGATATTTTTAGTAGTATCAGTATGAGTGTCTATGTGGTTTGGTGGAGGTATTACTTAGCACATAGATGCATGAGTGACTGACTCTTTGTTTGTATGTGTTTTGAAGACAGCATATGTACAGGACTGTATGGGTGGATGAGTGTCTATATGTGTTTGTTAGTGAGTGAATGACTGTCTCACTAGTGTCTTTATCAGTAACTACATATGTTTTAATCTAGTATATATGAATATTGATGTATATAAGTGAGTCTATGTGAGAGTAAGAGATTGTAAGATTTCCTGTTTAAATAAGTATGTGTTTCTATAAGTGATTGTTTAAGAGAATAAATATGTGTAATTTTCAGTAGAAGTAAGGTGGAAGTGTGTGTATAACTCTATATTCAAATAAATGGTTGTTCAATAGTTTATTTGCAAGTGTGAATATGTGTGTGAGTAACTTTTGGATGAATGTCGGTGTGTAACAGGATGTATAGGTGTATCTCTTCATATGATGAGTGAGTATATGTATGAGTGACTATATAGAACTGTTGGTGAATGAGTGGATGTGTATATAGATAGTGGAAGTACAGAATTGCTTGTTGTAACTGATATAGGTATGTCCATTTTTTAAAAATTTCAGTTTCTATTTTTGAATATGTGTGTCAAGGGTTACTTTACACTGAGAGGAGGTCTGTGACTGTGTCACAAGGATGGTGTCATCAGTGATGTCATGAGTGATGTCACTGACCATGTCATGAGTGATGTAATATGTGATGTCATCAGCAGTGCATTGCACGCGCAAGTTATAGTGAGTCCGACTAACTATAACGTGGGAATTTCAATGGTTTTATATCAGTAAAATTTCCAGCTAACTATAACTGGTGTGAAACCTATGGTTTTTTCAGTGAATATATACATATATATAAATATATTACCTACTGGCGGTCGCCAGTAGGTAGTTATAGTTAGGATTTTTTTCAATGTTAAATCTCAAAATTCTATTTGGAAGAACTTTGGCACTGGTTGACGAATCTGCCTGAAAATTTCCTGAAAATGGCCTCGTCGAGCTCCGGTCCTTCCTTGAAAGTTTGGGGGGGATACGTCAAGCGGGGGCGAGATAAAAGGGGGGTCCCAAAACGCGTTTTCACCATGTTAATTTCTATAGGGCGGTCGAATTCACTTTTAGCCCGAACGGCTGAATGGATTTCCACCAAACTTGGCAAAATTGTAGGGACTGGTAGCCCGATGTGCCTTTGCTATGTCTCAAGATGTGTGCTGCAGTGGATTTTGAGTAATTTAGGTTCAAAAAAATATATATATGTATAGGCGCTCTCCGGTGCACGCACCGGAGTGCGCTCCTGGCGCGACACGCGACTTGTGCGCAGAAAGCTGATTGGCTCTTGGGTGTCTGTAAACATTCTAAACAGTCTGGAGCGGCCGCCATCTTGTGTCTCGGTAAAATCGAGACACAAGGGGTTTGAAAAAAAAAGGGGCAAATGACCATAAGGGGGAAGAGTAGACCCCCTCTGACCCCCTAGGTTTGATGTGGGGGCTAAAATAGGGTCCTGCGGGGCATTACATTTTTTATTTTTTTTTTCGTTTTGCGCGGGGGAAGTGCATGGTACGCGCACCGGGAAGCGAAGCACGGGGAAAATCCAGGACCATATTAATGAAGGCCTTGCGCTGCCAGTATTGCGCCGCCTGTGCGTCAATTTTTGTGACGCACCAGCGGTGTAAAAAAATGCGCATTGTTACGCTATATTTAAAAAGTGACGCATCTATCTAGATGCGTCACTTTTTAAATATAGTGCAACGAGGCACTTTTTTTACACTGCTGGTGCGATGCGTCACTTTTCTGTGCGCACTCCTTATGACATTCCAGATGTGTCATATTTAATGTATGACGAATCATGTTGCAAGGAGTTACAGATACGTCAGTATTTCTGACATATCTGTAAACATGAAAGTGACGCGAGGCAGGCGCAAGATTTTGACGCAACAGCATCCTAAAAGTGACGCAGAGAAATCTCATAGATTTCAGTACGTCGTTATTACCAAGCTTTTTGCGGGGGATTGCCCCCTCTGCATACATTATACCTGACGCAGATATAATGTGGCGCAGAGTTTTAAAAAATGACCCATGTACCTAGATGTGTCACTTTTTAAAAATAGCGTCAGGTATAATACATGCAGAGGGGGTGTTCCCCCGCAAAAAGCTTGGTAATAACGACGCAGTGAAATCTTTGAGATTTCACTGCGTCACTTTTAGGATGCTGTTGCGTCAAAATCTTGTGCCTGCTTCACAGCAGACCTTTCACATGGTACTTTTTCCATGTGAAAGGACACATTACTGGAGTTGCGTCACTTTTGTGACGCACTCCAGCAATGCGTTACTTGGAATGTCATAAGGAGTGCGCACAGAAAGGTGACGCATCGTACCAGTGGTGTAAAAAAATGCGCCTCGTTGCGCTATATTTAAAAAGTGACGTATCTAGGTAGATGGGTCACTTTTTAAAATCAAGCGCCACATTATATCTGCGTCAGGTATAATGCATGCAGAGGGGGTGTTCCCCCGCAAAAAGCTTTGTAATAGCGACGCAGTGAAATCTTTGAGATTTCACTGCGTCACTTTTAGGATGCTGTTGCGTCAAAATCTTGCGCCTGCTTCACAGCAGACCTTTCACATGGTGCTTTTTCCATGTGAAAGGACACATTACTGGAGTTGCGTCACTTTTGTGACGCACTCCAGCAATGCGTTACTTTAGTGTTTACAGATACGTCAGAAATACTGACATATCTGTAACTCCTTGCGACATGATTCCTCATACATTAAATATGACATATCTGGAATGTCATAAGGAGTGCGCACAGAAAAGTGACGCATTGTACCAGTGGTGTAAAAAAATGCAACTCGTTGCGCTATATTTAAAAAGTGACGCATCTAGGTAGATGGGTCACTTTTTAAAATCCTGCGCCACATTATATCTGCGTCAGGTATAATGCATGCAGAGGGGGTGTTCCCCCGCAAAAAGCTTTGTAATAGCGACGCAGTGAAATCTTTGAGATTTCAGTGCGTCACTTTTAGGATGCTGTTGCGTCCAAATCTTGCGCCTGCTTCACAGCAGACCTTTCACATGGTGCTTTTTCCATGTGAAAGGACAAATTACTGGAGTTGCGTCACTTTTGTGACGCACTCCAGCAATGCGTTACTTTTGTGTTTACAGATACGTCAGAAATACTGACATATCTGTAACTCCTTGCGAATTGATTAGTCATATATTAAATATGACATATCTGGAATGTCATAAGGAGTGCGTCCAGAAAAGTGACGCATCGCTGTTTTCACGTAGCGATGCGTCACTTTTCAGAAATGAGGCCTCCAGTTTATTCACTGTGTCACCTCTACGACCCTTTCTTGCGCCAATACGTCCCTTTTGCATACATTACACCTGAGGTAGGAATAATGTGGCACAGGGGTTTACAAAGTGATGTATTTACCAAGAAACGCCACTTTGTAAATATGAATAAATAAGGTGCATTTTTTATTGGAATGTTGTGTCACAAAAAGTGATGCTTTGGTGGCGTTAAAGTGACGCATGGCTTCATAAATGAAGCCTTCTACCTTCAACTCCAGCAATGCATCTTTTCTTATCCTTCAACACTCCTGTTCTTTTTCAACATTTTCATTGAATATCAACATTCCCCATATTCACTCTTCTTCTCATAACTTTCTTTTCTAACACTCACCTTCTTTCATTCCTCCTACTTCACTTCTTTTTTCCTCTCATACCTTTCTGTTCTTTCTTACTCATTCTCCTTTCAAATATCAATGCACTATATTTCACTTACTCTTCATGTTTTTAAGAATATAGCTCTTTGATGAGAATTGGAGGTAGTTCTGAAAAGAACTTTTGGTTTTCTTCTTTTAACTGAACAGGAACAAAAACAGGGAATGGAAACTGCTCAACAGGAGCAAAAAGAAAACAAAAAAAATTAGGGGTGGGAAGGGCAGCGATGGTTCTCCAATGCTCTAACCATGAGCTGGACACTTTGCTCCCCATAGGTGAGGAGTTGATTGCAGTATCTGCATCTGAGGACACCATGGTTAAAAGCAGGTTGTATGTTTGGCACCTGCTCCTGCGATTGCCCTCTCCCAGAAGAAGTTGCTCCTCCGGTTGATGTAGAGGCCCCATCTCTGGGAACCTCTTGTGCCAGAGCCCTGACACTTTCCCGGGCAAAATTCTGGGGGTGCCTCCTCTCCACATGTCGGATCATCGTAAAGTTCCCAAAAGAGTACTTTTTTTGGGGGTCACCCCGTGACAGGACCTGTTTGCAGATCCTGCACTCCACTTTTGGTGCATTCACCTTCTTCTGGTCAGCTGGAATCTTAAAAAATTTCCATATGAAATGTTCCTTCACCTTTGGGGTAGGAGGCTCTTCATTGATGAACTCAGGTTCATCCTCACTGCTGGATTCTCTGGCAGCCATGGTAAATCACAAAAGATCCAGGTGCAAAAAACAGGTCTTTCAGTCACAAAAGTGAAAGAAGAAGTGAAGGAAATGGGTGGGGATTTCATTCATTGTAAAAAAACTGTTAGCAACCAATGAAAAGTGTTATTTTAGGGTCACATGACCCGACGCGTTTACGCTGCGCGCTCCGGAGCACATCCGGGTGCGTTTACGCAGCGCGATCGTAGGCGCTTCCGGGGCGCAAACGTGGCGCGATTGAAGGCGCTTCTGGGTGCTTTTACGCGGCGCGAACGTAGGCGCTTCCGAGGGCACTTACGTTGCACGCCGAAGTGACGTCATCAAACTTTTACAGAAATGCATAATCATTTTCCTTATAAAAAAAACTGATTTTATTTGTATGGTACGAAATGTTTTGCATTATTATTAACTTTTTATTCATATTTTTTTTCACGAACGACAGTAGCGCTCTGGGTGCGCTTTCAGGAGAGCTCACCGGAAAGCTTACCGGAGAGCTTAGCTGAAAGCTTCCCTGAGCGCGCACCCAGAGCGCAAAAAAAAAAATTATATAAAAAAAAAAAGAATACTTACAAAAAAACAGCAAATTGTAAAAAAAAAAATGGTTAGAAACTCGATATAGAAAGGAATTAGCATTTAAAAAACCTATGAAATTCACTGAAAAAACCATAGATTTCACACCAGTTATAGTTAGGAAATAGCATTTAAAAAACCTATTAAATTCACTGAAAAAACCATAGGTTTCACACCAGTTATAGTTAGCTGGAAATTTTACTGATATAAAACCATTGAAATTCCCACGTTATAGTTAGTCGGACTCACTATAACTTGCGCGTGCAATGCACTGCTGATGACGTCACATATTACATCACTCATGACATGGTCAGTGACATCACTCATGACATCACTGATGACACCATCCAGTGAATGTGTATCTTTCTGAAAAATAAATATATTTTATATATGTATATGTTAAGGTCGATGGAAGAATAAATGTTTAAATAAGTGTCTAAATGGATGTTTTTTTTTTTTAAATTGATTGGTTAACTGGCTTATTAAGTGTATCTTAGTGAATACATATATTAGCGAGTAATGTTTAAATATTTAAATATATGTATCAGTGTTTTACTTTGTGTACAAGTGACTGCATGGGTTGGTGAGTAGCTACATGTGTGTGTATATGGGTTATTAGATGTTTTTTTAGTATCAGTATGAGTGTCTGTATGGTTTGGTGGGGTGTTACTTACCACATAGATGCATGAATGCAAAACTCATTATTTATATGTGTTTTAAAGACAGCATATGTGCAGGACTGTATGGGTGGATGAGTGTGTATATGTGTGTGTTAGTGAGTGAATGCCTCTCTCACTAGTGTCTTTATGAGTAACTACATATGTTTTAATCTTGTATATATGAGCATTGATGTATATAAGTAAGTATATGTGAGAGTGAGAGATTGAAAGAGTTCCTGTTTAAATAAGTATGTGTTTCTGAAAGTCATTGTTTAAGAGAGTAAGTATGTGTAAGTTTCCTTAGAAGTAATGTGCTAATGTGTGTATAGTTGTATATGCAAATAAATGGATGTTTATTAGTTTATTTGCATGTGTGAGTATATGTATGAGTACGTTTTTGATGACTGTCGGTGTGTAACAGAATGAATAGGGGTATCACTACATATGATGAATGAGTATATGTATGAGTGAATACATAAAACTGTTGGTGAATGTGTGAATTTGTATATAGATGGTGAAATTACTGAATTGGTTGTTGTAACTGGTATGGGTATATGCAATTTTTTGAAAATGTTAGTTTCTATTTTTCAATATGTGTTTCAAAGGTTACTTTACAGTGAGAGGAGGTCTGTCACTGTGTCACAAGGATGGTGTCATCAGTGATGTCATGAGTGATGTCACTGACCATGTCATGAGTGATGTAATATGTGATGTCATCAGCAGTGCATTGCACGCGCAAGTTATAGTGAGTCCGACTAACTATAACGTGGGAATTTCAATGGTTTTATATCAGTAAAATTTCCAGCTAACTATAACTGGTGTGAAACCTATGGTTTTTTCAGTGAATATATATATATATATATATATATATATATATATATATATATATATATATATATATATATATATATATATATATATATATATATATATATATATATATATATATATATATATATATATATATATATATATATATATATATATATATATATATATATATATATATTACCTACTGGCGATAGCCAGTAGGTATATTTAGTTAGGATTATTTGTCTATGGAACTTTTGAAAATTCTATGTCTAATAACTTTGGCGTTTGTGGACGGAATCGGCTGAAATTTTCAGGAAAATGGCACATTTTGTTTCTGAACAGCCCCTAAAAATATGGGGGTGTTCGTCAAGGGGGGGCCGAGAAAAAAGGGGGGTCCCAAAACGCGTTTTTCCCATGTTAATTTCCATAGGGCGTTTGGCCTCACTTTTAGCTCGAACGGCTGAATGGATTTGCACAAAACTTGGCAAAATTGTAGGGACTGTTAGCCCGATGTGCCTTTGCTGGGTCTCAATATATGTGCTCCAGTGGATTTTGAGAAATTAACGTTTTAAAAAATTTATATATCTGTGACAGCGTCCCAGATAGCGCTCCAGATCGCGTACTTTTCGCGTCACGGAGCTTTGCGAAGCGATGCTGATTGGCTCTCCGGTGTCTGTCAACATTCTAAACAGTCCGGAGCGGCCGCCATCTTGTCTCTCGGTGGGATCGAGAGACAAGAAGAGGTGAAAAACGAAGGGGGAATTTAATGAAAGGGGGCAAGGTAGACCCCTCTTGACCCCCTAGGAATGATGTTGGGGTTATTAAAGGGTCCCGTGGGGAAAATTAAAAAAAAATGTGATTTTTCACGGTAGAAACGCTTCTCGGTTCACAAACTAACGGCTGAATGGATTTGCACGAAACATGGCAAAATTATACGGACTGTTAGCCCGATGTGCCTTTGCTGGGTCTCAATATATGTGCTCCAGTGGATTTTGAGAAATTAACGTTTAAAAAACAGGTATATCTGTGACAGTGTCCCAGATCGCGTACTTTTCGCGTAACGGAGCTTTGCGTAGCGAAGCTGATTGGCTCTCCGGTGTCTGTCAACATTCTAAACAGTCCGGTGCGGCCGCCATCTTGTCTGTCGGTAGGATCGAGAGACAAGAGGAGGAGAAAAACGAAGGGGGAATTTGATGAAAGGGGGCTAGGTAGACCTCTCTTGACCCCCTAGGAATGATGTTGGGGTTATTAAAGGGTCCCGTGGGGAAAATAATAAAAATTTGATTTTTCGAGGTAGAAGCGCTTCTCGGTTCGCAAACTGGTAGCGAAACGTGAATTCGCCATTTTGTGTTTCGATTTCATTAAATTACTAGGTATAAGGGGGTACGGGAGACGTATCCTGACCCCTTTTGTTTTCTGAGGGTGGCTGAGGAGACTCATATATGTTGATACATGTCTTCCAGCGGCTGTGCGTGAGCGTTTTTTTTTGTTGTTGCGTGACGTCTGTTAACGTTCGATTCGATGGAAATCAGGAAGTGTTGACCGCCATTTTGTCACTGCGAGTAAATATTTTGTTTTAAATAATTGTTATAAATTAATCCTTATTGATAAACATTGTCTGCGCCATCTTGTCTTTTTTGCAATGCCACACTTTTGTTGAGCACGGCAACCATTTTAGATGCCTTGACCAGACCCACTCTCTGCACGCCGCCGATCCTCAGCATGGCTCCTCACCCTCGCAAGCATCTCCCCCACGCACTGGTCACCCCCGCTCTCTCTCTCATGCATGGGCCAGAAACCTCCTCCCATGTGCGCTGCTCTTCCCTGAGAATCACACCCTGTGCCCGCCCGACACCACCCTTTCACCCTATTCACTACCACACCCTCTGACACTCTTCTTCCTCTGTGTCCGATTGTTCAGGCCGGTCCCAGGCTATCACCTTGCCCTGCAGATGTAGTTTATGGCCCCAGCTGTAGAGAATCACCCCTCTTCAAAGGAGTTACAGTAGATCTGTCACACCACACGCGTTCCTACTATCTGATAACCATCCTGTAATGTGCTTGGGGAGGGGATTCTCACTGTGAGGGTGTGTGGGACCGAGCCTGAAGCGGAAGATTCCAGGGATGCCTCTTTGTACATCAAAGTTTTTACAATTATGTGTCAAATTATAAATATATAGTACTCCAACAAAGTAGGATTATAACACTTTAATAACTTTTAAATATATAGAACGCAACAAAAACAGTAAATACATTTAAACATTTTTTTGAAAAAAAGCAACAATGGTCAGTAGCTGTGTTTTGTGCGAATAGTCCCAAGGCAGCACAACGTGCTGAGTTCTGGAGGGCACCCAGGTGATGTTACCTGGGTGCCGCACTGGTTTTTGGTATCCTACAATGCAGCTCCGAAAAACGGCGTGGGGCGTCCCGGGGGGTGCGCGGGGAGGCCTCGTCAGTAGCGGTCTGTTGTGCGAATAGTCCCAAGGCAGAAGAATGTGCTGAGATGTGGATGGCACCCAGGTGATGTCCAGTAAGTTGTTGCACTGGTTTTGGCATCCTACAATGCTGCTCCGAAAAACGGCATGGGGCGCCCCAGGGGGGGGGGGGGGGGGAGGCGGCGTGAACGGGTCTCCCCAGGTGGAGGCTCGTCGGCTGTACTGGGGCGCCCCTTTACCGTTTCAGTTGCCATTCCGCCCGCTTTTTCTACACTGTGCCTCATCCGCCATTCAGCTGTTTATCGCCCGCTCTTGCGGCTACAGCGTCTCACTCCCCATGTAGTTGAGTTGCGCCCACTCTTGCGGTGCAGCGATAGGCGGCTGAAACAGGACTCTTAAAATGGCGGACGGCTCTTCGGATTTGGGCCTGGTCCACTAACATGGCCCTGGGACACCTTGGAACTCGGACGTCCCCTGAGCCTTGAAGATTTTACAAAAGTCTTGGGGGCTCCCGACTCCTGCAGGCTTCCGGTGGGGAGGGGCTGCCATGATTGCTCGCGGAATGACCACGACGGAGCCACGAGATGGTGGTGCTCTCAGGCTGACGCCAGCTTTAGTCTGAAACATCTAGAAACAAGGTGAGGCTTTCATCGTTTGGGAAAAAAAAATGTTTTAATCCAATGAAAAGTGATATTTTTAGGTCATATGATCAAGCCTTCCATCATTAGGAAACCAAAAGTAAAATGAACCAATGAAAAGTTTTATAAAGAAATCACATGACCTGTTATGCTTACGTTACGCGCTGCTATAAAAAGCGTAGAAAATCCGTTGGCACGTGAGGCGGAGTCAGTAGCGGACCGATGTGCGAATAGGCCGAAGGCAGCACTACGCGCTGAGATCCGGATGGCACTGAGGTGGTGTCCAGCAAGTTGCACTGGTGTGGCCATCCTACAATGCTGCGCCGAAAGTCGGCGTGGGGTGCCTGGGGGGGGGCAGGTGGCACAAACTGGCCTCTCTCGCCTCCCCAGGTGGAGGCACCTGATGTGCAGTGCGGCGCCCCTTATCTTTTCACTCGCCGTCCAGCAGAGTTGCGCCCGCACTTGCTGCTACAGTAGGCCGAAGGCAGCACAACGCGCCAAGATCCGGATGGCACCGAGGTGGTGTCCAGCAAATTGCCGCACTGGTGTGGCCATCCTACAATGCTGCGCCGAAATTCGGCGTGGGGCGCCCCGTTGGCCTGTGAGGTCGCGTCAGTCAGTGGGGGCTGTTGGAGAAAGCAATGTGATGCTGTGCGTCGCCCCCAAGATGGAGGCTCCTCGGCTGCAGTGGGGCGCCCCTTGGTGTTTCACTCGCTATCCAGCTGAGTTGCGTCCGCACTTGCGGCTACAGTAGGCCGAAGGAAGCACAACGCTCCGAGATCTGGATGACACCGAGGTGGTGTCTAGCAAGTTGCCGCACTGGTGTGGTCATCCTACAATGCTGCGCCGAAAGTTCCATGGTCCGGCGGAACTTTTTTCCTTTTCCTTTATGCATCTTGTCCCACAATCCGTTTAACCTTTAGACATGACCAGGTCCCTGAATGTGTGCAGGGGGATGCTATTGATTGAATCAAAATGGCGGCTTCACACAAAGCTGACTCAAGCGTTGCTGGTGATGCTATACAGACAAAAAATGGTTTTCAGTTTGTACATTCTTCAGGATTTTTCCATCCAAGTCTGCTTGAGAGTTTGTAGAACAATGGCTTTAGATCTTGCCCTCCCCTCTTTTGACTGTTGGTCTTGTTGCCTATGTCTTCTGTTGTCATTTAACTGAACCTTTTTTGACTGCCGAAAGGGGTTCTGGTCCGACCGCTGGTTGGTGGAGATATTTTGACTATATCCTGGACCTGCCCGGCCTCGGCCAAAATGGCGCCGGTATAAATGGGACTCGTACCTCCTTGTTGTGTACTGGTTGCACAACCTTGATATCACGAGATACGTATGCAGTTTTGAAGCACATGGCGGGCGGGAATGAGAATTGATTGAATATTTCGACATCCCTATTGATATTAAGTTCTGATGTGTTATTGATTACTGTACTATTGAAAGTTCGAATTAACGTCACCCATGGTACTTGCCCGCAAATGTATATCTAGATAATTTTATTGTAAGTGGCCCTGTCGTATTTTAATTACAAAATGTACGTCCACCGATTCCGCAACTGTTAGACACCTTAGTTCTTGCAACCTAATGGCCCGCTCGTTGCGTTCCTCTACAGTGTAAATGTCTCCTCATCATATACGATTCCAGTTTGCTTCGTGGCCGGCCCACGTGGTTATAGGCCCGTATTTGTATACTGACATTTTCACAATAAAGGTTTTTAAAACAAAACATGGCAGTAGTATTTACATTGGTAAAGTTTTTAATTTTAGTCACTGTTTTCAAATCAGTAAAAGGCAAGTGAAATAAAGAAGTCCAATTACATGACGGATAAAAGGTATAATACGCAGGAACGCAGTAAAGATAAATGGTCAAGGGCTGTTGTGTTTTTTACTCCTGCAACATAAAGTGATCGATAAGAATCTGATATTCGGGCGTATCGGCGACTAAGACAGCAGGCCGAGCATCTTTTGCTCAACGGCTCCGTCATGGGACGAATAAACGCCCTTTTGCTAGAAAAAGGAATATATTTTACTTGCAGGACAGTTGTAAATTTTCCGGGAAAATACATTAGCCTGGAACATTATAACATATATGTTTAAGAAAAAATAATGTTCGAAAGCAATAAAAAGCGTATTTTTTAGGTCATTTGACCAAGCCTTTCATCATTAGTATAACAAAAGTAAAATGAACCAATCGTATCTCTGTCGTGGCCATTCCACGAGCAATCATGGCAGCCGCTCCCCACCACAAGCCTGCGGGAGTCGGGGGCCCCCAAGACTTTTGTAGAATCTTCAAGGCTCAGTGGACGCTTTCGAGAATGGGGCCCAAGCCCTAGCAGACAAGCGTCCGAGTTCCAAGGTGTCCCATGGCCATTTTAGTGGACTACGCCCAAATCTGAAGAGGCGGCCGCCATTTTGAGAGTCCTGTGGCAGCCGCCTATAGTGGCATCGCAAGAGCGGGAGCAACTCAACTACATGGTGAGCGAGATGCTGTAGTCGCAAGAGCGGGCAGTAAACAGCTGAATGGCGGAAGAGGCACAGTGTAGCAAAAGCGGGCGGAATGGCAACTGAAACGGTAAAGGGGCGCCCCACTACAGCGTGTCTTCAGGTCAAACGGATTGTGGGATAAGGTCCAGAATGGAAGAGTCATCAAAAGGCAAAAAGTTCCACCGGACCCCGGGAGCCGGCCGCCTATGTCGGGGGCGATCTTAGGCCACGCCAGGGGCAACACGACTTGGGGAGGGGGCAGAAGTCAAGCGCACCCTCCCAGTCCGTGCCACCACACCGTATGTTGAAAATCTGAAGCCATCGTTCTACAAACTCTCAACCAGCCTTGTATGAAAAATCTTGAAGAATGTACAGACTGAAAACCAGTTTTTGTTTGCATAGCATCAGCAGCTATCAGAGTGCATGAGTTTCATGCTCGATCGATTGACCTAGCCGGATCAGGCACCAAAAAGTATAAAATAGTTATGTAAATAGTTATTTATTAAAATGTTTTACCCTGTTACTTTGCTGGTGTGTTGTATATATTTATAATATTTGCATAGAGTTTATCGTTATTTTGGGCGGGGTGGGTGGCGGAGCCGAGCTGTCTTGCAGCCATCATGGTGTGGAGCTCAGTTCATCTCACTAGTTTCGTATTTCTCATGAAGGGTTGTTCCTAATGTTTCTATTTTAGCGAGGTCAAAAAGAGATCCAATTAGTGGCCTACTGATTTTGCTCGATTATTTTTTTTTTTAACACGATTTTTCACTATCTGCAAAGACTAAACAGAGTATTGCGGCTTTGTGCTTGTTAGTAAATAGAGAATGAACCAAAGAGAATAAATTCTAAAATAGTAAATGCTTGGATAACAATCAATCAAATGGAGAGACAAGCAGGCACGACGGATTACAACGGGGGCAAAGGCCTGCGTTAACTACCCTTCACTATCTGCAAAGAGAGAGTACTTCTAAGAGAAAAGAGAGGGGGGGGGGGCAGCGTTTAAAGCACATCAGCATGCATAAACACGAAAATGTTTTTACCTATCACGTACTTGACATTTTAAAGCTTTTGATATTTGCTATTAAAAAACCATTGAAATTCACTGAAAAAAACATAGGTTATAGACCATATATAGTTAGGAATTAGCATTTACAAAACCTTGAAAATTCACTGAAAAAACCATGGGTTATTGACCATATATAGTTAGGAATTAGCATTTACAAAACCTTATTTTACTCGCATAAAACCATTGAAATTCGCATATATAGTTAGATGCGCTAACTATATATCGCGCTCCCGCAATCCACTGCTGATGATGTCACATATTACATCATTCATGACATGCTCAGTGACATCACTGATGACATCACTGATGACATCTCAAATGACATCACTGATTACATCACTGATGACATCTCAAATGACATCACTGATGACATCACTGATGACATCACTGAAGACATCTCAAATGACATCACTGATGACATCTCATTTGACATCTCATTTGACATTACTGAGCACATCACTAATGACATCATTCATGTGATAATACGATGAACCTCTTCAGACTCTAATATAACCTTAGATACACTCAGTGTAAACAAAAACTCACAGACTGTCACTCATCCATGGAGTTACTCACACACCTAGTCAGTCATGCAAAGAATCAATCACACCTCCATTTCCTCTACTATACAGTTATACACACCTTACTTATTCAAACATATACTAACACATATTTACTCTCTTATACAATCCCTGATACAAGTTCACAATGATCCATACAGCCACTCACACATTCACTGGCTCTTATGCACAGTTATTTATATATGTCAACTCTCACATGTACTGTGTTTTACATATGTACTTACTTTGACATGTAGCACTGAGATATCCATTCACTCACCAATACACTCATGCACACAGTCAACCGCCCATACAGCTGTTTCCACATGCACTTTTGACCCATACATCTAGTGAATCAACTGCTCACACATCTATGCACAAAGTCATACACCTCCCAGTCACCCACACACACTCAGTCTCCCATACAAATACTTGGGCAACCAATCAATAACCCATATAGTTACTCATATAGCTACTGATCAACACATGCAGCAGTTTACAGAACAACAGACATAATGATGCACAAATTAAGACAGTTTAGTCACTAACCCATTCACTCAGTGAGACACATTTAATCACTCACTCATACAGTCAGTCATGCACCTACTAAATCCTTCATCCAGACACTTATACATCCACTCATTCTTCAATATGTAAGACATATTTTAACTTTACAGAAACATACAGTCACTGGATGTTGTCATCAGTGATGTCATCAGTGATGTCACTGAGCATGTCATGAATGATGTAATATGTGACATCATCAGCAGTGGATTGCGGGTGCGCGATATATAGTTAGCGCATCTAACTATATATGTGAATTTCAATGGTTTTATGCGAGTAAAATAAGGTTTTGTAAATGCTAATTCCTAACTATATATGGTCTATAACCCATGTTTTTTTCAGTGAATATATATATATATATCCATACATATATACATATATATACATATATACATATATATACCAGATCTCTCAAGTACTTTGAGCCTCATGGCTTTTGGTCTTTATTTTGCTGTTGGTGTTTTTTATGTGTCTTTTGGGCTCTGCTCCCCACCCCCATATCATCCCCAAATACTCTGTGGATGTTCAATATAAGGTAATTATTCAGATCTTCTTATAAAGTGGTGCATGCTTTCTGAAGCATATTTATGCTTGTTAGTGTCATAATATTTTTCCAATAGAGTTTCATAATCATGTTTACGATTCGGATACCTAGTTATAGAATGTGTCTTTGAGGAACAGCGCGTGTAAGCCAAAGGGTTTCCGCTTTGGTTTAGCCCTGACTACACCAGTGCTGACTGAGTGTCAACATCTCCTGCACTCCAGCTGCCATATGAATGTGACATATGTATTTGTGATCACACTGTCACTTCTTTACACTGCATAAGTGATTACTGCTGCCTCATGCAGCTGTGAGAAGTGTTCATTAGCCCATTACAAAGAAGGACGTCCATCAAATATTGTTTTTGCATTTATGTAGCGCGTACTCATCATTTGTACTACACTACCACACGGTGACCGGCCGGCCCTGCCTCAAGTCACGTGCTGTTGCTGACTGTTGCATTGCATCAGTGATGCCACACTCTTACTGCCCCCAGAGACCATAACGATCTAAACTCCGTCCGTGGGTACTTCAGAGACCAAAACACCAGAGACTCTGAGCCTGAAACCTTTAAAATAACACACCCCTAGGGGCCTTAAACCACCAAACGCTTGAAACCGTCAGCGCTGTACAAAGAAAGTAGAATAACAAAATGCTGCAGTATACAGAGCAGAAATTTTAAACAGCCCTTAAAGTATAATGTCACAGCCGGGTCCGGCCAGCCCAAAATCTTAACCACATCATTCGGTGAATGTGCAATCTGAAAAAAATCCACGCACAGCCCCAACCCAACCTAACCCCGGCACCCCTGACACCGAACTAACGGCCGCCACAGCCACACCAGTCAACGATCAACATATCAGTCAGAAAAATGAAAGAATATTCATTTTATTCCACGAGATTCATTCATGGTTATGAGAAGTCCGTCTCACCTGGTGCAGCTGTTGCCAGACCAACTAAAGGCTCACAACGTCGTCCGGCCTGGTCGTTTAACGGCAATCACAAGATGCGGCCGACCGGCCGTGGTGCGGCGGGTATGCTGGGGCGGGACTGATTGAGGCGAATGCGTGCGAAATCAAAACTGCCACAGTCTGAAAAAAATCTGCGCAGTGCGGAGTGCGCACGCTGCCGCAGCCACGCTCAGCCCCAACCCCCGAGAACCAAAATCCAGCCCTGCCCTGCCCAACACCAACAGTGTCCCGCGGCCCGCCCACTGGGACAGAGGTGACACTGCATATATATTCCAGCCGCGAGTGAGAGGTAAGTGAGAGAAGAACAGAAAGAATCTGAGCCAGTAATTGACGACCGAAAGTGACCTTGGTTCGATCAAGTGAGTGACATGCAGAGTACAGAGTTGCAGACATACAGTGTCTCCAGAGTCCGGATTCGGACGAGAAATACAACACTTGAGTTTGTCCCGTAGCGATAGTGAAGCAACTTTTACGTGCACGTTGTACCAGAGTGTGTAGACCCGGCCCTGGTAATTAGGTGCCGGTGCTTAGCACCTGCGAGCACCGGCACAAATTAAGCACTGAGTTAGAGCCTTCTGTGAATACCAATATGGTCGTAAGTTTAGGATTTGTCTTAAGTTAGTTCTGTGAATCTGGCCCTTTATCTGCTTACGATTAGTATCAGTTCTATGTCTGCATGTCACCCAAATCTTCAACAAATCCCTAGAGTTAGCATCATTCCCAGCCATATGCAAGGAAACTGTGGTTTTTCCACCACTAAAAAAAACAGGATTGGAAATCTACAAACCAGCAAATTACCAACCAATCTTGCAGCTACCATACTTATCAAAAGTATTGCAGAGATTGGTCAATAAACAACTGACCAACTTTCTAGAAAACAATGACCTCTTAGACCCCTCTCAGACAGGGTTCAGAGCTGACAACAACACAGATGCCACATCACTTGCTATGTCAGATAACATTAGATCCTTGGTGGGCCAAGGCAGAGCCGTGGTACTGATCCAGCGGCGTACCAACAACAGATACTCCAATACCATATACTCACCTGGGCCCATGTTATTTTAGTATGTTATGTTAATAAGCACTTGTAGAGCGTACGTACACCCATAGGTTTCATGGCGCAAAAACTGAAGACTGTTGTTGCAGAGTTAATAGACATAAGCTTGCTCAAAGAACCATGTTTTTAAAGCCTTCCTGAAACTAAGAGGGTTATCACAATTTCTGAGTGCCAGGGGGAGAGAATTCCAGAATCTGGGGGCCAGATGAGAGAAATGACATCTTCCCTGTCGTTTCTGTCTAAAAGACAAAGTGGTTAGCAGGAAGAGATGAGCTGAACGGAGACTGCGCAGAGGAGAATGCTTAGATATCATACTGATGATAAATCTGGGGTTATTGCCATGCAACGCCTTGAAGGCTAAGCATCCAGTCTTTAATGCTACTCTCTGGGCTATCAAGAGCCAGTGGAGCTTTACCAGACCAGGTCTGGCTGACAGCTATTTGGGTTGTTGTTTATGAATCAGTCTTGCTGCCTTATACTGGACTATTTGAAGTCTTTTTTGTAGACCAACTGGCAGACCGAGATAGATGGAATTTGAGAAATCAAGCCGTTAGAGTATGAGGGCTATCACCACCTGTATTATAGCTGAGTAAGTCAGCAGTTTTGCGATTTTCCGTAGTTAGTGGACGCTGGAGGAGATCACGGCTCCCACCTGTCCATGAAGCGAGAGGTCGGCGTTGACGATGACCCCTAGGCTTTTCACTGAGGAAGAGGGGGTGGGCCCAAGTTCTACCAGCCAGAAATGGGTGCCCCAGCTATTCTCACTTTTCCCAGGCAAAAACAACTCCGTCTTGCCTGGGTTGAGTGTCAGGTGGTTCACATCCATCAAGCACTGGATGTGAAGCATGGTTGCCTGGAATTCAATTGCGGCATTATGGGAGCCAAGTGGAAGTATGATCTGAAGATCATCAGCATAGTTGAAGATGGTGATGTTTCTGTTTCCTAATGAGTAAATCAACGGTCTTAAATATAAGTTGAAAAGCAGCGGGGACAGAGAGGAACCTTGTGGGACCCCACAGGTAGAGGTAAGCTTGGGGGCGGTAACATTTCCAAGCCTTACTGCTTGAGTGCGGTCGGCAAGGAAGGATTCACTCCAGCCAAGTGCAGGTCCACGCAGGCCCGCGTGCTCGACACAGTTCAACAGGATGGTGTGGTTGACCGTGTCGAACGCGGCCGACAGGTGTAGGAGCACCAGAGCATGATGGTCGCCCCTATCTGCGTTTGCTCTGAGAGTGTCCAAGACTGCAAGGATCACAGCCTCCGTTGAATGCGCCGGGCGGAAGCCAGCTTGGTTTGGCTCTAGATAGTCCGAGCGTTCAATGAAGCTAGACACACACCTGGCTACATGGGCCTCTAGTATTTTTGCCAGGAAAGGGAGGAGAGAGACAGGGCGGTAGTTGACAGGGTTGCTAGGATCAGCCCCTGTTTTTTTATAAGGGGAACTACCGTTGCATGCTTAAAGGCACTGGGAACCTTGCCTTGGGCAAGTGATTCATTAAGAAAAGGAAGCACGCTCTGAGGCAAGACGGTAAATATCTCTTTCAAGACGTGTGGAGGACAGTATCATTGGGTGATCCCGATTTGACACAGATCGTAAGTTCTGATAATGTTTTAGGACAAATGGGTTGAAGGGCATCTAATATGCATTGGTTGCTAGAAATATCATCTAGTGGTTCCCAGTTTATGGTATTGGGGAGACTAGCTTTAATGGAACAGATTTTGTACAGAAAACAATCATTCAGAGAATTACAAAGTTCTTGAGTGGGGGTCTGAATAGGCGAGGTTCTGGCATTGTTACATAAATCTTTCACTATTTTAAAGATTTCTTTGGATTTGTTGTGGGCATTGAGTAATTTTGTAGAGAAGTAAGCCACTTTAGTGGTCAAGATGGCTTTTTTATACTCTCTACGGGCGGCAGAAAAGTGTTCTCTGTCTTCGATTGAGTATCTTAATCTCAATTTTCTCTTGGTTTGGCACAACTCAAGTTTTTGTTTTTTGAGGTCGGTGGTAAACCATTTGTGGGCATCTATAGCTACTGGAAGTAATTGTGAATCGTATCAGTGATGAGCTGACCAGATGCATGGGGAGATTAGCGGAGTGGAGAGTGAGATATTGTGGGACCAAATATGATCCAGAATATGTCCCTTTTCATGAGTGGGGTTGTGTAGATGCTGGACTAGGTTCAGATGAGATACAAGTTCGGATAGTTTAGCTGCGTGAGGTCCCCAGAGACATCATTGAAACAGAAGTTCAGGTCCCCGATCAGGAGCACCTTTACGTAGTTTATCACTAGTGTGGCCATTTGTTCAGTTAGGGAAGTAGGGAAGATTGGCATTGCCTGAGGGGGACAGTAGATTAGAACCATCACCAAGGAACCTGTATCCATGTCAAGTTTTATGATCATATTCTCTACCTCCGGGAGAATGAGGAAGGTCATGGTGGTAAATTTAAAGTTTTCATTAATTATGGCAGCGACCCCTCCTTCCGCCTTCCCAGGCGTCCGTTTAACCTCGCTCTTCTCTTCCTACGATCTCCACTCTCCTCCTGTGACCCTCACACTTTTCCTCCTGTGTTCCTTACTCTCTTCCTCCTGCGATCCTCAATCTCTTTCTGTAACCCACACACTCTTCCTCCTGTTACCCTCACTCTCCTCCTGTGACATTCACTATCCTCCTGTGACCCTCACACTCCTCCTTCTGTAACACTCAGAGCATATGTAGAAGGAGTTAACGCCACCAAATCGTCCATTTTTCCAATCGCCACATCTGTTAGCGATGTCTAGCAAAAATGAGATGCAAGGCAGGCTTTTACAAGATATTTACAAGGGATTTCCGGTCTGGCTGTACTTTCTAAAAACAGCTGCTAAGGCCCGTTAGCTGCTGGCTTTTAAGACCTGAAAAAAGGTGGTCTTAAAAATGGTAATAAAAACAGAGTACATAAGGGAGACTACCCCAGAGACTCATTTGCTAACCTACTGATGCCCTGGAGGTACTACTCTTGCAGCTCGGAGCCCCAAGAAGACCACCACAATGCCGACCACCACTGCCTCCAGGACCACCACAGAGACAGCATCCAACAAGAAAGCCGGTCTATTGTCAATGCACCACCGTGATGGACCTCACATCAGAGGATGTTATAGCTCACTACAGGCTGGAAAGGAGCTACATACTCCCCTTACTGACACAGAGAGCCCCCAGGCTGTAGGCACCAACACAGCGTATCACCGAAATCCCTCCACAGACACAACTGCTGGCTGTGCTTCACAAGTTGATGCAATAGAAGTCCCGGGCACACATGAACCAGGTGATAAACCCCTGATGGATATAAGTATTGAAAAAAATCTCAATGTTCAATCTACAATGTAGTCAATCTCATTTTATTGTACAATATAACACATGAAAAACAGCCAACATGTTTTTCGTCGCCATTGGGAGTTATCCCACGACTTACTCATTGCTTAAGAACAGGTGGTGAAAGTCTTGCTACAAATGCTCTGTCGTTGATAATTCCAACCCGGCTGGGAACGTTGTGTCCAATATGATCAAGACTAATGTCTCAATCAAGTGAAGTCCTGCAATTAGAGAGCCAATCTTTCTATTTGCTAATTGCCAGTGATACTCACAACCCAGTTCTGACGTAATACTAAACAGTGTAACAGTCCAAAGTATATGGTACCTCATAAGGTCCCAGTATCTGACAATAATGGTAGGGTGTGAAGGTCCAAGCAATAAGGCAGGTGCATTTTTCGATTCAGCACAATGTTGATGACATGGTAGGCATAATCTTCTGGATAGCACGTATTCTCAAAACATGCTACAAGCTTCTGATTGCACAGAGTGTGTTCTGTGTCTCTACAAGCGGGTGCGCTGTAGAGGTGAACTGCCGGTCTGTGCAGAGTGATTTGCAGGGTCTCGGCCCATGTAATTGGCATCTCATAGGCATGTATTTGTGATATAGGTTGCATCTAGGTAGTGGGCCCATTCCAAGTCATATGTGGGATCACTCATGACATTATGTATGACTCACTTCTGCAACGGTGATGAACACAACTGCTTGTGCCCGTCCTTTGTGCCAGAAATTGAGTGCATTACATGTGGCAGCAGAAATTTAAAGTTGCAAAACACACTTATCATTGTAGGTACAATGCGGTCCTCCCAGAATCAAAGACACACACTGACTTCTGCTACAAGGTTGGACATGACATCTGTTCAGGGACCACACACTGCTCCGGTGCTGGGCCAAGGTAGGTCAACTCCAGAATAAATCTGGCAGAATGCTCATTAATTGTGCCTTTCACCTCCACCGTATGTTGTATTTGTTGTACAACACTGTTGTCCTGCATCACATTATGCTCACATATGGCATTTGAACACATGGCATATCAGACCCTGGTGGCAAATGAGAGGCTGACACAAAATGTATGCCAAGTGTGTGCAGAATGGACATACAATAGAACAATGTGCCATATGAACTGACCAAAACACAACTGGCTTGCAATTAAATTATATGATAAATCCCTCGCAAAATATACATGGTTACATCAAAATTAAATTGGTATGGCTAAGGCACACACTGATGCTAGTTGTGTACCTTTGAGTTGGGTGTAGGTGCTGCTAAGGTGACTCTTCATGCAGTTACACCTGCAAAATGACTTGGCTGAAGAGCAACACGATAATCCAGTGCAGGCGGGAAGCCTAAATCTTCTCACCTCATCTGCAATGTGTGATCAGAACCAAATGTTGTTTTCTGCTTGCCTCCCTTCTATCGTATTCACATGTATAGGTGAGTGTTTGACATATGAGGTTTGGATGTCTGCTGCAAAAGACACCATCCGTTGTCATGTAAGTAGTAGCATGATGTTGGAAATAGAGTATGAGAACAGAGGACACTCAAAGGATGAACATTAGTAATCTGTGTTCAAAAATGAGCTGTGTGACCTCATGGGTAGGGAAGCACAAATGAGCAACATCATGTCCCTGACAACTGTACATCTCACACATGAACTCCTTTCTGACTTGTCAACAGACAACATTACACTCTTGAAAAATGTAAGTCTTAATGGCAAAGGTGAAATCAGTGTGATGCGGATGAGTCCGGGTCATTAATCCCCTTCCTTGAAATATCAGTAACCTTCTCATACATGTTTGTCAGTTTATGTGTCATCTTATGGATGTCAGTGCTGCATGAAGGTAACAGCTGTCAAATGCTGCATGTGAGCAGGTGCCCACATGTAAAGTCCATGAGGTAACCATGCCATGACAGAGATCGAGATCCCCTTCTGCATGGAATCAACAGTTGTTGTTTACAAAGTGAAATATAAATCAGGAGTGTCACATGTGCCTGTCTGTCAATTGGTGATGCAGAGCATTGAAAATGTTGTCTCTGTCCTCTACAGCTATGTATACAACAACTATAAGGAGACAGGTTCAGCAGGATACACCAGGGGGGAGCGCGAAGGGCCAGAGAGTTGTGGCTGGAGCTGGTGAGTTTGCTAGTATTATGTCCATCTCCGTGTAACACCTCAGTGCTATGGTGTGAGCGGTCATTTGTGGTGGTACCCTAACCAGATCACATGATCCTCATCTGCTGATGCAAAGTACAGTTAATACAACCCTGTTGTCGCACCACATGTAATACCAGGTCAATCACTAATACGATTGCAACCTCTGTGTTCCAGATGATGCTGAGGAAGAGGCTGACAGACCTATGACCCGTGCTGGCCAACGGAGGATCAGAGGGGAGAATCCCCTGATTTTACAGGCAGTTATATCGGCAGCAAGTCATTCTCAAGAGGAGGAGGAAGATCATGAGGACGTTGACTTCGTGGATGATGATGACCACATATCATCCACTCTCTTGATGATGATTCTGATGTCAAGGCATCACATCCTCCGCCAAGCAATGTTCGTCTGCCTCCTCCCAAACCCCAGCATAGAACAAACCAGCCACAGCTCACGCGCATCAAAACACAGACATCACTCCCTTACAGCACTCACGTCCAGGAGCGACATGGCGGTTCCCCTACTCACTCTTCCCTATGCAGTGTATCCCTGCCATTCTCTCTACCATCTGTGGGATGTACCAGCCCTGTTGTGGTGCAGGTATCCCCTGTGCCCCCTTCTCCTGCCCACAGCCTTCCACCTGCCACCCCCCCTGTTTTTGGACCTGCTCTTCACATCCATGGCAGACACCTGCAGACAGGGCCTGCACCTGGTGATGGTGGCAGCTGGACTTATTCCAACAGCAGGCAAATGTGAGGCAGGACATTTATGCCATAGGGTCTACCCTGTCAGACATGTCTGGGTCCCTGCAGGACATGGTCCAATTCCCTCAGGTGGTGTACAGGGTGAGCCGAGCTTTGGATAGAATGGATAGACCTTGCCAGGACATGTCCAGGAATATGACAGACCTGATATCCATGCAAAGGGAAGAGAGTGCAAGACACCCTGCCTTGGCCATGAAGACGATGGAAGGCATAGTGAGAGTGATACGAAGTCTCCCTTCATGACTAACGCAGGGGGTGGCATCATATCAGCCTGCAGGACAGCACATCCACACACCTGTAACGCCAACTGCACAGCACAGGAAGATAGATTATATAATAGAGCAGCTGTCTCAGTTCCCGGGTGGTATGCCCAGAAGTGTGGGGTAGATATCATCTGGAAGAAGCACTGGTAATGCCGAATAGACAGAGAAACAAAATTGCTGAAGTGATTGAAATTCAAGCGCTAAGCAAGGAATTTGCCCATCAGAAAAGATTTGGGCTCCCTTTTGAAATGTGCCAAGGAAGGAAATCTTCTGATGGTGGGCGGGAGTGAGTTCCATATTCTTGGGACGGCCCAAGAGAAGGTCGGATTGTGTGTGTTTTTTTTCCTCAAGTATTCTGGTTGGAGCAAAAGGTCTCTGGCGGATCGTGAGTTTCTAGATCCTCCGGATATTACTAGTTTCTGGGCGAGAAAAGCTTGTTCGAGATGCTGTCGCGTTCTAATCTAGGACCCCGATCAATACTGTGACCTTATGCCCCTATACGGCTATAATCCATTTATACCCCTATAATGGCATAAACGATCAAGAGCGATATTTCAGAAACTCGTCTCTGGCCTAACACGATCAGAGCCACATTTCAGAATCTCTTCCTCTGCAGCTCATTAAAGCAGATGACACAGCAGAAGCCACTATCTAAGATTCCAAGATTACACTCCGAGTTCTTCAACAAGATAAAAACTCAGCAACCTGGGAAAGACCCGCTTGCTATGTTTTGATTAGTAATAGAACTCTAATGAGCACTGAGAGACGATCACTTCCTAGTGACATCTTTATTGACGTCTTATGTCCCAAAACTTAGGTCAAACAAGGCACCTTTCAGGTATAAATATTACCAATGTTTCCGTAAGCAAACGCTGCCTCAACGACATCGATGATAGCGATGGTGTGGTGAATACAGTAGCAGAACAGCTGTCCCTTGCAGAGCCCAGCAGAAACAAGCTGCTCACGGACGCTGCCCCTCCTCCTCCTCCTAGACGCGCTGAGAGAGACGCTGTCTTTTCTCCTGCCGAGAAAATCCAGCTCCGGCGTTGCCAGCCTACTCTTGCAAGTGACTGGGATATCTAGTCCTGGAAGGAGATAAAAGACCTCCAACATTCTATTCCAGAGGTATGGTGTTGACTAAACCCTTAGAGAGAATTCTTGAAGCAAACCTTGGCAAAACCAACTTAACTAAAACTGCTACTTACTTACTCCCTCCCAAGTATTAGGCTTATGTCAGGTACACTGGGGTAGGCGTAGTTAGAAGCACCAGTTGAGTACGTTAGCCAAATGTATATATGAATGTATATATTTTATTCATTTTAAACCATTGTATGGCTAAGAAACCATATCAATGCTTTTACAGTATTATTTCGCAATCCTCATTTTACTGTACGCACTTTTTATAATAACAAGTCTTGCAATTGTGGCAATTCATTTCTCTTGCATGAGAAGAAAGACTGTTCAATAAATAATACCTTTTTATTGAAAACTGAGTAAAATAACTGTCTATTGTTTCACACGACTCTAGAGATTGACTCTTATTCTAAGGAGCAAAGTTGTCATGTTTATGCGGTTGTTGGAAAACGGAATCTCTTCTTGTCTGTACCAGGGAAGCCGATCACTTCCTACTCAGTCAAGAAAGTTTCCAGTGACCTCTGAGCTAGATGGTAACAAACCCAATTAAGTTTAGCATAGTCAGTAGAGACCTGGAAGACCGCACTTCTACGTCAAAACTGCTGTTTATGTTATTCCAATTTGCAGGGCCTATAGGGAAAATAGGAACTACACTACAATGCAAGCCATCTTAAGTTGGATTCTTCGCTCAAGAGAAAGCCAGTTTAGACCATTGAGGTGGGGAGAAATAAGGTTGAATTTCTTTGAACCTGTTAGGAGTCTGGCGGCGGCGTTGAGGCAGGCTTTCAGGGGGGTAGACCTGCGAGGGTAGAGCACCCATATTCTAGTCTGAAGATGACTAGTGCCTTGGTTGCCATTTTTAGGTCGGGTGTCAAGGAAAGGTTTCAGGTGTCTTAGATAGTTTAGGGGAAATCTGGCAGTTTTGGCCATGGAGTTTGATATGGCCATGAATATTCAAACTGCAGTCTAGGGTTATTTCCAGGGTTTTAACAGAGTCCACAATGGTCAGAGGGCAGTTTAATGCTGTGGTAGCCTTGATCCATTCCTGAGTGTCTGAATTGGTTTTGAGTGAGGCGATAAAGAGAAATTCCATTTTTTTTGCATTAAGTTTGAGCTGGTTGGAGGTGAGCCAAATCACTGTCAGCTTCAAGGCCTCATTCATGGAGTGAATGTCCTCAGGGGAAGAGATGTTGTTGTAGATCTGTGTGTCATATGCATACGTGGGATAGGCGATGTTGGCAGTTCCAGGTAAAGATTGAAGAGTGTAGGGGACAGAGTTGAACCTTGGGGGACTCCAACCGTGATCGGGGAGGGAGCGGATAAGTTCCCATTGATAAGGATTCTCTGTGAGCGATTCTGGAGGAAGGACCTAAATATTTCAAGAACGATGCCATCCAATCCCATCCGGAATATGAGGTGGTCCAGGAGTGTTTCGTGGTTGACCATATCGAACACATCGAACACTGAGGATAGGTCTAGGAGGATTGGGGGACAGGTTTTGCCTTGGTCGAGGGCTTGAAGAGCATTATCCACGATGTGAAGGAGGGTGGTTTCCGTGCTGTGTCAAGGTCTGAGCCCATATTTCTTCAGAACATTTACTAGAAGTGGGATGTTCGATATCGGTCTATAGTTGTCAGTGGAAGCAGGATCAAGCGTGGGTTTCTTTAAGATGGGGTGAGATTGATGTTTGACCAGGTCAAATTGCTTGCCAGGTCCAGTTCATTTCTGAAGAATTATTTTTTTGAGTTTAGGATTTTCCTATTGTAGGCGTTTCTGGACTGACAGAGCAGTTTTAGATTGGCTGCTGAAGGGTGCTGTTTCCAGTAACATTCTGACTGCCGGAGGGATCTCCTCTCCATGTTGAGGGAACTGTTGAACCAGGGATTCTTGTCTTTGATCTGGGTCTTTTTTCATTTTAGCGGAGCGAGGTCATCTAGAATGTAGGATATCAGTGTAGAAGAATGATCAGTGAAGTTGTTGACCATAGAGAGATGGGGGGGTGGTAGGTCCGACTCACAGAGGGCAGCCAGTTTCCCATGGTCAAGGTTCTTGGTGTCTCTAACCCCGTGTTAGGGAATCACAGGTTGTGGTGTCCAAATTGTGTGGGTACCTGGTGGAAGGAAACTGATAGAGTGGTGTCAGACCAATCACATGGGTCTATAGAGAGAAGTGTAACCGCTGAATCCTTGGCGATGATCCAGTCCAGAGTGGCACCTTAAAAAATTGTAAATTGATACTTGTATAGCGCACTACTCACCCGCAAGGGTCTCAAGGCGCTTGTACGAATACCGCTGTGGAACCCATCCTGGCTTTCCCTGTGAGGCGTCCACTCCTGGACACCCCCAATGTGCAGGCCAGGCATCCTTAGCGTTGTGGGGGCCGTTGTGGAGATTAAGCAAGCTATTTCCCAGAGTTGCAGAGTGGGACTCCATGATTAGAATAGGACAACACTCGCACATACCTGGGCAGTACGTGGACCTGCTGGACGGCGTGCGGATCGCCTTTGCCTTTGCCTCTGACCTCACGCCTCGCGGAACCCGCTGCGCGGGTCCCGCTTCGCCAAGGGGCGCCTGGAACTTGGGAGCTGCTGTTGTTTGGACAGACCAGGGCTAAGGGCTGTGAGGGCTGCGAGCAGGAGGGGCTGGACTCAGTTTCCCAAGAGTCACAGCTCAGCTCCGCCCTCAACACCTGGGCCGCTCTCCCTCATCGCCCCGCCCTCAGCTGACCAGTGAAAGCTGCCGGATTCCTCCATCTACGTGGGACAACACTCGCACATACCTGGGCAGTACGTGGACCTGCTGGACGGCGTGCGGATCGCCTTTGCCTTTGCCTCTGACCTCACGCCTCGCGGACCCGCTGCGCGGGTCCCGCTTCGCCAAGGGGCGCCTGGAACTTGGGAGCTGCTGTTGTTTGGACAGACCAGGGCTAAGGGCTGTGAGGGCTGCGAGCAGGAGGGGCTGGACTCAGTTTCCCAAGAGTCACAGCTCAGCTCCGCCCGCAACACCTGGGCCGCTCTCCCTCATCGCCCCGCCCTCAGCTGACCAGTGAAAGCTGCCGGATTCCTCCCTCTACGTGGGACAACACTTGCACATACCTGGGCAGTACGTGGACCTGCTGGACGGCGTGCGGATCGCCTTTGCCTTTGCCTCTGACCTCACGCCTCGCGGAACCCGCTGCGCGGGTCCCGCTTCGCCAAGGGGCGCCTGGAACTTGGGAGCTGCTGTTGTTTGGACAGACCAGGGCTAAGGGCTGAGAGGGCTGCAAGCAGGAGGGGCTGGACTCAGTTTCCCAAGAGTCACAGCTCAGCTCCGCCCGCAACACCTGGGCCGCTCTCCCTCATCGCCCCGCCCTCAGCTGACCAGTGAAAGCTGCCGGATTCCTCCCTCTACGTGGGACAACACTCGCACATACCTGGGCAGTACGTGGACCTGCTGGACGGCGTGCGGATCGCCTTTGCCTTTGCCTCTGACCTCACGCCTCGCGGAACCCGCTGCGCGGGTCCCGCTTCGCCAAGGGGCGCCTGGAACTTGGGAGCTGCTGTTGTTTGGACAGACCAGGGCTAAGGGCTGTGAGGGCTGCGAGCAGGAGGGGCTGGACTCAGTTTCCCAAGAGTCACAGCTCAGCTCCGCCCGCAACACCTGGGCCGCTCTGCCTCATCGCCACGCCCTTACCCATTACCCAATTGTATCCAAGGCCATAAGTAAGTGCACAAACACCGCTGCGCGGGAGCGCACGGGAGCGTCCCGGGAGAAGCCCGGGACAATGGCGGGACCGTCTTTGGCCGTCAGTGGCCGAAGGAGGCTGGGCTGGGCCCACTCTCTTGATCCCCCTTTGTGTCACAATTAAGGCAATGCCTTCGCCCCCATCACGGGAAACCCCCTCAAGGGATGGCGCCTCCAGCTCCGGGACTTTGGATAACTACTTTAAACCCACTAAAGGAGAAGCGGACAAGGAAAGCTCGCTTGAGAAACGTAGGGTGGAGCGCAGGCGCTCCATTGAATCTATGAAAACCAGGCCCTTGACCGATATCATTCCTTACCCCACCACTCAAGAGGAAGGCACTCCACCCAGCAGTCTAATTAAATCGGCACTCGAGGACTTCCCCGTCTTATTAAGGGAAATTCCCTTACTCCAGGGATAGCGCTTGGAAAAAACACAGAGCCAGCCTCTCTTGAGTTCTCCTATACCCCTGTTAACCTGGTAACTCAAACCCCACCTACGCAATTGGCTAATAAGAGCAAGTCCAAATTAAATGTAGTGGCGGAGTTACATAGGCCCCCACCCAGTAAACGTGCTCGGAAAACAGTGGGGGGGCGGGGGAAATCCAAAATATCACATCTTGACTTTGGCAAGAAACGCACTAACACCGCTCTATCGGGGAAGCCTACGGAGATAGTGCCTACCATTTCACCGCCAAAGCCCCCAAACCCCAGTATAACGGCCACCACTAAAGAACCAGAGGTAATTTCATCAAACTTAAACCTCCCACTCTCTGCCAAAGGGAGCATTGAATTCCTACTCCGCTCCCTTTTGCAGCCCATTACCGACAGCCTAAAAAAAGTCGAGATCAGGCTCACCCTACTAGAAACTTCTCTTACCACTTTGAACACTCTAGTAAGTAAGCAGACAAAGCTAGTGGGAACCCATTCCTTTGCTGGGGATCCTTCCAAAGCAGAAGCTGCAACTAATGCCAACAAAGCCCCCCCCAGAAACCCGCCGCCTGCCCCCCCTCTGCAACCCCTTATGGCCATCCAACTCCAGGCACGGCACAATAACCAAAGTATCAGACCTAGCCACCCAGTGGACCTAGCCTCCCATAGCTCTCAAATAGAGTCCTCTGGAATACATCAAGATCAGGTTAACGCCCCCCCACCCACGCCCGTTTGCCCAACTCCCAGACCACGAAGGCCAGACCTCCCGCCTGAAGCTAATAGATTAATGGTGGTCTTAGCTGGTGCCCCCCACTTAAGATCAGGGGAAAATCAGGACTACCAATCCCTTAAGAAAAAGGTAATCAAATGGCTTAATTGGAACCGACCCTTGCCATCCCATTTTAATAACGAAATCATCATGGTGAGAAGGGTTCCATGGCTAGGGAAGACCAGGAAAACCATAGTGGGGGACTGCATTATGGTAACCTTTAAGGATCCGGGCACGGTACGACACATTTGTGGAGGAATGAACCGATCCCTTGATTCCACCATACAGACTCTCCCAGTATCTTTTTTCTTCCCCCCGATTCCCAGGCACCAGGTCCCAATACACGATGACTGGACAAGGGTGGAATACAGACGCAAACACAAAGGCTTCCTACAACGCCCGTACTTCCAACCGCCGGACACACCTTTTTGCGATTTTAATCGCTTTAACTGCCTGAACGGTTTGGATGGGGTTGACTGACTTATCGTCTGTAAGACAGTGCCAGGGGTCTCGGGCTCCTGTGGCCCCCTGGAACCCCCCACTGTGTCCTCCGGTTCAATTTCTGGCCCCCTGAATGATCCAGCTGCTTCAGACCATGGCAGAACCGAATCTTCTCACCAAGCCACTGATGGGGTAGTTGTTGCTGAGGGGATAACTACGGTTCCTTTCCTTGTGGGCAATGGTGCGCCAAGACCACCGGTGCCACATGCATCTTTTGCTGCCCCCACTACAGGTCCCGCAACTGAAGTGGGGCCTGGACTCACCTCCTCCAACCCTCATGGTATGGCATCTGCCACCTTCGAACATTTGAAGATAATTTCCTGGAACATCGCGGGATTAGCTAACAAACTGGAAGAGCCGGCTTGGGCAAAGTACATAGAAACTGGTGACATATGCATGTTCCAGGAAACCTGGGCCAGAGAGGACTATGGACATCAAGGCTATTCGTCATTTTTCATCCCAGCAAGGTGGGAAGGCAAAGGCCGCCCATCAGGGGGCCTTACGACGTGGGTTGCTGCGCACCTGGGCTGTGTGGCCACACGGCTCCCATTCAACTCTGATGACATCCTTGCGGTCTTATTAACATGGCCAAACAAAGCTAACCTCCTGCTGTCAACATCTATTCCAGGCCGATGGGAATGGCAAAAGAATGACCGACCTTTGATGAACTCTCGAACTTCTTATCTGAACTGTCGACTGATTCATATTATGTGGTGGGTGGGGACTTTAAGTCTCACTTTGAGCCACTCCCCGGCCTTCAGGAAGGGTTCTTATCAGAAGAAGAAGTTAGGTGGGCAGTACCATGGGTTGATGTGCCATCTCCGAAAGCTTGGACCCCACTGGCACTGCAAATCACTGCCCTTACGTTAAGGTTTGGTCTCAGAGCGTGTAATGGGCGAATCAAATCCGATATACCAGGCAAAAACACTTACAATCGGCGGGGAAGAGAGTCTCATTTGGACTATGTCGTGGTCCAATTGGCGAGATGGTCAACAATACAGGCCTTCAGGGTAATAGACAGGTTGGACAGTGACCACAATGCCCTCGAGTTAGACCTTGCCCATCCAGCACCTCAGGCCCCAGTGACCCATGAGGAAGGGAATCGCCCCACGCTCCTCCTAGATAACAGTAGGAGAAGAATTAGGTGGGAGCATATGGTCACAAGCAAGGATAAGCTCCCACTGCTTTATGCAGAGATTACTCCCATCCTGGAAACTGTTGGGGATCTTGACAGTGTGGCAAATAAAATAGATATAAGGAGCAAACTGTTTGTTGCCAACGAGGAACTCATAAAAGTTGCGGCACCTCACTTTACTCGTAACTTACGAAAGCCAAGGGAGAGGTGCCAAGGTAAAACACAATGGTATAATGTAGCCTGTAGACGGGCCAAAACAGAACTCCTTGGAGCAATTAAGGAGGGCACAGGAGGGGAACGCCTTAAGCAACGCAGGCAAGCCTACAAGAAGCTTCTTGCTCAGGCCAAAATAGAATGGGAGGAAAATCAGTGGGAAGAACTCACAAAGGCCCTAGCAATTCAAGATCAATGCCTGTTCTGGAGAATTGTGAATGGGGGATCAGGGAGTCTACACTCGGCAGTGGAGCCTAACATAGCTCCTGGAGTGTGGCAGGCCCACTTCCAGTCCCTATATAGCGCTGAGTCCGGAGAACTTCCTGCGCCAATCGAACCGGAGAGGCTGGGCCCTTAGGCGGATCTAATAACACTGAGTGAGGTCACTGCTGCTATTTCAGGCCTGGCTTCGGGGAAGGCGCCTGGACTGGATGGGCTACCGGGAGACCTGTTCAAGCAGGAGCCCACCGTCTGGGCGCCTTACCTCGCTGCTCTTTTCAACGGTATTCTCGGTGGGATGGAAATCCCTAGTACTTGGCTGGGGGCTGAGGTGGTCCCGATTTTCAAAAAGGGATCCCCCCTCCTCCCAGCCAACTACAGACCGATTAGTCTGATTGACGTAGCGCAGAAGCTGTTCGGCAGGGTTCTCCTGAATAGGCTTCATGAATGGATAGAGGAGGTGGGCGCCCTCAGTCCCTATCAGGCAGGATTTAGGAAAGGGGTTTCGACTGTGGACCAGGTCTTTAGACTGAATCTGGTCTATTGGAGGACAGTGAGGTTCGAGGGCGGTAGTTTGTACACGATTTTCGTGGACCTACGGGCCGCCTTCGACCTCGTGCCCAGGGGAAAACTTTGGATCATCTTGGCAGGGATGGGCGTACCACCAGATATTTTATTGACCTTGCAGAGGTTGCATCATAACAATTATGCCCAGGTGAGGTGTGGGAGGTCGGGGGAACTGACTGATAGATTCCCCGTTGGCAGAGGGGTAAGACAGGGCTGTGTGCTGAAGCCAACCCTGTTTTGCCTCTTTGTCAACGGGGTAATCGCCCATCTTAACGCCACCGACTACACAGATGCCCCCAAATTAAACGGCAACAGTGTGCCCGCAATAATGTTCGCGGACGACACATTGTTAATATCTAAAACACCCATGGGCATCCAAAGGATACTCGATGCCTTTGTGGCCTTCTGCCAGGATAGAGGGTTGGAAATCAACGCCACAAAAACCAAATATATGGTATTGAATCCGAGCCCCAAACAGCGCCCGAATCCCCAGCTGGGAGCAGTGCGGCTGGAAAGAGTAGCCACGTTTGAATATCTCGGCGTGACGCTCAACGAAAATATGACCTGGGGGACCCATCAGAGCAGGGCTAACCTTAAATTAGTGCAAATTACCGGGGGTATATCCCGGATGATGACTGGTTCGACCTACCGCCCATTGGGGGCCTTAATTCAGATATATAAAGCCCAGGCCAGGGGGGCGATCTTGTACGGGGCTGAATTGTGGGGCCACATTCCATGTCGGACCCTGTCTTCCACGGAAAATAGGTTTATAAGACAAATAACCGCACTTCCCCCTTGCACTCCACTCCTTCCTCTGAGGCTTGATCTAGGGCTACGGCCACTTGCCGACGAGATAAGTCTAAGACCCATTGCCTTCTGGCACAGGCTATGGAGCGGCGATGATCTCGCCGACTATAGGGCGGAACTGGCCGAACTATTAAAGCACCCCAAGGCGCTCAGTATTCCCTGGGTCAAAAACATCCAGTCAATCTGCACCGATCTGGGGCTCCCTGAAATGTGGACCGAACCAGCGAATGCAGCACCAGGAATCTCTAAGAGATCCCTGACGAATCTGTATCACGAACACAAAAGGGCAAGGGCCTTAGCTACCCAGACAGAGGGGTCCCTTTCTTCCATATTCCTGCAAACTAAGGATCTCTACAGATTTGAGAAGGCTTTCGATCCCATACATCCCATACTCGCCAGAAAGTTATTTCTCCAGTGGAGATACGGTACATTGCCTCTTCGGTCCTTCTCAAGCACCTGGTTACAAGTCCCTTCCACCAAATACTGTCCTCTTTGCGTTGATAAAGAGGAAAATGATTTGCATGTGATCTTTTTCTGCCCAGCCTACAAGGCAGCCAGAAAGCATTGGCTGCTTCCCTTGATTAAGAATTTGGGTGGCAGGGAATTTACACCTATGTACAGGATTTTAAAATCCGATGTTTCTGGCCCAACCGTTTTTGCACTTTCCAAATTCTTTACGAATGTTTGGTATACGCGTATTCGTCTTTTAAAAAATGCTGGGTAGACTTTAGAATCGCTTCCATTCTTAATAACTGTTTTTATTGTCTGTGTTGATCTTAAAACCATGTATTGATGTTTTAACAAATCTGACAGATTTCATGTGATTTTATTGTATGTGCATCTTTTATGACCAAATGGTCGAAATAAAGATTGGAAAATGAAATGATTAGAATAGGCACCAAGGCGAGAATTATCAGGTCCGTGGAATTTTTAGCCCAAGACCCGCTGAGGCGGGGAATTGAACCCTGGTCCCGGGCAAGACCTCTGCATCAAGGTTTGCCACTCCAATCATTGAGCCACACTTCTTCTTTCGAGTGAGTTGATATTGAGTAGGCTGGGGGAAGGGCTTGGTTGGCTAAGAAGTCTCTGATGACATTGACATGAGGGTCCTTGGGGTCGTTCCAGTGCAAGTTGAAGTCGCCAAAGGAAAATGTCATTAGAGTTAGGGGAGGCCTTGGCTGTGATGATTTCCAAGAGCAGGATGGTGAAGGTGTCATTCCTGCCTGGGGGTTGGTAAAAAATGTGAGGTCTGCACAGTTGGGTGGTGGTGTTGGATATGGGGTATTTGCAGGAGTCTGTAGACTCAGTGAGAAGTTCAGGAACATGGAGGTGAGAGCGGTAGATGCAGGCAATGCCTCGCCCTGTTTTTTGGGATTGCCTGTCCAGCCTTACAATGTTGTAATTGGGCGGAACTAAGAGGTCTAGGCAGGGCGATGAGGATTCATTGAGCCAAGATTCAGTCAAGACGCTAAGTCTGATTATTTGCTCAGGATGAGATTGGCGATGTTGGAGGCATGCTTTTCTGCTGAGCGGCAGTTAATTAGGAGGCCGGACAGTGGGGGGTCAGAGTGAGTGTCTAGAGTAGGGGCAGAGAGGGGTAATAGTGCTTGGATTCTGTTGATCACTACTCTGTTGCGGAGGGTAGCTGATCTGTTGGGGTTGGATGCAACCTTGTGGATAGGAAGGTTGTCACTCAGATCTGGGAGGTTTGGGCTGATCAGGGCCGAATCGTAGATAATGAGGAGGTCTGCAACTTCTTCCTTCATGAGGTCTAGAGGGCTAGGCGTTGTGGGGGCAGTTTATAGGTAAGGAGTAGGGCCTGAGTTTCCTCATCAGAGAGGTGGCAAGGCTGCTTGCGAGGGCACAGGTATCTCAGGGATAGAGGTAAAGGGTGAACGGGGGCTCGAACGAGGAGGGGGGGAGTAGAGTTCTGCAAGAGCTTGAAGTCGAGAAGGAGAGTTCTGTGAGGCACAGTAGGTTATTTAGATCCAGCATGCACTTTTGGGTGCTTTTCGGCTCATACTCACTTCATTAACACATCAATCATCCATTAACCCGAGCTTGACCTTGCACTGTTGCCGCAGAAGCAGGTGTTTTAAGTTATTTTTAAAAGACCATTTAAAATATACTTTGCATAGGAAGCTAAGAAAACAGGAAAACAGAACAATGTCTACACAGTTCCCAAAGCTCACCTAAGCACTCATCTTTTTCTTTTTACAAAAATTAACATATGAGTTAGTGATATTGTTGGATTTATTGAATGTGATGCTGTGGTGCAGGTAACGGTGACAGCAGAAAAAGACTGGGAAATTCCCAAAGTGGAGACCCCAAATAGAGCAAACTTCCTTATGAACATTACAAGAAGTTGGGATGGCCAAACAGTCCATCTGAAATGGCAGCAGGAGCAACATGTTCTACAGAATCAGGAGAACTGACCGGGATGTTTGCGATCATGGGAGAACTCGATGCAGGCTTCCACACAATAGAGGCCTGGTTCGATGCACTCACCAGCAGGATAACTACATGGGGACATGATTGGATTGGAAGAATGTTAGATTGGACAATGCAGAGGAGCATATATCGGGCCTAGAAGATGGCACCATGACCACAGCCAAGCGGACACCTATCTCCAGAAAGACGTTTGGTGTCTGATGCAGGCTAACACCCCAGGATGCTAATTTAAATCTGCACTCCACAATGTAAGGATTAAATGTAAATGTAAATGTACAGGAATTTATATAGCGCAAATCACCAACTGGTCTCTAAGCACTTGCCTAGGGAACCCGTCCTGGTATTCCCCTGTGAGATAACCCCAGCAGAGTATTCGCAAGGTGAAAGCCAGGCATCCCACCGCGAGGGGCCGTTGTGGAGATTAAGCAAGCTATTGCCCAGAGTCGCAGAGTGTGAACCCGTGAATCGAGTAGGCACCGGAGCGAGAATTGTCGAGTCCATGGACATTTTAGGACTCAAGACCCCGCCGAGCCGGGAATTGAACCCTGGTCCTTGGCTGTCCACTGCTTCCAGGTCTGCCTCATCTACAAGAGAGACATCTAAATCGCATCCTGCAATTTTCCCCTGGCACCTTACTCCTCTCGTTCTATGCAGACAACATTTTGTTGTTCATATGACACCCTGCTGAGAACTTAGTCCCTATTGTATGGAAGATTGTCTACTTTGGCAGGTACTCTGGCCTTCATATCAATAGGTCTAAGTCTGAGTTGTTAGCCTTCACAGATACCACCACCACAGTGACATGTGAATATCCTCTCAATTTAATTCCATTCAATTCAAATGTCTTTATTCGGTTATAAAAAATAACCATAAAAGCACAAAATAAAATTCATTCAATTCATTGCTAATTTAAATACATAATGGTTTAAAAAAATATTCATAAAAAAGCAATAGTACTTCAAATAATGAGGACTCAATGGCATTTGAATTGATATTCACAGTTTACAATGATAATGGTTTCCGTAAATTAAAAGCATTTTTAATAAACGCAGTAACTGATGCAATACCATATTCATTCTCTAGGTATTGTATTGCAAGAAATGTGGGACGACACTGTTTTAGCCGTAATTTCTTTAACACCTTGGCTTCTAAGGGGTTTTCCCTGTGCTGCACTTCTCTAAATCCCATTGTTCATGACAAGGTCAATTCGTCATAA
The DNA here is from genome assembly GCF_964263255.1 of Lissotriton vulgaris. NCBI lineage: Eukaryota > Metazoa > Chordata > Amphibia > Caudata > Salamandridae > Lissotriton > Lissotriton vulgaris. The sequence goes on from NC_141691.1 coordinate 2,120,999,432, forward strand.
GCACAGGGCAGGTAAAACCCATGACGAGTTGACCTTGTCATGAGCACTGAAGGGGTTAAAACGGGGATGATCCATCTCCTTCTTGGTGTATCATTGTACCTACAGAATAGCAAAATGTGAAGAGTAGATTGTACAGAGATATCATCACATGGGCACTGACACAAAACTCTTGCCCAATCGTTTACATTGGGGAAACTTAAAAGCTTATGTAAAATATTTACCCTAAAACGTGTCAACAGAAAATGATCAAAATCACCAACTATTAATAATAGGTATGGCTGTATCGCTGGCGACAACAGAGTTCACTGGTGGGGTTGTACCGTTGATTTCCTCAATTCAATGATCGCTCTACCTTCACCCAAAAGACTTATATAACTGTCCTTCAGAGATTTTGTTGAGACACTGCATATTAAATATGGTTCAGTGAAATATTCCAGAGGGTCTAACTTTAAGAGAAATGTGGTCACATGTTCTAGCCATCACATTAGTTTGGCACCATCCAACCCCAGCCCATTTGTTGTTATATCCCGATTAAAACCAGTTTCATCCGATGTCTAAATTGTATGCCAAAGAGGACCGGTTGGATCTGGATCTTGATCGTGTCCTCCAAATATGGCATACCCAATTCTTGGTGGCAGATGTAATTTGAAGTACTATCGGGGAGGGAAAGAAGAAATTAAAAAATATATTTCTACGACTTGCAATGAATGTACCTCTGCGTAGCTACATATTGCCGGTCCATAGGTGGCTACTGCCACACATTTGGCCCTATAGATGTGTAATAATTCCTCCGTAGGGCATGTGCTTAGTTTACAGCTAAAGTTTTATATTGCCATTAATGACTCAACAAACTGTAGGCGTCTAATATTCACTGCCTCTGACCAAGAACCAGACCCGTCAAATACAATTCCCAAGTAAGAACATGATTATGTACACTCTATAGGCCTAGAATCAATAGTGGTAGATTTGCCCCTGCCCCACAATTCATTGTGAATATTTTTTAACAGTTAATCGAGAGCCCAAGCTGGGTCATAAAATTAGAGAACAAATTCACAACCCTATGGAGTGCAAGAGGTGTACGGGCTATTAAAACTGCATCATTTGCAGAGAAGAGTGCACTCTTAAACTAAAGTAGTTTCCAGGTTATTTATATACAGAGTAAAGAGGAATGGGGCAAGGACACAGCCTTGCCTCTCACCTTTCCTTACATTAAAGTGACTAGAACAGTCTTCACCCAGCCCATTACGGATTTTAGCAGTTGCCCCTGAATAGAGCTACTTTAAAAAAGTAATTATTAAAACATCAACCCCTAGACTTGCAAAAATTGACCACAATTCATCATGTATGACACAGTCGAAAGCTGCCGTCAGGTCAACAAAAATCATAAATAATCTTTCCTTTTTGGCCCTAGTGTATTTATTCAGTATAATATATAAGTTAAGACCCTGTTCAAAGGTATCCTGGTCCATACGGAGCCCATATTGGAGATCGCTTATCACATTCGTTTTCCTCGCCCACGTCTGCATTATATCTAATAAAATCCGCCCAATTAGTTTGACTGTCCAGCAGTGACATTAGGTGAAAGCAGGCTGGTTTCGTCCTGTCTCCCTTTTAAAGAGTTGGCACAATAATAGATTTGTACCATGTAGATAAAAAACCACGTGCACTACATGCATTTAAAACCTGTGTTAAAAGTGATACCCATAAAACTACATTTGATTTATAAAGATCTACAGGTATACCATCAGGCCCTGGAGCCTTGCCACCCAGGCCTGAGTTAATTGCTGCTGTAACTTCGCTATTGTAAACTCCATTGGTAGTTCTCATTCAAGGGTCTCCATGCTAAATAGAGTCTCATATTGGTCTATTGCAGAATTACTGTACAGCGTTGAATAATGCTGTTTCCACTCCGGCTCAGTAATGGCAATCTCTATGGAGGCCTTATCCTTCTCATCTAAAAGGGGCGCATTCACCACCTTCCAAAAGGCAGAAGAATCCCGTAACTCAGAGTCATCGCACAAAGCGCGCTATGCCTCCTCCTTTAATGCAGTCTTTCTTGCATTTAGAGCTAATCTATAGTTTCTTCTTGCCTCTCTTATATCTTCCCTATGTTTCACTATCGTGTGAAGGGTATGTTTTAGCTTAGTATATGGCTTTGTGCACTCAGTGTCGACCCATCCTTGTTTCTTAACAGGCCTCCTTTTTATTTCGACAGTGAGAGCTTCTTTCACATAATTAGAGATAGCCACAACATTTGCCATAATTTCATCTCTAGAGGCCCTTGCATCTAGGCACATTCAAAACATACTTTTACAGTTTGACACCACTTTGATAATACATTCTTCAGAATCCACCATGGCCCATTTAAGTGCACATCCATTTTGCCTGGTCAGAGCAATATTCTCTGCAATGTCAGCAGAATTGATTCTAGCATTAATGCACTGGCTATAGATCTTTACGTCCACACCTAGGGGAAAGTGGTCACTTAAAGCAAGTTCATGTGTCTTAAAATTACAAACACATGAGGAGTATCTACTGTAAAATGGTATATAGTCAATAGTAGGTAATGTGCCTCGGCCATTAAAGGTGGCACTGAACGGCACAGTGGGTGAACACAGGGTATTAACAAACCCCAGATCAAGCATGAACATAATTTCATTTAGTGCGTCACCATACATTGTATGGGGAAAATGTACAAGGTTATTGTCTTTTTCAAATGCCAGGCCACATACGTCATCATCAATATGTTTACATAAAAATGAGTTAAAATCCCCTCCCCATACCAAGAATATCTCCTTCTTCGAGCGAGCACGCAAGTTTTGTATATGTTGGTTCATTGATTAATCAAGTCTGGGGTAGCATTATTATAAAAGTTCAATATCACCAAACAGGGTGTACCGTTGATGTGCAGACTAATTATTTGCTATTGGGGTTCTGTTGCAATTAAATACATTTTCCCTATATTTAAGTAGTTTGATATATATATATGCACAGTCCCCTTTAGCTCGGCCATGTGAGGAAGCAACAGCTGGGGAATGGAAGGTCTTATAGCCACTTATATGTATAGGGTCTATGGCCCATGTTTCTTGCAGGCTGATAATGTTAAAATGTCTCACACACTCAAACCCTGGTGCATTAGTGACCTTAGATTTTAAGCCTGCGATGTACCAGAACCAGAGCTGACAGTTATCTCCCTGGCCCTTTCCACAGTTGAAGCCCCTCTCGATGGTTGGTATAATGGGAGTAGGATTGACATATTGAGGGGACTGTGAGGTGGAATCATTGAAAATGGTTATCAGCGGATCAATTACTGCACTTACACCTATTGTCAGGTAAGGTCCATATTGAGAGGAAGTGTTATTACTATTCAGCAATGCCAGTGTGCCCCCATTATCCAACAATTCTGAGCTGCTTGGTGTTACATTCTTGCAGTGTTTCCCCAGTGGTAGTCAATCAACTAAATCGAGGATACTTGGGGGCACATGCATCATTGGTTTTTGCATTCGCAAACAGTGCGAATCGCAAAAATCGGCCGTTTGCTAATGCAAATCCAATTTTTGAGATGCATCAAGTTTTTTGATTTTTAGCTATTTAAGAAATCACATTTTTTTTTAGATTTCTTAAAGGGGAATTGCATTTAAGAAATTGCAATTTTGCGATTTCTTAAATGCAATGCATCATTTAAAATAAATCGCGAATTTGCACATTAGAAGTGTAAAATTAGCAGAAAGTCAACCTTCATGCTAATTTTAAAAAAGTTTCAAAAATGCACAAAAGTGCATTTTTTACACTTTCATTTTACACTCACACATGCCCTTGGGCATGTATGTCTGAAAAATGGACTGTATGTTACATTTCAGGGGTGCAGGGGGGGTCCTTTGGACCCCCCTGCACGTTTGAAATTGCATTCTCATTTTGAGATTCCTTAATTGCGAATCGCAAAATGAGAATGCCTTCCCATTGATTCCTATGGGCCTCTAGGCCCATAGGAATTAATGTAAAGGGATTCCTTATTTCCGATTCGCATAATTGAGAATCGCAAATAAGGAAAATAAAAAATCGCAAAAATATATGCAAATTTTTAATGCATAGCTATTTGCAATTTCTAAATTGCGATTCCTTAATTTTCGCAATTTAGGAATCGCAAATACCAACAATGATGCATGTGGGCTTAAATGTCTCAAAACGATTAAAAGTGAGCACATAAAACTGGTGGCTCGGACTGAAACAATAGGGATCCTTAAGTTTGGGGGCATTGCTTTTACTCATTGGTTGGTAGAAAAAACCTAGTTGTACCAAATAGACTCCCTGCCTTGTTATTATTTTACTTCCGACCCTCCTCAGGATTAATTGTTCCAATTGTAGTGTTTTAAATGTCAACACTACACAATCCCCAGTCAGATTTTTTCAGCCTCTACCTACCCACGATACTCTCCTTGCCATCTGAAATTCCTCAAAGAGTCTTTCGGTTTGGCCTCACCTTGCGCCTCACCAATGCAACGCTCTGTTTCGTAAGAGCTCCAAGTTGGTATTTTCGAGACGTTTGCTAATACCACCACATAAGGTGTAGCGGCTGGTGGTAGGTCCAGGTGTATTTTTTGCCACTCGTCACCTGTCTCGTACTGGGTGCTAGTGTTATTGCGACTGGGGTTTGAAGTTTGAGTGGCAGTAGATGGATTCACCGGTGAAATGGTGGTGCACTCCCCTTGAGTGGCTGTACGTGACAATTCATGCACAGAATCCCTGTTACTGACAAGGGTAATATGGGAATCAGGGCATCTTGTGGTATTACTTAGTTGGACATGAGTATTTCCTTGCACGGCTAAAATTTCCTGTACCGGGTCCTGAGTCTTTAAAGGATATTCAGAGTACTTTTTCAATTTTTTCGATTCTTCCCAATATATTATCTAGTGTGCCTCTGAGAAAGGCGTCAAGGGCATCTCATTTTACTTCAAGCTGGGCTACCTCGTTCTGAGCGCATATGGTAGGGCTGTCCTTCATTTCTGTGCTGCTAGGGCTATACCCTTTCTAGAGACCTTGTTTCGGGAGTTTATAGGAGTTACCTTAACTGTGGTACCTTCCACCCCATCTTTGTTGGGTGGTTTTTCAAGGTTTCTTGCCAGCTTAGGGGTTGGTTGACTATCATTCCTGTCATGATCCTGATCACATCTGATATATGGATATATGATGATACAACGCATGTTATTACAACGCAAAAACTTTTACAACGCATGTATTTACAACGCATGTTTTTACAACGCAGGTACCTTTACAACGTACGTATTGGTAAATATATATTAGTTTTATAATCGTAAATTAATTGAAAAAATATCATTTAATGTAATTTAATTTAATTTAATTTAATTAATTTAATTTAAATTTAATTTAAATTTATTTTTACCCTGTACCCCTGTACCCCAAAAACCGAAAACTGACCTTCAACCCCAAAAATACCCCTTTACCCAAAAACCCAAAACTGACCCTAAACCCTAAAAATACCCCTTTACCCAAAAACTAAAAACTGACCCTGAACCCCAAAAATACCCATTTACCCAAAAACTAAAAACTGACCCTGAACCCTAAAAATACCCCTTTACCCAAAAACTAAAAACTGACCCTGAACCCCAAAAATACCCCTTTAACCAAAAACTAAAAAGTGACCCTGAACCCTAAAAATACCCCTTTACCCAAAAACTAAAAACTGACCCTGAACCCCAAAAATACCCCTTTACCCAAAAACTAAAAACTGACCCTGAACCCCAAAAATACCCCTTTACCCAAAAACTTAAAACTTACCCTGAACCCCAAAAATACCCCTTTACCCAAAAACTAAAAACTGACCCTGAACCCCAAAAATACCCCTTTACCCAAAAACTAAAAACTGACCCTGAACCCTAAACATACCCCTTTACCCAAAAACTAAAAACTGACCCTGAACCCCAAAAATACCCATTTACCCAAAAACCCAAAACTGACCCTGGACCCTAAAAATACCCCTTTACCCCAAACATATAACATTTAAAATATAATTATATACTTACCAATACTTACGTTGTAATGGTATGCGTTGTAAAGGTACCTGCGTTGTAAAAACATGCGTTGTAAATACATGCGTTGTAAAAGTTTTTGCGTTGTAAAAGTTCCGTTGTAATGGTATGTCGTTGTAAACGTTGCGTTGTAAGTGATGTTTCCCCTGATATATGCCCTGAACTGTCTATAATACATCCATTTCAGCTTCGATGACATGCTTCTAGCGTTTCTGATAACTCTATAGATGGGGCCGCCTGTCTTTGTGTTATATCAACTATAGGTGTGTCCCTGACTAAGGTAGTATTACCCGTGCTCGAACTCAGTGTCTCTTCTACTGTCATTATTTGCTGTTCAATAGGGCCCATGGCTCCCGTTAGGTAGTTGAGTAAAGTCTGACATGTATGCACCTCTTTGGTGGGCCGGCTTTTGTTCTTAGTACTTAAGGTTTCTCTCTTACCCATTTCAGATTGTTAATGTAGCAAGGCGCAACTCACGTTTCCAAAGACAACCAGAACCAATCTGAGTGTATACCTGTCTCGCAGAGCAATATTATTTCAAATCTTATTTGTAAGTGCTAAGACCAGAGGAGGCAAACTAGCAGGACAAATTGTTATGTAAAACTAGACTACAAAATTATGATATCAACAGGTCAGAATATATCCGGGCGGAAAGTCAGTATCACTGTACCTTTAGATGCAGACCAAGGGGCGTGGCCCAGCCCAGTCTATTCCAGTCTATGACGGGCTAAGACAGACCTGCCTTGGCCCGGTCTTCACCCGGGCGCCGTCCGCGCACGTCCCGCGTTGTTTGACTGGGTTTGAATTAGGTAGGGGGCTGCAGGGGCCGGGATGAATGTGCGGCGTGCTGGGAGCCCAGGCAGCGGCTCTCTGCAAAGTGCTAGTTGTGAAGCGGTCTTCTGAATATCCTCTCACTTGGTGCGATGAGCCAGTGCAGTTTTTGGGCATTATCTTGCACCGCGATAATGAACTAGCAAACTATGCAATGTCCATTGTGAAGCTGACCACTCAAAGTGACCTCTGGCTGCGGGATGATCACAATGGTAGTGCTCCCCCAATTTCTCTACTATTTCTTGAACATCCCCATCCCGTTTACCGATAGTTTTTTCAACACCATATATAGCCTCTAGTTCTAGTTGGTTGTAGGACCGAGTACAATGGTGTAAGCTAGACCTTTTCTATGGCAGAGGGATGTTTTTAGCGCCTGCTTCTCAGCTGTATTTTTTTGCTGCTCAGTTGCCCATTATTGGTATCATGCTTACCCAACCCTACCCCAAAAGCCAGGGTGGACTTTGCACATCTAACATAGTCTGTATGCGCATAGGGAAATATTGGCTGAAAGTTTTTAGCAGGTTCAATAATGGTAGAGGTTGAAATTTCACCAGAACCCTTCATGTCCCTGCTGTGATAAGGGCACGATATCCCCAAAAGGGTCCGCAGAGTCACTTCTATAGCATTGCTGCTGGCGCAACATGCAATTGCACAGCATTGGGACACTAAAGTTCAAGTGTCAATGCATGGTTGAAAAGCCTCATATACTGTGACACTACATGTGAAGAATACGCTACGCTGCAAACCCATAAAGGATGGGCATAAGACATTTAGGGGCATATTATCAAGGGGGTTAATCTCCGCTTTTTTTGCTTTAAAAGCGGAGATAAAATTGTCTCCCTATTACCTAGCTGTCGCTAGTAGGAGATAGCGACCATCTTGGGCCCCGCTTTCTATGTCAGTGATATTTATCACTAATGACATGCAAAGTGTGTGTGCCAAGATGTTAGCGACTGGAAACAGTCCCTTACCATCGCTATCTCCTATTACCAACTTTTGGAGATATTAACGCTAAGCGTGAATATCTCCAAAAGCTAACGCCTGCCCCTGAGCAATTCTTAGCCATGTTATCCAATGGGAGGTGGATAACATGGCTAAGATCATTAGCTTGGTAATGCAAGAATATCGCTGACTTTTCAGCGATATTCATGCATTGCGGCCGATTTTGATCTCATTTGCGCTAAACCTTGGTAATGCATTTTTGTCTCTAACCAAGCAATAGCCCTATGTTGTGCCTTATAATCAGATAGCAGTGGTCCACCCCTTTAGTTTTTTTATCTCACCCATGGCTGTCTTTCTGTGATGCATGTTTACGAAAGGTTTCCTCTGGTATTGGATAACATGAATTTACCATATGGGGAAGATAATGTACATGCTTGTATGAATGTAAGCAACAAGAGGATAAAAAAGGTAAATTAAAAAAGAGCAGACAATCTCTGTATAGATGTAATAAGGCTGTAAAGACAATTAAGCCATCCTTTGCTCAACATGAGGAGTGATTTTTATAAAGTGCATGAGTAGGATAAAACGTTGCTAGAGTGCAATCAGTCAGTCTTTGTTAATTAGTGGTGGCATCGAAGGGTGCCTCCTGGGTCTGTGACTCATCAGCTCTGCTCTGCTATTGATGTTCCACCCCAGACTCTGTGGTGGCCTCAGTCCAAGGAGCCCTGTTCACAATATCTTGATTATTTGTGACTCCTTGCCTCTGTAGGTCCCTTCGGTCCCTGAGCGATTGTCTGCCACCTGAGAGGATCGGTCGGTGTAATAGGTTGCTGCTCTATTACCCAGGCCCCTGACTCCTGTGGAGAATCAAAGAAGTACAACTTCGAATCATGAAGTACCGGCCACAGAGCGAGATAGAGGAGCAAATATGAGAGGTTCATGTTCCATTGTTTCTGCTTAAATAGATCAAGCAGTTTTTGCTGCAATGAGACATGACGGGTGTTACCCGGGATGATCAGAATGTTTCCAGATTGATGCATTAGGTGACCTATTCAGGATGGCATCTTTGTCTCTGTGGTTCTAAAATTTGGCTATCATAGGACAAGGTGGGGCTCCCAGTGGAGATTTCTGAGCCAGTGACCTGTGGCACTCTCAGTGTCAAAGCAGGGGGACAGCTGAACATTGTCCAAACAGGACTGGATCCACTGGAAATGTTTCTGGTCATGTGTCCTCAGCTCACTCCAGGACCCCACTAAAAGATTGTATCGACAAGTCGCTTTTCATCATCCTTTCACCGTCATGAGATAGGGAAGATACTTCAAAGGAGAGTCCCAGCACTGTGTCTTCCTGCATGGAAATTGTAACCTTCGTATCTATTACTCCGTCTACAGCTAGTCGTAGATCATGTCTCAATTTGTGTCGCCTGTGGAACTACTGAAAATTTATAACGCGAAATGCCAGGCAGTAGCTCTGTATGGGGTTGGGGTTTGGGGCACGTGGACGTTAGTGCTCTACAGGTGGCAGAAAATTCCTTTTTAAGATTTCTTCTGGTGGCACCAAGGCGAATATCCACATATGCATCCCACATTGAATTAGGCATACCGCACATTGAGGACCTGGCAAAAATCCAACCTTTGCTATTGTGGCGGCGCATATGGACCTCAGATAAAAACATGTTAATCGAAGGGATTGTGGCAGATTCAATGGCATTAGATCATTCGGGAAAAATAAAATGGCTCACCTACTTCAGAGATTTTCTTACGGACTTAGGCCTGGAGGCATACTATATTACACCAGAAAAGATCTGTGAGATATCCAAGAAGGAGTTGAAAGAAATGGCCTTGAGCCACTTAGATGGACTAAGACTCACAAGTGAAATAGCGAAACCTTCTGTCCACCATGCAATCATGGTCCATTTTGTCCCCACAATTCAGCCCTACCTAACGCTTGAAATTGGCATCTTTGATCGTTTTTTTACCAACCAGATTCAGATTAAACCTTTTCCACCGGTTAGAGAAACACCTGGGAACAAACGTTAGAACACTGTCCTTGCGATGATACATCTGTACAGACCACCATACATACAGTATTGTTCGGTAAGTTCTATCATGTCCATCACAAAATTTGGTTGGTACCATTGCTGAAATCGTGGAACTTAAGACAGTGTCGCCCTGCCATGCTGCGCCTTCAATTTATGGATTCTGAAGTTACTTGTTACCACATGGTTAACTTCCTAAAGTGTATTTTTAAACATAGAAATAATCTGTGAGAAAACTGCCTACAACACAATGAAATGTATTTAATGTAAAGAGAACTGAATTATTTTCTAAGCATTCTTCATCAAAATTTTTAGTGTAAACTTTTATAGCAAATATTGTTTCCTTTTTCCATTCTATGACAAAATGTGTACAAAAATGCTTTTATGGATTTCCATTATGAAATACAGAATAAAGGAATTTATATATGTCTCAATATGGCCATGTCGACCATGGCCTCTCTAATCTTGGTGCCCAGAACTGACTGGGAGTCCTGAATGGCCTACAGTATTAAAGGCGTTTTGTATCCACTGTGCAGTATTTCTTCTTGAGAGACTTCTCTCCAGGGGGATCCTTGCTCCACCCTTGAGGGCAGTCTTTTTGTCCATTGTAATTTGGGGTAGCACCAGCAGTCTTTGAACTAATAGTATGGAGGGTGGGCAGCATCACTATAGCCCGGGGCCATCACTGCCTCCTCTAAAGTCAATTTAGTGCAAACTTGACCTCAGGGGGAACCATATGCTGCCACCCCAGGAGGCGGCTTGAAGATATAAAGGAGGGAGGCCTGAGGTCAAGGGTCTTATTAAGTCCCTCAAAGGGTACTTCCCCTCAGTAGTCTGGGATTGGTCACCGCCACACTCACCCTGCACTCTTGTGGAGTTCTCAACAGGAATCCGTGCAGCCTTAACACAATTTGGCTGAAGTCTTCTTTTAATTTACTCTCCACAAAAGGAGGTAGAAGCTACCGCTCAAAAGCTCAAGTCAGCTCCTGCAGCCAAACTTGAAGTGGTTGGTGAGGGGCCTCCCACCTGTGCCAGCAGAGGGGCGATGGACTGTTTGTCTCTCCTTTTTCCTGGCAGGGCTCCAGTCGAGTGCTGGGTTTAGGCACTACTCCTGCCTGACGCTCATGAGGAGCCACATCCAGTTGGATCCACGTGACCAGTCCGAACTCCAGCGGCCAACTACCAGAGTCACCACATCTGCTTCTAGCAACTCCCTGGATGGTGGTTCATCACCCATCAGATACCAAAGACACCACCAAGGCCACAAGGATCACTCTGGGAACGGGCCTCAGGATTGCTACCTGCTATGGAGGGCACAGGAGAAATGGAGTGATGTAGTTGTCTCACCTTTATGTTCTTCTCAATCCACATGAGTGATCTTGTTTGCCTCTGAGGCTGTGAGATTGCTCTACAGTCTATTGTTTAATCGCTCCCTGTGAAGCTCTTTGGCTTTCTCATAGTTCACTGACCACAGGATTGAAATTGACAGTCAAGGCAAAGACATAGCATTAATTTCTACTGTCACATCAGACAACTATAAAATAATTGTGCATAAAAGTTTCATGAGGAAGAAATGTACTTTTATTTCTATGGCTGTTTTGTAGGTGTTGGAGAAACACATGCATCTCTACACTGCGGAACAACGTAGGCCATCGTACAACTAAGCATTATGGGCAAGAGGCCACAGTCCAACTCATCTATCCACTTTACTTTGTGCTCCTTACATCAAACTTTTCACCTCTCAGTCTGTCCTTTGACATCGTGATGGTACACTGGGTGCCCAGTATTCAATTCACAATGACGATGTGTACCCGGGCAGAGTCCAGATGCACTTTGAGGCAATCACGCACTAATATAAATGGAACATATTTCATCACCTGGCCTTAGGGGCATGAAGCTCTCTAAAGAATAACACGAGTGCCTTTTAATTGCACCTATAAGGTCAGTTGTGATAGATGTCCTTGCAAAAGACCTGAATATTATCACTTTGTAAACACTGTTCCTTCTTAACCTCTTCGCTGCTAGGCCTCCCCCCCCCCCCCTGTGCTAAGCCTGTTTTTGGCTACTTGGGGTAGTTTGCGCTTAGGCCCCTGTAATTGGTGGTCGCTCACCCAGCACTATGCTCGCACATCGGACGCTTTGCTCCCGGCTGCCTGCCTGCACTGAGTTCTGCTGACTGCCTGCATGCCCTGACATAGCGCATTGTTGCTCACTTTACAGCGCTTGGTATCGTATTCTCATATCGCACTTTACTTGCTGTACTAGCTACTTTGCTCACGCTTGGCATCGTCTCCATCTGGCATTGTCTTTGTGCATTGATACTGTTGTAGAGCGACTTACTGCATTAGCACGATAGGCATCACAGTATACTTTGTTTGAGGAACATTACAACTCCGGCTGTGCCCCAGTTTCGTTTTAGCTACCGGGCGGCTATCTTTGTGTTTATTTACTTCTGCCTGTGTCTCCTCCCCGCTCCCCGCCTCCCAGCGGACCCTCCCATGCTCCGCCCCCTCCACTCTCCTTTTATGCCACATGTCCACACGCGCAGCATCCACGCCGAAGGTGCGCCAAAGGTAAGCCCGTCTACGCCCGTCCGCGCCTGGACCGCGCCCAGCCCCAGACCCCCTGACCCCCGTACCTCCCACCCCACACGCATTACATACGATGCCACCACCCTCCTAGCCCTTAACCCCGGCCGTCCCCCCAATTGCGTCCAAGCCGCTCCCGGACACCCCCATGGACCCTTCTCTTGCAACTCCTGCAAGTTCGACGGCTCAAGAACAACTCCTCATCTACGAACACACAACAGAGATCTGACACCAACCACCTTAATTGCATCCTACTCAACACCCGCTCAGTCCACAGACACGCCATCGACCTCTGGAACCTACTAGACACCATCTCTAACAGAAACATGGATGAACGCATCCTCTGCCCCAGACATCACCATTGCCATCCCGGAAAGACTACAAGATCATCCGTAAGGACCACACCGACCAAACAGGAGGAGGCATCGCTATCGTCCATAAGAATTCCATCCGCATCTCAACCAGCTCAGACGTCAACCTCGCTAGCGCCGAACACCTTCACTTCCAGATCCACACCGACCCCAAGACCACACTTAGAGGCACCCTCCTCTACAGGCCACCAGGACCCCGTGCTCAATTCAGTGACGAGATCACTGACTTTATCACCTCACACGCCCTTCCCTCCGAGGAATACATTCTATTGGGAGACCTCAACTTCCACCTGGAAAAGAGCAACGACAGCAACACCACCGCCCTCCTGGACAATCTCGCCAACCTCGGACTCAAACAACTTGTCACTACCCCCACCCACATTGCAGGTCACACACTCGACCCTATCTTCACCTCCAGCAAACATGTCTCCTTCAGTCACACCACAGCTCTCCATTGGACGGCGCAGACATCCTAGCACCGTTGAAAAAACGTCAAATCAAACTAGGCAGCAAAAACGCCTCCAGGTTCAACGATGATCTTAAGAAATCCAAGAAACTCTGTCGCTCCCTCGAAAAGGCCTGGAAAAAAGACCCAAACACCAACACCAGGGACGCCTTCAAAAACGCCACCCGCATACACCACCAACTAATCCGATCTGCCAAGAAAGCCGCATTCAAAGACCGACTAGATAACAACGCCCACAACAGCAAGGAATTATTCAACATTGTCAAAGAATATACCAACCCATCATCCAACTCCAATGACATCACCCCCTCTCAAGCCCTCTGCGACTCCCTGGCTTCCTTCTTCCACAACAAAATCGTGGACATCCACAACAGCTTCAACAACCGACCTGGAGACCAACCCACCCAACCTTCTGCAGGACCTTCACCCCCCTTGAACATCCTTAATGACTGGAACCCAATCTCCACTGAGGACACCATCCGCCTGATGAACTCCATCCACTCAGGATCCCCCACAGACCCATGCCCTCACCACATCTTCAACAAAGCAGACTCCATCATAGCACCACACCTCCGAGACGTCATCAACTTCTCCCTCAACTCCGCCACCTTCCCGGAAAGCTGGAAACACGCCGAACTCAGCGCCCTTCTGAAAAAACCCACAGCGGACCCCACAGAACTCAAAAACTACCGCCCCATCTCTCTCCTTCCATTCCCGGCCAAAGTCATCGAGAAAGCTGTCAACAACCAGCTCGCCACCTTCCTCGAATCGAACAAATCCCTCGACTCATCACAGAACGGCTTCCGAGCCAAACACAGCACAGAGACCGCACTCATCGCAGCAACAGACGACATTCGAACTCTACTGGACAATGGAGACACAGTCGCCCTCATCCTCCTCGACCTCTCCACTGCCATCGACACAGTCTGTCATAGCACCCTTTTACAGCGCCTCAGAAACGTCGGAATCCAAGGAAAAGCACTGGAATGGATCACCTCGTTCCTCACCGGAAGAACCCAGAGAGTCCGCCTCCCACCATTCAAGTCAGAGGCCACTGAAGTCATTTGCGGCGTGCCACAAGGATCGTCACTCAGCCCCACCCTCTTCAATGTATACATGAGCCCCCTTGCGGCCATCGCTCACCAACACAACCTCAACATCATCTCCTACGCTGATGACACTCAACTGATCCTCTCACTCACCAAAGACCCTAACACCGCCAAAACCAACTTACACGAAGGAATGAAAGAAGTAGCCGAGTGGATGAAGCACAGCCGTCTGAAACTGAACTCAGACAAAACTGAAGTCCTCATCTTAGGCACCTCCCCCTCCGCCTGGGATGACACTTGGTGGCCAGAGGCCCTTGGAAAAGCACCCATCCCGACGGACCACGCACGGAACCTGTGCATCATCCTGGACTCCTCACTCTCGATGACCAGACAAGTCAACGCCGTTTCATCATCTTGCTTCAACATTCTTCGCATGCTCAAAAAAACATTTCGCTGGATCCCCACCGAAACTAGAAAAACGGTCACCCACGCACTGGTCACGAGCCGCCTGGACTACGGAAACACCCTATACGCCGGTACCACCGCAAAACTCCAGAAAAAACTCCAACGCATCCAGAACGCTTCAGCCAGGCTCATACTAGACATCCCGCATAAAGAACACATCTCCGGTCACCTGAAAAACCTCCACTGGCTCCCCGTAAATAAGAGGATTACTTTCCGCCTCCTAACCCACGCACACAAAGCACTTTACGAACTTGGGCCCGAATGCCTCAACACACGACTGTCCTTCTACACCCCCTCCCGCCAGCTATGATCCTCCAACCAAGCCCTTGCCACTGTACCTCGCATCAACAAAACCACCATGGGAGGTAGATCCTTCTCCTTCCTGGCAGCTAAAACCTGGAACTCACTTCCCACTCACCTTCGCCTTACTCAGAACCACCTAGCAATCAGAAAGCAACTTAAAACTTGACTTGACCACATAAGGAATCCACGCCAAATTTGAGTTCTTTTTTTCTAAATCAAAGATATTTTAAAGATACCTAGGGTTTGTAGATTCCCCTGGAGCAGACCCAGAATTTAGCCAAAATACAGCAAAAAAGTTTTTGGGGGAAAAAATAGTAAAAAGGGCTACAGATGAAAGCGTCTGTTTTATTCCCTGAAAATGGTATCAGAAAAAGGGTTGTGTTTTTCTGAGACTTAACCTATTTTTGCTATATTTGTTACTTTCTACCTCCTTCCAGTTAATGGTAGAAATGGGTATAGGACAAATAATGGATCCTGAAAAGCTATACATTTTAGAAAAGTAGTCAAAATTCTGAATTTGGCAAGTGGTCATTGGTGTAGATCCTTCAAGGTTATTTTAAAGAAACTAACCATTGAATGTAGGACAAATTGAAAATTAGTTGAAAAAACAACCATTTGTGTCAAAGTTTTCACCTAAAACTTCTTCTACTTATTACAGCTGTTTGAAAGCATTATACCGTTACATCAGCTGAACCTTTCTGGTTGTGGAGATATGTTGGAATTGTAGGTTCACCAGGAACCCGATGAACACAGAGCCAATAAATGAGCAGCGTCTTGCAATGCTTGTTTGTTATGTACCGGGTATATAGCAGTTAATTTGGGGAAACATATACATGGCAAAATCTGTATGAGAGACACATTTGTATTTCTGAAATTGGAACAAAAAATAGAGTTTAGGAACAGTTGATATTTGCACATTTCCAAAACACATTTTTGGTACATTTATGTGAAGGAAAGTTATGGAATCTGCGTGGATCCACAACATTCCACCCACCCCGCATTCCCCAAAGTCTTCCAAGAAAAATAGGACCTCACTTGTGTGGGTAGGCCCAGTGCCCATTGTGAGAAATTAGCCTGGTATATGATGTCCACTATTCTAGTGGGCACTTTGAGCCAGTCTAATCGACCCTTATTGATGGTGGTTGTAAAGTCAACCTTATAGAAAGCTATCCCAGTGGTAGCTGTGGAGAGCAGCCTTCAGGCTAAGACTTGGAGACAAGTTATATTACCATTTATAATCTTTTGAGTACCAAATGAAAGCACACCACACAAGGTATATATCAAATATATATGTATTTATTCTAAATAGAACCCCTCTGCACTCTTTATGAAGTCAGAGTTAAAGTACAATACAAAGAACTTAAATAGCATACGATGAGTTGCACAATATACATTTTGCCCTAGGGGCCTCACAAACCATACACTAAAATATTGGTATAAGAACAACGTGAGAATTACAAAGCAGGCCTGGGGTAAGCATGGGCGAATTTTGCGAATCTCGCGTTCGCGAATTTTGCGGATTTGCGAACTCGCAATCCACAAAATCCGCGAATTCTCGCGAATTTGCGGATTTTTTTTTTTTTGTGTTTGCGCGGGTTTCTGCCAGTTCGCGAGGGTTTTGTACACTTTCGCAAATTGCGAACTTACCTGTCGGGTCGCAAGTTTCGCGAACTTGTTGTTTCTACGTGTCCAGCCTGTTTGGGACACTCTTCTTCATCACTGCCACTCTCTGTCACCACTGCCACTCTCTGACTACTCATTCCACCCTCTGGCCCACCCATGCCACCCTCTGTTTCATCACCACACCCTCTGGTTGTCCAGTGTACATTATTTTCGGCAAAGAAAAAGCACACCTTCCCTGCCTCAAGTGACCTGAATTAATTTAGGGCTGATTAATGTGTCACAGAATATTTTTTTAGCGGGCACCTGCTTCCTTAGTGCGCCCTGATTAGTGATCTTTTGCACTTGCTAAGTGCTTTCATTGTTGCAAAATTAGTTACAACACCTGCCCTGCCCCAACTGACAATAATGAATTAGGGGCTGATTAATGGATTTTAACTTCCAGCCTGGCTCCTGCTTGTCTCCCTTAGCTGTAATTCAGGACCTTTGTGGCATATGTGTAACTATTCTGAGGTTCAGAGCAGGGTCACATAATAGTTGCAACTGGAAACTGAACTCTGGAGGGGCCCCTCAGGAAGCACTACAGGAAATGGCTACTAATGATGAGCCTGAACTTTTGAACCTGGTAAGTAGTTACAGTTTTGCTAAGATCGTATTTCTGCAATTTAGCACTTATTCGCGGGGCGCGAAGTTGTACTGGGAAGCCGCAAACTCACGCGAACAGTGCGAGCAGTGCGAGCAAAATCCGCTGCTCGCGGATTTGCGGATTTTGCGGGAGATTCGCGAATCTCGCGGATTGCGAATTTCCCAAAAATCCGCAAAATCCGCGAGTGAAACGGATTTTCCGCCCATGCTTAGCCTGGGGCCTGTGGAATCGCTGGGGATACTCAGGACAACCAAAGGTTAGGATGTAGGAGGCCCACAGGAGACGCGTGCAGTGTCTAAACACAGCTGCAGGTTACCGTTGACTTTCTATGAAGAACAAAAAAGTTACAATTTTAAAGATTAAGGGTAAAAGGAGGTGAATTACGATGGAACCCTTTTAGACAAGGACACTTGGAGATTCAATACCCACGGGAGCACCGGAGTACTCTTGTTACCTCACACAGGGAAGCCGGGTGCATAGGTGTCTTTTCATGTCTGGTTTCGTCATTGATTCCAGGGGAGAGCTGTGAAGAAGTGCTACTGGCGACCAGAGGAAAATTGTACGGGTGGATCCAAGGGTGTATCAGAGATGTGAGGAACCTGAAAGCAGAGGATATAGAGTCTGGGCCACTAGCCAGTGACCAGGGTGGTGATAGGAAGATGCCAGCAGATGTCGGGTGATAACAGGTAAAAAGGTAAAGATTATCTTTTCAGCAACAAGGTCCGGGAGGTGTTGACAACAACCAGGAGCTGGATTCAAGCTGTCCCACAAAAGATCTAGTTGACTGTTGTATCGATATCTGGATTGGAGCCGACAAGCCTTGGCAAACGCAACCCATGCAGATTGTCAAGATTCGCTTCGGTGTAGACCAGCAAGGTCTGTGGAACTTCTCCTTTGCAGGGAAGTTGGAGCAAGCCTGGAGCAACCAGAAAAGTAAGTTAAATCAAAGGTTGGTCTTCGCGGGGGCTCACTAGCCAACGGACTAGGAACCATGAAGACACATTGAGCTGAAATGAATAAAGCGGGCCCATGGGACACTCATGGAGTGAGGTCTTCTGAGCTTTAGTGCAAAAGGTGCATCGGGCTGAGGATTCAAGCACCCCAATGCACAACTTGGGAATACCTCAAGGCATTGGTACAGGTAGCAAAATGTAGTATGCCCAGGAGATCTGGTACCACATCTCTCGTGCCGTCATGGGTCTCAGCTTTGCTGGGAGGGAAGGTCATTGTCAGAGATGTCAGGAAGTCCAAGTCCTTTGTCACAGATTCATCAGGGTCCAGCGGGAGCCTCAAAAATGCTGACCAGAAAGATGCTGCTGGTGCCTGTTTGAACAGGGTGGTCACTCCTTGACCACAAGGGAGAATTCTTCCGTCTTCCAGTTGAAATGGAATGTGGAAGGTCCAGGATAAATGTTGCAGAGTTTCGTCCATGGTAATCTAAAGTCCTAGGGAATGGGCTTCTATATTTATAGTAATTTTAGGACTTTGACTAACTCTAAGGTCCCTCCTATGGGTGTACCTGGGGTGGGGGTAGTTACACCCCTTCCCCTTTGTCCAGTTTCATGCCAGAGCTTTGGATGAGTGCCCCAGCAGCCGGTTTTAACAGGGAAATGCATGAAGCAACTTGTGTGCCCCAGGGGGTGTCTGCAAAGCATTCACTGAATGCAGCCCTCCCTGCCCCGATACACTAAGAGCCTGTCTAGGGAGGTGCCAGCACCTCCCTGGACAGGAAACCTATTGTCCAGGCCTGCCCTGCCAGAGTTTCTTCCAGCAGCATGAGGGCAGATTTGTGTCTGTGGCAGCAGCATCCATTTTGTGATGCTGAGGCTCTGTTTAACTCTAGCCGGGTAAACCAGTAACTATATGTCTTCTCCCTCTAGAAGGGTGGAATGCTACACCTGCCGCCAGAACTGGCGGGGGTAGTACTCAAAAGTGTTTGACACCTTACACAACATGTTTTGATAAAGCCAAACCAATTTTAGCATTAACCGCTAGGATTATAATTCACTTAAGAGTATATGGTATGGGTATATCATAGAACAACTTTAAGGACATGGTTCAGAAAGCTGCAAAGGGGCTCAGCTCATGCTAGGACACCCTCTCATATAAAAACCTCCAGAATTGTCGAGGTCTGCTATAGGAGTGGCTTATAGGCACATATGTGTCTATATAGGTATATAGATATAGGTATACTATATCTAAGTAAGGGGAGATTCCACCACCTTACCCAGACTGTAAGAACAGACCTGTGGTGTAAGTTTCGAAGGCAAACCAGGGGTGGCACAATACATGCTGCAGCCCCAGGTACACCTAGGGTGCACCTATGCCCTGGGTACTTATGGTACACTATACAGGGGCTCACAAGGGTGACCCAGTAACCAATCTGGTATGTTACTAAAGTACATAGTGTAGGAGAGTAGGGTCTGCTATCCTATGGTCACCCCAAAATTTTGCTTTTTGCTTCACTGGTTTATGACTTAATGTGGCTGTGGGCCTGCTAATCAGACCCACAGCCTGCTGTTCTCTCTCTAAATTACTGCCAATGCACTTTAGGTGCACTACAAATTGGAACTGGTTCACCTTATTGGCCCCTGTAACAGTGTACCCTAGGTACCCAGGGCATAGGTGTTTCCAAGGCCTACCAGGGGCTGCAGCATGTATTGTGCCACCCCTGGCCTGGCCTCCATATTTGACACAACTGGCTGATCACTCAGCTGGGGTAAGTTGGTGTAATCACCTCTTACTTAGTTATAGTATCCCTATATCTAACCTTAAACTGGACACATATGTTCCTATCAGCCACTCCCATGGAAGGCCTCTTCAATCCTGGAGGCAGAGTGATTGGAAATATGTGAGATGGTGCTTTAGCATGAGCTGAGCCTGTCTGCAGCTGTCGGGAACCACTTCCTAAGCTGCTCCGGGATATTGCCATACCATATACTCTTAAGTGCATCATAATCCTCGCGGTTAAATGCTATCTTTGGTTTGGCTTTACCAAAACATGTCGAGTAAGGTGTCATACGAATTGGAATACTATCCCCTCGACAGTTCTGTCGACGGGGATAGCATTCCACCCTTCTAGAGGGACACGACATGTGTGTAGCCTTAACCCCGGTTAAAGTTAACCAGAGCCTCAGCATCACAAAATGGATGCTGCCACCACAGACACGAGTCTTACCTCCTGCTGCTGGGAGTTCTTCCAGCGAGGGAGGCTTGGACAAAGGGTTTCCTGCCTTGGGAGGTGCGAGCACCACCCCAGACAGGGTTTTGTGTATTGGGTAGGACAGGGCTGGATAGAATCAGACATGCCCGGGGCACACAAGGTGTCCCCGTGCATAAGCCAGTCCAAACCGGTCCTGGGACTTTCCAGACCCAGGCCTGGCGAGGAGCTGGACAAAGGAAAGGGGGTGTAACCGCCCCCCTTCCTGGTTCCTCCCAGAGGAGGGACCTAGTAGGTGATCCACCCCTCAGATTGGGAATAAGAGTGGGAGCAGTGCCATTGCACAGCAGATCATCCTGAAATCAACTTTAAACAAGAAGAAGACTGGACTTCGACATTCTGCTGCTCAGAAGACTGAAGAGAATCTCCCTTGTGGCCTAGGAGTGGCCACCCTGTGAACACAGGCACCAACCAGCAACTCGACGTCTGCTTTGCCGCCGCCTCCCGCCGGAGCCCGAGCCCAGAGCCTGACAAGAACCAGACTCCCAGACCGCTCACAGCCCGATCGACAGTCCCTGCAAAGAAGGGACCCGTGGAGGCACCGAGTGATGTGGGACCGGACCTCTTGAAAGACACTCAAAAAGCTGACTACGCAGCAACCGAGGCATCCTCGACATTGTGCTTTGGGGACTGAGAACCCCCACCAACGAGCAGCCCTTGCAGAAAAGATTAGCCCCCCAGCATCTCCACAATCTGCGTGGGGCCCTTTTGCATTGTGCCACTTGACGCGCCATCCCGGCCACTAGCCACGTGGTCAGCGGCCATCTTGGCAACAAAACCGACAAACTACACTGCAGGTCTGGTTGCTCCAGACTTGCCCTAGCTCCTGTGAAAAGGAGCACCCGCTCTGACCTTGCTGGTCCGAGTGTTAAGCATCTTTTGATTCCTGTGTGGCTTGCATTAGCCAAGGCCTGTTTGCTCCGATCAGGTCGCCGACACCCCCAACAGTGAGAAGCCTGCGTGGGACAGCTCGTGACCGACTCCTGGACGTCCTTGACCCCTGGTGTCTATGTGGCTGCAGAGAGAAGCTACCCCTCAACGCCTGTTTGCACCCGACATCGCCTGGTTCCAATCTGGTTCCACGGAAGTCACTGGCTAGTGACTTCGAACATTGTCCCCTCTGCTTTCAGGTCTTCACAACTTCAGATCCACCCTTGGATCCACCGGAACTCTTCACATCGAGCCGCCTGCAGCATCTTCAGCTCCAAGCACCATCAACCAGCGTGACGAAACCCGACACTACTTCGACCCTGTGCACCCGCTTCCTGTGGGTGAGGTAACTCAGCTCCGCCAGTTTTCCTACACTGGTACACATCTCAAGGGCCTGTGTCTTAAGTTTCAGCGTTCTAGGTCACTCGGAAGGTTCCAAACTAACTAACTTTCAATCAATCAATCATAGACATTTGTAGAGCGCTCTACTTACCCGGAGGGTCTCAAGGCGCTAGGGGGGGTGCTGCTACTACCCGAACAGCCAGGTCTTGAGCTTCTTCCTGAAGGCGAGGTGGTCTTGGGTTAGGCGCAGGTCGGTCGGGAGGGAGTTCCAGGTCTTGGCGGCCAGGTAGAAGGACTTTCCTCCTGTTGTCGCTCTTCGGATGCGGGGGACGGTGGCGAGGGCGTGACTGGCTGATCGGAGGTGTCGTTTGGGAGCGTAGAAGTTGATGCGGTTGTTGAGGTTGCTCGGGCCTTGATCGTGAAGGGCTTTGTGTGCGTGGGTGAGGAGACGGAAGGTGAATCTCTTGTTGACCGGGAGCCAGTGCAGGTCTCTTAGGTGTCCGGAGATGTGGCTGTGTCGTGGGACGTCGAGGATGAGTCTGGCTTAGGCGTTCTGGATCCGTTGGAGTCCCTTCTGGAGCTTGGCGGTGGTTCCGGCGTAGAGGGCGTTGCCCTAGTCCAGTCGGCTGGTGACGAGTGCCTGGGTGACAGTCTTCCTGGTCTCGGTGGGGATCCACCGGAAGATCTTCCGTAGCATGCGCAGGATGTTGAAGCACGACGAGGAGACGGCGTTGACTTGCCTGGTCATGGAGAGGGAGGAGTCCAGGATGAAGCCCAGGTTGCGTGCGTGGTCTGTCGGTTTGGGTGCGGTTCCCAGGGCGGGGGGCCACCAGGAGTCGTCCCAGGTGGAGGGCGAGGATCCCAGGATGAGGACTTCCGTCTTGTCCGAGTTCAGCTTCAGGCGGCTGGTCGACATCCACTCGGCTACCTCTTTCATTCCTTCGTGAAGGTTGGCTCTGGCGGCGGCGGGGTCGTTGGTCAGGGAGAGGATCAGCTGGGTATCGTCGGCATAGGAGATGATGTTCAGGTTGTGTTTGCGTGCGATGGCCGCGAGGGGGCTCATGTAGACGTTGAAGAGGGTTGGGCTCAGCGAGGATCCTTGGGGTACGCCGCAGATGACTTCGGTGGCCTTTGATTTGTACGGTGGTAGGCGGACTCTCTGGGTCCTTCCGTCGAGGAAGGAGATGATCCATTCCAGTGCCTTCTCCTGGATTCCGACGTTGTAGAGGCGCTGCACTAGGGTGCGGTGGCAGACGGTGTCGAAGGCCGCGGAGAGGTCTAGGAGGATGAGGGCCGCTGTTTCTCCGTTGTCCATCAGGGTTCGGATGTCATCGGTGGCAGCGAGGAGGGCGGTCTCGGTGCTGTGGTTGGCTCGGAAGCCAGACTGTGAGGGGTCGAGGGATCCGTTTGTCTCGAGGAAGGCGGCCAGTTGCTTGTTGACGGTCTTCTCGTTGACTTTGGCCGGAAACGGGAGCAGCGAGATGGGGCGGTAATTCTTGAGTTCGGTGGGGTCCGCTGTTGGTTTCTTGAGTAGAGCGCTGAATTCGGCGTGCTTCCAGCTCTCAGGGAAGGTGGCGGTGGTGAAGGAGGTGTTGATGATGTCCCGCAGGTGGGGTGCGATGACAGCGTCGGCCTTGTTGAAGACGTGGTGAGGGCAGGGGTCGGTCGGAGATCCGGAGTGGATGGAGTTCATCATGCGGACGGTGTCTTCGGTGCTGATCGGGGTCCAGGCGCGGAGGGTGGTGGTGGGGGGCGTTGGTTCGGTCGTGTCGGACGTGGCGTTCGTCGTTTGGGTGTTGAAGCTGTTGTGTATGTCCGCGATCTTGTTGTGGAAGTAGGAGGCGAGGGAGTTGCAGAGTTCTTGCGATGGGGTGATGTTGTTGTTTCCGGCTTTGGGGTTGGAGAGCTCTTTCATGATGTTGAAGAGTTCCTTGCTGTTGTGTGCATTGTTGTCCAGCCGGTCCTTGAATGCAGTTTTCTTGGTGGCGCGGATCAGTTGGTAGTGCTTCCGGGTGGCAAGCTTGAGGGTGGGTATGTTGTCCGGTGTTGGCTCCCTTCTTCAGGCTTTTTCGAGGGCTCGGCAGTTCTTCTTGGAGCTCTTGAGTTCGTCGGTGAACCATGGGGCCTTCTTGCTGCCGGGTCTGCTGGGCGGGGTCCTCAGTGGGGCGAGTTCGTCGCGCAGTTGATGATCCACTTCGTGAGGTTGTCGGCGGCCTGGCTGGGGTTGCTGAGCTGGCGGGAGGGTGCTGGCTCAGGGAAGCGGCGAGCTGGTCGGCTGTGATCTTGCTCCAGCTTCTGCGGGCAACCTGTTGCTGGTGGTGGTGGATCGTCGTTCTTCTGAAGGTGAAGTGGACGCAGCTGTGGTCCGTCCAGTGGAGTCCAGTGGCGTGGCTGAAGGCGATGTCTTTGCTGGATGAGAAGACGGCGTCGAGTGTGTGTCCGGCGAGGTGGGTGGGGGTGGACACCAGCTGCTTGAGTCTGAGGTTGGCGAGGTTGTCAAGCAGGGTGGTGGTGTTGCGGTCGTTTTTGTTCTCCAGGTGGAAGTTGATGTCCCCCAGGAGGATGTAGTCAGCGGAGGGGAGGGCATGCGGGCTGACGAAGTCGGCGATGTCCTCGCTGAATTGTGTGCGTGGTCCCGGGGGTCGGTAGATCAGGGTGCCTCTGAGGGTGGTCTTCGGGTCGGTGTGGATCTGGAAGTGTAGGTGTTCGGCGGTGGTCAGGATGTCGTCGGTGTTGGTCGTGATGCGGATGGTGTCCCCGTGGATGATGGCGATGCCTCCTCTTTGTACTTTTTACGCACCATAGACTTTACATTGGAAAGTGCGTGCACTTTAGACACTGCACCCGAGTCCCGCGGGCCTTTCCCGACCTAATCATTGCTAGTCTCGAATAGCTCCAGCGATTCCCAAGGTCCTAGGCCTGTTTCCGTTCTGATTGGTATCTCTTATACCACTTTCTTAGTATATGGTTTAGGTGGCCCCTAGGGCTCATCCATATTGTGCAACTTTTGTGTATTTTAAACTGTCTTGTGATTTAACGCTTGTGCTTCTGTGCTCATAAAGAGTCCAGGGGACTTTATAGTTAATAAATCAATATATATTTTCAATATATATCTGTGTGGTGTCCTTTCATTTGGTATTCAAGGGGGTTGTGTATGGTAATACAGCTGGCTTCACATGCCTTTCAGAGTTTAGCCTAAGACTGCTTTGTCCACGTTACCACTAGGATAACTGGTCTACAAGGTTGAATTACAACCAATCATCATAAGGGTTGCTTGGCATGGTACAAAGTGATCACTAGAATTAGTGAGCATTTTATACCAGGCCAACTTCTCACATTGGTGAGCAGCGGATTGGGATCTGAGCTTGCTGTTGTTTTACCATTACAATCTTTGGTGTTATCATTTGAAAGATCATACAGGTACCTGCTAGGTGTTCTGTCCTTCGAGAGGAGACTTCTTCGCTGCTGGTCGTTCCTGACTTGACCTCTCTTCCTGCTTTGCTGTGCCCGGTCTCCCTCCCGCCGCCGCTGTTGTTACCTTAGCGGCCGCCGAGCGGAGGGAGACTACAACTCCCAGCCTGCCCAGCGACCCGGATCCACTCCAGCGGGGTCATCGCGCCCTGAGGCGCTAGAAAAACGCTGCTCCCTCGGCGGAGCGGGTGTTCTGTCCTTCGAGAGGAGACTTCTTCGCTGCTGGTCGTTCCTGACTTGACCTCTCTTCCTGCTTTGCTGTGCCCGGTCTCCCTCCCGCCGCTGCTGTTGTTACCTTAGCGGCCGCCGAGCGGAGGGAGACTACAACTCCCAGCCTGCCCAGCGACCCGGATCCACTCCAGCAGGGTCATCGCGCCCTGAGGCGCTAGAAAAACGCTGCTCCCTCGGCGGAGCGGGTGTTCTGTCCTTCGAGAGGAGACTTCTTCGCTGCTGGTCGATCCTGACTTGACCTCTCTTCCTGCTTTGCTGTGCCCGGTCTCCCTCCCGCCGCCGCTGTTGTTACCTTAGCGGCCGCCGAGCGGAGGGAGACTACAACTCCCAGCCTGCCCAGCGACCCGGATCCACTCCAGCGGGGTCATCGCGCCCTGAGGCGCTAGAAAAACGCTGCTCCCTCCGCGTCGCGGGACGCGAGCGGGACGCCCGGACGAAGCCCGGACAAAGGGCGGGCCGCCTGAGGCCGTCCGAGGCTGGACAAGGTTGGGTTGGGCCCGTTACTCTGCTAGAAAACCTGATTCAAGGAGGTGAGCCTGTGTTATAGCTGGGGGTTATTTATTGAATTGTTGCCTCTTGGAGCACCTGTTTACCCCGTGCTTTTGAAAAGCATTGTCTGTTAGTGAAATATGCCCGGCAAAAAGTTATCCCCTGCAAAAAACACTATGGACAACTATATCTTTCAGGTAGTTGCCAAAATTAATAGTGACAGGAGATCTTCGCTTGGCCTGAGTTCACCGTCTGCCCTGAGTTCACCAACTTCGCCGGCTTCAGCTTTTGCCGAGTCCACGGAGCAACCTACCTCCTGCTGTCCACCTGTAAGTGAATCTGACCAAGCTGATATCGCTGTAATGAACCGGTCGGTTCTGATTGAGTTAGACAGCGAGAGTGAGATGGAGACTGAACAACAACTACCCGAGGACAAAGCCCCCACTCCGGTGCCCGCTCCAAAATCCACCAGAGGGGCTAAAAAGCCACAGCCACAGCCGAAACGATTTGGGCTCAGATCAAGCCGCAAAAAGATTGCATCGCCCCCTAGCAAATCCGCAAGGGAAGAAGATGTCAGTCTGGATGACGTTTCTATGTCTCTTACTAGTGGTCAATTTAAGAACTTACTGAGTATGATAGACACTAAGATGAAGGACATTGTTAATCCGCTGTTAGGCAGAATTGATAAACTCACTAAGGAAGTGAATCGCCTTGGGGGTTTACTGAATCAAACCTTATCTGAAGTAGGCAAACTACCAGATGCTGTTTCTAGTAGGGTTGAGTCCAGTAAGGCCTCTTCTTCTTTGGTGGGTGGTGGGGCTTCCTCACTACCAGTTCCTTCGGTGGCTCCCTTGATATCCATTTTAGATAGTGCAGAGAATAAAGATGTTCCTTCAGATGCATCCTCCGCCCCAGAATCTGTAAATGGCTCGGTAGAGTTGATAGTTGAGGCCTCTCCATTGGTCTTGGTTTTAGCCAATGTTCCTCTTTTGCAGTCTGGTCAGGAAGAACCTACCTCATCCCTATTGTCTAAAGCACTTTATTGGTTAACAAATAACATGGTAATAACTCCTAGGGGTAGGCACCAATTGGCTGACGAAATAGTAAAGGCTAGAAGGGTGAGGTGGATAGGCAATAGTACAAAGAAGTTTCTGGGTGACTGCGTCATCCTACATTTTTCTGACCCAGAGGTTTTGGCCAATATTCTACCCAACCTTCTACCTCCGCAGCGGAGATCGACTGAAATCATTCCACTCACTTTAGACTTTTTCTATCAGTGTAGTGGGAGGGTCTCTAATAAAACAATGCTAAAAACTAAGTGGAACGTTGTCCCAACAAAAGGGCGGAGGGAAGTGAAGCAACCAGAGAGGGGTCTAAATCTAGAGAATAGATTTTCAGCCCTTTCCAATCTTGATGACTGTGATTGACTCTCTATAAATCTAAGTCAAGTACCACTAGCTAATGGGGATCAAAATTCGGATAGCTTATCTACCCAGAATGTTAATTGCCTTACCAATGATTTGTTGAATAACTTGGTTGTCCAACCAGAGGGTGAGGCTTGTGTACTAAACTCTTTTCCTGGATTACGCCAGGGTCGTTTGTCTGGAGTTGCTAACCTACTCTGCTGGAATATAGCTGGTCTGACATCCAAGCTCGATTGTGGGGACTGGCTTGGCTTTGTTACCCAATTTGATATTTGTATATTCCAGGAGACTTGGGCTTGCGACCCTGTCTTTGTATTAAGCTATTTGAATTTTTATGTGTCAGCTGTCAAGGGTCCGAAAGGTAGACCTATGGGGGGGCTTACTATCTGGATTCGACAAGCACTAAATTTCTCAGTTAAAAATATAGCTACTGGACACAATGATATCCAGCTTATTAGGATTTCTAATGACAGAACAGGGTCACTTGATATTTACAATATTTGTATTAGGAGTTCCAAAGGTCGATCTGAAACATTACTAACCTTGGCCGACCTCATCGAGGAGCACTCCGTTAAAAATAACATCGTTATAGCAGGAGACCTTAATAGGACGTTTGAGCCATTGGTTGTGGGAGATGCTTTCACTGGTGCTGATGAGGATTCCTTCTGGGGCATCCCTGAACTACAACTGAAACCAGTCTCCCGTTGGACAGAGGACATTATAGCTATTAATGCACTGTGTCTTGAAAAAGGCTTGAGAGCTATGAACGGGAGAACAGCTGGGGACAGAATTGGCTCACCAACTTTCGACAATGGGAGGCACAAAAGTCGAATTGACTATGTGATCTGCAGTTTGCATCTGTGGCCTGCCCTTTGTGATATGGAAGTCATCATAAGATCTGAGAGTGACCATAACCCCCTAAGTGTGACTCACAAATGGTGGCCTGCTGAAACAAACTCTAGCTGCATGAATGAATTCGTCCCTCCGCCCATTATCCCCGAGAACAATATGCGTAGGCTACGTTGGGACACTGTAGCGAGAAATCAGCAGGCTATTGATATTATTAACAGTGAAACTGATCAAGCCATTCTAGCTATGGAACTGGCTAATGCCTCTCCTAAGGATCTGGGTGCAGTGGTCAAAATACATGATACCCTCTTTGGTAAGATCAAGGCGCACTTTCTAAGACCTGATAAACATAAGGGGGTTATTACCAGAAAAGATGCTAGATGGTATAACTCTGATTGTAGGAAGGCAAGACTCGACCTTGGCCGGGCAATCAAGAAGCGAGACTGTGTGTCTGTTTCTCTAGCCAGGAAAGAATATAAAGTATGCATTGCTAAAGCTAAGAAGGATTGGGACGAGCAACACTGGTGCAAACTGAAAATGGCCAGTGACAGGAAGGATTCCAGAGTATTCTGGAATATTGTAAAATGGGGTTCTGAGAGAGCTGAAGAGTCACCAAGTAATAACGTCTCACAGGAGGCATGGGTTAAATTCTTTAGTTCGCAATACACTCTTAATACCCGGGTCTCAGTTGACGACAGTACGGCTATGAAGTTTTTTGAAGATGACAATTTTAACTATAAAGAGATTATGTCTGCAATCTGTACAGTAAAACGCGGGCGAGCTCCAGGACAAGATGGAGTACCCGCTGATATATTCTTAAATGATAGTGAACGCTGGTGCAAATATATACATTTGCTTATAAACTCAATTGCTCAAGGAGCAGATGTCCCTGATTCATGGAGGGGTGCAGTTATTATCCCCGTGTATAAGAAGGGGGACCGAGCTCAGCCCTGTAACTATAGGCCTATTAGCCTTATTGACACTGTGCAAAAAATCGTGGGTCGCGTGGTGGTCAATAGGCTTCTCGACTGGGCTGAGGATTTTAATATTCTATCTCCATTCCAAGCAGGTTTTAGAAGGGCAACAAGCACGATCGATCAAGTGTTCCGCTTCCAATTATTACAGTGGAAAAACGTGGTTCTGGGGGGGTGTAGCCTGTACACGGCATTTGTCGACTTGCGGGCTGCATTCGACCTGGTCCCACGTGCAAAACTGTGGCAGGTCTTGCATAGCTTGGGGGTTTCCGATGAGTTACTAACCCTGATACTGCGCCTCCACGAGTCTAACTATGCAAAAATTCAGTGGGGCGGTCACGGGATGGTCACTCCTGATTTCCGTGTTGAAAAAGGGGTCAGACAAGGGTGCTCAATGGCTCCTACTCTATTTACATTGTTCATAAACGGGGTAGTTTCTCGATTGGTAACTGCGAATGTTGATGCTCCTTCTCTTGCAGGACTAAAAATCCCCATATTAATGTTTGCGGATGACACGCTAATTTTATCAAAAACCCCTAGTGGACTACAGCGTGCTCTGACAATTTTTGAGAACTTTTGTGGGGAACATGGACTGGAGGTGAATACTATGAAAACTAAACTAATGAGCTTCAAGCCGCAGCGTAGCTTTAAGTCCAAAATTATGATGAGTGGCGGGCCTTTAGAGTTAGTTAAATCATTCACATACCTAGGTATCCAAATAACTGATGACCACAGGTGGAGCCAGCATATAAATATTGCTATTTTGCGACACAAACAAATAGCTGGCACAATTAATTCTGAACACAGGAAATCGCTAACCAAACCTGTTAAACCAGCCTTATTGGTATATGAAGCAAAGGCTATTGGGTCTGCACTTTACGGCGCTGAAATGTGGGGCTTTGAAAATCTTACATCTCTGCAAGCCTCTGAAAATAAATTTTTAAGAACTCTTACCCGTACACCTAAAAGTACTCCGTTGTTGCCTCTCCGATACGATCTAGGAAGGAAACAAATCAAGGACTTGGCCAGATTACGCCCGATCTTGTATTGGCGCAGACTCTGGACCACTCCTGAGCTCTCACATTATGCCGCGGGTTTTGTGGATGTGATCAAAGCTGATGGCTTTCACAAGATAAGCTGGCTTAAATTATTGAAATCTATATTGTTTGAGCTAGGGTTGAGTTCTTTATGGCAGGACCCTGCTGGGACATCTTTCCCTTCTAAGCGTGTCTTAAAAGATATTTTTTGGGAATGGATTGCTACTAAAACTTTAAATGCTTCAAGCTCTGGGTCCATGTCTTCGCATTTTCTTGAGGCCAAAATGTATCCAGTCTTGGAACCATATTGGGATATCATCTCCAAACCAGGTGACAGGAAGCTCCTATTCCAACTGAGAGCTGGTGCACTTCCTATAAAAATATTGACAGCTAAATGGGGTTCAGGTGGAAATAGCACCTGCCCAGCTTGTGGGTTGGGGGATGAGTCTCTGGGTCACTTTCTGTTTTCATGCGGATCATATGCTATTCCAAGACGAGTATGGTTAGCTCCTATGTGCAGGAACCTTGGGACATCAAGTAGTTCAGTAGCTATGCGAATTATTTGTACGACTCAAGTTTCTTGGATCCTGATAGCTACAGCAAAATATCTGGGGTGGGCATGGATGCTCAGGCAGAGACTGCTAGTTAAATAACTATTCTCTGCCCGACAATTTAGACAGAGACTGCTAGTTAAATAACTATTCTCTGTGTGACAAATTGGCCCTCATGAATTTGACATTACTGCTTTTTATCTATCAAGGTCCATGTATCAAGATAGAGACTGCTAGTTAATCAACTATTCTCTGTCTTGATAATTGTTTTTTTGCATTTGTATAATTGCTTTTAGACTCCAGCGTTTCTCATCTTGAAAAGTATTTTTTATCAAATGTTTTAATTCTTCTTTTAACCGAATGAATTTTTATATGTAACCTATAGTGTTGCGTCAATGTGCTGGATTGTAAATTTATTTTGTTTTTAAAATTCTTGTGTATAATATGCTTTTATGAGTAACAACTCGAATAAAGCACTTTTGACTTGCTTTGTCCACGTTACCACTAGGATAACTGGTCTACAAGGTTGAATTACAACCATCATCATAAGGGTTGCTTGGCATGGTGCAAAGTGATCACTAGAATTTGTGAGCATTATATACCAGGCCAACTTCTCACATTGGTGAGCAGCGGATTGGGATCTGAGCTTGCTGTTGTTTTACCATTACAATCTTTGGTGTTATCATTTGAAAGATCATACAGGTACCTGCTAGGTACATATAAAACAAGACTAGTATACTTAAGTTCTACTTAACTTAGTTGTTGTAGAGCAAAGGGAGTAGCACACCCTAACTACAACTACTAGATAGGTTTAGTAGGTAAACACCAGTGTAGGTAGATTGCAACACATCCACCCACACTAGAGCAATGTCTGGAGCAGAGGGTTCCACTGGGAACATCCCTGTTGAGAGTGACCCTCCAAGGGCACCATCCAAATTTGCTATTTTTTCCTTTAAGGAAATAAGACAGCTTTGTGTCTTAAGGGGTCTGAGGACAGGGCCTTCCCCTACCACAGACCACCTTAGAGAGATCTTGGACCAGTCTGAGACTCTAAAGACCTCTAAGGCAGACCCCACAGGGAATGCTGAAGGAGGCCATCCTTCAGAGGATGACACTGTAGACACCCCTGTCCCTATCATCCCGGTATATGAGGAAGCCCCCATCACTGGAGCTCCTCAGGTAGATCCAGAGGAGGAAGAGGAAGAAGAGACAGAAGAGGGGAGCAGTGAGTCAGATGATGACAGAAATAGTCAGGTTCTGGTCAGTAGACTGAACCAGGCTAACTTAAGCCTATTTGGGACTGAATCTGGTAACAACCCATTCAGACCCCCAGGTGGACTTAACCAGAAGCCTAGGAGGAGAAGGACTCACTCAGGTGACTCTAACAACTCCCATGCTTCTAGAGGTTCTCATGGTCACTCCAGAAGGAAGATGACTAGCCCTCAGAGAAGGGAACATGAGGCCAAAATGAGAGAGGCTGAATTGAGGATCCAGAGACAAGAGTTAGAGGTTTCCCTGGCCCAAGAGAAACATGCTAGAGCAAGACAGCCTAGAGAGAGTGGGGTAATAGAGCCCACTGGTGGCAGCAATATCCACAAGGATAAAGACAGGTCTTTTGATAACAGAAACCTGAGTAAGATTGTGCTCCCCTACAAAGCTGGGGATGATATCCATAAATGTATCACTGCAATGGAGAGAGCCTGCAGAGTACAGCAGATCCCTCAGGAGCAGTGGGCAGCAATCTTGTGGCTCTCCTTTGAAGGTAGAGGCCGAGACAGACTCCTCACGGTTAGTGATGGGGATTCTAGAAACTACCTGGTCCTGAAGAGTGCTCTGATTGATGGGTTAGGCTTAACCACTGAACAGTACAGGTTAATGTTCAGAGATACCCAGAAGACACAGACTCAGGACTGGTCTGAATTTGTTGAGTGTGCCACTAAGGCTCTGGAGGGATGGTTGCTGGGAAGCAAGGTTACAGACTATGAAGGATTGTACAATTTGCTGATGAGAGAACAAATTTTAAATAATTGTCAGAACCAGCAGTTGCATCAACATTTGGTTGACTCAGGTTTGACCTCTCCCCAAGAATTGGGAAAGAGGGCAGATAAATGGGTAAGAACCAGAGTTAAGCAAAAGAACCAGAACCCGAACCAGGGTGGTGACCAGAACAAAACAGACCAGAAGGGTGGGGAGCAGAAAGCTAAAGACCAGAAGTCTTCAAAAGGGCCCCAAACGGATACAGAGGGTGGGTCCCAAACTTCCAAGAAGAAGAAGAAAGAAGGTCAGAAGAAACCCTGGTGTAAAACTTGTAAAAACACCTCTCACTGGACAAGTGAGTGTATAAAGGGTGGAGCCCCCAGCACTGCAGCCCCTAAGGCAACTGCACCTACTAGTACAGCTAGCAGTGCTGGTCCACAAACCAAGGGGGTAGTGGGTATCACCTTGGGAACTGAAGGAGATTCTGACCTAGTCAGAACCCTTACACAGGCTGTTCTGATTTGTGAAGGGGACATAGATTTGACCCCTGACATACGTCCTAGTAACCTGGGCAAATACAGACAGACACCTTTGATTAATAACAAAGTGGCTCAAGCTTACAGGGACACATGTGCCAGTGTCACAATGGTGACACCTAACTTTGTGGACCCTGGACAATACATGCCAGGTGATAATTACCTAGTGACCAATGCCAGCAATGTCACTACTACACATAGTGTGGCACTTGTTAACTTTTCCCGGGGAGGGGTAACTGGCCTAAAAAGAGTTGTGGTTAGTGCTGATCTCCCAGTTGAATGTTTGTTGGGCAATGACCTGGAGAACTCTCTATCGTCAGAAGTTGAGTACAGGACTCATGCAGAGATGTTAGGGATATCATCACATGTCCTTGCTGTGACCAGGTCACAGGCCAAAAAGTGCCTCTCTGAACCTCAGGTCTTGGATCCTGGAACAATGGACCAAGCACCTTCCAAGAAGAAGAACATGAGGGTTAAGGCTGTGCCTTCCCAACTGCCTGCAAGTGAGGATCAAGCTTCACAGGAAGCTGGTCTTGAGACCCCTGAAGGAACTGTCTCTGAAGAACTTGAACCTGATCAGGTTGAGTTTCTGGGGACAGGGGGACCTTCTAGGGCAGACTTGGGGCAGGCTCAGTTAACCTGTCCTTCTCTTGAACCCCTCAGACAGCAGGCTGCTGCTGAGGCTGCTGGGAATGCTCAAGGTGCCCATAAAGTTTATTGGGATGAAGGACTCCTTTACACAGAGGGTAGAGACCCCAAGCCTGGTACAACCAGGAGGTTGGTTATACCGCTGCAATTTAGGGGTTTCCTTCTCACCTTAGCCCATGAT
Source organism: Lissotriton vulgaris (assembly GCF_964263255.1). Lineage (NCBI taxonomy): Eukaryota > Metazoa > Chordata > Amphibia > Caudata > Salamandridae > Lissotriton > Lissotriton vulgaris. The sequence goes on from NC_141691.1 coordinate 2,121,033,658, forward strand.
ATTCCCTTAGCAGGACACTTAGGCCAGAATAAGACCTGGGACAGACTTGTCCCTCATTTTCACTGGCCTCACATGTCTGAAGACACCAATGAGTTTTGTCGCTCCTGTGAAATCTGCCAAGCCAGTGGTAAAGCATGTGAAACCACAAAGGCCCCCCTAATACCACTACATGTGGTGGGGGTTCCCTTTGAAAGAGTGGGAATTGATATTGTAGGTCCAATGGATCCCCCTATAGCATCTGGGCACAGATTCATACTGGTGGTGGTGGACCATGCCACCAGGTACCCAGAGGCAATTCCACTTAGGACCACAACAGCTCCTGTTGTGGCCAGGGCCTTACTTGGAGTTTTCTCCAGAGTGGGGTTTCCTAAGGAGGTAATATCTGACAGAGGTGCCAACTTCATGTCAGGATATTTGACAGCTATGTGGAAGGAATGTGGTGTCAACTACAAGTTCACCACTCCTTATCATCCACAATGTAATGGGCTTGTTGAGAGATTTAACAAGACCCTAAAGGGCATGATCAAAGGATTACCTGAAAAGCTCAGGCGAAGATGGGACATCCTACTGCCCTGCCTTTTGTTTGCTTACAGAGAGGTCCCTCAAAAGGGGGTTGGCTTCAGCCCCTTTGAATTGTTGTTTGGGCACCCTGTAAGAGGACCCCTGTGTCTGGTGAAGGAAGGATGGGAGTTACCTCTCAAAAAGCCTAAGCAAGACATAGTGGATTATCTACTTGGTCTCCGCTCCAGGATGGCAGAGTACATGGAAAAGGCATCCAAAAACCTTGAGGCTAGCCAAGAATTACAGAAAGCTTGGCATGACCAAAAGGCTGTCCTGGTTGAGTTTCAACCTGGACAGAAGGTATGGATGTTGGAGCCAGTGGCCCCAGCAGCACTCCAAGAAAAATGTTCTGGACCCCATACAATTCTGGAAAAGAAGGTAGTGGTTACCTACTTGGTGGACCTAGGAACTCCCAGGAGCCCCCACAGGGTGCTTCATGTTAACAGATTGAAGGCATATGTCAGCAGGGAAGACATGGGCTTGCTCATGGCTACAGATGAGGGACAGGAGGAAGAGAGTGACCCTCTCCCAGACCTGCTCACTCAGAACCCTGAGGATGGCTCAGTTGATGGTGTGGCCTTAGATGGCAGCCTCACTGAACATCAGCAAAATGACTGTAGACAAGTTCTGCAGGCATACAGGCATATGTTCTCATTGACACCCAGTCAGACTAACTGGTGTACCCATGTGGTGGACACTGGTGACAGTCTTCCTGTAAAGAGCAAGATTTACAGGCAACCTGACCACGTCAGGGACTGTATAAAGACTGAGGTGCAAAAGATGCTGGAATTAGGTGTCATTGAGCCTTCAGAGAGCCCCTGGGCTAGCCCAGTGGTTCTGTCACCAAACCTCACACCAAAGATGGCAAGAGAGAGATGAGGTTCTGTGTGGATTACAGAGGACTCAATGCTGTCACCAGGACAGATGCACACCCTATTCCAAGGGCAGATGAGCTCATTGACAAGTTGGCTTCTGCCTAGTATTTGAGCACATTTGACTTGACAGCTGGCTACTGGCAAATCAGGTTAGCTGAGGAGTCTAAAGCCAAGACAGCATTTTCTACCCCTAGTGGGCATTACCAATTTGTGGTGATGCCCTTTGGTTTGAAGAATGCACCTGCCACCTTCCAAAGGTTGGTGAATCAAATCCTTACTGGGTTGGATGACTTTTGCGCAGCTTATCTGGATGATATTGCTGTCTTTAGCTCCACCTGGAAGGATCACCTGGTCCACCTGAAGGAAGTGCTTGAGGCTCTGCAGAAGGCAGGCCTCACTATCAAGGCAACGAAGTGCCAGATAGGGCAGAGCAAGGTTGTATACCTGGGCCACCTTGTAGGTGGAGGCCAAGTTCAACCACTGGAGAGTAAGATCCAGACCATCAAGGACTGGTCCCCTCCAACTACCCAGACTCAGGTCAGAGTTTTCTTGGGCCTGACTGGGTACTACAGGAAGTTTGTTAAGAACTATGGGTCCATTGTGACCCCTCTTAATGATCTGACATCCAAGAAGATGCCCAAAAAGGTTCAGTGGACAGAAAACTGTCAAAAGGCATTTGATGACCTGAAGAAGGCCATGTGCTCTGCAACTATCCTGAAGAGTCGTGACTACTCAAGCGAGTTCATTGTCCAAACAGATGCTTCTGAGTTGGGAGTGGGAGCAGTGCTTTCACAGCTTAATGTAGATGGCCAGGACCAGCCCATTGCTTTTATTAGCAGAAGCCTGACCCCCAGAGAGAAACGTTGGTCAGCTATTGAGAGGGAGGCCTTTGCTGTTGTGTGGGCCCTGAAGAAGTTGAGACCATACTTATTTGGCACTCACTTCAAGATTCAGACCGACCATAAGCCCCTCTTATGGCTTAATCAGATGAAGGGTGAAAACCCCAAACTACTCAGGTGGTCCATTTCCCTACAGGGGATGGACTTTACAGTGGAGCACCGCCCATGGACTGACCATGGCAACCCAGATGGTCTCTCCAGGTACTTCCACTTAGAACATGAAGACACAACTGGTCAAGGTTAGTCTAATGTCCCTGCGTTTGGGGGGGTTGTGTAGGAGAGTATGGTCTGCTATCCTATGGTCACCCCAAATTTTTGCTTTTTGCTTCACTGGTTTATGACTTAATGTGGCTGTGGGCCTGCTAATCAGACCCACAGCCTGCTGTTCTCTCTCTAAATTACTGCCAATGCACTTTAGGTGCATTACGAATTGGAACTGGTTCACCTTATTGGCCCCTGTAACAGTGTACCCTAGGTACCCAGGGCATAGGTGTTTCAAAGGCCTACCAGGGGCTGCAGCATGTATTGTGCCACCCCTGGTCTGGCCTCCATATTTGACACAACTGGCTGATCACTCAGCTGGAATAAGTTGGTGTAATCACCTCTTACTTAGATATTGTATCCCTATATCTAACCTTAAACTGGACACATATGTTCCTATCAGCCACTCCTATGGAAGGCCTCATCAATCCTGGAGGCAGATTGCTTGTAAATATGTGAGATGGTGCTCTACCATGAGCTGAGCCTGTCTGCAGCTGTCGGGAACCACTCCCTAAGCTGCTCCGGGATATTGCCATACCATATACTCTTAAGTGCATTATAATCCTCGCGGTTAAATGCTATCTTTGGTTTGGCTTTACCAAAACATGTCGAGTAAGGTGTCATACGAATTGGAATACTATCCCCTCGACAGTTCTGTTGACGGGGATAGCATTCCACCCTTCTAGAGGGACACGACATGTGTGTTGCCTTAACCCCGGTTAAAGTTAACCAGAGCCTCAGCATCACAAAATGGATGCTGCCACCACAGACACGAGTCTGACCTCCTGCTGCTGGGAGTCCTTCCAGCGAGGGAGGCTTGGACAAATGGTTTCCTGCTTTGGGAGGTGCGAGCACCACCCCAGACAGGGTTTTGTGTATTGGGTAGGACAGGGCTGAATAGAATCAGACATGCCCGGGGCACACAAGGTGTCCCCGTGCATAAGCCAGTCCAAACCGGTCCTGGGACTTTCTAGACCCAGGCCTGGCAAGGAGCTGGACAAAGGAAAGGGGGTGTAACCGCCCCCCTTCCTGGTTCCTCCCAGAGGAGGGACCTAGTAGGTGATCCACCCCTCAGATTGGGAATAAGAGTGGGAGCAGTGCCATTGCACAGCAGATCATCCTGAAATCAACTTTAAACAAGAAGAAGACTGGACTTCGACATTCTGCTGCTCAGAAGACTGAAGAGAATCTCCCTTGTGGCCTAGGAGTGGCCACCCTGTGAACACAGGCACCAACCAGCAACTCGTTGTCTGTTTGCCGCCGCCTCCCGCCGGAGCCCGAGCCCAGAGCCTGACAAGAACCAGACTCCCAGACCTCTCACAGCCCGATCCACAGTCCCTGCAAAGAAGGGACCCGTGGAGGCACCGAGTGACGTGGGACCGGAACTCTTGAAAGATACTTGAAAAGCTGACTACACAGCAACCGAGGCATCCTTGACGTTGTGCTTTGGGGACTGAGAACCCCCACCACCGAGCAGCCCTTGCACCGAAGATCAGCCCCCCAGCTTCTCCACGATCTGCATGGGGCCCTTTTGCAATGTGCCACTTGACGCGCCATCCCGGCCACTAGCCACGTGGTCAGCGGCCATCTTGGCAACGAAACCGACAAACTACACTGCGGGTCTGGTTGCTCCAGACTTGCCCTAACTCCTGTGAAAAGGAGCACCCGCTCTGACCTTGCTGGTCCGAGTGTTAAGCATCTTTCGATTCCTGCGTGGCTTGCATTACCCAAAGCCTGTTTGCTCCGATCAGGTCGTCGACACCGCCAACAGCGAGAAGACTGCGTGGGACAGCTCGTGACCGACTCCTGGACGTCCTTGACCCCTGGTGTCCATGTGGCTGCAGAGAGAAGCTACACCTCAAAGCCTGTTTGCGCCCGACATCGCCTGGTTCCAATCTAGTTCCACGGAAGTCACTGGCTAGTGACTTTGAACATTGTACCCTCTGCTTTCAGGTCTTCACAACTTCAGATCCACCCTTGGATCCACCGGAACTCTTCACATCGAGCCGCCTGCAGCATCTTCAGCTCCAAGCACCATCGACCAGCGTGACGAAACCCAACACTACTTCGACCCTGTGCACCCGCTTCCTGTGGGTGAGGTAACTCATTTCGCCGGTGTTCCTACACTGGTACACATCTCAAGGGCCTGTGTCTTAAGTTTCAGCGTTCTAGGTCACTCGGAAGGTTCCAAACTAACTAACTTTGTACTTTTTACGCACCATAGACTTTACATTGGAAAGTGGTTGCACTTTAGACACTGCACCCAAGTCCCGCGGGCCTTTCCCGACTTAATCATTGCTAGTCTCGAATAGCTCCAGTGATTCCCAAGGCCCTAGGCCTGTTTCCGTTCTGATTGGTATCTCTTATACCACTTTCTTAGTATATGGTTTAGGTGGTCCCTAGGGCTCATCCATATTGTGCAACTTTTGTGTATTTTAAACTGTCTTGTGATTTAACGCTTGTGCTTCTGTGCTCATAAAGAGTCCAGGGGATTTTATAGTTAATAAATCAATATATATTTTCAATATATATCTGTGTGGTGTCCTTTCATTTGGTATTCAAGGGGGTTGTGTATGGTACTACAGCTGGCTTCACATGCCTTTCAGAGTTTAGCCTAAGACTGCTTTGTCCACGTTACCACTAGGATAACTGGTCTACAAGGTTGAATTACAACCAATCATCATAAGGGTTGCTTGACATGGTACAAAGTGATCACTAGAATTAGTGAGCATTATATACCAGGCCAACTTCTCACACATTTAATTTAAAAATGTAATTAATTAATTTAATTTAAAATCTTATATAGCGCGCAGCTACCCTAGGGCATCCCGGCGCTTCAAGACAACATCGGATGGTAAAGGGAACAGCATCGAGGCGTTATGCCGGAAACAGGAAGGTTTTAAGACCCTTGTGGAAACGCAGTGTGCAGGGCTCAGCTCGGAGTTTTTGGGGAAGCGAGTTCCAAAGCTTTGCCGTGTTAAATGAAAATCTTCTCCCACCAGTGCGGGCCTTTTTGACTCTAGGCACCATCAAGAGATGTTTCGTGTCTGACCGCAGCGTTCTGCCAGCTTTGTAGGGAGTCACTAGATTTTTTAAAATAAGGGGATCTTTGCCTGCAAGAATTTTATGAGCGGTACAGAGTGCTTTAAAAGTCACTCTCTCCCGCACGGGGAGCCAATGCAGTGCCTTCAATGCTGGTTTCGCAGATTGCGTCTTCGGAATGTCCGTGAGCAGCCTTGCCGCTGCATTTTGGACCTGTTGAAGAGTCTTAAAGGTTGATTCAGGGGCGCCCAAAAAGATACTTGCAATAATCGAGTCTAGATGTTATGAGACCCTGAATCAGCAGCTTCCTCGATGTTACCGGAAGTAGAGGGAAGATTTTCCGAGCCGACCTGAGCAGGGCATAGCATACTCCTGCTGTTTTCTTGGCTTGGGTGCGGAAAGACAAGTCTGGTTCCAGCCAGACTCCAAGGCTTTTGATCGCATCTTTGGGGGCCGGGGGATCGCCCATACATCCCGGCCAACTAAGCGGCGGGAGAAGGGTAGTTTTACTCCCCAGCAGCAGTATTTCCGTCTTTGAGCCGTTTAACTTAAGGGAGGAATCTCCCATCCAAGTGTGAACATCTGCCAGGCAGGAGTTCAAGATGTCAGGATTGTCGGCCAGATGTGATAGGGAAACCACTAGCTGCATATCGTCAGCGTAGCTGACGATTTTGATGTCATATGGGGATACTACGTCCTCCAGGGGGGCCATATATACATTAAATAATGTAGGGCTCAATGACGAGCCCTGTGGCACTCCACACTGGAGGGGAATGGATTTGGATCTCTCAGGGCCATCCCACACCTGGTAGGAACGATTCGAAAGAAAAGATCTCAGCCACTGCAGGGCCACCCCGGAGACCCCTACCTCAGCCAGCCGTCGGATCAACACCTGATGGTTCACAGTGTCGAACGCCGCGCTGAGGTCCAGGAGGATCACCGCCACTGACCCTCCTGAGTCAAGGATGCATCTTGCCTCCTCGACTACTGCCAAGAGGGCCATGTCTGTGCCCTGACCTGGGCGGAATCCAGTTTGTGATGGTCGAAGGAGTCCATTCGACTCCAAAAAGGCTGACAACTGCCTGTTGACCAATCGTTCAGCAACTTTGCCGAGGCCCGGCAAGAGCGAGATAGGTCTAAAGTTCGCCAGATGGTTGGGGTCCAAATTGGTCTTTTTTAAAAGAGCCTTAACAACAGCCATTTTCCAAGTGGGTGGCACCACACCCTGAGCAAAAGAGGCGTTCATAAGGTTTGTTATGGGAGCTACAATGGACGCTATTACCTGCTTGAGAAACTTCATGGGGACCGGGTCCATGGGAGAACCACTTTTAATCGACGATAGAGTTTTGGCAACGTCGCTCACTAATACTGGACCAAAGGAGTCAATGTGGAAAACGTTCTCTCTGGCCCGAAGTCCCACGTCCTGCTTGGCAATGTCCTGAGATGGATTCGGCTGGGGCAGAGAGATTAAGATCTTCTCAATTTTTGTGTGGAAGAACTCAGCCAGTTGTGTGCTTTTTTGTTTATCATGCACCACATCCGGCACCGGAACTTTGAGCAGTTCTTTGACCACTTTGAAACTCTCCCTGGAAGAGCTTGAAGCAGATTTAATGCGATCATCGAAGAATAGGGCTTTCGCGCTTCGCAGGGCGGACTTATAGCCCCTGATTGCAGCCCTATATTCTTCTCTCCTAGAGACTTCCCAGTTCATCCTCCATAACCTCTCCAACCTTTTACATCCCTTCCTGAGGGTGCGAAGTTCTCCGGAGTACCACGGAGCCGAGCCAACTCGTTTGTCCCTTTTAGGAACTCTCTTTTTAGGGATCAGAGCGTCCAAAGAGGCGGAAAACCAGCTGTTGATATTGGCATCGGCCTTAACGGGATCCGACTCAGGAGGGGGAGGCGAATTTTCCAGTATAGAGGTCCAGTTATCGACTGATAGTCTGGCCCAGGCTCTATCCACTAGGAAGGCCTGTTTGGTCCTTGTGGGTGGTAGGTCGATTTGCCACAAAGCTGATACCAGAAAATGGTCTGACCATGGGAGGGGAAGGGCCGGCTTAGCTGTGAAGCGGGGAATGTTAGAGAACATCGGGTCAAGTAGGTGTCCCTTTTCGTGGGTGGGGCCGGCGTTAATTAAGACCAACTCGCGCTCCTGTAAGTCGCTCTGGAGGTCCTGCGCCGTTTGGTCAGTGGGCTCATTGAAGTGAAGATTGAGATCACCCAACACCATGAAGTTGGCCGTCCCTGCGGCCAGGGCCGTCACTGATTCTACCAGGGAGCTCACAAAATTACCCAGTGCGCCCGGGGGCCGGTAAATCAGCAGACCCAATATTGATGTTGTCGGGGATATCCTGAGGGCGAAGTGACAACTCTCACAATCCGAGAGTTGGCCACTATACGTCCTGCAAACAAACAGGCTCCTGTATACAATGGCGAGGCCGCCCCCTCGTCCCTCTGGTCTGTCCACCTGACAGATAAGGTAGCCCGGTGGAAGAGCTTCCACGATATCCGCATCGGAACTGGGAGTTAGCCATGTTTCCGTTAGAAACAAGATATCTAATGCCAGATCCTGGATGAGTAGGTTGATTTCTATAGCATGGCGTGGGAGGGATCTACAATTCAACACATGGTATCAATTTAGAGAGAGAACAGCTGAGCTGTGGGCCTTATTAGCAGGGCCACAGCCACACTAAAGTAAAAAAACAGAGAATCATAGCAAAAGTGGGGGTAACTATAGGAAGCAGACCCTACTCTCCTACATGGGCTAGTACCCACTCCAGTATCCAAAACGAAAAATATGGGAGTGATCATAGATGAGAAATTGAATGTTGAGGTTCAAGTTAATGGGATTTCCTTATCCAGCTTCTATCTACTTAAAGTGATAAAGAGAATACTAACTTTTATTCCACAAAATAGTAGAAACATCTTAGTTACATCCTTAGTTCTCTCCAAGCTAGATTATTGCAACAGGCTTTATCTTAGCATACTCGAGAGGCAGCTACGAAAGCTCCAGATGATCCAGAATGCAGCTGCAAAGCTGCTGTTAGGGATCCCCAGGTTTCAATCAATAGGGAGCTCCTTAAAAATCTTCCTTGGCTTCCAGTCAGACACTGCATCAATTTCAAAGCTCTATGCATTACATATAAAGCACTCCATGGTACCGGACATCAGTTTCTGAAGTGAACATTGAAATGGGACTCCCCAAATAGATGCCTCTGTCCAGAAATTGATGCTTTTTCCCAAATAGGTTTCCGAAAGCCAACTGGGGTGGCAGAAGTTTCAGAGTCGGGCCGCAAAACCTTGGACTAGCCTTCCTAGTTCCATTAGGACTTTCCCTGCTTTTTTTTCTGCCATGAACTAGAACAATTTAATTAAAATAAAATAAAATGTAAATGACTTAAGATTGTCGAGAGTCACATGTATCTTGACATCTATTTTGCATTCATTCTTTTTGTGATGTTAAGGCCTCTATATTATCCACTCTTACAATGACTGCTGTTGGGTTGAATTATTGAAGTGCAGACAATACCTTTAAAATAGAGTCCCCAACAGGGATGACTGCAATTCCTTTTTTTCAAATCATGGTACGTAGATGGAAAACTGCAAGGAATTATTCTCTTTTTTTTACCTGCCTACCCCAGATTGAAAAAGGGCCAGGACTGCTGGTGAAAGGCTTTCAGTTCCTCATATTAGAAAAAGAGGAATTCAAGCATCTCGGGACTTTTGTACCCCAACCCCCTCCCAGTCCCCAGCTCTGTCAGAGGCCAGCCATTGTGACTGTAATCAACCTAAGAAGCAGTGCATCAAGTTAATTACCCTGGGCCAGGCACCATTACGGTCCTTTTCAAGGATCATTCCCACCAGGGGAGCTTGTGTGCAGCACGAGCCTGCTGGGGCACCAATGGGACCCTGCAGGCAGGGGTGGCGCTAAGGTTCCCCTTCTGCTGAATTTGCTTTGAAGAGCATTGCCGGGTGCCGGGGTCATGTGAAGGGTGGAAAGCTTGAATTCATCTCAGCCACTGGTAGTTATTTGGGCTGCATCCCAGCCCATCGTTATTTTGCCCACCCTGGCCCCTCAGTTTGGATCCCACCCTTTACAATCATCCTCTGTCCTGCTCTAATAAGAGCAGTCCAGCCCGACCTTCCCGGCCAGGTTCACCCTGAACTGAAGCACAAGGAACCTAAGACCAGGTATGCCCTGACTGGGGCTCCTCAGTCAGGTTTAGCTTGGTTCCAGTGGCACAGCGGGCACAGAACCCACATCTGGGCATTCTCTTGGTGTCAGAACCTTAAACTTATGCTCTTTAGCCGCCCCAGGACACACCCATGGACCGTTCACCTGCCACTCCTGCAAGTTCGACTGCACCAGAACCCACACCAAATCCACAAACTCCAACCAGAGCTCCAACACTAACCACCTGAAATGCATCCTGCTCAACACCCGCTCGGTTCACAGACACATCTTTGACCTTTGGAACCTACTCGACACTACATCGCCGGATGTCGCCTTCCTTACAGAAACATGGATGAAAGCCTCATCAGCTCCCGACATCGCCATAGCCATCCCAGACGGCTACAAGATCATCCGAAAGGACCACACCAACCAAACAGGAGGAGGCATTGCCATCATCCATAAGAACACCATCCGCATCACGACCAGTTCAGACGATAACCTCACCACCGCCGAACACCTTCACTTCCAGATCCACACCGACCCCAAGACCACACTCAGAGGCACCCTCCTCTACAGGCCACCAGGTCCCTGCACACAATTCAGCGAAGCCATCACTGACTTCATCAGCCCACACGACCTCTCCTCCAAGGACTACATTCTACTGGGAGACTTCAACTTCCACCTGGAAAAGAAAAACGACAGCAAAACCACCACCCTTCTGGACAACCTGACCAACCTCGGACTCGAACAACTTGTTGATACCCCCACCCACTATGCCGGACACACGCTCGACCCAATGTTCACCTCCAGCAAGCACATCTCCTTCAACCACACCACAGCTCTCCATTGGACGGACCACTGCTGCGTTCACTTCATCTACAAAAAAACCACGACCCACAACCACACACAACCAATTCCCCGAAGAAACTGGAACAAAATTACCATCGACCAGCTCTTCACATCGCTTCACCAAAACCCTCCTGCCAAATTATCGGACCCAAACCAAGCAGCCACCAACCTCACACAATGGATCACCCACAGCGCAGACAAACTAGCACCCTTGAAAAACCATCAAATCAAGCAAGGTAGCAAAAATGCCCCCTGGTTCAACGATGACCTTAAGAAATCCAAGAAGTGCTGTCACACCCTCGAGAAAACCTGGAGAAAAAACCCAACCACCGACAACCTGGCCACCTTCAAGAACACCACCCGCAAACACCATCAACTTATCCGATCCACCAAGAAATCAGCATTCAAGGATCGACTTGACAACAACGCCCACAACAGCAAGGAACTATTCAACATCGTCAAAGAATTTACCAACCCTACCGCCGGCACCAACGACATCACTCCCTCCCAAGACCTCTGCGACTCCCTAACCTCATTCTTCCACAACAAAATCGCCGACATACATAACAGCTTTGAAAACCAGTCCGGAGACCAGTCCACTCTACCCACCTCCGAACCAAAAACCCCCCTCTAACAACCTTTTCGCCTGGAACCCAATCACCACTGAAGACACCATTTGCCTGATGAACTCCATACACTCAGGATCACCAACCGACCCAGGCCCCCACCACATTTTCAACAAAGCAGACTCCATTATCGCACCCCATCTCCGAGACGGGTTCAACTGCTCCCCCAACTCCGCTACCTTCCCGGACAGCTGGAAACATGCCAAACTCAGCTCCCTTCTGAAAAAACCCACAGCAGACCCCACTGAACTCAAGAACTACCGCCCCATCTCGCTCCTCCCATTCCCTGCTAAAGTCATTGAGAAAGCTGTCAACAGTCAGCTCGCCACCTTCCTCGAATACAACAAATCCCTCGACCCCTCACAGTGTGGCTTCCGATCCAAACACAGCACCGAAACCGCCCTCATCGCAGCAACTGACGACATTCGAACACTACTGGACAACGGAGAAACAGCTGCCCTCATCCTACTTGACCTCTCCGCAGCCTTCGACACAGTCTGTCATAGCACCCTCATACAACGCCTCAGCAACATCGGAATACAAGGAAAAGCATTGGACTGGATCATCTCGTTCCTCGCCGGAAGAACCCAGAGAGTCCACCTCCCCCCTTTTAGGTCTGAGGCCTCCGAAGTCATCTGCGGCGTACCACAAGCATCATCACTCAGTCCCACCCTCTTCAACGTATACATGAGTCCCCTTGCATCCATCGCGCGCCAACACAACCTCAACATCATCTCATACGCAGACGACACCCAGCTGATCCTCTCCCTCACCAAAGACCCAAACACCGCCAAAACAAACTTACACAAAGGAATGAAAGAAGTAGCCGAGTGGATAAAGAACAGCCGTTTAAAACTGAACTCGAACAAAACGGAAGTCCTCATCTTAGGTTCATCCCCCTCTGCTTGGGACAACTCATGGTGGCCTCCAGCCCTGGGAACCGCACACATACCTACGGATCACGCACGTAACCTGGGCTTTATCCTGGACTCCTCCCTATCGATGACCAGACAAGTCAACGCTGTCTCATCATTATGCTTCAATATCCTATGCAGGCTCAAAAAAATCTTCAGTTGGATCCCCACAGAAACAAGAAAAACGGTCACCCACACACTGGTCACAAGCCGACTGGATTACGGAAACACCCTTTACGCCGGGACCACAGCCAAACAGCAGAAAAAACTCCAATGCATCTAAAACGCCTCAGCCAGACTCATACTAGACATCCCCCGCCAAGCTCACATTTCCGGTCACCTGAAAGACCTCGATTGGCTCCCCATCAACAAGAGAATAACGTTCTGTCTCCTCACCCACGCACACAAAACCCTCTACGACCTAGGACCCGAATGCCTCAACACGCGCCTGTCCTTTTACACCCCCTGCCGCCAACTACGATCGTCCAATCAAGCCCTTGCTGCAATTCCGCGCATTCATAGATCCTCCATGGGGGGAAGATCCTTCTCCTACTTAGCGGCCAAAACCTGGAATTCTCTCCCCACCCACCTCTGCCTTACACAGAACCACCTCTCCTTCAGAAAGCAACTAAAAACTTGGATATTCGATAAGTAAAGAACCCCCCCCTCCTGAAGCGCCTTGAGACCCTCTGGGTGAGTAGTGCGCTATACAAATTTTGAACCTAAACTTGAACTTATGGCTTACCAATTCTTGCACAGGAACAGAGATGCTAGGTCCCAAATCCCTCTTGGCAATGTTAAAAGGTCTTTACTCAGAACCCTCAAATCATTACCTTGGGGGACGGGGGAATTGTATAAAATACCAAACACAGAAGAGACTGGTCTGGATTGGGTCCTTCTGTCAGCTATCTGCGGACGTTGTCTATTCCTTCAGTGGAACCTTTAAATTAATCTAACATTACTACCTTTATTTCTACTCTATTCTAGAATTATTCAATTATGTATCTCAACCACCCTATTTGTCCTGGACCTTGCTTCTCTTCGAAATATTATTAGTGATATTCTGTCTTCCTCGCCAGTTAGTTGTTACTGATAGAAGAAAACAAACATTAGTTCCACCAGCCTGTTCTATTCTTGCTAATCTTATTTATTTAATTGTAGGTGCACTTACTTCACTAACTGTAGAGTAATTCCTCACTTGGGTTTCAGTGTTTTCTCTCTCTAGTTTAACTGCTGTCTTTTTATTGTGTGTTCCCATCTAACCCTGTCCTTTCTTTTACTGGGCCTTCAGAGCACACGACTTCTGTTCAGATGAATATTTACAATTTGCACGTAGTCTTTTATTAGCATTCTGTAGTCTCTAAAGAAGTTATTAAATCCTTTTTCTTCCTTTCACAGGATTTCCTATTTAACATGAATTCTGGTTTGGTAAGTACTTACAAATTACAATAACGTCTCTCATACATTCGAGTCTCTTAAGCATTGAAATTAATTCTGTCCTTTTTCTTTTCAGGTTCAAAATCAACACAAGTGCTGCTCTGGTCAGTTTCACATTAATATTTATCAAACGCAGTGACAGTTGACTTAGCTCAGAGTTCAGGCGTTTAATCTTCTGTTTCTCTAGCGTGAACTTGAATGACCTCCTTTCAAGCTGACGGACCTGACATGCTTCTTAGCTTTTCAGATTTTCGGCTCCTGAAAGCACTGGAGACAAACGCTGGAACCGGAAACACTGTTGTCTTTAACTTCTGCTCACCGGATAATAACTAAGGAAAAATATTACACTTTTTAAAGGGACTGAGAAACTCTAAGGATTTAGGGCGAACTGTAACAACCTTTCCCGACTGAAAACCTCAGTGAAGTGCATCATCACTGAGGTGCTCGCGCCGCTCACCTACTCTCCTGCAGCTGTGGGCACGTGAACAAGACCGCTCACCTCTAGTTCCACCTTGGTGGCCATCTCAGGTGCCATTTTATGTCTCCAGTAGCGGACCAGTCTGGTCCATGTACAGCTGCTAGGAAACTCCAAGTTCTTTGTTGAGGAATAGAGTCCGCAAATACTTGCACCTGATTTTGCGGTTCTGACAGTACCGCCTAACAAGGTAGCACCTTTCCTTTTCGGTTTTGTGGGTAACCGTTGATGAAAAGACCTAATTAACCTAGGAGCATGAAAATCCCCTTCCAGTTCCCAAGATCGCTCCTCTGGACCATAACCTTTCCAGTCAATTAAGTAGTACAGCTTTCCTCTGGACCTTTTAGAGTCCAAAATTTCTTTTACCTCGAACTCAGTTCCAGTCTCTAGCTGAATTGGTTTTGAAGGGGTTTTGACTCTAAGGTCTGCAGAAGCCTTCTTTAACAAGGAAACATGGAAAACTGGGTGAATCTTTAACTTAGGTGGTAACTTCAATCGGTAGGTGACCTGATTGATCTTTTCTTCCACTGGATGGGGGCCAATGAATCGGGGCTGAAATTTCCGATTACCTTTTAGTCTTCCGTTCTTAGTGCTTAACCAGACTGGATCTCCTGTATTCAGAGTTGGCCCTTCTCTTCTCTTCCTGTAAGCATAGCCCTTGTACTTTTCCTTAGGTCTAGTAAGATTTTATACTGCCCGTACGCTGTATTTGGTGCAAATGTGATACTGCTTCTTTAACTGCTGGGACTGGGATTAAGCATGGGCGGAAAATCCGTTACGCTCGCGGATTTTGCGTATTTTCGGTAAACTCGCAATCCGCGAACGCTCGCGAATTTACCGAAAATCCGCAAATTCGCACGCAGCGGATTTTTTTTTCTTGGTGATACAATTTTGTGGCGTGCGGTGTAAGTTCGCAATTGCGAACATGTAGGTGCGGCGGGCAGCAACAATCTCGCACTCGCGAAATTACAAAAATTGCAATTCTGCACAAGAAATCCACTAGCAAGCAGCATAGACCTTCTGAAAATGATGATTTTTATCAGAATAACTCCTCAGGTTGACATTTGCCTGCACTTTTTTGGATTTGAGGCCTTTTGACTTTCTTTGGATCACTTTTGGATTAGAAATCAACTTTCACAAGTAAGCTTGTTTGGGGCATTACAGTTGCTGCAATGCTGTTCTGCAGAAAAACGAGTTTTGCAAAAGTGAAAGCATTCAGCAGGTGCAAAAGTTCAAACTCATCATTAGTAACCATTCCCTGTAGTGCTTCCTGACTGGGGCCCCTCCAGAGTTCAGTTGCTAGTTGCAACAATTGTATGACCCTGCTCTGACCCTCACAGCAGGCTCATAGAATAGCTACAAGTAGGCCACAAAGGTCCTGGAAAAAAAATTGCACTGCAACAGAAAGCAAATTACAGATAAGGAAGCAGGTGCCAGACTGGAATTCTAAAACAGTAAAACATTAATAAATCAACCCCAAATTAATTCATGTCAGTTGAAGCAGGGTAGGTGTGCTTGCTTTTCCCCCCCTAATCTACAGTGATGATGAACCAGAGGGTGGCATTGATGTACCAGAGGGTGGCATGGGTGAAACAGAGGGTGGCAGGGGTGAAACAGAGGGTGCTGGGAACCTGTAATGATGAACCAGACGTAGAAACAACATAATTGCGACTGTTGCGAGCCGACATGTAAGTTCGCAATTGCGAACTGGTACAAAACCCTCGCGAACTGGCAAAAATCCATGCGAACTCAAAAAAAACATTTCGCGAGAATTCGCGGATTTTGCCGATTGCAAGTTCGCAAATTCACAAAATTCACGAACGCCAGATTCGCAAAATTCACCCATGCTTAACTGGGATATCAGTTTGCCAAATCGTTGCATTAGGATGCCTGCCATAATTTAAATAAAAGGGGGGGTAACCTGTTGAGCTGTTCTTCGCATTATTGTGGGCAAATTCTGCCATCCACAAATAATTCGACCAATCTCCTTCCTCTTTTAAAAGGAATAGTCGCAGATACTGTTCTAATTCTTGGTTCACCCTCTCTGTCTGCCCATCAGTCTCTGGATGATAACTAGTGGAGAATCTAACTTCCGTTCCGAACCCTTCCATAAAGGCCCTCCAGAAGTGAGACACAAACTGAGAACCTCTGTCCGAGATCACTATTTTTGGTATTCCATGTATCTTTACAATCTGGGAGCTGAAATGGGCGGCTAATTGTTTGGCAGAAGGGACCCCCTCTAGAGCAGTGAAATGGGCCATCTTGGAAAAGGCATCCACCACTACCAGGATAGTATCTAACCCTTGACTATTAGGTAAGTCTGTAATGAGATCTAATGTGACTGTATGCCATGGGTACGGAGGAGTGGGCAAGGGCTGCAATAGACCTCTTGGGGCCTACCTTTCCGACTTTCCCTGAGCGCAGATCTCACAGGACTTTACATACCTCTCGATATCCGAAGCCATCCTTGGCCACCAATAGTGCCTCTTTATCAACTCCTCAGTTTTGGCTTCTCCTTTATGACCAGCTAATTTATCATCGTGGCATTCTCGCATGATTTGTTGTTACAATTCAGCTGTGGGAACATACAAGGCCTTTCGATGGTAGGGTAGTTGCCGGATGACCTCTCTATTTGGATCTTCCTTTGCCCAATCCTGCTTGGCTTCTGGACTCATGGCATTCGCTTCGTCTTTTCCAAAACTGATCGAGGTGGTGGCTCCAATAATTTTTGCACTCGTTATGATTGGTTGATTTTCTGTAAGGGTCCTCTGAGCTTCTGTGCTTATTCTGGACAGCGCATCTGCCTTCCCATTCTGGGCTCCAGGACAATATGTGATCACGAAATCGTAGTCTGCAAAATACAAGGACCACCTCAACTGTCTAGGTGTAAGGGTTCTGGTAGACTTTAAGAATTTTAGATTACGATGATCCGTAAACACAGTCACTTGATGTTGAGCCCCCATCAGGTAATGTCGCCACTCCTTAAAGGCGTCCTTAATAGCTAGCAACTCCTTCTACGTGATGGTGTAATTATTCTCAGCCGAAGTTAATTTTCTGGAGCGATAAGCAACTGGGTGTAATTGTCCTGTGGTTTTGTGTCGTTGGGACAATACTCCACCCACCGCTTGATCAGATGCATCCGTCACCACATAAAAGGGTTCAGCAGGATCAGCATGCAACAGGAATGGTGCTGTGGTGAAATCCATCTTCAAGGATTGGAAGGCTTCCTCGGCCTCTATTGACCATTCGAATTTGATTCCTTTTTTCAGTAATTTGGTAAGAGGGAGAATCTTCCTGGAGAATTCACCAATAAATCTCCGGTAGAAGTTTACGAATCCAATGAAACTTTGGACTTCTTTTACATTTGCAGGAGACTCCCAATTCATCACTGCTTTTTTTCACTGATCCATCAATACTCCAGAAGGCGAGAGAACAAACCCTAAAAACTCCACTTGTGACACATCAAAAGAGCACTTTTCAAATTTCACCAATAATTTGTGTTCTTGCAACTTCCTCAAAACTCCTTTAACTTGTTCATGGCGTCTTGACACATCAGACGAGTTAATCAAAATGTCATCTATGTACACAATTGCGCACTGGTCATTAAATTCCTTCAGGATGTCATTGATGAAGTGCTGGAAAGCAGCCGGGGCATTGCACAACCCATAGGGCATTACTTGATATTCGAAAAGCCCAAATCTAGTCCGAAATGCCGTCTTCCACTCATCACCTTCACGCATTCGGGCTAAATGATAGGCGTCCCTCAGATTTAATTTTGTGTAAATTTGGGCTCCTTTAACTTGATCCAAGAGTACTAAGATTAATGGCAGTGGGTATCGATTTTTCTTGGTAATTTTATTGAACGCCCTGTAGTCAATACACATCCTTAAGTCTCCCTCCTTCTTTGACACGAAAAAAAATGGAGACGAGACAGGAGACTGGGAAGGCCGAATGAATCCATTAGCAAGATACTTATCCAGGTACTCCTTTATGTGGTGGTTTTCCTTTTCTGTCAGTGCATAAACGCGACTGCATGTCAAGTTTGAACCCGGCTCCAGATCTATCTTGCAGTCATACACTCGATGTGGAGGTAGCTGCTCAGCCTCCACTTCATTAAACACGTCTTGGAACTCTCTGTATTCTTCAGGGACTTCTGTAATATTTATTACGCACATGGAATGCCCAATGGAACTTGGAGATAAGGCCGGATTTCCTTCCAAATATTTCTCCAGTGCCCCAAAACAATTCTAATGGCAGTACATCGAGTTCATCTCAATTGTTCTGGAACTCCAATCAATTGTAGGATTGTGTTTGGTAAGCCATGGGAGGCCTAAATTAATTGAAATTGTGGCGCATCTATTAGATTAAACTGAATCCTTTCCTGATGCCCATCACCTGAAATCAATTGAATTGGCTCCGTGTGACTTACGATTGGCCCTGACGAAAGGTTGGTTCCATCCACCGCTCGGACGGGCTCACTCTTACTCTTCTTGATAGCTTGAATGCCTACCTTCGCCACAAACCTTAAGTCACAAAAGTTCCCTGTGGCTCTGGAATCGATCATAACTGATACCTCTGTCAAAATGCTCTCCCCGAATCTCGCTTCCATGGACAGGTTCAAATGTGGAGCCGCCGATTGTAGCGTGTTCGCTACTCGATGTTCCTGTGGAGTTTTTTCTTGATTTGCATCCACCCGTTCAACTCCTCCCAAAGGTGGTGCCGTTAGTTTTCCTTTGGCTTGTAGGGGTTTCTAGGCTTCTTTGGACAATTTCTAACAAAATGCCCCCCGGACCCACAGTACATACACAAATTACCAGCTCTCCTCTTGTCCTTCTCTTCCTTAGTTAGGGGGCCTCTGATTGTCCAATCTGCATTGGTTTGGTTCCTGTTTGGGTCTCTGTACTTCTCGTGCCATTAGATCGAGCTCTGTCAAATCTTGGAGTAATTATTCTAAAATCTTTCTACTTTTCTCCTCTCCTTTCTTTCTGACGAAAGTCTATTTCCAAGACTAAGTCTATTAGTGCCGAAATCTCTGTGGGTCGATTTGGAATTTGGGCCAACGTATCTTTTAATTCATCTCTTAACCCATGATAAAACACCGCAGCTCTCTTGCTTTCTGGCCAATCAGTCTCGACCACCAGCTTGTTGAACTGGGCCAGGTACGCTATTAGATCTTGATTTTATTGTCGCAAGTCGAGTAGTTCGTTATCCACCACCTGGGATATCCGTCGCCTATCAAAAATCCGAAGGAATTATTGTTTGAATTCTTCAAAGTTTCTAAGTAGAAGATCATCTCAGGAGACTAAAGGCATTGACCACGAAGCTGCGTCTCCTCTTATATACGAGAGTATGAAAGCTACCTTGGACTGCGCATCAGGGAAGATTGAAGGGCGGCACATAAAGTGCAAGGAGCACTGTGACAGAAATATTTGCGCCTTCTGGGGATCCTCGTTAAATCTTTTGGGAGCCGCTAATGGAATGACAGGGGATAGGGAATGAATTACTTGGTTGGTTGATCTATTCCTGGCTTCTAACACTGGATTCATTGCTTCCCTTTCTAAACTACTGGATGATCTAAGTCTTTGCGCTAATTCCGCAGTTTCCTTCCTTGCACTGTCTACTTCTTGCCTAAGGTTTCGATTTTCTTCCCTAACTGCTCCTAGTTCCTTTTGTATCGCATCTAGAATTGTTCCTAAGGATTGCACATCAATTCCTTCCGTCATCTCTGTTCAGGTGCGAAGGCAATGTGGGCACTTCACTCGGTCAGAACCTTAAACTTATGCTCTTTATGGCTTACCAGTTCTTGCACAGGAACAGAGATGCTAGGAACCAAATCCAGCTTGGCAATGTTAGAAGGTCTTTACTCAGAACCCTCAAATCATTACCTTGGGGGACGGGGGAATTTGATAAAATAACAAACAAAGAAGAGACTGGTCCGGATTGGTGCCTTCTGTCAGCTATCTGCGGATGTTGTATATTCCTTCAGTGAAACCTGTAAATTAATCTAACATTACTATCTTTATTTCTACTCTATTCTAGAATATTCAATTATGTATCTCAACCACCCTATTTGTCCTGGACCTTGCTTCTCTTCGAAATATTATTAGTGATATTCTGTCTTCCTCGCCAGTTAGTTGTTACTGATAGAAGAAAACAAACATTAGTTCCACCAGCCTGTTCTATTCTTGCTAATCTTATTTATTTAATTGTAGGTGCACTTACTTCACTAACTGTAGAGTAATTCCCCACTTGGGTTTCAGTGTTTTCTCTCTCTAGTTTAACTGCTGTCTTTTTATTGTGTGTTCCCATCTAACCCTGTCCTTTCTTTTACTGGGCCTTCAGAGCACACGACTTCTGTTCAGATGAATATTTACAATTTGCATCTAGTATTTTATTAGCATTCTGTAGTCTCTAAAGAAGTTATTAATTCCTTTTTCTTCCTTTCACAGGATTTCCTATTTAACACAAATTCTGGTTTGGTAAATACTTACAAATTACAATAACGTCTCTCATACATTCGAGTCTCTTAAGCATTGAAATAAATTCTGTCCTTTTTCTTTTCAGGTTCAAAATCAACACAAGTGCTGCTCTGGTAAGTTTCAGATTAATATTTCTCAAACACAGTGACAGTTCACTTAGCTCAGAGTTCAGGCGTTTAATCTTCTGTTTCTCTAGCGTGAACTTGAATTACCTCCTTTCAAGCTGACGGACCTGACATGCTTCTTAGCTTTTCAGATTTTAGGCTGCTGAAAGCACTCGAGACAAACGCTGGAACCGGAAACACTGTTGTCTTTAACTTCTGCTCACCGTATAATAACTAATGAAAAATATTACACTTTTAAAAGGGACTGAGAAACTCTAAGGATTTAGGGCGAACTGTAACAACCTTTCCCGACTGAAAACCTCAGTGAAGTGCGTCGTCACTGAGGTGCTCGCGCCGCTCACCTACTCTTCTGCAGCTGTGGGCACGTGAACTAGACCGCTCACCTCTAGTTCCACCTTGGTGGCCATCTCAGGTGCCATTTTATGTCTTCAGTAGCGGACCAGTCTGGTCCATGTACAGCTGCTAGGAAACTCCAGGTTCTTTGTTGAGGAATAGAGTCGCACCTGATTTTGCGGTTCTGACACTTGGCCACTTAGGGTGTTACATCAAACTCACACAAGGTGATGAGAGAAATGCTTGCAATGGGTTTAACCCCTGGCAATGGCTTGAGGTAGCATTCCAATCCATCGATCTTTAGGCCACGTGCCACCCCAGAATAGACCCAGGCATACCAAATCAGTATTTATTCAAGTGATGAGACCCTCAGTCAGAGAAGATGTATGGATCCCGGGAGTTTGCACAAACTATGAACAGGCTGCGGGGATTTCTTCTGCAGTTTTTTTAAATTAGTGAATTATGGTCATATCCTTTTAGATGGGGCTTCGTGTACTACGTACAGTCCCTGCTTAAAAGTTTAAACCTGAGGGCATGGGCATCATGGACCAGCTGTGGGTGGCAGGATGTGCTATAAATGTTCTTTTGCAAATTGATTCCATCTGCAGACCCACATACTACTTACCCTTTACCCCGAGGACTCATTACGAGCACTTAAAGTACCGGTACAAGAAAACAAATAAAAGAGAATCAACGAAATGCAACTACCTCCATTGACTGATCCATTATGCATGAATTAAGAATATTATGGGTTAGGTACGGTTGAAGCAGAAAGGGCTTCTCATTATGCAAAGTGAGCAAAAAATCAGTGGTTGACAGAATTTTTGATTCCCCCAGCGGAATTGGAGTAACTTAGTAACCCCATGTTACTTAAATAATGCTAAATTACTAATTCATTTCATTGCTCCTCCAGCAGAATTATTCAGCTCGGTAGCTGGTATTTAAACTGGAATGGTGGAGGGAGCCATCGCTCTCAGATTAAAAAACACTGCAGATTAAACTTTAATCTGCAGTGATTTAAGCATAGAGGGACCCCCTTCTCTTACAGCCCTGTTTAATCCACTTCATTGTAGTGCATAAACCTCGGTGAGCCCAACCCCTGACAAATAACATTTTATCTGTCACTAAGTCCTTCATAAAATTCTACCTTCAGAAAGTATTTGCTCTCTTGAAGAGAGAACCCCCTCTCTCTTGAGTCTAGTGGATGAAGACACAAACACATTGAACAGCTAGATGTGTAATGCCCCCAAAAAACAACCTCTGATCTTTTCACAGACCCCCTGCAGAAATAAACCCCTGGTTTAAATATAATCTCAGGATCCTGAAGAAGGTTGGTAAAACTCTAGATAGGGAATGGCAAAAAACGACATGACTGATGTCAAAGTCATCTATCAAGCAGCTCTAAAAAAAAAAACCATTCAGAGGTTA
This sequence comes from Lissotriton vulgaris, assembly GCF_964263255.1. Classification (NCBI taxonomy): domain Eukaryota; kingdom Metazoa; phylum Chordata; class Amphibia; order Caudata; family Salamandridae; genus Lissotriton; species Lissotriton vulgaris. Next base: position 2,121,056,136 of record NC_141691.1, read on the forward strand.
GGACATCAAACAGCATACTTTGCTGAGAGGAGGCGGGTAAAACTCCAAGGAGATCTTCAGAGTCATCAAAAAGTTAATGTCCACTGAGGCCTGCATTAGATTCCACTGACCCAATGTAGGATAGTGCTACCAGTTGCTCTCCTATTTTCAAGATAAGATCACAACTATTCAAGTCAGCCTAGTGCCAGGAATCCTGTCAGATGAGACAGTTTGCTTCAGCTCAGTCCCTCTCACTTTGGCCTCACTTTAAATGTTCAGCCTATCCCTTTAGAGGAATCATTGTTGGCCTTACGTGCTCTCGAATCAGGATTTCCAGCTTGCTTTTTACACCCAATCTATTAGTGAAGGTGCAGCCGCCATTAATCCAGTGACTAATATGGATTAATGCATCATTGTCCTCAGCAACAATTCCTGTATCATGGAAGCAGGCACAAATGTTGTCCCTGTTGAAAAAGTCTGCAGCAGACCCAAAGAGGCAGTCTAGCTATAGGACAATTTCCCTAGAGCCAAATTGTCCAAGGACCTGCTTAAAGCTGTTAATTAACAGATGTCTCAGTATCTTTTAACTAACATACTGAGACAGCATTGATTGAGGTCACTGGATATATTAGAGGTACCTTGGATGCCGGGGGAAGACCGTCCTGATTATGTTAGATCTGTCAGCAGTCTTCTTTATGACCCCTCATTCTATGCCCCTCGCATGCCTCTAATCCATTGGAGTAGGTGGATTGGCTTTAGGTTGGCTGGCTTCTTTTCTGAAGGAGAGAGGCCAGGAAGTGTGGCTTTCCACATACTCTTCTGTAGCATTTGAGTTAACAGTGGGCATGCCGTAGGTGTCAGCTCTGAGCCACGTCTTTAACAGTCACCCAGTTGTTGTTTACATGTAGGAATGGGGAGGATATTGAGGGAGAGTTAATAAAAAAACTGCCTTTCTCTTGTCTTTCACTGGATGACCTCACATTAATTGAAATGCAACACAGATAAGACTGACATATTATTCTGCTGCCTCAATACTCAAGATTTGCAGAATTTGTGGTCCCATGATGCCCCAACCCTAGATCCCCAGGTTGGAACAGCCAAGAACGTTGCCATTAAATTTGGCAATACTTTCTCTTTTCAGCCACAGATTACGTCAGTGATTGAAACATGCCTTGGGCTTCTGTGGACATTAACAAAATCTGTATACTTTGTCTACTTGTCTGCAGGAAAGGTGGTCAACCAGGCACTCCTAATGTCACAGCCAGACTACAGCAATGTCCTCTATCTAGGACACCAAGACTATCTGCTTAACAAACTTCAAGTGGCCAAAAGACGGCAGTCCACAGTTTACTTAGCCTGTCCCCAAGAACTCACATGTCTCTACACTTGCATGCTCTCCACTGGCTGGTGAAAAAGCAAATAATTATTTAGTTCTAGTCCTTAGAGCCCTTGGAGCAGGTTGTCTTGGGGCTACGACCCCGCCAGTAAATTGGTCAGCCCATTGCCTCCTGGCAAGCATCCATAAGATCCAACGTGTGAGAATGGATGGAAGGACCTTTTCATATCTTGGACCAGTGGTTTGAAGTGAGCTCCCATTGGAGTTATGCGCTGAAACGGCTACCGCCCTATTAAAAAAAGATGAAGACATTCCTCTTTCAACAAGAATAGATGATCTCAGTGCATGTCGCTTGTTAGAAATGGGGTTTCTAGCTGAAAGAGGTTTGCACTCTGTCCAAGTAGGTACCAACACCCGAGTCAGGGAAAGTCACATGCACACCTATGCTCACCCTCTGGTAGTTTGGCACAGAGGAGTCAGGCTTAACTTAAGAGGCAATGTGTTAAATATTTGTGAATCAATTACCATACAGTAATCCAAAGAAAACACCACAAAAAGACTCCACACAAGTTTAGAAAAATTGAGAATATGCATCCTATAAAAACAAGACAAAAAGGACAAAAAATCCAATCAGCAGAAGTCAAGATATTATTAATAAGAATAAATGCAAAAACAGAGCTTATAAATCAATTGTGCTAAAAGGTTACTTAAGGTCGCACTAAACAAGGGTAAATCTGAAAAGTCAAGCCGACGCGATGGGGCGCTGGTTGTATACAGTTTTGAAAAGGTCCCGCTAAAGTTTTACCGTCTGAAGCTGAGCGAAGAGTTTCTTTTATGGGGCAGAGGTTCGCCGGAGCACAGTGAACATCTCTGGCGTTGGTCTATGATGCACGAAGAGCCGCTAGGTGTTCTGGAAAGAGAGGTGGGAGACTCACAGTCACGGGCAGTGACGCTGCTGTGCAAAGAGAAAATGTTGCACCCTTTCACGATGCCGTTCTGAAGGGAGCAGACCTGTTTGCAGTCTTGAAGTGTGAAAAGCTTGGTTTAAAGGACCCAGGAGCTTTAGATAATGAGAGCAGGTGGAGAGCCCATTTAGGAGGCCCATTGCTTGGCTTGGCTACCTGAAGGCAAGGGTGGGACTCACAGAAGGCAGAGTCCAGCAGTCCCAGCAGAATTGTTGGATGTCTTTTGTGTCCCTGAGATTTCAAAATGCAGGAAGCAAGCCAGCAAGCCCTTGGAGTCACTCTGGGTTCAGCCCTTATCCTCAGCAGGGGCAGAGATCAGCAGGCAACATGACAGCTCAACAAAAGAGAGGAGTAGTGCCTTTGAACAGTCAGTCACAGCAGAGTCACAATCACTCGGCACAGCAGCCATTACCTAAGCAGAGTTCATCCTGGGTCCAGTGCTGTTCTGATTTGATAGAGCCAGAGCCCTGGTATGTAAACCCAAAAGTGCCTTTGATGTAGGTGGTGACTTCAAAGGAGTTTTTTAAAGTGGACAAGGATGACTTTAAACCCAGCCCTGGCTGGAGACCTCCAGTGGGAGTAAATCAGCATGTTTTGTGAGGGCAAGACACAACCTATTCAGGGCAGAGAAGGTGGCCTACTGGCTATAGCGGATGACCTCAGAGCTAGGGAATTGGTTTGAGTCTTGGCAGGGCTGCTCAACACCCTGTAATTCTGGATGCATCACTTAATCTCCCAATGCCTAACAAAATTAGGGGGATATTCTCAAGAACGTGTGATAATTATCGCAAAATTAGCTTCACGCAACCTTCAACATCGCAGTCTATCGCTGGACAATAACGCTGTGTTAAAGTAGAATTCTCAACATGGCGGTACCATGCGATAGTCTCACGATACTCGTCAATTGACTGTGTTAAAATTAAATGTGAAATGCGTACGCAAAAAAAGGGGCGATACTCCAAACCGTGATACAAGAATCAGTGATAAACAGCAACAAGCCTGCAATTCCCATGTGTCATGCAGGAAAATGCACCAGAAAAGCAGAGAAAAAAAACTTTGAGATGACAATGTACGAGTAAAAGCTCACATCCATGATGTGGTACAAATATACACTGTCCCACATCAAATAAGCATCTCCTCACAAAAAGTCACAATGTACATTGTCATGCAGTCTGTATGTAAACTTCACCATTACGTCAACATACCTTTGACACACTGTGAAACTGTATCTCCCCATTACATTGCAGAGGGACAATCAACACCTCCTGCAGAGCAGACCCTATATCACATCAGTGATGATGGAGACGACGCGCAGGACAACAACTTCGACAAACTGAAATAGTTCATGGACAACCTCCACACCCCACCTCCAGTAGCATGGCAGCCCAGCACCATCGAGGTGAGCCCACCCTCTGCACAGACCACACAGCAGAAAGCACACACCACCACGTCTGGTTCCAAGCACCTCTCTGAAGTTCACCATGTGTGTTAGGCCGCCAGAAGGAGCTAGCTGAACTGATGGGTGGGATTCCGTACTATCTGTGATACACAGAAATGGTATTTTGAATACCTGACACCCTAAACAGCCTCTTTTCAAGATATGAGATTGTTAGCACTATATGTTGCACTTACACTTGTCAGAGTGATGTGTTTGTACAGAGGAGTGACATGCACTCAGGGAATGTGTGTTGTAATTATTTATTTGCACATGCTGTGCCTGTGATCATTTTGTACTGTCCCATGATTGCTAAGGGCTGTGACAATGTCATGTGCTCATGTGAAGACAATTTCAATGATGGTGCTCCTAAGGGCTATTCCTGCTGCGGCTGAAGTGGGGTGAGGCCCACCTGCCTCATCTTCCTCACCATCGTCCGGTGCATCTGGCACTTGTATCCATGGGGCATTGGTGCGTACACATATGTTGTGCAACACACAACATGCAACAATCATCTTGCACACAATGTCTGGGCTATACAGGAGCCTTTCACCTGTGATGTCCAGGCACCTGAAATATGTCTTCAACAAGCTAAATGTGCGCTCCTGGTGCGTTTGTGGGCCGCATTGTACTGCCTCGTGGCCTGTGTGTGCGGGGCTCGGAGGGGTGTTCTCATCCAAGGGCAGAGTGCATATCCTTGATCACCTGTGACAGTGCAGTGAGACATGAGTCAATAGTTGGTTCTGCATGATGTGTTGGCAGGCTCACTGGTTCATTGGTGTGTGATATGTGTGACTGAGTAACTACTGTTTGACATGTACTGCTTGTAGCAAAGGAGCGGCATCAATGTTTATTACGTTGCCTCACTGCTGCTCCTACCTCCCCCGAGCCCATTTACTAGTATGCGCAGCGCGGTTGCATCACTTGCACTACTACGGCACACCATTGTCATGCTTGTCTGCGCATGTCCACAAGCCTGACAAAGACACTGTGATGTTGGGCGTTGAGGTGGGCGGGCATTTTTGTGTATGCCTATGGGAAGGATGAATCACTGACAGAATATCGACGGACAAAATATCAACCTACAAAACAATCGACGCTGGAATATCGAAGGCAAAAATATTGATATCCTATCAAAAACATGGTAAGTACAAAAATATTGAGAAAAAAAATATTGATGTTAAAAATATTGTAGTTAAAAATGTCTTTTTTTGTGTAATTAAAAAAATTGTAAAATAAAGTAAAAAATACTTATAAACCAAATAAACAGAGTTAAAAATATTTAATAATGTTAAAAATTAATAAATAATACATAAACAATAATACAACATTAATTAAACATATACATAAAATATATAATATATACTTACTTAATAATACGTTTTAATGATTATTTTAATAACTCAAAAATTATTTAAAAATATAAATTACAAATACATCTAAACATAAAACAATAACATAAATAAAAAGTAAATGATGATATTTCTTACATTAAAAATAAATATACTTTCAATATTTTTAAAATTATTAATATGCAACATTATCAAAAATAATAATACAAATATTAAACAGCTAAATAAAAAAAATACTACTCAAAGTCTTCAAAAAACTACAGTAATCATAACATTGAGTACTACAGTAGGGAAAGCGTTGGATAGCGTAGAGGTAAAAATCATTATTCCAACTCCAGAGGGGGCAACAGTAGGGAAAATGTTAGATAGCCTAGGGGTAAAAATTACTATTCCAACTCCAGAGGGTGCTACAGTAGGGAAAGCGTTGGATAGCGTAGAGGTAAAAATTACTATTCCAACTCCAGAGGGGGCAACAGTAGGGTAAATGTTGAATAGCGTAGGGGTAAAAATTACTATCCCAACTCCAGAGGGTGCTACAGTAGGGAAAGCATTAGATAGCGTAGGGGTAACAATAACTATTCCAACTCCAGACGGTGGAACAGTAGGGAAAGAGTTGGATAGCGTAGGGGTATAAATTACTATTCCAAATCCAGAGGGTGTAATAGTAGGGAAAGCGTTGGATAGCGTAGGGGTGAAAATTAGTATTCCAACTCCAGAGGGTGCAACAGTAGGGAAAGCGTTGGATAGCCATAGACAACCAATGATTAATTGAAGAGACATTGTGATGGCACACAGATACCATGGTCCACCTCATTATCATAATAAAATAGACATCTTTCAGAACCCCAAAACATTACTATGACACTAACTCCTAGGCCCTCAGCACCTAAAGCAAGTACCTGAAATGCAATAATTTAGAATGAAAAATAAAATGCTTTATTCAGCTCCAAAGGAAAATGAGTATAAAAATGAGTCCCGGCTAAAACAAGGCCAATGGTCAGTCCACATTAAAGTCTGGTGGGTGGACGTTGGGGAGGTTGCCGACCCCAAACTTGCCTGCACATGAAAGACCTGAAGGGTTGCTGACCCATGGGGGGCATCATCTGGGTCAGGGCCAGGCACTGCTGGGACAGTAGTGGGAAGGGTAGGTGTTGTGGGTGCAGGGGGAGGTATCCTCCTCAGTGGCTTGTGCAGCGCCAAAGGTGGAAAGAAACTCAGCGCTGCACACTGCTGCCAGTTCAGCCAGACCACCTCCTGCACCCGGGGACACCATGGGAGTAGAGGAAGAGGGCTGTGAGTCTTGCGGACTTTGTCTGTGGCTGCGTGCCTGCCGTCTGAACCCAGTCCCTGAGGGTGTGCCTGCATCCCTCTGAGATTACGTGCCAGGAGATCTGCGCTTACACTTCTGTGGTGGTGTGCTGGTTGTGTCTGTTGGTGTGTGTGACCTTGTTGTTCTGCGTGTGCTCGGGACAGGTATGGGAGAAGGGGTTGTGGATAGGTCCGAAGAAGGGTGTGGGACGGACCACTGCAGGAGGTCAACAGCTGCGGTCAGTGAGGAGTCCATGGATGATATAATCCGACATTGGTCAGATATCGTAGTTGACATGCCCTCCGTGAATGACAATACCTGTGTCAGTATTCTAGTGTGGCCATGGAGGACAGTCAGCATTGATGTCTGACCAACCTGAATCTACCGGAGTAGGTCCACAGACTCAGCACTAAGGGCAGCAGGGGAGAAAGGGGCAGGGGCTGCGGTGCCGGGGCCGAAGGAGACTCGGGGGGAAGCACGGACAGAAGGGACCCTAGCAACTAGGAGGGTGGAGATGGGTCTGGAGGAGGCGGGGACAGACACAGTGATGGCAGATGGTGTCGCCAGTTATTCCCCCTCCTCCTGGGAGTCAGAAGCCGATCCGTCTGCATGGTAGGAAGTGTCGCCTTCCAAAGGTCCGGCCCCGTGACTCCCCTCACCCTTCGTGCCACTGGCTCCCTACGACTCCTCAGCTGTGGTGGCACTGCAGCTGGGTCCCTCCTCTTGGTCCGTGCTCATGTCTCCTCCTCTGTCTGTTGATGATGCTGTAGGCAAGGGGAAGAAACAAAAATGCATCAGTCACCTGTACACATCCGACACATGAGCACAAAATCACTCGGTCACACTGCAAATCATGGCATGCATCTTGAGTAACAGCCAGATAGCTCTGCACATATTTGAGATTAGTACTGCCCAGTTGGTATAGACACAATGCTGCTTGGACACACGGATCCAAAGAACACACCCTGCCACAACTTGAATGAGAATTACACGGAGAAGCTTCCGGTTGTTTACAGGAGCAGATCCATACAATGAAGTGATGCCACCTCAAGTTCACAAAGAAATAAACAGTATTGTTGCCCCTCAGAGCAAACTAACCCACATCATTCCCCAAGGTGATATCACACTTAGAGCCCTGTAAGTACATCTGGGTGAAAAATAATGTCACAAATTGTTGGCATCTTGAGTTTGAGTTTGAGTTGGGATTTATAAAGTGCGTAGGTACCCTAGGGCATCCCAGCGCTGTGCCTGCATGAAAGAAGTCTCACAATGAAATGTACACAAAAAACAGATATACATTCACAGAAACAGCTGGCACACTTTAAGATGAAATACTGTTAGAAACAAATGGCATAGCGGATTTGCCATATACATGGTCCAACGGAGGTCTTGATGGCTTGACACGCATTCGTCTGTAAATTGACAACAAAGGAGTCTCAAGAACTCACGACCACTGTGGGGTCAAGTATATGGAGATAAAGGCACAACATTAATTACTAACAATGGCCTCCTTCAAAAGTTAGTCAAAGGGGAAATCCCTGGAGTCAACTAGTCCACTAATCACTATAGGCCTTTCTTGTTGTAAAAGGAAAGGTCACAGTATGCCATGGGTATTCGGACAAACATAAAAATAGGTTTCCACAAAGAAATAGTCTTGTTTACAATCTAGATTTATTAAAATTACATTTAAATAAACAATAAAAACAAGATAAATTCATACAATTCTTCCGAAACAATTAAAATCCAAGATTAAGTATCTTGGAGGGATAAAAATGATTATTCAACAGTATTACACAAACACAATATTACGGTACACGATAAATGGAAAGACAATCAAAATATGTTCACAATAAACAACAGACTAAACATAATCACAACAAACCCCTCATGTATAAGTGGCCCACTTGATATCTCTGCCACTGTATTTCACTAGATCCAATGGACGTGGACAATTTGGTTACTCTAAAGCTTTAGTGGAAAGATGTGATACCCATCTAAAGTTTTACCCGGCCCTAACTGGATTCTTTTAGACCAAACAGTGCGTCGACGCGTTTCGGTGCTTAACACTTGATATCGTGGCACCTTCCTCAGGACTTCTTATTTCTGGGGTTTCGGGGAACGGATGGATACACCGTATCCTCGGGACCGTGTAGGAAACGTTCCTAGATGGGGTCTATTTGAAGTATCACTTATTGGTACTACAGATGTAGTTCTTGGAGCCTTCTGTTAATTAAAAACAACTCTCTCCTGTAAAGGGAGCTCCTTTTGATGGGGTTCCTTGGTTTTTTGTTTATCAGGCGATTGCCCACTTGTCGTATATCTCAAATGTTTTTAAAACGTACTTAGAACGGGCATATAAAGTTGTTGGTCTACTCCTGAACTGGATGTGTTCGGGTTAGCGCTGTTTGTTAGCTTCTGCCTCGTTCCTTCACTCGATCCTTCTCCTTCAAAAGTTGCCTGCTTCTTCCAAATAATTGCAAATGTTTTGTGTGACCTACCTTGTTACACAACTATCATGCAGGCACATAAGTGTTGCCTACACAATTCGTCATATGAGCACATTCAAAACATTAACAACTTTAACAACTGTTGGGAGTACCAAGGTACAATCAACAATGTGAGACAACTTGAAATATGTCAGTCCTCACAGGGGCATCTATTACCTGATCAGACACTTTCTAGCACATAAGACCCACTGGCTGTCATGTGAAGTGGCCCACATGAACCAAATCAGGACAATGCTCAAGATAATGGGTCTGCAATTGTGAATAACAAAAACATTGGTGCATTTTGGACACACCCCTATCCCAGCAAAATGTCAACACAGTAGTGTGCACAATAAGACAAAATAGTGTTGCACCAGAACTACATACATGTAGCAAAAATTAATGAGGCACTATCATGTCTGGAAACAAAATGACATAGGCTGTCAAGCCCTAAATGAAAGCACTGTCCACCATCACAGGGGAAGTGCATGGTGAAACATCGACCAGCCAATTCTCACCCACAGGTCACAACTGCCAAGGTCAAATCAGGCAGGCCCGTTAGACCTCTGCCGCACAACACCCCCATCCCTCAGTCAATGTGATTGATACAGCTCAAGAAGTGAGAATTCAGAATCGGGGTAACAAAAACTGTGCAGCAACATTTCAAAAAGTAACCCAAGCTCACCTTGTGGGGCTGCCAATACATATTAGTCACAAACAACCAATCACAGATTGTTGTGAATAGGCTCACAGGTGCTGCCCAGTGTGAGTATGCACAAGCCGGATTTTGTATCCATGTCCAGTGGGAACATGTAGCAGACACAGGATAAATACAAACTATGCCAGAGACCAATGCCACTGAGGCAGACCCATGCTGAACCAACACAGAATGGGCACAGTGTTGGATAACAACCAAGATGCTGAGGCCAGGGTGTCTCAGGGGACTGCAGTGGACACACTGATCCATGGGTCTGGAATGAGCTGACCGTACCAGAAGCAACCGTCATGGCACTATGCATATCTCCCAAATGATGTACATCATGTCTGGGAACACAACATGGGTCATGCATGCTGCAAGGGTGTGAAGTTGAAACCTCAAACTCCTATGTTGAGACTAATCATCAGTGCAAACAAATGTGAAGCCCTAACACAGTGCACAGGTCATGGCACAGGTAAGGTCCCAACACATGTCACAGACCACCCTCCCACATGATGCACTAATCAATGTGCAGTCTAAATAACTTGCACCCTAGATGAACATGTGCAAATTTGAATACACACCGACCAGGGGACACGTGTGAAGGAGGGGAAGGGATGAAAAAGAGCACCAGCTGAATATGGGGAATAGAAACAACGCTGCACATATAACCTGTCTTACTAGACACCCCAACTGTGGGAGTGTTTCCAGGCTTCTGATTACCTCAAGAAGCAGGTGACACACAACACAACAAACATCCATGTACCTACCCCCTCCTTGCTGCTGTCTCTCTTCAACTGCCTATTGAGGTCTGGAAAGACCACTGCCAGGACCCGGAGCATGTGAGGGGTGAGGTGATGGCTTCCACCATGCCGGCATGGTGGCTCCATCTTCAGCTGGACCAGGGCGATACGCCGGGTCCAGCCACCTATTTTTAATGTTGAGCAGCCGCTGGCGATGGCCCCCTGCAGTCCTGACAGCCCTGACGATCTCCAGCCATATCTCTCCTATACCTGTCAGGAAGACAAAGTGAAACAACATCACTACACCTGCTCCATCTTCCAGAGACACACACTTGCACACCATTGATAATGTGAACCGGGCATAGGATGCTGACAGGACTTGCATCATTGTCCACGTGAATTAGGCCTGTAGGCAAACCCCAATGCACTACATGGCATTGAAAGGCAACAGATGGTGTAACAGATGCAACACACGCACATAATGTCGGGGTACGGTTTGTTCATGTGTGGCACGATTACAATAGTGAGGCGATGCACACACACTCACATAATGTCGGTGTACGGTTCGCTCGGGTATGGCACAATGACAATAGTGAGACGATGCACACACACGCACGTAATGTTGGGGTATGTTTCGCTTGCGTGTGGCATGATTACAATAGTGAGACGTTGCGCACACACGCACGTAATGTCGGGGTATGTTGTGTTTCACAGGGTTCATTTCACACGCATTTGTGAATGCAGGGGTATGGTGCATTTCACAGGGTGCGTTTCACATGCATTTGTGAATGCAGGGGTACGGTGCGTTTTACATGGTGCATTTCACACGCATTTGTGAATGTAGGGGAGGGTGCGTTTCACAGGGTGTGTTTCACAAGCTTTTGTGAATTCAGGGGTACAGTGCATTTCACACGGTGCGTTTCACACGCGTTTGTGAATGCAGGGGGAAAGGTGCATTTCACACACTCACGAATGGCACCATTACAATAGTGATACGAGGCGCACCCATGGCAGGGATGTAGGGGTACGTTTCAAACAAGGATGTGTATCAAGTTCTTTTCATTTTACACTTACATGTGCAGGCCCAAGGTGTGGCAGGCAGTGATATAGCACAGGGCATCTGATCTAGGTGCCCAATTGATGTTGACACATGTCATGTGTGAGGGGGCACTATGTGGTACACATAACCTTTACACTTGCCACATGTGTACCATTATGCAGAAGTAGCCATGCACATCAACACTGGGATGGCAAAGTCATCACTATGGGCACCTGTCTCATGATGCCAGGGACCAGGTGTCACTTGACATTTCACGCTCAGCATGACCCTATGTGACTCTGTCTGGTGTGTGTCATGTCAAACCTTGAGCTTGTTGTTAGTGTTACATAAGCCGCATCTGCTGTTAGTGCATCTAACATGGGTCTGTGTTGAGGTGTGGAATGGTTTCACATGTACGCTCACCATGGCACATGTGCATTTCTACAGCTTTTGGGTCTGATAGCATCAGACATCAATTTTCCCAAGGCACATATGGCTGCATCCTGAGAAGGGCTGAGTCGTTTTTTTGACACATGCACACCTTTATTGCTATGTGTAAATGTATTTGTAGATGTTGTATTACTTGTATAGCGCCTGAATCACCCCACATGGGGTCTCTCCGACACTTGTACAAATGCCGCTATGGAACCCTTCCTGGCTTTTTCCCTGTGAGGCGCCCACTCCTGGGCAACCCCAAGGTGCAGCCAGGCATCCTAGCGCTGTTGGGGCCGTTGTGGACATTATTCAAGCTATTGCCCAGAGTTGCAGAGTGGGGCCCATGATTAGAATAGGCACCGAGGCGAGAAATATCAGGTCCGAGGAAATTGAGCCCAAGACCCGCCGAGACGGGAATTGAACCCTGGTCCCAGGCCAGACCTCTGCATCAGGGTCTGGCGCTCTACCATTGGGCCACACTTCTCCACTATGTGTTTGATATGTACTTTTGCTGATCCATGTGTCCTGTGCATGTGCCTTGCAGTCAGCCGCCTGGATGGGTTGAAAACCTTCCACTGCAGGTTTGGTGACGTGTGTCACTCAAGTGATATCTTGGGTTGTTCACTCAGACCAGACCAGCAGCTTGTTTCAGGGCATGTCATGTTTATTGAGGCAAACAACAGGTTTATCTGGGTTTACGTAGGAGTGCCAGCAAGCTGACATATGTGTCCTGGATGTATTGCACAAACCAGACTCCATAGTGACATGATGTCTAGTAGCAGTTTTGCATGTGCTTTGTACCTTGCCATTGATGTTGTTTGGCAGTTGTTCTCCATTCTTCCCAAATTTGTCCTGCAGGGCACCGCCTCTACCAAGGCCATTTCCAGACTTGGCTACCATGAGGGAACGTGACTGCATCCGACGTTACAGATTCACTCGACAGTTGATGCAGGACTTGACAAACAAGCTGGCACCACATCTCCAACCGCAACACAGGTATCCTACTGCGGTGACCCCCAAGATAAAGGTGATGGCAGCCTTCCATGTTTTTGCGACAGGTACGTTCCAATTAACCATAGCTGATGTAGGTGGAATGTCACAAACAATGTTCAGCTGTCTCTTGCGTGATGTGTTAGCAGCCATGTTGGAGCATTTAGATGAATTCATCAAATGTCCTACTCCTGAAGAGTTGAGAGATGTCAAGGGTGAATTCTATGCCCTCGGTGGGATGCCACATGTAATTGGGCCCATTTATGGGACACATGTGGCTTTGGTGCCACCACAGGCTCAGGAACAAGCTTACCACAACAGGAAACATTATCACTCAATAAATGCCCTAATGGTGTGTCTTGCTAAAATGCTGATTTGCCTTGTTTGTGCAAATTTTCCAGGATTTTGCCATGAAGCATTCATCATGAGGCGTAGCAGGATGCCAAGAATGATGCTGCAGCTGGCAAATGATTGGGCATGTCTTGTTGGTGGGTATACTCTGTGTGTCCTGTGTGTTTCAGTATCTTTTGCTTTGTCTGCATCTCATGAAACACTTATTTACATGATGTATATTTGTAGGTGACTCTGGATATTCCAACATGTCATGACTGATGACACCTCTCCGGAACCCAAGAACAGCTGCAGATCAGCAGTACAATAATGCACACTGGCAGACCAGGCGAGTGATAGAGTGGACGTTTGGCCTCCTGAAGAGCCTATTCCGGTATATCGATAAGACCGGGGGATACATCCTTTATACCCTGGCCAAGGTCTTTAATATCTTCATTGTGTGCTGCATGCTGCACAACATGGCAGTTGAGAAGGCAGTGCCACTCATCCTGGATCATGAGGAGCAGGAACATCCACCCGTTGAGGATCAAAGGCTTGGTCACGATGCAAGTGATGAGGAGGAGGAGGATGATACCCGAAATCAGCTCATACGCAACTTCTTCTCATAATGGTGAGTCACTGCGTATGAGTGTGCAAGCTTGTAGCATTGAATGCCATGTGTTGCAATGTGTGTGTCCAGCTGACGGTATGCACAGTCACTTTTATGTGTGTTCTGATGTGTCACGCAAGTGCTGATGTAATGCCACACTGAAATGCACAATGACTTAGCTTTAAATTTACATGTGTACTACATTGCTCACTTTTTGAACCTGCCCATGTCTTTAGCAAAGATTTGTAACAGTGAACCCCTTGTGTGTCTCCCATTCCAAGGTTGCTGTGCCTGTTGTCAGTTTGTGTCATCTTAGTCCTCCTGCTACTCCTCACGATAATTGCAATGTGGACCGAATCAGCATTCCATGCACGGACATGTGTAAATGTCAGATCAGGTAAGAGATCCAAACAAGCTTTTTTGGGTTGGTATGGTTTGGGAATGTGTGGGAACTGTTTCTGTTCATGTTGAAGAACCATTCATACATGTGTAATCACCATGGATCAAATTACATGTTGCACTACTCCCATAACAGGACAGTCACCCTTCTTGACAGTCATCTGTTGGGGAGTACTGACTCTGGTGACAGCATCAATGTGTGTCAACCTTGAGCCTGACACATTGCAGATTCCACGTGTTGACATTGTAAGGGACATCACAACCACAGGCTCCATGGTAAATTACAGCCTCACTGTGTGCAGCAGGATGTGTTTGGCTCATTCACTTAATCTTGTGTGCCAGTGCAGTTTGATTTCTAATCAACCATGTTGTGAAGGTGTGGCGCAGCGTATGTCCCACATGTTCTGTCAAGAGTCCTGTGAGTCTCTTCGTATGATGCATTGCCCCTTGTGCCAGTATGTCATGTCACTGTCACGCTGCTGCCTCAGGGCCTGTGGAGTGCACTGCTTTGCAAGCCTTCTCGGTCAGTTGATGTTAACTTTCTATTCCCATGATGCCAGAAATGTTGCGCTGATGACGCCACAACGTTGTGCTGTATCTAATGTAAACGCTTGCGTTGCACCAGTCGTGTGCCGTCAGTCCCAGGATTCTCTTGTGGCGTGCTGCATATCCTGGTCACGGTAGGGTTGGTTTTGTGGCATTGCTCCTCATTACTCTCTGTTGAGTTCCAGACCAGCAGCTTGTTATGTTCGGCATTTCAAAGCCCCGTTGGACGAGACAATGCCTGTTTCTTGCGGGGCTTCCTTGTGTTTACATAATTCCCTCCCTCGTCGGATGAGCTTCATAAGGCTCTTGCGGGTGATGTATAATTTCCCTTTGTGACCCTCACTGATTGCCAGGGGTAACTACGGATTGTTGCCTTTGTGTGAGTACCACCGCAGCGCATTAGTATTTTTGAACATTGGAGCATTATTAATACACTGTGAGCACCTTCGTTACTGCATGGCTCTAATTGCACCGAAGCAGCCTGCACAGCGTTATACACCCTTCATTTTTGCAGAAACACTGTGCTGCCTTTTACGTCTCCGTGTTCAGACATCAGATCTAGTATAAGTTTCATTACTGGGAGGCCAAGTATGATACATTGGCAGTTGGTTTCCTTTACAGGTGTAGCAGTTGCAGTATAGGTCCTGGGGTATTCTGTGACTTTATGGCAAGATGTGTGGAATGCTTATGCTTGTTTACCTTTGTTTCAGATCTCCCTCCCTGCTGTTCCCTTCCTTTCCTTCCCTCGCCCTGATCACCCTTTGAGTCAGTAATGTATACTCAGACCTAGGGGCTATCAGGAGGTAGAAAACTATGATCATCGCACCTTTATGAGGATTCAAGGAACCAACAGTCCCAGGCAGTCATGTGCACATTGTCTCACCAGCATGACAGGTAAGCTCCTTGCATGACTGTTATTTTCTTCTGGGCAACGGCACTGGACACGGACATTGGCCAAAGCAGCATGGCCTCCACACAAACTTAATCCATTTGTATAGCAAATGTATCCCACACAGTACAATGTGCATCATTACTGTCACCACCGATCTCTTGCCACTTTGCATGCGTCATCTATGGTTTAATTGACAAATATTGTGCATATTGGAGTATGTGTATTGTGGCAACATGCATGGTGTTCATCATAGCTAATGGTCCAAATTGTGTATGAAGTACATGGTTGTGTATGCATTGTTGCAGCTTCATACACACAACGGGCAGCGCACACCTGCTGATGATGTGTGTCCTGTGCGCAGCTTGGCCTTTTGGTGTCTGATCCTGTGCCCGTCATTTATAGTGATTGTTCTTCCTTTTTAGTTCTGTGACCCATGAGTAACCAGACACTCCTTCCTTTCAGTACACTAGTTACATTGTGCCTTTCAGTCCTCCTTCTCTTTCTGTGCTAGTTTTTGCATGGTGTCTCACCCCTTCCACCATCATGTGTTCACTCATTCCTGCTGCTGCCTCCTTTGCGGCGCCACCGCACCGAGTGCCCTGATTCTGCAACACACACGCCTCTCAGATGCTCCTCCCTCCCTCCACCCATTGTTAATACAGGCATCAGCTTGTCAGTGCCACTGTTGGGCCACATCTGTTCCAACGGCTGTACCGTCTGCGCCTGCAACGTGCACAGTGCAAGACCCTCTGGCCCTTCCATGACGTAGGTAACACAACAGACTCATGCTCCAGATACCCTCCAAACAGGGAACACAAGACATTCATCCACCTGCTATTAGGCAACCCCTAAGCGCAACCATTCCAGCTTTGCTCACTGTGTGTGCAACTCCTGCTGCCAACAACGAGCTGACCCGCATGACAGACCGTGTCCGTACAGCCAGGTCATGTGCCTCCTACTGCACACCCTCTACATCCACCAGCACGCCATTGGACTCTGTTACCTCAGCCATAAGGCTTAAATGACCGGATGGTATACAGTTGTTTTTTGTGATCATGTAACTTTTTTCCATTATGATATTTGTCCATGATAACCTTGGTGATATGCTTCCTTAACAGTTTTTAAGCGACTTTGTCACCAACACCAATCAGTGCCTAATGATTACTTATGAACTTCAATTATGCATTGAGTTAATCTAACCTCGTGTCACATGTTGGTCTACTGTAGCAACGGTAGATTTAGACACCAAGCAGCAATGACATTATTTCTTATTAACTGATTTCTCCACTCACTGATTTTTTTCGCTACTTTAGAGATGTTACATTCAGAGCATTCATTTTCATTCACATACTCGTTTTAATTTACATAACTTCACGCTCTATATATTGATTCTTTCTAACGACTACATTAGCTGCGGGACCCAGTGTTCACCTATACATAGTGCCATACATGACACCAGTACAAGATGGCTGCCAAACTGGTTAGTTCGTTTTCGCGTTCTAGTGACTTTGTAAACGCATCAGAGCCAGGCACCACGCACCAACCCGATTGTTGCGAGTGTAACGATTTACCGGAGGCATGGCTTTACTATCAACTGCCACGCGGTAAGATTCCATATTCATCTGACACACGTATTTGTCGGGTGGGCTATCCGGACTCAAGTCATACGTAGACGTACATGGCTTTATGCGCACTTTTAGGTTAAGACTTAACTGCATGTGTTTCATTTTTCCACCATCTCGTGACCATGACCGAAACCAGACAACGCCGAAGAACCAGTCAGCTTATCGATTTAACCACTTTGTTACAGCGATGCACACAATGTCACAACAAAATCCTAACTTGCTCATCTCGTTTTTAACCTCACCAAAACCGGACCCTTTCAGTTTTAATATTTGGCCACCCTTTACCTAATTTAGCTTTTTTTAACCAGTGCACTTTATCGTTTTTTCGATTATTGCGATTTGCATAAACATTGTAACCAACATTGATAGTCATGTTTGCATGCTGTTTTGTTCACATCGTTAGTAGTACCTTTCACCACGTTCACTCGCTAATAGTGGAAGATGTACCACACCTGAACCAACATTTTACAGCACATATACTTTTACTTACAGATTGTACTTTTATCCCCTGACGAAGGGCACGAGTCCCGAAATGCATAGGGACACATACATCGCAAATTGAGGTTGTATCAAATGAAGAAGCGATATTTAAGTTCATCTATCAATTGATTATATGGAGTATAGTTTTGAAAGTTACAATGGAGAGATTGAAATGAACACTTGAAAATAAAAACATTACTATTTGGAGTACCATCCAATGGATTTTGAGTACATCATTTGAATCAAATTGAACTACAATTAGGTTACATTCAGAGACAGAGTATCATTAGGAGTGCCTGATGGGCACAGGGCCGTTTGGTCGGCAGTGCACCGAGGATTATTCAAGTTTTCAATCCCTGAGGGTCAGAGGGGATTAGAACCCGAAGGCACCCAGAACAGTTATCTACCAAGTACATTAACGACACCTCAGTCAACTGTGTAAAAAGAGGAGTGCCGCACACCATTTATTATTTCTCATTTATTATTATACCTCAGCCAACACAACAGCCCCACACATCGCCTTCATACAGTGACCTGGTTGAACGCATCCTCAGCACACTACATCAACATTGCCATCACAGATGGATACGAGCTCACCCACAGGGACCACACCAACACTCCAGGACGATGACTAGCAATTTTACCAGATGTACCCCCTCAGAGTCACATACAACACCAAGGACACACTCAGCATTGTCAAACATCTGCACTTCAGGTTTCACACCAACCCCCAGACCACCCTCAGTCTAACTAACATCTACAGATCTCCAAGCCTACACCCACAATTCTGCTAAGCCATCTATAATTATTAATAGTCATGTATTGAGCGCACATGTAAGCCAACAGGTTGTCCCAGCACTGTAGTGTGCCGAAAATGAGGTAGCATACGGAAGAGCAACTAATCTAGCAGGCTAAATATCCAGGTCTTAAGGGCTTAGCAAGAATCACATTCATACAGAATCAGACGCAGCGGAAGAGGTAGCTCAGTCCAACATTGGGTGGTTACTACCTGAGAGGTTTCAACTCCTGATCTAGGTTTAGCTAATCAAGGACTAATGAGCAAGTGCTTGTCATTGGAACGTAGAGATCGTGATTGACAATAGGGACACAGTCTCCTCCTAAGGTAGACCGGACCACGGCCTTGTCCTGCCCTGAAGGCGAGTGTAAGCGCCTTGAATTATATTTCTGTAGCCATGGCAGCCAATGGCGTATTCTAAGACACGGGGAGATAGACTACACATACTAGGCAGGCAGCAGCATTTTTGGCTGTCTGCAGTATACGGAGCAAGCCTAATGTAAGACGTACGTATGAGACATTTGCGTAGTGTAAATGGGAGGTAATCAGTGTGTGAAACACCGTTTTCCGGGTTACAATGTGCAGATAGTGTATCATTCTCTTGATGAGTTTAATCTTGCAAAAACAAGCAGCACCTTCCTCTTGTACCTGTGTGGGAAGGGATAGCTGATTGTCCCATCTTACTCCCAGATTCCTGAACAAGTCCTTGTGTGCCGGAGCAATGGCCAGTTCCTCTGGCCACCACAGATTGGAAGTGAGGGAAGAAGGTTGGTTAAATAAATAGGAACTCTGAGTTAACTGTATTAAGTTCTCAGAAATTGTGGTGCATCCAGGCCACAATAATCTAGAGACAATTTTCTAGTGTGTCAAAATTAACGGCACACACAGCATTCAAGGTGAATAGCAGCTGAGGCTCATCAGCAAATGATATGATTTTGACTTCAGACATGGCAATCGATGCAGCCGGTGGGGTTAAGTAAATATTACAAGACAGAGGGCTCAGAGCAGAGACCAGCGGCACGCCCCACCTCAGTGATTTGACTGGGGAGATTGATGGATAGGTCTGCACCTGCTGAGTGCAGTCAGATAGTAAGGACGATATACAGTTCACCATGAAGCCACCCACGCCTATGGTCTTAAGGCGTTTCAGAAGAATGGGATGGGTGACAGGGTCAAATGCTGTAGACAAGTCTAACAGCACCAACACTGCCTTGGAACCTCCGTTAACCGCCCAGCGTATAGAGTCTGCCATTTCAATGAGGGCCGACTCCGTACTATATCCGGGGTTGTGGCTGGATTGAGAGTCGTGAAGGAGGCTATTATCTTCAACAAAGGCCATCAGTTGCTGCTGGCCACAGTCCCAAGATTCAAGAAAGCGCGCACCGGTGGACGCCGCTTCTCGGTTAAGGCCTCCTCCACATGGAACGCACTCCCTCGTCTGCTGCGTCTGGAACCTAACCACACGCTATTCCGCAAAAGACTCAAAACCCTCCTTTTCCCCAAATAGTACCTGGTTCTCGCCTGTCCTGGATTTTGCAGTATTATAGCACGGGGATGCCTTCGGGTCACCAGGCGCTTTACAAATCTCAAAAAAAAAAAAAAAAAAAAAAAGGAATAGTTCACTTAAAGCTTGGCCGGAGCTGGTACGTGAGAGTTAGGTCTATGATTGCAAGGAGATACAGGCTCTGAGTTGGCTTTCCTTGAGATGGGCAGGAGGAACATGTGTCTCCACACATCCGGATTAGAGCCCAATTAGAAGGAATGGTTCCAGATTGAGCTAAAATGGTGATTGAGACTCTTAGCAAGGATGTTGTATAGCTTGGCGGGCAAGGGGTCAGTAGGGTGACCGGATTTACACATCTGCAATTAGAGCAGAGAAGCTTCATATGAAAATTTGTTAAATATACTGAGACCATAGAGATGGGAAACAGCTTTGCAAATTGGTACTCGGACATTGGACAACTACATCAACACACAGGCCCTCACCTACACAGACTACATGGGTCAGGGATACAGCACTCCTGGCTGGAGGACAACCACAGCAACATCCTGCATTGGCACATCAACATTTGCATCCAGTTGGCCAAAAACAACACACTGCACCACACTCCATTACAGATGCACCAAGAACGTTTGACCAAAGTCAACACAAACAAGCTGTGTGGCACCCTCACACAGGACATTCCAACCAACAACACCGCCACACCCTGCAACCGCACACACTGGATCAGCGACTGACCCAACACTCTTGCCACATTGGCGGAATTTCCAGTGAAGCACAACAGCAGTTAAGCCACCCGGGACAAGGCAGACCTACTGGACTCATACACGTCTAGCCAGACTCATTTGCAAACCTTGTAAAACAAACAACCATCATTTAGCTTTCAGCCCTGAAATCCACAACACACAAACATCACAATATCAACAGCACGGACAAGAGGACAACCTTCAGGTATGGCCTAGGCAACAACACATGCAACATGAGTGGCCTCATCGGCATTGTGAGAGAACTATCTGACCCCAGCTCTCCATCCAAGAGACATCCCACCCTTGCAAGGCCAAGGGGATCCCTTGCAACTTACTACCACTGTAAGCTCGTGGACGTACACGACAGCCCCGCCACACAGAGGCAGTCAGCGCTATTTTCCACAGGACATGCCCCCCCTCAGGTCCTGGACTCCCGTTAGCAGCGAAGACACCACTCGGCTCATGTACACCATCCAGTCCGGCTCTCCATCTGGACCCTTCCCACACAACATCTCGATCACAGCATACACCATCCTTCAGGCCCACCTCCGGGACGTCGTGAATGTCTCCTGTGAGTATGAACTTTCCATGGGAGCTGTAGGCATGCAGGAACCCAGGCCCTTCTTTGACGACTTACGGCTGTACCGCAGGATCTCCTGGAACGCCACCCTGCTTCCCTACCCGGCAAATGTCATCAAGAAGACAGCCAACAAGGAACTGACCATCTCACTCCAAACAAACATCTCCAGGCCACCCACCCCAGACCATCTTCCACAGTAATCACCCCACTGCAACAGCCCTCATTAGCACAACCAACAATGTCTTGGACCGTGCTCAACAATGGTGAGTACACCACCCTCACCCCATTGAACTCTCATCCAGCATTCTACACCATGTGGTACCACAGTGTCAGATCACACATCTCCAACACTGGGGTCCAGAGGAAGAGGCAGGATGAAAGCCCCAAGTACCTCACCAGCAAGGCCAGGGGACTCCAACTCCCCCCTTTGGCGCGTAGTACACTGGGGTCATAGGGCCCAGGGCTCATCTCGCAGTATGACTATCTACATTGTCTCCATAACCCCCCTCACCAACATCACATGCGCACATGATCTCAACATCATGTCCTCTGCCATTGACACCCAGCTGCTCCTTACCCTCACCAAAGACCCAGCCACTCCCAGATCCAACCTTCAAGAGGGCATGAGGTGCATGGACATATGGAGGAACATCAGCCACATGAGGCTGGACTTGGAGAAGACTGGGCTTATCATCTGAGGGATGTCCCCTTACGGCGGGGACAACTCCTTGTCAGCAGCCTCAGCAGCGCACAGGCACCCATTGGCCACACATGCCAGCAGGTGCTCATCGTACACTCCTCGCTCACAATGCCCATGCAACTCAACACTCTCTCTACCTCATGCTGCAAGTGCCTCCGCATGCAGCAAATGATCATCAGATAGATGCACTCTTAGTCAAGACAGACAGTCACCCAGGTACACGACATCAGCTGGATCCACCACAGCTTCGCCCTCTATGCAGGAACAACAGCCAGACTCCACGAGGACTTGTGCACATACAGGGTGCGATAGCACACCTCATCCTCAACATCCCCTGCCACAGCCACATGACCGTCCACCTGAGATACCTACAATAGACTCACTGTCAGCAGCAGGTTCACCTTCATACTCCTCAGCCACACTCAGGAGGCACTCCACAACCTCAACCCCGAACACGAACATGGACGTCTCCCATCCAACACACCATTGCACCAACTCCATCCAGCCAACCTTGCACTGTGCACCATTCGTCACATGCACAGTACAACTGCATGCGGAAGATAGTTCATCCACATTAGCATACAGACCTAGTACTCCCTCCCTGGGCACTTCTACATGACCCATGGCCCATACACCTTCATTACACTCTTCCAAAACTGTCTCTCTGAGCAGTATGGCAGACTTCCCCCCTCCTCTCAGCAGATGGAAACCATCACAGGTCAGTCACTATAGCGCTCCATGTATGTATTTGATGATACCTTGTGACCTATGTGTGTCCTCAACGGACTCAGATCCCAGTAGATGGATGGGCTGAGCTTGTTCCACACTGTGTACTTTGACATATCACCACACATATGTTGTAGAATGATGGTAATTGACTGCAACTTCAATTTCTGTAGTGTTGGTTTTGTTTATTTATCGATCTTGTGCGGCAAACGTGAGTTAGTGATGGGTGCTGTGCAAAAAGGGGGGAATCGAAAGCTTACAAAGAGAGATGTGATGCCTTGCAGATGAGTCACCAGAATCCAGACCACAGTGCTTGCCATCATTGGTCAGACTGCAACCAGCAAGCCCATGTGGGAGAGTAGGATAGTCAATGAGGTGATGCTGTTGCACACAGACTACAGGTGTCAGACCAGTTGTCCTGGGAGATGCACACGGCCTGCCGCCTCTCAGTGTGTCTTCCGTGGAAGACCCACCATCCTTGGGGGACCCACCTGTGCAAGCCATGACGATGCATGGGACGCTCCATTGGACAATTCCTCCTCCTCCTCCCTCCCTATGCCTGGTGGCCATCTTTGCCTTGAAGTGTCTTGCCTGGTGACACAGGGAGGGTGCTGCATGTTGTCAGCAATCTGATGGAGTGAATGGCTAATGTCCCTCTGCACCGCCAGGAGCTCAGCCAGTCTTGCCTCCATCCGTCCTTGGTTTTGTTGTTGACTGGTGTGTTGCTCGGCCTGTAGGTTTTTATCTCTGTGAGGGCCCCCACTACCTGACTGAACTCCCTGGGGTCCCGCCGGTTTGCCTCCATGATCTCGCGGAGCTCAGACATACCGGGACCTGCAGCTGTCTGGTCAGGTTATCACCTCCTTCTGCTGCTACTCCCACCACCCCTGCCCACACGAGCCTGGCCTGCCATTGTGGGCATATCGGCTCAACTGGACCCCTGAGTGATGGCAGTGGTGGTGTTGTCTGCCCCCTCCTGGGTGCCCGTCGAACCTTGTACCTCATTGTCAGACTGGCTCAGTTCTTGAGTGTGGCCAGGGATCCGAGCTGTCTGCTGGGATGTGGCAGGAATGGTGGTGGTGGTTGTCGCAGGTGTGCCTGATCCAGATGCTGCATGGTTTGGGGCACGAGAGGTGCCAGGTCGGTCGTCCTCATCCATGGAGTGGTGAGAGGCGTCGCTGTCAGTGGGATGAGGGTCCTGCGGAGCCTGGGACTGTGAATCATTTTCCCCATCATTGGGGTTCAATTCCGCACGTTGCCCTGTGGGTGTGAGAGACAGACAATGTTAATGCCATGTAATAGAACACCCATTTATCATACACATTGTAGTTGGCACTGTTCCACCGGGTAGTTGTTCATGCTTTGGATTGTCCTCAATGTGCACTTGTGGATGGGTCTGTTGTGGAGTCCGATTGATATGTGCTCCTGAGTCATTGAAATGGGTTGGCATACTTACTATAACTGGCGCAGCCTTGAATATCAGCAAGGATTCATCAGTCATTGTGCACCCCACCTATGCCAGCATAGATGCAACACATTCATATTGTGGAGCACCATGGTGAAAAATATGGGTCAGCAGCGTCACACATCTGTGCTGTACAAGTAGGCGCCTTGCTGGAGTAGCGTCACCACCACAAGATATCTCCAGCAATGGTCTGTGGTGCCCTATATGCACAATGTTGCTTCATTCCTTGCGCCTGCATCAGCCATGCACAGGGTTTTGACGCAGCACGTGCTTATAAATTACAGAGTGAAATCTTGTATATTTTACATAGCCCCTTTTGGGAGGCATGTCTGCGCCATAACGCCCATCCCCCCCCTGTGCTAGTATACCTACTTGTGGCATAGGGCTTTAGAAAGTGACACATCTCCCAGATGTGTCACCTTGAAAATTACCAGCACCGTGGTGCATCCTTTGTGCCGCAGCTGTGTCACAGAGGTGACGCAACAGCAGCGTGTAAAAAGCGCAAGTGGCTTGTGAATGTGCACCATGCATTTGTTGCTTGTATGCTTCATCAGATCTGAATTGGTTTTGTTGTGTTACACGACCATTGTGACAGTGGGGAACTCCATTGCCTGTCCCAGTGGGTATGTTTGTGTAAGGGGTGTGTGTGACAGCCTGTGGTGGTAGTTGGAGTCTGAATTGACACTGGGCCTCCCTTGTGGTGTTGCTGTCCCTCCATGGAGCATGCTGCCATGACAGTGGCTTTGAGTTCCTACCAAAGATATCTGACCTTGTTGTCCTGGTGTTTGTGTTTGCACTGGTAACAGGAGGGCCTTGTGTGGCCTAAACCAGGGCCCAGTGTCAGCTAACTTGTCAGTGCATTCACACGCCATGTACATTGAGCAGGGTGCATGGTTGTGTACCTGCAACATTTGGGATGAGTACAATTAGACATAGGCATCCACAGAGTTGTTTATAGGGTGGACAGATGTTTTGCCTCATCACCATATCCCTTGCACCCTTCTCACCCTCTGCCTTGCACCCTCCTCCCCTCCACCTTGCACCCTTCTCACTGTCTGCCTTGAACCCTTCTCACCCTACCCCTTGCACCCTCCTCCCCTCCGCCTTGCACCCTTCTCACCCTCCCCTTTGCACGCTTCTCACCCTACCCCTTGCACCCTTCTCACCCTCTGCCTTGCACCCTCCTCTACTCCACCTTGCACCCATCTCACCCTCTGCCTTGAACCCTTTTCACCCTACCCCTTGCACCCTTCTCACCCTCTGCCTTGCACACTTCCCACACTACCCCATGCACCCTTCTCACCCTCCCCCTTGAACCCTTCTCATCCTCTGCCTTGCACACTTCTCACACTACCCCGTGCACCCTTCTCACCCTCCACCTTGCACCCTACTCACCCTACCCCTTGCACCCTCCTCCCCTCCGTATTGCACCGTTCTCACCCTCCGCCTTGCACCCTTCTCACCCTCCGTCTTGCACATTTTTCACCCTCCACCTTGCACACTTCTCACTCTGCCCCTTGCACCCTTCTCACTCTCCATCTCGCACCCTTCTCACCGTACCCCTTGCACCCTCCTCCCCTCCGCCTTGCACCCTTCTCACCCTCCGCCTTGCACACTTCTCACCCTACCCCTTGCACCCTCTTCCCCTCTGCCTTGCACCCTTCTCACCCTCCGCCTTGCACCCTCCGCCTTTGTCACTTCTCACTCTACCCCTTGCACCCTTCTCACCCTCCGCCTTGCATACTTTCCACCCTACGCCATGCACACTTCTCACTCTACCCCTAGCACCCTTCTCACCCTCCAACTTGCACCCTCCTCCCCTCTGCCTTGCACCCTTCTCACCCTCCGCCTTGAACAACTTCTCACTCTACCCCTTGCACCCTTCTCACCCTCTGCCTTGCCCTCCTCCTCCCCTCTGTCTTGCACAATTCTGGGCAACCCCCTTGCACCCATCCCACCCAATGTAGGGTGCTGCCACCTGGGACAATGGGACCATTTGTAAAGCATGATGGCCCTGATTGGGCCAACCCCAGAAACACTGGCGGTCCAGGGGGGCCCAAGAGCCCCCCTTGCCCACTTGCGGACGCACAGGGAATTGGGTCTGATTTGGGGTCCCACAATGCATTGCGTGACAACCACCCTCCCAGAATACTGGACGTCTATTCTTGGGTCTGTGCTTTCTGGAGCATGGGACATGGCATTGCTTTGGTTTGTCAATGGGGCATACACATGTAGTGGCATTTGCGTTGTTTTTGCCTGTAGTTATGGGCAGCTGGTGCTTGGCACTTGTTGTGGGCCTTCCTTCTGTACTTGGACTGTAGATGCCATTACTCCCATGTTACATGAGTTGTTTGTATACTCACCAGGCTCTACGACTCCTTCAATGCCATGTACTCCCACCGGTAGTAGCAGGGCCATGACCTTCTCCTCCCAGGGATGGTACTGGTACTGGACTGGTCTGCGGAGACAACCACCTCCAGAGCCTTGGCTCTGTAGGTAGTCCTCGTCCATCTTCCTCTTCACCATCCTCCGCAGATCATACCACCTGTTCCGGCAATCCCTCCTGGTGCGTCTGATGGGTGCAACAGCATTCACCTTATTGACGATCCTCTCCCATATGCATGTTTTCTCTGCTATGGTGGTCTGTCTGACCAATGCGCCAAACAGCTGTGGCTCGACTCTGATGACTTCATCTACAAGGATCTCCATCTCCTCCTTTGTGAACTTTGGTTTCTTCTGTGCGGATATGGTGTGGGGTGAATGTGATTTTGGGGGTGAGGGTGTGTATAGATGTGGGTGTATGAATGTGAATGCGGTGGTGTCGGTCTGTATGTGATTGGGGCATATGTGTGAAGGTTGATGTGTGCAGTTGTTTGTGTGTTGTCTGTCTCTTTGGCTAAAGTGGTGTGTTGCAAAGGATCATGGTTTGTGTGTGTGTGGGCCCTTTTTATTGGTCTATTTGTGTGTGGGGCTTAGTTTGAAATTTTGGTGGGTGTGTTATAAGGGGTGTATCCGAGTTAGGCCCTCGGTTTGCCTGTTTAGATCTGGCCAGGACATTCATTTCCAATGGTTTGTACACAGGAGACATGTTTTGTGGCGCTGTGCGAGTCGTTTGCACCCTCCTTGTGCTGTTTTAATGGGTTCGCATGCGCTTTGTTCAGGGGGGCTTCGATTCATATTTGCTTTTGTGGCTCGCTCATTTGCATTGTTTTTCTGGGGTTTGCGTGCGCTTCGTTCAGGGGGGTCGATTCATATTTGCTTTTGTGGCTCGCTCATATGCAGCATTTATACGGGATTGGCGTGCGCTTCGTTCAGGGGGTTTGATTCATATTTGCTTTTGTGGCTCACTCATACGCGACGTTTATACGGGTTTCGCGCGCGCTTCGTTCAGGCGGGGTTCAAATCATATTTGATTGTGTGGCTCGCTCATACTCGATGTTTTCCGTACAAATTGCAAATTGCCACAAATACGTTTCCCCGTATGAATCGCTTTCGCGGTCCCCGGTCTAGGTCGTACTTGTCGGGTCGTACGGCATGATTACGATTTGTACGGTTTATTTCCTGAGTCCGTATCGTGTGGATTCTCGCTTGAATTTTGTACGGTTTGCAAGGATTCGGACGTATTTTTAAGAAATGGATCGTACTACACGATTCGTACGGATTTGCACAATTCGTACGGAAATGGCTACGAATATGAATCGTCGGACGGTTTTCTTTCCCGAATGGGAATCATCCCCAAAATGTTTTACTTTCCAGCACTCTGCCACAAAGGCCTTTATTTGGGACTATTGTGGCTGCAGGGTGCTGGAAATTTAAAGGTAAAAAAACAAGTGTACCTTGAGGAATCATTCATCTATTACTTAATTTTGCAAATAGTCATGTATGTGGACAAAATATTCCTCAATCAGGGAATTTTCAAGTATTTATGTTTTATATATGTTTGATTTAATCAGTTTTGTAAAATGTGGCAGTCGCTGCTTTGCTTTTATCCCAGGCCCTTCATGTTTTACAAATTAAGCACCTGGTGTAGTCTTTTCCTTGGGAGTTATATGGCTGCCGAGGGCTGAAAACTTAAACGTGGCAGTTGCTGCTTTGCTTTTAGCCCAGGCACTTCATGTTGTACAAATTAAGCATAAGTGCCGGGCTAAAAGCAAAGCAGCAACTACCATTTTAACTCTCTAGTGCTCTGCAGCCATGTAAGTCCCAAATAAAGGCGTACCTCCAGTGCTTATTTTGTAAAACACGAAGTTTATGGGGAAAAAGCTAAACTTTGAAAATGCTCCAAAACACAAAATATTTCACTGTCCAGCACTCTGCCTCAAAGGCTTTATTCGGGACGTTTGTGGCTGTAGAGTGCTGGAAAGTTAAATGTGGCAGTTGCTGCTTTTCCTTTACCCCCGGCACTTCATATTTTACAAATTCTGCACCGGGTGTAGTCTTTTCTTTGGGAGTTATATGGCTGCAGAGGGCTGAAAAGTTAAAAGTGGTAGTTGCTGCTTTGCTTTTAGCCCCGGCACTTCATGTTGTACAAATTAAGCATTGGCTGTAGGCCTTCATTTGAGACTTATGTGGCTGCAGAGTGCTACAAAGTTAAACATGGTAGTTACTGTTCGTTTCATTTTTGGTAGGCAAGTTTGTTTATTTAACTGGAAATAGTTGTCAGACAATTCATTCAAAGAAAGAAGTGTTTAGAGCAGTGCTTAATTTGTAAAACATGAAGTGCCGGGGCTAAAAGCAAAGCAGCAATGAAATTTTATACTCTCCAGCACTCTGCAGCAACATAGAATCCAAATAAATACCTACTTTCAGTGCTTAATTTGTAAAACATTAAGTGCTGGGGTTTAAAAGCAAAACTTTAAAAATGCCCCAAAACACTTCTAAAATAAGATGAGAAACTACGCTGTAAATACCCCGACCCTTGAATGAATTGGACGCAAACTGTTTGCTAATAAATAAAGAAACTTGCCTATCAAAAATCAAACAAGCAGCAAATGCTACGTTTTACTTTCCAATACTGTGCAGAGACATAGGACCCCAAAAAGGCCACATCAAGGCCTTTATTTGGGACTTATATTTATTTATTGAGTTTTATATAGGCTAGACCCATAGGTATCAGAGCGCTTTACATGAGGATCAGTGAATTACAGGTTACACGTCACATTTGTTACAAAGCAGAATCAAAGATGGGATTACAAAGCAGTGTTAAGGTAAATTCGTCAGAAGAGGGGGAGAAAGGAGACAAAACAGGGAGAACAAGAAGAAACTGTGCTCAGTGTCTGGCTGGGTAGGTGACGGTCAAGGGGATGAACCAGGGCCAATCTCCTCTATAGCTGGCTGGCACCGGGCATTGGCTATAATGCTCAGACTCCCCTGTCAGAGGGTGGGGTGGAAGGAAGACAAAACAGCGAGATGGGGAGAGGCTGAGCCGGATGTCCGGTTGGGAGATGAAGAGATGAAAAACCCACTGTCCAAACAAAATTCAGATGGACATGGGGATATTGTTTCAGTGATTATCCAAGCGCCATCAGCAGCAGGCTCGATAGCCGGGAGAGGCAGACGCCAGAGAGCTGGAGAAGACAGTGGGACGAACGGGGGCCGGGGGCGGGCACCATCTGAGAGTCAGGAGTTTTACTGGCCCGATCGTACAGTAGACATCACGTCCTTAAAATGCCCCCAGGATGGAGCACCTATGTAAAGGGGGATCAGAAGGGAGGCCCCAACAGCTCAGTTTAGGAGTGTCCTGGAGCCTCCGGAGTCCCCCTCAGAGGTGGTCAAAACTGGTCCCAGTCGCCATCTTGAAGTCAGGCACTGTCCTGAGAAGGCTCTGCAAAGAATAAATTGGCCTCAACCAAGTCCCTCGGCTCGATCTCTATATCAAGTGCAATTCCTAACTTTTGGGGCAATTGTGGGCACAGTGTTTGTTCCTCGTCCCAGAGTTATCTGTATCTTCCCCCTTTAGGAGTCACCCTCGCAAGGCTCAAGCGGTGCACACTGAAATCGCAAAGTGGTACATGCTTGTGTGTGTCACCCGCTTCTACCCTTCTCTGCACCAGGTTAGGCCACTCAACAACGGTCCAGCGGTCAGTGGCACAGCGCAGGGGCACTCCTATTGTTCCATTCCTCTCTGAAGCAAGCGGCGGCCGGTGTGCTCTGTGGGACAGTTGATTCCAATCCCTCTTTAAGGGGTATCTGCAGGTTCGTGAGAGGTCCGCAGAATGTTTAGCCCTCTCCAGGGCCCACCGATACTCCTACCGAAGTCCGGGTCTCCCAGTAAGTCTCGACCGCAAACACAGTGTGAAACCCCCTCCCCCTTCGATAGCGGCTGCCCCCACCAATGTTACGGGCAAAACAGGTCGCCCGCTGTAGCAGCCATCCCCTGCTGGATACCATTTTGTTCGGCAGCGGTGTAAATGAGCACGGGTGGGGTCGGGCCATAGTGTAGGGCGCAGCTGCACATATCAGATACGGGTCCATTTTCTGTACCAGACATTCACAATGAAGTCAAACAAGGTAAAGTAAGTAGAATTCCTCAAAGATATTTATGTATGATTATTACAACAACCGACCATTCAGAAGGGATAAAGGAAAACAAATGATAATTTTAACGCCTTAACTGCGGCTGCAATCCGCCGCGGTGAGGGCGTTCTGAGGAGTGGGCGGGGCTGCGTCGGCCGTTGACCATTCGCAGCACTGGGGAGACAGGACTGGCCAACGGCCAATGGAAGCACGGAAGGGGCTAATGCAGATGGAGAGGAGAACTTGGATTGGGGTGGGGCAACAAAAATATAACACGTCAGGGAGCATCAGGGAAACCAGACTATTTACAAGAGTCAAGTGTCCTTCTGGTCATCCTCTACTAACACAATGTCCAGATCCTCCGAGTCTGATGCAGGCCCACGGCTGGCCGGTGAAGAAACAGGGCTGCAGAGTGCTAGAAAGTTAATTGTGGCAGTTGCTGCTTTGCTGTTAGCCCCGGATATTCATGTTTTACAAATTAAGCACTGGCCGTGTAGGCTTTATTTGGGATGTGTGCGACTCTAGATTGCTGGAAAATTAAACGTAGCAGTTGCTGCTTGTTTGATTTTTGACAAGCAAGTTTGTTCATTTAATTGCAAATTGTTTGCAGCCAATTTATTCAAAGAAAGGAATATTTAAAGCAGTGCTTAATTTGTAAAATATGAAGTGCTGGGGCTGAAAGCAAAGCAGCAACTGCCACTCTGTACTTTGCAATGTTCTACAGTTCAATAAGTTTCAAATGAAGGCCTGCATCCAGTGCTTACATTGTAAAACATGAAGTGCTGAGCATAAAAACAAAACTTTAAAAATCCCCCAAAACACACAAAAAAGCATGAGAAACTACACTCTAAATATTTGCTGTTATATAAATAAACTTGCCTTTGAAAATACCAACAGCAAATGCCCCATGTTTCTCTCCAGCAGTCTGCAGGCACATAGGTCCCAAATGAAGCCTTACACATAAGCCTTTATTTAGGACTTATATGGCTGCAGAGCACTGTAAAGTTCATTGTGGCAGTTGCTGCTTTGCCTTTAGCCCCGGCATTTCATGCTTTACACATTTGGACTTGGTTGTAGTCCTTTATAAGGGAGTTATACGCCTGCAGATCACCGCAAAGTTAAACGTGGCCGTTGCTGCTTTGCTTCTAGCCCCGGCATTTCATGCTTCACAAATTAGGCACTGGGTGTAGTCCTTTATTAGGGAGTTATACGCCTGCAGATCACTGCAAAGTGAAACGTGGCAGTTGCTTCTTTGCTTTTAGCCCCGGAAAGTCATGCTTCACAAATTAGGCACTGGGTGTAATCCTTTATTAGGGAGTTATACGCCTGCAGATCACTGCAAAGTGAAACGTGGCAGTTGCTTCTTTGCTTTTAGATCAAGCGCTTTATTTAAATACAAACAGTTTGCAGACAATTAATTCAAGAAAAGGGCAGTGCTTAATTTGAAAAACATGAAGTGCCGGGGCTAAATGCAACACTTTAAATACTACCCAAAACATTCCATAAATAAGATGAGAAACTACACACTAAACTCATCAATATGCCGGGACCGATTGGCATTGCCAAAGCTTGTCTTTAATAACAAATCCATTCCAAGATTGATACCCAAGGGTCCGCTTGTAACTGCATGTGCCTGCATGCATCGTGATGTCTGGGATCATGTGCATTTTGAAGCCCTGGTGTCTTTTTGGCGTTAGATAATGTCAACGCAAACAAGCATTGGTAAAGACATAGCTTATCTTTTTAGAAAGGAGACCATTTTTGTGTTTATTTATCAAAACATCCTCACTTGCATGCATTTGGGGCAAACTTGCACATTGGATTACAGAAACGACATTGGAATCCATCAGTTCCTCCTTGTCTGGGAGATCCTTTGCCTTGGCATGCTCAGGTCAAGCACCTCAGTGCTTAGTAGAACAATATCACAGCCAAAGAGCAAAACGGGGTGCTATGCCTGATATGTTCTTCTCTAAAATACTTTGGAGTTACTATTTGCTTAGACTGATGTGTTAACTGGACAATCGTAACTACAAATTTTATTTTCAACAAGTAAACACGCTTTACCTTGCTTTCTCGAGTGACAGTTGTGAATGACTACAGTCTGATACCACAACAGCTAGAGAGCAAGGATTTGGGGATCCCTTTGCAAAATATAATTTCGATTTTCAATGTAAGTGTGTTTTTCAGGGCACTTTTTTTGTTTTGTGAACTTTTATATAGCGCGAACTAGACCCGAAGGTATCAGAGCGTTTTACATGAGCACCAGTTATATTACAGATGGACACAATAATTTTCATTAGGCAAAGGGACAAAAAGTGATTTGCCCAGAATCACAGAATGTTGAGCGTCCCCGCCGAGACTTGGGTCTCCAGCTCTGAGGTGGACTGCCCTAGCCGTTTGGTCAAACTTCTGGTGAAGATGCTTTAGGGTCTGAAGACTTGCGCTGTGGCACCATGGCAACCCCATCTCCAGTAGGGACCACCATGGTTATGATTGCTGTGGGGTAAGGTTTGAAGCCTTGCGGTGCAGTGGTCGCACTGTTGATAACTTTACTGTGTTGACCTGGCCACAGCCCATGGATAGCGATCCGTTGTGACCCCATATACTGGAGGAGGCCACTAGAAGGACTAAGGATGGCAACTTGTTTTATCCTGTTGGGCAAATGAGGACATCACAGGAACTCCATCACCAAAGCCTGGGACCCAGGACAGGATCATCGCAGCCACATGGGGGCAAGTGAGCATTTACCGGACAAGAGAATCCGAAGGACCCCTCAGATCACACGGGACCGTCAAGTGAAGCCGCTAAGACCTCACGCAGAGCCGGTGCACCTGACCTGGGCTCGAGCAGCTGCGGGTGCGTGTTAGTGGGGTGCACTGCAGGTCTCTGTGGATTGCATTCTGCTGGGGGTAACTTGCTGTGACTTGGAGCATGTGTGCTCTGGAACACTATTGTTATTAAATATAGGGGCAAACTCTAGATGGTGCCAATAGTGACGGTGGAGTAACTACAATCACTAACAAGAAGAGTGAGCGGGACAGGGAGCCACCAGAGAGACACTGGAACGCCACCTCCGGGCTCACTGTCTAATTGTTTGCGAGTGTCATATTCTTCCTATTGTGGCTTGGGTTAGAAATAAAATACAAATTGTTTCCCTAAAAGGGAGTATTTGATTTAGCAATGATTTATAGCTGCACACATTTGGAACTGTCAATCAAATAATCAATCAGCATTTGCATTGCGCAGAATTGTCGCCCCTAGGGGTATCTGGGCACTGTGGATGCAAAGTCTCTGTGGAGGAGGTAGGTCATAAAGAAGCAGAAAGAATGAAATGAACAGGCAAAAATGAGCAGAATGAGGCAAAATACAGGTTGGAATCAAGCAGAAAGAGGAAAGATTAATGTCAGAAATAAACAGAAAAAGTCAAAATACCTCACTGAAGGTGCAGAGGGAGGCTACTATAGAGGGCAGAAGAGGGGAGAAAAACAAGTGGAAAGCAGACAGAAAAGAAGGCAGAAAATGAGCAGAGAAATCCCAAACCTAAGGCAGAAGAGGATAGTGGATGGCAGGACAGGATAAGTGTCCATGGTTAGCGGGGGGAGCTGGCATGAGTACCTTCTCCTTATGTAAGCCTGTTGTCACTGATCTTATCTCCCCTCAATGGAGACTTGGACTGCCCAAACAGCAGCAGCAGCCATAAACAAAGGGGGGTGGGTAAAATTAAATCAGACTTCTCTGACCTTAGCTGCACCAGAATCAACTTCCCGCGTAGCGGATTTATCGCTGCCGCGGCCTCTCCCAATCTCCTGTGACGACTTTGACGGGGACTCTCTGAGGCCACGCCCACTACGGTCGGCCACGCCCCGGTTCCACGCCTAGTGTCCGAAACCCTGCCCGCCTTCCTAACTTTCAATACTCTAAACTCGACCTATTTAGCTTTGATCAACGCTACTGAGGTCACCCGACTAAAACTGATCTTAGGAACATCGACACCACTCCTACGTGTCCCTCCTGCGGCTTTCAAGTACCAATTATCCCATTGAATATCACTCCTAACCCACTCAAACCACCCTCTGACAAAAATTCACAGCCTGCCGTTGGTAACCAGTTACAGTCCACCACTCCTGATAACTGCTCTTATACAGTGTCCTATAGGAATAGGTCACTCAAATGCATATTACTCAATTTAAGGTCTATGCCCAAGCATAAACACGAGATTGAAGCCCTACTCACCGATCACAGCGTTGACCTCATGTTTTTAACAGAAACCTGGGCATCTCAGGCCTCCGGACCTGACTGGAACACCGCCACGCCCGCAGGATATTCTGTCGAATGCATAAATCGAACAGGATCTATAGGTGGAGGTATTGCGATAATTCACAGATCACACCTCAAAATAACCACCTCCCCCCAACTAGAATTAGAGGCCGAAGCCATGACCTTTAAGATCAAAGAAAACAATCACCTAATCTTTGAGGGACTGCTAGTGTACTGTCCCCCCGACCCCAGAACTCCCTTCACTAAAGCTCTGCATACTTTTCTAGAAACCACGTTTGACACAGCTTCTTATACCATCCTAGGTGACTTCAACTATCACCTTGAGTTGAGTAACGATCCTGACTCGGCCACTCTTATTGACAACCTTCTCAGTTTCGATATGAAGCAACTGATCGACAAACCCACCCACTCAGCAGGGCATACCCTCGATAGGATCTTCTCTAATAGTTATTCGATCAAAATAATATCCATTATTCCTATACCCTGGTCAGATCATAATGCCATCTTCTTCAACTTTCGATTAAAAAACTCCATAACTCAGCGCAGGAGCTATCCTCCTCCTGAAACCTCCCGTCCTCGGAAAAAACTTGAATCCAACCTACTTGCTGAGACACTGAGAAGTAATCCCCCCGACTTTGAATGTGGCAACAGTGAAGATTGGGCGTCCAACTTCAACAAATGGATTACCGAGGCGGTCAACGAGCTGGCCCCACTCAAACCTAAGAAACCTAGGAAACGGCTTGTCACTGCTCAATGGTACACGGCCGAGGTGAAAACAATCAAGATTAAGTGTCGGCGCGCAGAACGGAGCTGGCGCTCTGACTATAGCCACGAAAAAAAACTGGAATATGTAAAATCTCTACAGGAGTACAAAACCACAGAAAAAATCCAAAACTCGGCAAATTCTGCCAGGGAACTCTTTAAAACTGTTGCCCACTTAACAAAAACTCCTCAAAACACAGTATTTAATACTGATCAATGTTTTATCGATGGAATGGTCACCTTCTTTCAAAAGAAAGTACAAACAGTTTATGACGACCTTAGCACCATGGTACCCGTCATGTCCTCTAACGAAGCTGCACATACCGACATAATTCCCCCCTGCTTTTCCAGCTTCTCTGCACTCGAAAAACAGCAAGTGCATGACTTACTAATCCAGATGAAATCCGGCTCTCCACTGGAACCATGCCCCCCCATGTGTTGCATCAAATTCCTGAGACCATCGCAAATACCCTGACTCTTCTGCTTAATAAAATCATCTCTCAAGGAGAATTTCCAAAAAAATGGAAAATGGCCTGCATTAGACCTATCCTCAAAAAAGACTCCCTGGACCCTTCTGAAACCAAACACTATCGTCCCATCTCCTGTCTGCCCTTACCCGCAAAAATCCTAGAAAAAGCCATGAACCAGCAAATAATGCGGCATGCGGAGGAAAAGAAGCTATTCGATCCCTCACAACACGGCTTCAGACCCCTACACTCTACGGAGTCAGCCCTTATCATGGCTACTGAAAAAATTCGCAAAACTATGGACGAAGGAGGACAGTCGGCCCTGATACTATTAGACCTCACAGCGGCCTTCGACACCGTAAATCACTCTGTCCTATTAAAAAGACTTACATCCCTAGGCTTTACCGGTTCTGCCCTGACCCTCATCGCCTCCTTCCTAACCACCCGCACTAACCAAGTGATCTGGAATGGACTACAATCCGCTGACTTCTCTCTTCCAGGTGGAGTCCCTCAAGGCTCGGCACTGTCCCCAACTCTATTCAATCTATACGTTACTCCTCTAGCTGCCCTGATCAGATCTCACGGCCTACAATTGGTGTCTTACGCCGACGACACAGAAATTATTGTGTCCATCTCACAATCCATTGATGCCACGGCAGAACGTTTTAGGAACTGCCTTTCTCAGGTTAAGAACTGGATGAGCAATAACTTCCTAAGACTAAACACAGACAAAACTGAAGTCATCGAGTTCGGTCATAAATCTTCCATCTGGAACGACCTATGCTGGCCCCCCAAAGCAGGAACTTGCCCTCTCCCCGTAGATAAGGTCAGAAACCTTGGCTTCTTATTTGATAAAGAACTCTCATGCAAAGCCCAGGTAAACCAGGTGACTTCCGCCTGTTTTCACAACATCAAATTGATTAGGAAAGTCCTTCCCTACATCCCAGACACGCTAAGAAAAACGGTGATGGGAGCCCTTGTAATGTCCCGGATTGATTACTGCAACTCCCTCTATCTGGGAGCAGGAGAAAAACAGCTGTCTAAACTGCAGGCAATTCAAAATGCGGCGGCTCCCGGTTAGACGTCGCATTCAATTTAAAGCTCTCTGCCTGGTTCACAGATCTCTTCACGGCAAGGGACCTGACGACTTTAACAATCTACTACCCCGATATATTCCCCCCCGAACACTGAGGTCAGCCACCCACGAACTAGTCTGCCTACCTAGAATAAACAGAGTTCGATGGGGGGAAAGTCCTTCTCCTACCAGGTGGCAAAAATCTGGAACTCGCTACCCCCAGCACTTCGCACCCAAAAATCTAAAACAAGCTTCAGAAAAGAACTAAAGACCTGGCTCTTTTCTTAAACCGATCTGCCCCTCTGCCTCCCCACCTCTCTGTATCTTTTAGCGCCAAGAAGCCACGGCATTCATGCGCTTTACAAATATTTCAGTCAGTCAGTCAGTCAGTGGGTTTGTGCAAGAGGTGTTGCGTGGGTGGAACACAATATTAAAAAAAACCATAACTTTTGTAGCCTGCCTCCTCCAGCGTCGCATCTTGTTGCACCGTTTCTGCCTCTTCCTGCCTTCTGGCCCCAGCACCACCTGGGAAAGACTCCCTGCCAATCCCTGCAGTGCTGGCATTGGCCTGAGCAACCTGGAAAGGCACCCTGCTGAGACAAGGGAGTCTGTGGGGTTTCCCCAGCTCAGCTGCTCAATGTACCTGGGCTGAAGAAAACGTAAGTGTGCATGTGTGTTTTTTTGGGTTTGCCTTAGATAGCTGGCAGAAAAACATATGCGCACCTAGGGAGTGGAGTGCCTGTAGCACAACTCCACCCCCTCCCATACCTAAGCCCCACCCCTCCCAACACCGCTAGTCCAGTGCAAGCAAATGTAAAGTAAAATAATGCAATAGCCTTGTTCTATTTTACATTTGCTGACTTGGAGCCAGGCAGTGGGGCAAGGCTCCTCTGCCATTGTGGAGGAGCCGCCACTGTGCTCAGATTATACCATAAGAGTCAAGTTCAGCAGAAGTGCTCGGCCCAGTTTATAAGGATCTATAGTAAGTCAGGCCCCTGAGGATCATCGGTAAAAGAACTCACCCTCAACAATTGGGCCCAACAGCTCCTGCACACACCAGGGCCTCTGAAAGAAGTTTTGACAACATACAATATTAGAGGTGAGGCGAGCACGAGGAGCCCTTTGACTCCACTACTCATAGGTTTTGGAACTGAAAGAAATCAAGTAACACTGCTTGGATGCATCAAGAGATTGTAAAGCCTCTCCATGAAGTTCAACCACCTTGACATGGTCCAGCAAGATATTGTGATGGACCGTATCAAAGGATGCAGACAAGTTTAATAACATCAAGGCATTTATATGGGATTTCAGATCTCAAGTGTCAAGGATGGATGACATCACTGACGCCTGAAATATCTCTAACACATCTTTAGCTCTCAGAGGAGAGCCACGCATGATGTTTTAAAGTAATTGAACTGAGAGGTAATAAAGAAGTGGGGCACTAACATTTAGGAATGGTTATGTCATTATATATTTCCTTTTGACAAATAAGATGAAGAGGACAAAGGTGAATTAGAGAATTAGATGAATGTCATTTGTACTTCTAAAGGTTGTACCTCAGTGTCTGTCAACCAAATGTTCTATCCTACTGATTCTGATGCACATTTTTTAAACTCATCTTATCATCTCTGTGCTGAGTCATCCCACGTGTCTGTGCTTTGCAGCTACACTATATGAACCAACTGTTCAAAGTCACCCGCGGCCATACTCTCTGTGGCATCTTATTATCCCCCCTCAGTAGCCACTGCCTTGCTTGGAGGGATCTGCTTTATTTCTGGTTTATTGATAGTATATGTATAAACAAGTAGGAGGACCCCACTCTAACTTTGTAGAGGACGGTGGGGAAACATTCAAGTGAAAAGAGAACGCACGTCCAGGTTCGTTGGACAGTTCTGATAATGTCTAGTTTTAGTGTGGGACTAACAGGTATCTCACTTATGTTCCCTCTTACGATTTATGTTCTATATTAGAGGGGCATGTTTCTCCTGAGAAAGGCAAAAATTCATCTAATCATCAAGTCATTCAACCTTATAAAGAACAAAAAGTTATTTTTTAGTACTATCAAGACAAAAGTGTTGGATTGGAGGGCGTGAAACAGGGAGTCGGTTTGGTTATCTATACCCAGGTTTTTGCAACAAACAATAATCAACAGATGGACAAAATCATTAACACAATACTTAGGTAAGTGAACATTTGGTTAAGGACATATCACTACTTAGGTCTGGTAACAAAATATAAGTTTTATTCCACAATACAGTTATATTAAAACCAATTCATTAAAATCAATATACAATGTACACTTTCATCAGAATAATTCTTAAAATACAAAAACATAAAAATAAAAAGGTCACAGAATCAAAAGGTCGACGCGGCGTTTCGGCTTTTTTTCTAGTATGCCTTCATCAGGACTGATTCTAGACAATTAAGATAATAAAACACATAGTTACCAGACACATCATTATCATCTTTTCACATCATTTGTCTGTCTATTGTTGCATTCTAAATACTTTCTTGGTGATTTCTTTTATCGAACTATAGTTTTGCTCCACATTCTTGCCCTGTTCTATGTGTTCAAATTACATTTTTCGAATTACATTTTTTTAAAGAACATTTGTGAGTCTACCCCATTGTTTGCCTTTCTCAAGGATGTATGTGCTCCATATGTTACAGAGACCCCCATTAGTTCCGACACTAAAAAGGAAAGAAAGTACTTCCTATAATAAGGTGCGTACCTTGTTGT
This sequence comes from Lissotriton vulgaris, assembly GCF_964263255.1. NCBI lineage: Eukaryota > Metazoa > Chordata > Amphibia > Caudata > Salamandridae > Lissotriton > Lissotriton vulgaris. The sequence continues at coordinate 2,121,096,136 of NC_141691.1, forward strand.
TCCAGTTGAGATTGTTATCTCCCTGGATAGAACTGCTTGGTTCCACGAAGAAATCCTTTTTTTAGAATTAGGACTCTTACAGCCTTGTTAATTCAATAAGTACAAGGGTGTTATATCTCCTAAATAGAGATCCAAAAATTAGTGATCATTTCTCATATATACCAAGATTTGATTTCTAGGATTGAGTATCATGACCTTACTTTACATACCATATGATTAAATTACTGGATATTCAGGTCGGATATGTCCAGGTGTATTTGATACGTAGTTCAATTCTTTTCTGTACTGCCTGGAAGTATTAAATTACTTGTAATGAGTATTATCATAGATTGATATTATGCTAACTAAATCAAGGTAGTTGTCCTTGTTGCTTTGTCACACATACCTTAATAGGGCTCTATATTCACTGTGTCTTGTTGCTGCCAGGAGGAGCCACCGTTCTATATATTGAGATTTTCGGTTCTATCCTCTCTGTGGAAATTTACATTATATTATGCGACATTCTTTATTTTCTTGTAAATTGATTCCGTTGTGCATGTCAAATGATATTACTACACTCACCGTGAGAGTCAGGGTTACAGTGCCAAAATCCCCCTTTCAATTGGGTACCGATGTCCCTCGCAGTATGTGTCCTGTGAGGTATTTTCTTCTGTGCAGTTGGATATCTATATAGGATATTTATAAGATATTGTAATCTACCTGTGTCATCAGGTGGTAACACTTATTGTCAAGGTGCACTATCTATGATTATATTAGAAAAGACCAGGATTAACCAATGATCATTATGCTTAAACAGAGTTTGCATTCTCTTAGACTATTGTTAATGGTGATATTACTTTTTACCTTAAATGTTAATTAAGGAAACCATTTATATTACAAACTTAGACTTAACTGATATAAGAAGGTTTTTATCCCATTAAAAAAAAAAGTTTTTTCTGCGCAGCCTTAATTTGTAATTATGAAAATCATGTCTATCACGAACTTAAACTTCAATGATTTGAAAAGGCTTTTACCCCATTACCAAAAGACAGGTCTCCATGACGACGCATTCCTTAACGCGGACCCGATTGGTTACGAACGAGCCTATTATAATGCAAACACGGAAGGAACGGTCGCCATGACGACGCTTTCTGTTTATTTCCTCACAACCAATAGCTCGGACAATAGAAAGGCGCGCATTAAACCAGCCAGCAGTATTTAAACAAACACTCGGCAGGCACGTCTCATTCCAGATATAAGCTGTGACGAGACAACGAGGACGTGCTGCCAGGAAGAGAGGAGCAGGGAGGCCGACTTCATTCATACTGGTAAGGAGACCACATTGACAGCCCCCAGATAGATAGAGTAAACTGACTGGTTATAAAGAGATCGCATTTACAAATTTACAAGAATTCTAGGTGACAAGATAATAGTAAATATAATTAATCCCTATAGAAGGCTGCACAAAAACCTTTTGGTAATGGGCCCAACATGATCCATTGTAGCTAAAAGGCAATACCAGATAGGGAATGCCTTTATCCATAGTGTGTGGTATAAATTCTGAGCGTCGAGCTTGCTCATGTTCAGCGAACGGATGAAAGGAATGAAAAGAAGCAACAGTAGAAGAAACAAGATCAAGGGGAGGTACTGTAGTTGTTATCGGTGCAAAAATTAAATGTATACCAAAGACGATTCCACCCACCAACGTTATTAAAACAATCAAAAACGTAATTGCACATTGCATCAGAAAACATTTGTTATGAAGAATCTTGTAGAGTCTATTTCTGCGAACATAAATTACATTCTCTCGCTGCAGCCGAGGAAGCTCCATCTTCTACAACCGCTCGCGACCACTGATGATATGTACGTAGTTGAAAATGCCTCTATCAGCCCTGGGAGTTCCCAGAACTAACAGAAAGACCGACCTTGTGTCTGGCCCCCGCAGATTCAACTAGGCACAAAGCCACGACCCTACGGCTACCCAGACGGCAAGGTAATTAAAACAACATAACATGCATAGAAAAATACAAAATATTAGCAAACTTCCTGGCTGAAGGCAATGTATCAAGTCAAAATATGTAAACTAGGCAGTTTCCTGCTTTATTAGTCTTTAGAATGAGAACGTAGGTTGTATCTCAGTTTTCCTGGATTAGTTTGATCCGGAAATAGTGTATTTTCAGCAGGAGTTACAATGTTCGAGTTCGCAGATGGCAAGTGTCCGTTTGATGCAGAGGACAAATGTTCAGTGTTCAAAGGAGCAGTTTCAGAAGGGGAGTCAGAGTTCGGTGAATCGGTTATCAATTCTGCATTGCTGAAAGGAACGTATCTAGGAACTGGTTCAGTTTCAGAGGCACCAATTCCTTTTCTCACCCAGTTATTATAAGGGAGTGGAAGGGGAACATGTTTAGCATGTGTCGCGTGGACCCAGTTTTTTCTACCAGCCACACGTATAGCAGTCCTTGTGGCCAAAAGTACTTGAAACGGTCCGACGAACTTGGGTTGCAGATTTCTGGTCCGTCCAAAGTTCCTAATGACGACGTAGTCGCCGGGTTTCAGCTGATGACCTGGACTTTCCGGAGGCTTTGGCAATGCATCGAAAACCTGTTGGTGAATGAGACTCAATTTAGCAGTCAAGTCAAAAAGGTAATCAATTAGCATTGGGTATTCCAGTTGTTTGAACTCCCTCGGTCTAGGTACCCCCCAAACATTAGCAGGTCGACCGAACACAATCTCATAGGGACTAAGCCCTACTCGAGAATGCACAGTCGCTCTTGTGGATAACAGGGCCAAAGGTAGTGCGTTTGGCCAGGACAAGCCCGTGGAGGCTTGTATTTTGGCTAATTTCAGCTTGAGGGTGCCATTGTACCCTTCAACTAAAGCGGCTGACTGGGGGTGATTCGCACTGTGGAACTTTTGCTTAATATTCAAGCCTGCACACACACTCTGCATAACTTTCCCTACGAATTCACTTCCGTTATCTGACCATACAATCCGTGGCATGCCATACCTGGGGAAGTATTCTTTTAGAAGGATCTTGGCAGTGGACAAGGCAGTATTATCTTTTAGTGGATATGCTTCGATCCACCTAGAAAAAGCACGGACTACCACTAGAACGTACTTAAGGTTGTTACAACGATCCATGTGAATAAAATCCAACTGAATCACTTCGAAGGGGCAAGAAGGCGGAGCGAAGTGACCAGTGGGCGTGGGGGTTCCCTTTCCAGGATTATGCATCAGGCATATCATGCAGTTTCTCACCACTCTTTCCGCACATTTACTAATTCCATCATTCTTCCAGACTGGAGCCAACATCTTACAAATCCCTTTAGAACTGATGTGCGCTGCGCCATGCGCCATCGTTACCACCGCAAGCACATACGCATCAGGCAACATCCAACGCTGCTGTTCCGACAAATCAATCCAACATCCACTTGAGTCCAATTTACCCGTATTCTCTTTCCATGCAAGCTTTTCTTCCTCAGTCGCTTCTTCCTGAATTGCTTTCACACTTTCCACTGTATCCTCACACATTCCTGAGTCAGTAATCCATCTTGCAGACGTTGCAACATACATTCTACTCATCATATTCCTAGCTGTCTGTTTAGCGGTCTCATCAGCAAAGGCATTTCCACGACCAACATCATCCGTGATTGCTCGATGAGCACTACACTTCACAATCGCAACTTCCATTGGTAAGGTCAGAGATTCCAACAAGTCATTGACTAGCTGACCATGCTGGATCTTAGTCCCATGGGACGTAATAAAACCTCTTTCCTTCCACAATCGGCCAAAACTATGCGCTACACCGAACGCGTACTGGCTATCTGTGAACACATTCACTCTCTTTCCCTTAGCTAAAACACACGCTCTAGTCAATGCAAATAATTCTGCAGCTTGGGCAGAATTCTGACTCACTCTTGCACACTCCACAATCGTACTCAAAGTCGTTACTGCGTAGGCAGCTGTTACATCACCATTCTCCAATTTAAAACAAGACCCATCAACATACAACGTACCATCTGGATTTGATAACGGAGTGTCTTTAAGATCAATCCGTCCTTTTGTCTCCTCTTCAGTTCTGAAACAGTAGTCATGTGGTTCAGAATCACTCGACTCCTGACTAGTCAGCAACAATGTTGCTGGATTCAATACATTGCATCTTTTAATCTGAATATGACTTGCTAGCAGTGTCAGCTCATAGCCTGATAATCTAGCACTGGTAAGGTGCTGTGTCTTGGTTCGGTTCATGAGTGTGTCCACGGCATGTGGAACCATGACCACTAGCATATTATTCATGACCAAACCAGCAGATTGTGGAATGGACGCTGCAGCTGCCGCTGTAGCTCTCAAGCAACTAGGCAATGCTCTAGCTACCGGGTGTAATGTCGATGAAAAATACGCACAAGGGCGTTGTTTATCACCAAATCGTTGCGTCAGAACACTCAACGCGCAACCTTCTCTCTCGTGAACATAAAGTGTAAAAGGCTTACTGTAGTCAGGTGTACCTAACACAGGGGCTGAACACAGTGCATGTCGTAACTCAGAGAAGCTTTGCTGACATTCGGCAGACCATGGAACCGGACTCGGAACACCTTTTCCAGTCAGGGCCACCAATGGTTTTGCCAAAAGGGAAAAATTTGGGATCCATTGCCTGCAGTATGAGGTAATACCTAAAAACGCGCGCACTTCTCTCTGTGTGCTAGGAACATTCATCTGCGTAATTGCTTTTATTCTCTCTGGGGTCAACCTTCTTCCCTCCTTTGACAAGAGAGGACCTAGGTAGGTCACGTTTTGACAACAATATTGCATTTTTGAAGGTGACACCTTGTGATTTAAATCAGACAAATGATGCAATAGGGAAATCGTAGCTGCTTTGCAAATGTCCTTGTCATCGGCAGCCACTAGAAGATCATCGACATATTGCACTAAAGCAGAACCAGAAGGGAGTACAAAAGAATCTAACTGACTTTTTAATGCCTGGCTGTAAATGGATGGACTCTCACAATAGCCTTGTGGAGCACGTTTAAACCTGAAGCTTCGGCCTCCTAGAGAGAAGCCGAAAATATCTCTGCTTTCTTCGGCTATCGGAATGCTGAAAAAGGCATTCTTCAAGTCGATCACTGAAAACCATGTGGCTGTAGCAGGAATCAACGTTAACAATGCAGTAATGTCTGGAACCACAGGGAACTGTGGGATCACAATTTTGTTAACCTCTCTAAGGTCAATTACAAATCTATAGACTGGAGGCTTTGAAGGATCAGTGCGTATTAAAATCGGCAGTACAGGGCTGTTACAGACATTTCCTCTAATTTCCTCTACCACGTCTTTCTGGATCAAATCTTGCACGATCAATAAGAGCGCACGTTCACCTTCACTAGAGATCTTGTATTGTGGGATTCGTGGGAATTTGACGTTTGCCTTCAAAGTTACTACATAGGGTGGAATTTCCAAAAGACCTACATCGTTAGGACCAGTCGCCAAAAGAGTATCAGGGAGAGAACGCAGCTCCAGTGGGAGCGCATCCCTTGATAGGTACATCGGGGAGATGATTCTCTTACCCAATGTAAGCTGTACTCCTGATGGAGAACTGTACAAAGTCGCATATAGGCGTTTTAACAAGTCTAAACCAAGCAGATTTTCATTACAACCAGTCGTCAAAATCAGAGGTGCTTTTAATTGACGGGGCCCAACAGAAATAGACAAAGGACCTGAAACGGGGTTGTGAACAGGGGCGCCTAAAAAAACCTACTGAAACATTTGTTAAGCCAGACAAAGGTGCGCCAGGGAGTTTCGCATGAATGATAGAACTTTTTACTGCACCAGTATCCAACAGAAACGGTTCGACTACACCTGATGTGGCTACTGCGACATAAGGCCCACTCTGATCTACTGGAACTGATACTACTCCCTCTCTTTGTCCATGGCTGTCCTAGTATTCACTTTGCTGAAATTCCTCACTAATTTCACAGTAATCCTCAACGTGATACTGTTGAGATCTAGTTGGTTGTGCAGATTGCCCATTTCGCTGATCAAAATAATTAGAAGGGCGATCATTCGTCTGTGGAGGCATAGCACCTCGTCCTCGACCTCTAGAATTTTGCGTAGAACCACCACGACCTCTCTGAGCTGCAGCAGCATTATTTTGTGCTAATACTGGACACTCATTCTTATAATGTCCTTCCTTTTTGCAATAAGCACACTGATTCCATTGGTATTGCGGTCTCTGAGAACCATAATCGGTCCTCTAATATGGCCCTTGCTGTGAGTTTTCCTGATTCGTGCGAGGCGGATATGCTTGTTGTAAAAGGACCTTAGTTTTTAAATCTTTTGTTTTCTTTTCTGATTTTTCTTTTTCTTCTTTATCCCTATTCTCATAGTACTGGGCAGTTGCAAGTATTTGCGCAGTCGTAGAGACAGCCCACGCACTTTCGGAATCTTTTAATTTATTACTGAGCTCTGGCAACAGATTGTGCACGAATTTATCAACAAATAATCTCTGGCCTCCTTCCGTGCTCATATCCTGACCACTGTGATCTACGAAAGTTTCTTCAAATCTGGTGAAAAAGTCGGAGACACTTTCGTCTTTCTTCTGCTTGCATGCGGACAACTTGTCCCAATTAACGCGCAATGCTGGCATCAGGGTTTTCATTAAATCAATTATTCTACCGGGCAAATCAGCAACTAGAGGTTCGGGTTTAGAACCACCAATTTGTTGACCATCTGCCGCAATTATAGCTGCCCAATCACCACCTAGGGCAACTGGATGATTTTCTTTACGAATTTTAGCCCAAATTGGTTGCGGTACTACATTGCCAAATAGCATATCAATGTCCGCTAAATTCATTACACAAGCTTCAACCGTCTGGGCCAATTCTTTGTAATATCCAGCTGGATTTTTACGCGGATCCGGCAAAGCCTGTTTTACTGCTAACACTTCAGCTCGTTTCCATGGAATGTGTATCCACACTCTCTGGAATTGGGCCGGAGCGGCTGCGATACCATTGACCGCATCAGCTTGCACAGCTTCGCGCCATATTGGCGGAACTTCTCTCATAGGATATTGACGACCTTATCTCGTGCTACGTTTCTCTAGATCTCTCGGTGAACGGAGGGAAGGATCAGACCTATAACTTAAGATCAGTTCCATCGCTTCCTTTACATCCTGACCTACTATCATACCTGCAGCAAATTTTTGCTGAACATGAATTAATTCATCCGGAACTGATTCAGAGTCATCCACTCCCAATTCCTCACGCAAAAGGGAGCACATTTCATCAAACACGTATCGCTGTGTTGGTTCATTCCATTGCATAAATGTGTCTAATACATCTCTTACACTATACCTTCCAACTTTCGAAATCCACCTAAGGGCTGTGGAATCTAATATTCCACGTTCTTCAGTACTCGGAAGCTGACTACGTCTCTGAGTAGTTTCAGAGGCAGGAGTCTTAATTAAAGTTTTATAGAAGGGAGATAGAATATTAGAGACAGATTCAGTGATTCTCCGACGAACAGAAAGTGGAGTCATATAGCTGGCAGAAGTCGTGAGTAAAGTAGTCGTTGGGACAGATGAAACAGCAACAGTAGGGGTAGCAGGCAAAGTAGCTTGCGAAACAACAGGTATCAGCGGTACAGGCATAGGCAGAGGAGCTGGCAATCCCGGAAGAGGGGGTGCCGGAGGAATATTGTTAACCACAGGAAGTACAGGAGCTTGATTCAGGGGAGCAGGAGCAGGTATACCAGGCTGACCAGCAGCTGGTAACAACACATTCGGCAAAGGCGGAGCCGTAGCACCCTGTGCATACGGTGGAGGTGACCTCAACAAGTAAGACAACAGGGGATCCTTTTCAGGGTCTTCTACTATCTTAGCTGTACTCGATGGCAAGGCAGGGTAGCACTTGTCTATCGCTAAATTACGCTCTCTATTGGCTACCTCCATCGCTTTCTCAGATTCATTGAGTTGCAGCTGCTTGGCAGACTGTTCTAAAGTCGACTCTTGTTCTTTTTGCTCTTTCTTCAACTTTGTAGTTTCCCTCTGTTTGGATTCTTTTCGCCAAAAACGGAAAGAATCAAACATTGCCAGCCGGGCCTTCTTCTTAAACAGCTTCATTTCTAAATTATCGAGAATTTCAGGTTCAAAACTACCATGTAGTGGCCAACTAAAAACACCATCTTTCTCGGTGTAGCGGATCCATACCTCATTATAAGATATAGGACCCACACCGTGCTTGCAGTACAGATCATAAAGAGGAGTTCCAATCAGAGGAACCAGACACGAGTCCTCCAACCAGGAATCCCTGTTGCAACCAAAACATGAAAACACACAGTTTTTCCGACTTACCATTTTATAAACCGGAACACAAAACAAACACAAACAAAGGTGCGCACTCGAACTAAGAACTTAGGCCTACCAAAGTGAACTAATGTATCGATACCCAAACTAAACCAAAAGATTATCGTAACTAGAACAACCAGTGATAATCTTACGAAACCAAACCAAACCAAGGAACTAAAAGGATTATCCAAACAGGAGCAACCCTTACGAAGTAACCAAACAACTAGCAACCACTAAATACTTAACTGAGGCACTGAAGACGTCACCAAGGAGAAACCCGTCAATGTCTCGCCGTACTAAGGTCTGCACCTCGGGTCCAAGACAGGGCGACAGTCAAGGCAGCGGACCACTGCAGCCGTCCGAACGGGAACCCTCGTGGAAGAGAACGTCGGGCCACTTTTGCGATATGCCGGGATCGATGAAGTGGGGCGCCTCCCTCTGGAATATTCACACGAAGCTTCTCGAACTCTTCAGGCTTTTGGACCGGTACCGAATGACGTCGCCCCACGTTGGGCGCCAATTGGAGTTCTGGACTTTTTGGTACTGTCCAGAGGTGTCAGGGACAACACCCGAAGACCCCTGAGTTCTACCTGTCTTGGTGCACAAATAAACAGAAACACGGGCTTCTCGATGGTGGCGTCAAAGACCAAAGGTTTATTACTGCAGGGACACAGAAGTCACAGAAACTACACACGGGCAGATTCTAGGAGCCTGTTCGATTTGCACAAAGTGGGTTGCTCCTTAAATACGAAATATTTAGCTTGGGGCAACATTCTTCACATGCTAGTACGTTTCTAAACCTTCATGTCTTAAACAATAAATATTTGGCGTTACACAGGAATCGTCAACAATATCTGATGTCAAAACATTACGAATGAGAGGTTCCCACTGTTCGATCATAATTCCATGTCATCTTTTCATTCAAGAGCCGGACCGCCTCATCGTAAATTTCGTTACCTCCCCCTAATAAAGGCCCAGAAGGAAAGAAGCAGAGCCAGGTGCAGAAGATAGAAAAACAGGATAAGAGATGTTTGCGGGTCGTAAATGGGCAAAGCTACCGGCTTCGGCCGCCTAATCATGATCAGGCCAACGAACACGAGAACCAGTATAACAGGACTGGCCTCAGGCCGGGGAGGCAGCTTTTGCCGAGTCATGCGACCACAGCGTTTCTGTCCTAAGGTGCACGTGTCACTAGCAAGGTGAATCGCCGGCTAAAGCCTACGTGTCCTTAAGTGAAATGAATTGATCAGAGGTCACTGTGTGTCCATTGACTATGTGAGGGCAAGAATACAAAATGGCTGCCATAATCTAAAATGGATGCCATGGGTGAATCAGAAATGTGGTTATAACAAGAGTGCTCTTGCTCGTAGCATAGCGAAAACACCAGGATATGTTAAATGGATCATTTGCGGTTAACGGCGAGACTAATACACACATTTCTAATATTTTGGGAATGTTCCTAGCAGCCGAACATCCTAAAGACTACTGCTATGCGTCAGACTATGCGATCATAGAGTGGTTAACTCCCCTTTAAAGTTTCTTGGGATTCAACGCACTGCATACCTGTTCACAATGGAGAAGCTGTGGCTATCAGACTTCAACCGGAAGAGAGTGTTCCCTTGAAATGAACTCACACATCAGTTGGACTCAGCACCTCTCTGTATTGGCTCGGTATCAGCTCTCAGCATAGAAACGGATGCTGCAATATGGCAGTCTGGCAGGACCTCCAGCCATAACTGGGCCGAACACTTCTCGGAATCAGTGGTCACTTCATGGTGTTTTCATGGGGTCGAGCAGTGACTTTTACACTACATTAAAAGACTTTCAACTTAGTGCAGGACATAAAAGGTATAAACCCTTATGACAAAAGTGTGTCACTTCAGACTACATATTTCCTTTGCACATTCACTGTCCCGACTTTGCAAAGTTTGTATCAGGGAACTTGTAGTAAACTTACGTCACCTTAGGTTTAAATAAATGTCATTGTTTGGATTATTTAATATGAAAGATGACGACACGAAGTAGATAAGCCACAGAAAGATGGGCTAACTTTACGTGCTCAAAATGTAAGCTAACTTCTGGATCTTTACAAAAAGATAAGAATTGTTGTAAATCCCACATGAGAAAGAACTGTAGACATTGAAAGATCATTATTTGAAATGATTTTTTCAAACTCCTAACCAAACATTGAAAATATTTTAATCACTCAGGATGCAATTTACTAAGAAATAGGTTGCAAAAACTGATAAATAAACATTTAAAATTAAACGCTCTCTTTAACTTGCAAAAGAAAATAAAACACCTGCTCAAAATTATAGCATCCTCAACAGCAAACCTGCAGAAAAGTGAAATGTCTATGAAGAAAACACATGTATAAATAAAGAAAGTAGTTACATATTTTATATGTAAATAACAAACAAATAAATGTTTACACATTGTACTTTTAAAAATATTATACTGCTTCCAGATACAATGACAGAGAAAGCTAAATATGAAACATCCCAGAAAGGAAACCAATTACTAAGTAACATAGGTTGCACCTACAACCAAGAAAGTACATTGGTGGAAAATATGAATTGGAAATAATATACCAAATATTATTCAATTCATTCTATAGGAGAGTCACTACAAGAGATGATGTAATTAAGGTAAGGGAAGAAAAACACCCCAAATGTGACAGAAAAGGAAGTAAGGGCAATATTGCAGGATATAAGAGAGGCAAGAATGTTAATGTTAATGTTATGGGTGTCTTATATAGCGCTCGGCTACTCCGAGGAGTGTCCCGGCGCTTTCTGACCCATAGCTGAAACAGAAGGGAAAAATGAAAAGGAAGCAGACCTATCATTGACTATAAAGCCAAGTTTTCAAACCTTTTCTAAAGACCAGCAGGTTCGAAGTGCAACGGAGTTCCAGGGGGAGGGTGTTCCACAACTTGGAAGCGAGATGTTTGAAAGAGCGTCCCCCTACCCTAGCTTTCTTAATAGTAGGGACCGTTGCCAGACCTAGGGATTCTGGTCTGAGGGATCTTGTCCGCTTGTAAAAGGTAAGACATTTCTGAATGTACTTAGCACCTACAGCATGAAGTGCTTGTGTGCCAATGTAAGTGCCTTAAAAACAATCTGCTTTCTGACAGGAAGCCAGTGAAGGGAGAGTAACAAGTCCGAGGCTCTAGCAAGGCGGGGAAGGCCAAAAATGGCCCTAGCCGCCGAGTTTTGGACCACTTGTAGTTTTTGCAATAGGTAGTCCGGAAGACCCAAATATAAAACATTTGAGTAATCGAGCCTGGAGCAGATGAAGGCCTGAACCGTCATCTTCCTATGGACCAGAAGGAGCAAGGGGAGAAACTTGCGTAGCATTCTAAGAAGACCGAAACAGGTACCAGTTAAGCCTATAATCTGGGACTTCAGTGATAGACTATTATCAATTTTGACCCCGAGGTTCTTAGCAACCAAGGAGGAAGATGAGGGAGAGAACATATTCACAGGCCACCAATCCTGCCAAGGCGGGTCCGCCTGACACCCAAAGAAAAGCACCTCCAATTTGTCAGGGTTGCACTTGAGGCTGTTTTGCTGAAACCAGTCGAAAACAGCCCCAAGGCACCCGCGGATGCCCTCTCCATCGAACTCGGCACCCTTTCTACAGGTGAAGAGAAGCTGGGTGTCATCAGCGTATGATATGATCTGGGCCCCAAAAGACTCCGCCAGCACCGCCAAGTGAGTCATAAAGATGATAAAAAGGGTCGGGCTAAGCACCGACCCTTGAGGAACTCTGACCTCCAAAGGCGGCACTTCGGCAGAGTACGGGGGGGCCCAGACCACCTGTCGACGACCCGCTAGATAAGATCTAAGCCAGCTCAACACCGTCCCTCTCAGACCGATCTCATAAAGAATTGGCTCCCAATAACATACAATTACAATCCTAAAAGATGTTGGGGCATTTTAGCAATGCATTGTGTCTATCGAAAAGCGCACTTAGTGCTCATTTTTTTAATGCAGACTATCGCAGGTTTTTATCATGGAGATATCGCGTTATTAGCAACGGGTATCTCCGAGGCAATAAAAATTCCTGCGATAGCGGGGAAATCGCCCTTTTGCATGGAACATCGCTCGTTTCCCTACAAAACGGCGATAACCTGGCTGAAAGAACCCTGGGGTCGTATCAGCATAATCCACCCCTATGTTAGGGATAGCTAAATCAGGTTTTTAACAGACATTAGATTTTGGCTAAAACAGCTGTTAGAAAAGGGGTAGAGTGGTGTGGATAGGGTAGGCCAAACTCCAGGGCATTGTATAAAGCATCCTCGCGGGACACACAGGCGACACACAAGGCACACTATAAAAAGAGACCACACCAGAAGGAAAAAACAGCATGTGTATTAGGCAGGACAGCAAGAGGTAATCACAGGGGTGAACACGATGCCAACTGACACCAGTTAGCAATACTCAAGGGGACTATTTACAGGGCAGGGCCAAGCGGGCTGCTGCCAGAACCATTGTAACAGGACACAGGGTAAAGGAAAGTCTGTCAATAAATGTATCACAGCCAGCAACTACTGGCAACAAACTGAACTCAGCTCAGCACATTAGCATGAGCCCCCTGAGGCATAAACGCGTATTCAGGAGGCAAAAACATAAGCATAAATCATGTGAACATCGCATTAGGCACCATTAGGCAGACAAATACAGCATCATCACCCTCGGGACAGGCATGTAAATACATTAACATGTGGCATCTCGTGCATATTCCCTGGCAACGTAATCCGACCGGGACCTGGAAAGAAAAACAGGCTTGCAGGCCAGGAGGTCTCACCCTGGGCGTAAAGACTGCGTGCGGCCTTGGGGAAAGAAAGCATTACCATGAGATGCAACACCATCAACAGTCAGCCTTAAGGGATAACCACTAGCATCGTCTGCAAAAAGAACATTAGGCAAAGAATGCAAATATCATTGTATGGTATTTGGCCTCCCCTTTGGCATAAACGCACGAGAACCGGTAGAACCTAAACCATCCTTGCCCAACCTTAGCAGTTGACATCAGACACATTCTGCACAACACCATCAGTGTAACCTTGGGGGGAAAACATTATGCACTGAGACATTCTGCAGACATGACATTCCTAAGAGAGGCCTATCCTGCACAAAACCATCTGTATAAATGCAGCCTTCAAATAGGCGTAAATCATCTATGCCGTAATCCTGGAATGTAAACATTAGGCCTAGGACCAGTGAGCACAAGGTATAAAGCATAACATTAGGCAGAATGGCATGAGGTATCACCATAGGCATGAAAACACATGGATGCAATAGATCAGCGTACGTCACATTAGGCCTAAACACATTAGGCATACAGAACATCAACAATGGGGCATCACACCTGACATCAGGAGGGCACACAGGGTAATACCTAGATTCAATGCCCAAAGTTGCTGCAGAATAGTCTTGGGCGCCACCTCCCCTAGGGAGCCCCTCTCCTGGGACATTCAAATTACCAATGCCCCAACCGTGGCAACTGCCCACTGTCTGGAGGGGCAGTTGAGTTCAGGAACGTCAGCCCTGGTCTGTTGGCGTGTGGGAGTCCCTCTCCTGGGGCTCTCAGATTAATACTACCCCAAAAGGTCCCAAAGCGTTGCAGCAATGGAAGGGGGCCCAATGTAGTGGATTAGCTGTTGGCCCCACTGCGCAGTCACAAAGGGTCTCTAGATTTACGAATGCCCCCAACACGTAGCAGCTGCCCACTGTCCTGCTGGGCAGCTGTGTTTTCTAAATCCGAAAATGCCCCCAGACGTTGCAAAACTGTTGCAGCGGCCCACAACTGCAGCGCCGCTGTGCCCGGGGATTAGTGCAGGGGCCTCAAGCACTGACAATGTGCCTCGGACGGCCCCCGACAGTCCCGCAACTTAGCCCCACTCACTGGCAGACAGAGGCTCCTCCGGCCGTCACTGTAGGGCTTTGACGGATTCTCCATGCATGTAGGGTTCTCCTGTGCTCACGGGGAGCCCTGCCGATGACAGCCCCTCCCTCGGCTTCACCCGGGCCCCTTCCTGGGACCCGGGACTCTTGTTTAGAGCCCACAAGGCTCCGGACATCTTCTTCTCTTCGGTCAGCTTCCTGGGGTGCGGCTGCGGGAGCTAATGAGGCCACGTCCCGGTCGCTTGGCAACACTCCTTCCTCCTTCCTGGGGCCTACCGCGGCCCTCACTGAAGCTTGGGGGCTTTCCCTGGACTTCAGGGGCAGCGGTGAGTTGTTCCAAAGTGCTTCCGATGCGCTTGTTCTCGGGCCGCAGCGGGGGCGGATTTCTTAGCGGCAATATGTGGGCTGGGCACATGCTGTAGTTTAAAATCAGCAAAATGCGGCCATCACACAGGGTGGGCACCCGCTCATAAAATATGCATGAAGCGGGGTAGGCACCCGCTGGGGAGCATGGCAACTTGGCAGAAATGCGTGGTTGGCTCCCGCGTCACTTTTAAGTAAAACAATTCTTCCTAGCCACACAGCGCTGCTGGATCCCCGCTTCTTCTTCTTGGAGGAATTAAAGTTAGACACTAGGAAGCAGCATGGGCTGGGCAGAATTACAAGATAGCGCAACAGTCACTGGCTCCTACCTCTCCTCTTGGAAGGGGGTTGCAAAACTGCGCTCACCAAGCGCTAGGTCCCACACAACAAGGGGTAGCGCTCCTACTGTATGAAATGAGTAGCTCTCCCAGGCAGCACAGCACGGCGGGACCCACGCCCCCTTCTTCTCCGGGGCAGGTGCAGGGGGACGAGCGCTGCAGGACTCAGGTCCTCACCTCTGGCAATTGGAATGTAGCACTGTCCTCACCAAGCGCTATTCAGCAGGCAGGGTAGCACAGACCAGTCCAGTTTAGCGCTCCTTTCTTTTCCAGGCGCTAGGTAACAGAGCAGCAGTCCCTACTGGGCAAGATCAGCAGTCAGTGGGCACTCATCAGAACAGGGCAATAGGTCCTAGGAACCATCCTCCTCTGTAACGTGGCACTTCTCCTGATAGAGCAGCCTTTACTCCGGCAGTGGGGCTCTCACTAGCCCTGTGGACAGCTGAGGGGTACAGTTGGGCACAGGGGCCAGCACACAGGCCCATGTGGCGGTACCTCCTGGTAGTAGGTCCCCTCTCATTTAAGTCCACGCTCTGACTGAGCATATGGTGCACAGCCCCCCTTACTTATACGCCCCTCACCTCACCTACCAGTCAGTGCCAGAAGCTTCTAGAAGCGTCTGAGGAAACTAAACCTGACTGACTCAGGGGGAGGAGTAGAGCACCCTGGGTGCCAGGCTTTCCTCCAAAAGCTAGGATGGCTGGGAAACGAACAACTAGACTGGTAACCCATCTCAGTCAGGAGGCACCACACACAGCCATGGCATCCATTTTAAAAGCAACATTATACAAAGGTGCATTCTTACAATGGGGGAATTACAGGAGCGTACAGCATTGCATCACATTTAACCCCTCCCCTGCTGGTAACGGAACCACTCCGTCATCAGCCACGGTTGCACTGTGCTAATGACGGAGCGAATCAGTCACGGCCCGCTCGGCACGCCTGCGCGGCGCGGATTCCGCGCCTGCGCTGAGCCGTCCATTGAGCGGGCGGGGCCGTGACAGAACCACTCCATCATGAGCACAGCGCAACCGTGGCTGGTGACGGAGCAGTTCCGTCACCAACATGGGTGCGCCGCGCGGCCCCCCGCCCCCTTAGCACTGCGGCCGAATAGCCGCCGGAGTGAAGGAGTTAAATATTTGTATTTCAAATTCATCAACATGAAATGTTGATCCCCACAAAAGCGTAAAAATTCAGGGGAAAAATGAGTCCAACATCTGCCTTGTAAATATCGCAAAGTGGATATCTGCAGTATTTTACAAGGTAGTCCCTTGGGGTACACCCAGTGATGGTCACTTTGCATCTCATTAGAGATGCAAAAGGAGGTGTCGGGAAAAGTGTGCTAACATGCGATTATGCATGTTAGCACCCTCACAGAAATAGGGCGATAGTTTTATCTCTGCTTTTTTGGATTTTTAAGCCAATAAAGCAGAGTTAAAGCCCTGGTTAATATGCCCCATACTCCAATAAGTCCCTGAATACATCACAGCCCAACTGCCACCTGTACCCACTTTAGAGCGATTCTCCTCCTGCCCTTGGAAGATGCCAAGATATCAAAATACCCGAGCACTCAAAAATAACAAATAATGAGAAGCCCTTTCTTGTCTATGACAACTTAAACAATGGTAAACAAATCCTAATATTTCCTACAGCAGATAACTTACGAACACTAAGCCATTGCTAGCTTGAATGATGGGTGGGACCTTCACATTTGTGTCCAAAAACATTCTCTCACATATACACCACACATGGTGAATATCAAAAAAGAAATATTCTTTGTATATTTCCCTTTTGTATATGCCATACTTTCAAATAAGCAAAGTAACACTTACTACAAACTCTTAAACCACATTAAAGATAAAGCAAATAGCTTCTACCCACAAACAATAATAATAGACTTTGAACAAGCTGAATGACACTAATGTTAAAGTTTACCCGCACACAACCACAGAGGCGTCTAAAAGGGCTCATTGGACCTAATCGGAGAGCCGAACGAGGTGAGGAGAGTGGTTGGGTGTGGGAGGTATAGGAATATGAGGTATGACTTGTGAATGTGTGTTAGGTGCAGGCATGCCTCTGTGTGTCTTTTCTTTTGATTGGTGAATGCGTGTGTGGCTTGCTCCTGTGTGTAGTACCTGTGCCTTGTGTTGTGTGTGTTGGGTCTGGGTGTTTGCTTGCTGTGGTTGAAGAGGATGGTGTGGTAATAGGCTGTTTATTGTCTGGGGTGTGTGTTGGTGGTGTGGTGGTGGCTGCAGTGTGCTTGTTATTGTCTATGGGAGTGGATGTGGCTGGGACAGGTTGTGGTGTCTGTCCGGATGTCAGTGGATGTTGTGGTGATGGTGGTGAGTGACTGGTGTGTGTCTGTGCTGTGTTTGTGTCTCTTACCTCTGTTTTTGAGTGGGCTGAGTGTGGTTTGTGATGAGGATGCATGCTTAGGTGTGCGTGTTGGGCAGGAGTGGGGCTACGTTTGGTGGATGGAGAGAGGGCAAGAGTTGTGGTGGGAGCTTGGAAGGCCTTGAAGGGTGCAGTGAGTGTAGAGGGTTGAGCCTGAATTGGTCTCTCCAGCCTTCCAATGGCAGAGCAAATGTACTCCAGGTAGGCAACAGCTTTGGTCAGCTTGTTGCCTCGCTCCTGGAGGACATTCACCACTGACGTTGGGCTGGCAGAGATCTCTCTCAGGACATCTACTGTCACCATACAGAGAAGCAGGGGAGACGGGGGCAGTGGTTGAGGTTCCTGAATATAAGGAGGCTCTCCTCTGCTTAGAGGAGTGGACACAGACACCAGGGTGGGGAGGAGCAGGGAGGAAGGAGATGGAAGGGGGGTAGTGGACTGAGATGTTGCAGATGGTCATTTTGCTTGGCCCGCCACCACCAAGGATTCACCACCTGAGGCAGACAAAGAGATGATATTGATGAGTTGTTGCCTTTTCCCTTTAGGGCCCTCCACGAATCCTCCAGGCCAGTAGTGACTTCTGAGTCACTGTGGCATGGGCAAACACTCTGGCCAAATACAGCCCCATCAGTGCTGGGCCAGTCTCCTTCTCTGCCCTCTGTAGATGCTGGAATAGGAAGAGACATATGTGTTAAACATATGATTTAGACCAACATGCAAGCAAATCATCACAACACACATTACACATCACCAAGGACCACTAGTAGAACAAGGGTCTGGACATCCCCTGTACCATTGGCATGAGACCATGCATTGTATGTCACATGACCTGAGCAAAGGCATGCATCAGGCTGTCAGGATCAATACCAGCTCCACTTGCACTCATGAGACAGAACAAATGTACCTCACATGTGTGAAGCTACACTTATCACCACCTCTCAACCTAGGCCTTTGTGCCATGAGACTGTCAACTAAAGTCATATAATGGCTCACAGGACCGACAACAAGCCAATGGTCTGGTGTCCAGAACATCCTACATAGAGCACTGCAGTGCTACTTCTAGGGATGAGTTACAACTCCATCTGATGTCACAACTATAATGGAAGTGGCCATTCCACACAGCTACCATTTCAAAGTGACTGTCACACTTCTGTCCACTGCCAGCTGATGCTGTACCCAGATGCACATCAGTAGACCACATATGTGTCACGTTTTGTAGACCACTGTAGTACGGAGACCATTGGGTACTGAGTGATGAGTTAAACCAGCACAAATGACCATTGTTCAAGACTCCCCCCTAAGTACACCACTATTCAAGCAAAGTGAGTGCAAGTACATCCCTTCAACATCTGGAAAGCCAAAGGCAGTACAATTAACGAAGTTTCAGCGGCATTACTAGGAGGTCCTTCATTAAGCTGACAGATCAGCCTCCACAAGGGCAGATGACTCACTGTTCACCCTAATCCATGTAGCACACATGTCACACAAACTTGTCAGTTTGTTCTCTAAAATGCATGTTACCATACACTGACTAATGGTTTAGCCATGCACATTCCCTTAGCCACATACTGCACAGAAAGTTCATGTTTGGTAGGCATCACATTATGTCTGAGACAACTGTAACATCCCAAATGTGTGTGTCATTTCATCTTCATACTTCCCTGCAAGTTGTCATCTATCAATGTATGTGGGTATGAGTGACTTGTACACCTATATCTCAAAATAACACAGGTCATCCTTCCACACAATACCTGCCATACATCACTCATTCACATAGCCATGTGTACATTGACAAACACAATTGACTGATGCATACACCAGGGGACCCATCTATGATCTCTGTAAATTAATACCACATGCGAACTCTTGACAGTGCTATACATCAAGGTACACCCAGCTGCATGTGGGCATCCAGTAAGATGGAAACTAGGGATGTGACCTCTATTGCACAGTCCCAAATACCAAGGGGTTGTCATACTCAATCACTGCACCCCGAGTACAATGGATGTCATGCCACAAGTATGTGGTACAACATCACAAAAGACACATTAGTGGGGCAGCTACACTGCAGACACAAGGGTGAAAAGTGGCCTGTGTAAGAGCACCTACATACATGACATCATGTGAAAATGCTAAATAGAGTTAACAAATCCTGCTGTCATGTGAATCTGCCACAGTGGTTTGACATGTGCAAGTGGACCAGTTTCATCTGCAGCCAACATGACCTGATGCTCAATCTTCTTCCCTATGCGCACACAACCGTACCGAAACATGGAAAAAAGGTCCTGATGTGGGGGACATCATTCAGCTCCAGAATTTAATCTGTAAAACTATTGGTGTCAAAGGTTACATTCCATGCTCAGTGTCACACTAAGACCAATATTAACCTCCTATTTGCTGCTGTTGGTCACTCAACTGTCCATAAAGGTCTGGGCGGATCACCACCAGTACGAGGACCATGAGGCTGGTTGAGGTCTGGTGTGCACTCTTGCTGCTCTTGGAGACCACTCCGAGCTGGAGACCGCCAGCTGGATTTCAGCAATCCTTCGTGCCCAGCACTGGAATTCGGCCCACCTTTTGCAACAGTGGGCCCTGCACCTGTTTGAGACCCCAAGGGGCTGCATCCTACTGGTAATTGGCTTTCCATAGTACCTTCTTCTGATGTACAGGTGTCTGTTTAGACACAAGGATAGGAGAATAGGTTATTATTGCCCAATGGCGGTCCTCTGCATGGTAATAGAAACATAGCTTGGCACCCAGCAGATTCATAACTCTGTACAACATGACCCATGTGTCAATCTCACGTGCTCACCACAAATGCTGCATGTAAAGTCCCACATTAGCACAGATCATGTTGAAATACAACACTGATTGTGCCCATAAATAACTGAGCCACAACATTTCCAACTTGTGGACCTAAACCTCAGGCTGATGATGGGAGGGACCATGATAGAGAAGGCACCTTATAGGGAATACTAAAGGGTACACAACCTGTGCATAATTAATGCATAGATGCACATGGCACATAGAGGACAGTCATACAATTCAAACACTGCCCCGTCCTTTTTATTCAGAATCTATAAACACACTGTTTAGAATGCCACTTATACTCTACTACCAGGCAGATATCGCACAACCTCTTTTCCGTGTAGACCTCATCACACACCTATTAGACTATCACTTATCCTATCGCCCTTACAAACTAGTATAAAATGTATCTCCACCATCAGCTATGCGAGAGACATCATGTGAACGTTATAGACTCTCCTGCAGCGGACCACGAGCTGTCCTACAGTCCCTTCGAGTTAACAATGACTACATTTCCATCGTTAAGACATACGACATACGATTTTAAAAATATATATATTTTTCTCCGTTTATTATGGATCACATTGAACACTTCTATTCAATCTCGCTAAAAACGACCTTCGGGTTATATCCCGTTCAATTTAAGCCCCCCGCATCCTTTATTTCTTGCATTTGGTATCAGTCTTAAACAGTTGTATAATAATCCGCTACGAAAGTATACATTTCAACCAACACTACACTTCCTGAAAATCACAAAATATGTTCCCTAGGAAGTCCGCACAACCAGCTCTTCTGAAATAGGACCGATCTCCATGACACACTTCCCTGACCAATCAGAAGACATCCCTCAGCCAACAGGGGAGGCATAATACAAGCCCCACTATGCAAATTTCGAGGTTTCGGGTAGTATCAACCCAATTTGCCAAAATTCAGACCAATCATATGCCGCAATGAGCATATAAAGACAGCGCTCTCTTTTCCTCGGTCATTTCCCGTGGAACCAGAGAAGCGGACTGTGCTCCAGAAGACTACAGGTAAGCACCGTCATTCGGATATGTTTTAAAACAATAGCGGCCACTAAACCAACCAGACTTTTTCCCTAACCGCTAAAACGCCTTGTTCTTTATTGATTCCTAGGAACAAGTTCCCATACCACGATGAGAGGAGACTAAATGCCTTTGGGTCTATATTTTTAAGATTGATCACAACCAGAGAAGTGAGCAGTCCTATGCGGCAAATTAGGTAAGCCCATATAACTAGGGATAGTTTACAATATTAATAGATCGATAATTCTGACTCCAACTAACTGAAATCAGACTTTCACATATTCTCTTACTTCCTCCTATATTTTTAGAGTAACAGTATTCAATTCCGCAAGGACATGACTTAGGCGCCTCTGGATTTTAATATTTGAAAGAAGACGAATAGCACGCATTGGGCACAATTGTTCAGAATAGACCTTATACCCACGAACCCATATGAACAGGTATGCTGAACTTCCATTAATTAGACAACTTTTTAAGAAAGCACTCTGTAATTAGAAATAGAACAGTGTAAAATTCCCATTTTTCTTATCTGTACTCCATTATTTCCCAAATTACAGAAGCAGCATATGAGTTACATGTTCCCTCCTCATAACTCTAATATTGAGAGCATAAACATGGAATAATCTAGAAATCCAACTTAAGCTCCGTAATCGGACTTCAAGGTAAATATTTTTTGTCATCTCCATATAAATGTGACAGAATATGATTTGAACGCCAAAAAATTCATCAATCTGGCATACGTTCGTCCATCACATATCTTATTAGTATGCACCCAGATATAGAATCTAACAACTATTTGGGCTAAAAACAACAGCCCCTCCTCAAATGTACATGGCGGTGGACAAATATCATTCTTAAATCCGACTACTTTCCGTTCTTGAGGGATTAGGAATACATTCGCTCTTCAATATAGAAAGAGGTTTATAGCAAGAAGCAAATTGCCAAGTATATGACCATATAATGTGGAGGTATCATTAATAACAAATGTTTCGATATACATGTATTAGAATTGTTGATTTAAAAGACTTATAATGGATTGTACTAGAATTGTTGATCTAGAAGATTTATAATGAATGTACAGCGAACGACTAATATTGGTGTGTACAAGTGCGGATAAAACAACACACTTGGACAAACCAACTTACCAATATAAAAGTAGTTATACGTATGAAGAGCCACGTATCAATTGCATGGATGCATTAAACTCAATTGCAAGGTCATTTGAATAAACCAACCGATTAGTACAAAATTAGGTGAACGTATGAAGAGTCACGTATCAGTTGCCATTGGCTAAGCAATATACTGTGTTGTATATGCATGAATTCATTAAACCTAATTGTATGTTCATTTCCCTAGGGTAATTATACTGATCCCAATACCTCGACAGAAAATTTAAGGTGTCTTGATAAAGGTGGACAAAACTTGGGAAAACCACCGAAACGCGTTGACGCTTCACTCAGTATAATTTAGGATCTCCACATCTTTTGCTGATATACCATATTACAAGTGCACATAGCTTAGATGTGACCAATAGAGTCCGAATATACAAAACGTATTGTACTAATTTTATGTCTTACTGTCTTTTCTGTCTCTGTGACTCAATCTTTCTGGCAAAATTGAAAGTCAAAAAAGTAAAAAAATCTTTTTTAATGTTTTATTTGTGCTAAGTGGGTTCCACTGGGACCACTTTTCTTTTAACATTTGTAACTTTAATAAACTGTAAGAATTCTTTATATTTACTTGTATTTTGTTATGATTTTTAACTGACATACCGGTTCTTCCGGTTAACATTTCTCAAGGGAAAATTTTGCTTTACCAGTCATACAATTCAGACAACATACCAGGACTGATGTAAAAAATGAAGGGCTAGTCAGTGTGTAACTCAGATTTGAGGGTCAGTCATGAGTGTCAAACAGGCACATTCACAGTGGGGCAATGTCCATGACTTACTGATGAGGACTTACATCTCAATAGGCTTCTCCCTTCACAGCTACATATCATAAAGTACAGTAGTCTGGGCAGTATAAAATGTTGCTTTGAACATCAGTGAAGCAGCTGGAATGTTTTCACGTGACTTTTCTTACACTTCTCTTACCATATATATATTTTTTACAGTTTTATATAGTGCAAATTAAACCCGAGACATGGGTATCAGAGCGCTTTACATAGCACCAGTTTCGTTACAGGAGGACACATTCATTTTTGTTAAGTATGGGGAGAACAAATGATTTGCCCACAATCACAAGATGTTTAGCGTCGTTACTGTGAGAAGTTGGCCTGGCATAAGCTGTCCACTACTTATAGTGGGCACCTTGCACCAGTCCAAATGACCCTTATTGATAGGTTAAAGACAACCTTCATTGAAAGCTATCCTAGTGGTAGCTATGGAGAGCAGCCTTCAGGCTCAGTCTTAAATGAATGTAAAGCAGCTTGTTTTATCAGTCTATAATCTCTTGAATGACCACATGAAAGTAGAACCACACCAGGTGTATATATATTAAATATATGTATTTATTTCTAAACACTCCCTAATAATCTCTTAATGAGGCTAGAGGTAAAAGCACATATGTTACAATCAAAATATCACAGTAAATTAGCACAATATACAATAGGCCCCGGGCGAACCAAACCATATACAAAATAAGTGGTATAAGAACCACGACTTGACTAAACACAGTGCCTAGAGCACGTAGAATTGCTAGGACCCCACGGAACCACCCAAGGTTGCGACACAGGAGACCAATGGGGGATGCGTACAGTGTGTGAACACAGGCGCGAGCCCCGTACAATGCTGTGGGAAAGTCACGGTTGGAAAATAAAGGACACTTAGGAAAGAACTTTGAGCAAACCCCCCTAAAGACTCATGGGGTTCTAGCGCCAACACCCATGGGAGCACCGGAGAACTTATGTTACCTCACCCATGGAAACCGGGTGCATAGGTGTCAAATGGTGTCTGGAATCGTCGTTGGTTTCAATGGCGATCTGCTGCAAAGTGCTGCTGCCGTGAAGAGGAGATGTGTCAGAGGAAATCCATGCCTGGATCGGAGATGTGAAGAACCTGAAAGTAGAGGGGACAGAGTCTGGGTCACTAGCCAGTGACCAGGGGCACGATAGACATATGCCCACCGATGTCGGGTGCTTCAGGTGCGAAAAGGGGAAGTTTGACTCTGCTGCTCCGGGGACCAGGAGACATCAATGACAACCAGGAGAAGGATTCAAACTGTCCCCCATAGGATTTCGAGTGCTGGGGTGCTGGTGCTTGGATTGAATACAACAAGCCTTGGCAACAGCAACCCATGCAGGAAGAAAAAAGATGCATCAGTGAGGACCAGCAAGGTCCTGGGGACTCCCCAAGCAATGGAGAGTCAGGGCACATCTGGAGCAACCAGGGAAGCCCATTCAAAGTGAAAGTTGCCTTCTCAGGGACCCACAAGTCAACGGACAAGGGATCGCGAAGGGACCTTGAGAGGAAACACTTGGAACCTGCCCACGGGACACTGGTGGAGTGTAGGCTAGTGAACTTCAGTGGAATGGCTGCTCAGGGTCTGGACTACAAGTAGCCCAAAGTACAGCCTCGAGGAATTCCGGTAAATATGTGCAGCTGCAAATTGTCACAGTGTCAAGGGGTTTAGGTTGCACAGTCCCCACGAGGGCTACGGGTCCCAGAACATGGGTCAGCTTCGGGGACACATGAAAACCCACTTCCTGTGTGGAAAAAGTCGTCAGAGTCCTCAGGAGCTTCGGAGATGCCAACTGGACAGATGTATCTTTGGTGCCTGCCAAGCAGGGGAGTAACTCCTTTACTCCAAGGGAGATTCTTCAGTCATCTAGCGCCTTGTATGTCATCGAAGTTCCAGGATTATGTATCAGAGTTTCATCCAGGTAAATCTAAAGTCCTGTAGTCAGGGGTTCCTACTTTATACCCAAAGAAGGGGTGGGACATACCATGGGGACCCACCTATGTGAGGGTCAGGAAAGAAGGGTGGATACACCCATTTCCTTTGTCCAGTTTTACACCAGAGCAGGGGCTGGTAGATGCTGCAACTGGTTTAAACTGGACTTTGCACATGGACACCAAATGTGCCCCCAGTTCAGACTTCAAAGCACTCTTGGAGTGCACCCACCTAGCTCCAATACACTAACACCTATGTGGGAGGTGGTCACTACTCCCTGTGACAGGAAACCTATTGTCCAGGCCTCCCCGGCCAGAGTATCATCCAGCAGCAGGAGGGCAGACTCGCATCTGTGGCTCCAGCATCCATTTTGTGAGGCCAGGGTTAAGGAAACTGGTAACGGGTAGCCTGGTGTCCCACACTAGTGGTTATACCCAGAGAAATCATCCCTCCCGCACCAGTTACAGGTGTGGAGGTATGATTCCAAGGTGTTTGACACCAAAAGCGACATGGTTCTGTGGAGCCGTTCAAAAGTTAGCCGTTACCGCAAGGTTATATGCACTTAAAAGTATGTAGTCTAGGCTGCATCCCTAACAACCCGGAGGATAGATTCCGAAGGCTGCAGAGGGGCCTTGGTCATACATGGGCACCCTCTTACACAAAACCCAGCACCCTGCCTTCAGGATTGATAAGGCCTGCCATAGGGGTGATTGATGGGTTTATATGTGTAGTGATAAGGTAGATATAGTGAATCTTTATCTTAGTAAGGGGTGCACACACCACCTTACACAGGCTGCTGTTGCAGACCTGTTGTGTCAGTTAAAGTGGCCTTCAAGGGTGGCATAATACACGATGTAGCCCCCGGGAGGCCTCTGGGGTACCTATGCGCTGGGTACATCGTATGCCATGTACTAGGGACTTATAAGGGCACCCCAGAATCCAATCTGGAGTGTACCTAAAGTACATGAACAACCAATTTATGGAGAAAGCAGATAGTTTCTGGTCATGAATATCAGGATACCAGCCTAAGTCAAAAAATAGTGAAACATCAGCAAAAAGTGGGGGTAACTATGAGAAGCAGATCCTACTTTCCTACAGTTACCCAGGTTCAAGGTCACCGCTCCAGCTGTAAGGCTACATCCTCTTCTTCCCTGTTGGGTGCGACTAATTAAGTAAAAACTGTTACTACATACTCCAAAACTACTATTAGATTGCTCAAACTCTTCACATTCCATATTTGTACATAGGGATCATTGGTGCACAGTAGGGGTCCAGCTGTTATAACCTCCCAGGCAACTGTTGTGCTCCGTTAGGGCCTTAGTGGACATTGGTGCGGTATAATTGACTGACATGATCAGGTTCTCAAATGAACATATGCAAAGGTCACTGATGGTGAGATGGTGTCAAACACCACTGCACAAACACCATGATGTGACTATCCAGAACGACGTAGGTACCAGGAGCTAGAGTGATGAGGCTAGATTTGCCTGTGACATATTTTGAGATGACCTGCTTCGCATCCTCTCCACAAAGTGCTGGAACCAATATGCCTGTCCATGTGTGCCCCATGGAAGGTCCATGCAATCCTTAAAAGTGCCATTATGCTGAAAGTCTAAGGCATAATATTGCTAATATGTTCAGTAAGCAGTATAGCAGAGTGCAATCTGTGTATTTGCTACTTACTGGTACCTCCGGTGTGGCATGTAGTTTGCCATAGAGGGGAAGGACCTTGTCCACAAGGGTCTCCAGACCTCTGGAGTGAAGGGGCAGGCCCTCACCATATCGACGCGTGACATGACTGCTCCCATTGGGCACAAACAGCAGCAGGTGATGGGGAAATCTATAATGCCACAGTGTCTTATGGCCAGTGACAAGTATACAGACACGTAATTTATAAGTAGGCCACACAGGCAGGCTTTGGTATACACGGCCACAAACATTGGACCCTGGCAGTCGGATTTTTTTATGTAATCCTATAGTTGAACACACCTACAGCCAGATTCAAATCAACCGCTGAACACTGAATACCGTGGTTCCATTGGTGATGGCTGGTATCCACCTGTGCGGTCTCCACTGTAGGCGGACACATCCCAGGAATGACTGAGGTCGCATTTTACAAGGACAGCCAATGACTGTGGGCGGCCAAATACAACCTAAAAACATCTGACAGTCGCTGATGAAGCCTGCCCCCTAGGGCCTGTCTAGTGAACACACTGTGCTGACTCCTCTGCAGGCGGACATATCCCTTGATCGGCTATGGTCAAAATGAGCATCGTAGGGCCATGCCTGTGACTGGCTCAGATGTACCCAGTTACAGCACAGTGTGACACCGCCCTCGGCCGTGGATCCTGTAAGGCACAATGTTCACATGGGGCCTCCACCATGTAAGTCCTCATCACCACTTTAAATGTGGAAGTGACAGAGAATTTCCCAGACAAAGCCATGATTTTGTTGGTTCAGTGTTAATCAGTTCAGTAAGTAAGTAAGTACTTTTATTGTGTGGTTAATAGAAACTATTATTAAAAAAAGTGCCAGAAATGCTATTAAATCATCTAGTCATAATTTGAGAACATTCTGAAAAATAATCTTTTATTAAACATCTGGATAAGTAATGTGAGTGTATTGCCCA
Organism: Lissotriton vulgaris; assembly: GCF_964263255.1. NCBI lineage: Eukaryota > Metazoa > Chordata > Amphibia > Caudata > Salamandridae > Lissotriton > Lissotriton vulgaris. The sequence continues at coordinate 2,121,123,830 of NC_141691.1, forward strand.
TGGCCCGTACTTTTTGCTTCTTGTTCTTTTCCAGCCTGCTGTATAAATTGAACGTGCATCGTGCAAATATGTTATATTTTTTCTTTTAAGGAACCTTGGGGCATATTATCAAGCATAGTGTTATAATTATCGCCGCATTAGCAACAGAATACTGCCGCTAAAGCGACGATAATGGGCTTGATAATATGCCGTCGAGAATTCCAATAGAAGCCCATGTTCACACCAGAACACGGGCTTCTATGGGAATTCACAAGAGCGTATTATCAAGCCCATTATTTAGTGGCAGTTTTCTGCTGCTAACGCAGCTACAATTATTTCGCCATTTCTTGATAATATGCCCCTAGTCTTCACACCTGTCCATGGACCTGGAGGGATACACGTTGGAGGATGTCACATCCTGATTACATTTCCAATAAAGTACGAGTGTGTTGTGCTCTTTAATGGTCTCTTCTCTCCTACAGTGCCGTACATGGCCACCTTAATCCTAGGTTTTTCCAAGTTGATCACTTGCAAAGCTCAACAAGCATTTGCAATGCAATTGGTCTCGCCTTTGGGAAGTATTTTGCCACTCAACACTTTATCCTGTGCGCTGCAACAAGTACTGTTTGCATATTTCTTTCAGTCATGCCCCATGGTCATTTAGGTAGTGGCGCTGCTGGGGCAGCAGGTCTGCCCAGTGAGGAAAAGGTGTAACCTGGCCTTCCACATTTCAGCATTGTTGGCAGATATCCAACAAACCCAGACAAAAATAACACTAGGTCCATATTCTGTACCGAAGGTGATGTGCAGAAGGCGCTGTCTGTAGTAGCGTCCTTGTTGCCGCTAGTTCAGAAAGCGCAACATGTTGGTGGTCACATAATTCATCATGAGGTTGATTAGGTGGCTCCAGGTGACAGCGTGTCAGGATCTGTACCTTGAATTCCAATGCCTTCCACAGGAGCTGAACGGCTGAAGAATCACGATGATTATTTTCCCAACTCCACAATGCCTCTGCACCAGATTTCTCTGAATAACAGAAGCAGGGGGGAAAGGGGAATTGGGACAGAAAGAGAGACTGCCTCACCGGTATCGTCACTGGACGTCTTCTTGAGGTCACCTGACTGCACCTGAAAACCAAGCACAATTACTACAGCCCAAAACAAATATTAACTCTGTCTATTAATTGCTATTTAAAATTCAGTTACATTATGTACCTTAACATGTGTGGAATTTTGCATCTCTCTTATGTATGATGCCGATTGAGAATACCAATGGCAACTGCAGTGCGATTTAATGAAAGTAGTTCTTCGTTAGTACTCAAAAATGATGCTTCCACAAAGTAGAAGGAAAACGGTGGTTAGTATAAATATATATATATATATATATATATATTTCTGCCTACTTGTTGATCATTGAAGAAAGATAGAGTACTAGAACATTCATGTATCTTGAATTTGTTGGCAAAGGCTCTTATTGCCCCAGTAATTGAATGTCTTTATTCTTCTGGGCAATTGAGACTAAGACTACCAAAAAGTCTGGAAAAAACTAGTGTACTAAAATGGTTTCCTCTTTGAATAGGTTACTGGCTAAGAATGTTCAAAAATGCCAAGAGGATATTTCAGTTGCTCCGACAATAAACACAGTTCTCCAAAATTGGAAAAAAACGAATTACTAAATGCGGAATCAAGCACAACTCACTGGATACCACGCACTTGAAAATTCAGCAACTCAGGACTTCTGAAGGGGGAAAATAAACACCTCACCGGAGGTTGAATTTCCTCTGAAATGCGAGCGAAACCCTCGCGGATACTGCAGCAGAAGGTCGAGGTTACCAGCAACATAGAAAAACTTCCTCAGAAGCTAACAGAACAATCTCTCACAGAGAAACTCTGGAACGCAGTTACTCGGCAAGAACTTCAGTTGAAGTGCGCCGTTATTTTATTAACACGAGCCGTTTACAGCTGGCTGTCAAAAACGGGATTAAACACTAGAACACTAACTACGGGAAACGCCATGATGGGTGAGGGGGAAAATAACCACCCCCGATCTAAAATTGTGTTTGCATAACCTGCGCCACCAATTGACTCTATACTGCTGGATAATGAAGCGCAGAGTAGCCCTGTCTAGTTTTGAAATTGATACCATGACTTTTAAATTGAATAGGATTTTTGCCCAATCCTGACAGTACCCCCACCAAAACCCCCTCTTTAAGTTTTTGTGGATTCGCCTTATGGAACTCTTTCACCAACCTTGGGGCATGAACATTGGAACTGGTCTCCCATGATCTTTCCTCTGGACCAAAACGCTTCCAATCCACCAAATACCATATTGGCCCTTCTTAAACTTAGAATCAAGTATTCGTTTTACTTCATATTCTTCTTCTGAGTGCACTTGAATAGGTATTGGAGGAGAAACCTGTCTTAGATCAACCATTAACTGGATTGATCATTTTAATAACAGGACATGGACCCACAAATCTAGGTTGAAATTTCCTGTTACCTCTTAACCGCATATGTCTTGTAGAAACCCAAATCAAATCCCCAGGTTGAAAATTGGGACAATCTTTTCGTCTTTTGTCTGCCTGTTTCTTCATTGAACTTTTGGCCTTAACTAAATTATCAGAAACCTTCTGGTAAGCTTCTTGCAAACTCTGTAGGACATCCCCAGCTTCAGGCACACCTAAATCTACCTTTCCTGGCAACATGTTGGGATGTGTGCCTGAATTTAGTAAAAAAGGTGAGTAACCAGTAGAAGAATGGATTGAATTGTTGTACGACAATTCTGCTTTACCATGTAAATCCGGCCACTCTCCCTCTTGATCCATCAGATAAAGTCTCAAATATTGTTGAAGATCCTGGTTAGCTCTCTCAGTTTGCACATCTGTTTCAAGGTAGAAACTGGTGTACAAACGAAAATCAACACCTAATCCTTTCAGAAAGGATTTCCAAAAACTAGAAGCAAATTGTGAACCTCGATCTGAAATCACAACCTTGGGAATTCCATGGAGTTTCACAATATTCTGAATGAATAGGCTGACCAAACTAGAAGCATTTGGATGGGCCTTAAGAGGTATGAAATGTCTCATTTTAGAAAAATGGTCTACCACCACTCAAATGACGGAATAACCCTTTCTGGATGGCAAATCCACAATGAAATCTATGGATACAGTATGCCAAGGATAAGGAGCCACTGGCAGAGGAATTAGAAGACCCTGTGGAATCTGACGATCAACCTTTCCTTTCACACACTGCTCACGCGTGGCAACATGCTGTCTCACTTGAGCTTCCATGCCTGGCCAACAAAATGATCTTCTCAAAAGTTCTAGAGGCTTTTTAACACCTTTATGTCCAGCCAGTGGGTGATCGTGAAACATTTGGATCACTTCTTTACGAAGATCTTCATTTGGCACGAAATGTTTCCCTTGAAAGTATGGTTTTCCATCTCTGATTTCACGCTCTGGTTCTTCCAATTTCCAAGATTCTAAATCACTTGAAGGAAGTTTTTCACTAATTTTTTCTTCAAGTTCTTCATAGACTGAAGTACTCACAATCTTGTTTTCAGAAATGATAAAACCGGTTTTAACTTCTTCTTTACCATCTCCAACATTCAGTCGAGACAGAGCGTCCGCTTTTCCATTAGCTGAACCTGGCTTGTACATCAAAACAAAATTATTATCAGCAAAAAAGAGTGACCATCTAAGCTGTCTTGGGGTAAGAGTTCTGGACGACTTTAAAAATTGCAAATTGTGATGATCCTTAAACACAGTTACTACATATTTAGCCCCAAACAGATAATGCTGCCAATCCTGGAAGGCATCCTTGAAGGCCAGCAGTTCTTTATCAGCAATGGAATAATTTATCTCTGCAGTGGATAGTTTTTGAGAACGGTAGGCCACCGGGTGGAGTTGACCCGTGTCTTTGTGTCGTTGCGAGAGTATTCCTCCTATTGCCAAATTAGAAGCATCCGCTTCCACGAAGAAGGGTTCGGCCACATTTGGGTGTTTGTAAAACTGGTGCTGCGATGAAGGTTTCTTTTAATAACTGGAAAGCCTTTTCAGTTTCAGTATTCCAATCAAACTTTTCATTCTTCTTAAGCAAACTGGTAATAGGACCAACCTTCTCCGAAAGATTTTGAAGGACTCGTCGATAGAAGTTGGCGAATCCTAAAAAACTCTGTATTTCCTTTACTGTACTTTGAGCCAGCCAATCCTTGATAGCTTTCACCTTAGAATCATCCATAGAAACACCTTCTGGAGTTAAAATGAAGCCTAGAAATTCCACCCGTGTGGAGTGAAATACACACTTCTCTAACTTCTCAAATAGTTTGTTCTGAAGTAAATGCTCCAAAATGGACCGAACATGCAGCACATGTCCTTCAGTATTTTTAGAGAAAATTAGTATATCATCAATATATGCCACAGCTAAACGGTCTAGAAAGTCGTGCAGCACATCATTCACAAAATGTTGGAAAGCTGCTGGGGCATTGCAAAGACCAAACGGCATTACCTGATATTCAAATAAACCAAACTGGGTTCTGAAGGCAGTCTTCCACTCATCGCCTTCAGCCATACGTACCAGGTGATGGGCACCTCGCAGATCTAATTTGGTATTTATTTTAGCCTCTTTAACTTGATCTAGTAATTCCGAAATTAAAGGTAAAGGATACCTATCCTTCTCTGTGTTTAGCTTCAATGCACAATAGTCTATGCATGTTCTTAAGTTCCCATCCTTCTTCGAAATAAAGAAAAGTGGAGAAGAGACTGGTGAATGTGATGGACGAATAAATCCATTAGCTAAATACTGATCCATATAGTTCCTTAAATGCTTATTTTCCACCTCTGACAGGGCATAAATTCGACTACAAGGTAAAGAAGCCCCTGGTCCCAATTCTTTCTTGCTATCGTACTCCCGATGTGGAGGTAATTTCGAGGCTTCCTTCTCATTGAACACTGCTTCAAAATCTTTATATTCTTCTGGAACGCTCTGTACTTCTACTGCACATATCACACTGGTATGCTCTGCCAGACAGACTGATGGTGATGGACAATTCTCACTTTTATCTGGGTCAAAACAATGTCCAATACAATATTCTGAATTCATTTCAATGGTTCTCTTCGCCCAGTCAATTTTTGGGTCATGTTCCGTTAACCACGACAATCCCAGAATTAATTCAAATTGAGGGGTGGCAATCAAATTGAAACTTATTAAACTCTGATGCTTCTCCGGGCCAAACAACGTGATTTCCTCTGTATCAAAAGTGATTGAACCTGACAAGAGATTGGTTCCATCCACCGCTCTTACTGGTTCTGGTCTTTCTTTCTTGATAAATGATATACCTAAAGACTTAGCAAATGGGATGTCACAAGAATTTCCAGTGGCTCCATAATCAATCATTACCGAAACTTCTTCCACGCTTGTTTCTCAAAATGAAATTCTGATGGAAATAATCAAATGTGGAGCGGATGACTGGAGAGTGTTTACCAACTGCTGAGCGTTTGGAGTTGTCTCCCTACTAGCTCCCACCAAAGCAATGCCTGTCTTTTACCCACGATGAATTCTTGGGCTTCTTTGGACATTCCTTCACGTAGTGACTAGATCCTCCGCAATACATGCACAGCTTCCCTTGTGGTCTTTTTTCCCGTTCTTCTTTAAATAGAGGCCTACGCAGTGTACCAATTTGCATTGGTTCCTCCGAGGATCCAACTTCACTAATCTTAGAAACTTCGGATTTGACTTGATCAAATCTGGGTGGAAGTGGCCAAATATCTTCCCGTCGCTCACACCTTCTATTTGATTGACGTTGATCAATCTGTAACACCAAATCAATTAGCTCTGAGACATCAGTGGGTCTTTTAGAGATCTGAGCTAGACCATCCTTCAACTCATCTCGAAGGCCTCAGTAAAAAAACGCAGCACGTTTAGACTCAGCACTCAGGCCACTGAGTTTCCACTATAAGTTTATTATACTGAGCCAAATAAGCCACCAACTCACAATTTCTATTTTTTAGGTCTAACAAATCATTGGCTGTTGTTTGGGAAACAGTGTGACTATCAAATATCCGCAAAAATGCTGTCTTGAACTCTTCAAAATTATACAAAATTGGATCATTGGTGGACACCAAAGGCAAGGACAAAGTCGCAGCATCTCCACTCAAGGAAGTCAGTACAAACGCCACTTTTGATTGATCCTCCTTGAAAATAATAGGCTTACACAAAAAATGTAATGAACACTGTGTGAGGAAAATCTGAGCCTTGTGAGGGTCTCCCAAAAATCTTTCTGAGGGTGCCAAAGGGATGGTGGGTGACATGGCATGAATAACTTGCGTAGTTAATTCAGAGGTTGAGGGAGTGGGAGTAAATGTAGAAGTTTTGGGTTAACTAAAATTGGGACTTGGACTAATAGCGAGTTCATCTAATCTTTGTCTTAAATAACTTGCCTCTTGATTAGATTTTCTAACCTCCTCTTGACTTTCACTTAACTGATTTTGTAACCCTTCTAATATTGAGGCCAGTGTCTTGACATCAAAACCTTCAACTATCCTGCCCAGGCGGAATTCACACAATTTTGTGTTACGGGCACTTCAATCTGTCAGGATCTGTACCTTGAATTCCAATGCCTTCCACAGGAACTGAACAGCTGAAGAATCTCGATGATTATTTTCCCAACTCCCCAATGCCTCTGCACCAGATTTCTCTGAATAACAGAAGCAGGGGGGAAAGGGGAATTGGGACAGAAAGAGAGACTGCCCCACCGGTATCGTCACTGGACGTCTTCTTGAGGTCACCTGACTGCACCTGAAAACCAAGCACAATTGCTACAGCCCAAAACGAATATTAACTCTGTATATTAATTGCTATTTAACATTCTTTTACATTATGTACCTTAACGTATGTGGAATTTTGCCTCTCTTATGTATGATGCTGATTGAGAATACCAATGGCAACAGCAGTGAGATTTAATGACAGTAGTTCTTCCTTAGTACTCAAAAATGATTCTTCCACGAAGTAGAAGGAAAACGGTGGTAAGTATAAATATATATATATGTATTTCTGCCTACTTTTTGATCATTGAAGAAAGATAGGGTACTAGAACATTCATGTATCTTGAATTTGTTGGCGAAGTATTTTATTGCCCTAGTAATTGAATGTCTATTCTTGTGGGCATAAAAATCAGGAAAAAACTAGTGTACTGAAATGGTTTCCTCTTCGAATAGGTTACTTGTTAAGAATGTTCTAAAATGCCAAGAGGATATTTCAGTTGCTCCGACAATAAACACAGTTCTCCAAAATTAGAAAAAAACAAATTACTAAATGCGGAATCAATCGCAACTCACTGGATTCTATGTACTTGAAAATTCAGCAAGTCAGGACTTCTGAAGGGGAAAATAAACACCTCAACGGAGATTGAATTTCCTATGAAATGCAATCGAAATCCTCGCGGAAACTGGAGCAAAAGGTCGAGGTTACCAGCAACGAAGCAAAATTCCCTCAGAAGTTAACAGGAACAATTTCTCTCAGAGAAACTCTGAAACACAGCTACTCGGTGAGAACTTCAGTTAAAGTGCGCCGTTATTTCATTAACGTGAGCCTTTTACAGCTGGTTGTCAAAATGAGACCAAACACTAGAACGCTAACTACGGGAAGCGCCATGATGGGCGCGGGGGAAAATATTTTAGAACAACATGGACAAGTCCTACATCTGCGGCTCCCGATCCATAAATTAGGAAACGGTGGATTCGCTTGTGGTGACAAACGGTCCCCTTGTGACACTACGTGTGAAGACACTCGTAAAGATAAAATACTTTACGTGCCGGATCTGTAAGTATGCTGATCCACTACATACACAGTGCACTTTAGGTTGTGCGCTAATAAAACACACCATAGTGGTCGCCTTAGAATTGTGGCCACTTTACACCTATGGTCCTGAAGAAAGCCTCACGACTACCGTAGAAGGCTGAAACTAGTCGACCTACACATCGCATAGGGATATAGAGGCATATTTTTACCTCAAATATATTCCGCCTATGTTTTTTACCCATGCTTTTGGGAAAGGTGTGCTTAGTTTCAGAACGCGCGTTAGCACTAGCGTGTAACTAGGAGTGCAGCGCTATCTCATTTTTAATTAATTCCGCTTTGGCATTTTAGTTATTTTAGTGTTCTTAGCCCCTGTTTTTAATACCTACCATCGCGCCCACATACCTGCATTGTAAATTGTGCCCCCACTGCTTCTAGAGCGGATTACATCGTTTATTTCACTGCCACTCGAGGCGCCTTGCCGCCATCCTGGGGGTGTTTGAGACCTTGATCGTGCCACTTGCATGAGCGCTCTAGTGCTCAGATTGACATCAGGTGAGCCTCTACTTAAGGCGAGCACCTTGTGTTGCCCGACCTTTGGGAAAGGTGTGCTTAGTTTCTGAACGCGCGTTAGCACTAGCGTGTAACTAGGAGTGCAGCGCTATCTCATTTTTAATTAATTCCGCTTTTGGCATTTTAGTTATTTTTGTGTTTTTAGCCCCTGTTTTTAATACCTACCATTGCGCCCACATACCTGCATTGTAAATTGTGCCCCCACCGCTTCTAGAGCGGATTACATCGTTTATTTCACTGCCACTCGAGGCGCCTTGCCGCCATCTTGGGAGTGTTTGAGACCTTGATCGTGCCACTTGCATGAGCGCTCTAGTGCTCAGATTGACATCAGGTGAGCCTCTACTTAATGCTCACACCTCCCGCGCAGCGGTGACGCGCAGCGGAAGCGCCTGACTCGCGCCTGAGTCAAGCCAGAGTCTGCCCGTCAGCGCTAAGGAGGCGTGAGAGGCGGGAGACTCTGAGCAATTTTCCTATTGCCTTTTCGTAATTTCCTGATCCAGGTATGTCACGTGACTTTTTATTATCATTTCAGGGGCCTCAAGTACCTTGTAATTGCTCCATAGTCCCGCAAAGCTGGCATGGCCCTGTCAGCTGTGCCCACTGCCATAAGACTTTAAGCCCTGAACCGTCAACAGAGACACCCACAGACGCTATTCTAGTTCGGGGCGGTCTAATTAATGCACGCTCCTTAGCGAAAAATGCCCAGAATATTTATGACCTTATCACTGAATCACAGTTGGATTGTCTCTTGGTCACAGAAACGTGGCTAAAGTCGTGGTGTAATCCTGCCTTAGCTATAGCCCTGCCTCATGACTTCCTTATCCAGCGTTTGGATAGACATGAACAACAGGGAGGGGGTCTTGCAATTATTTACCGAAACACCTTTAAATGTTCCATTGAAGAACTGACGGAAATAAAAGAGGCAGAAGCACTAGCATTCTCCTTGGCAATCCATGATTCTTTTGTTTTCTCTGGGGTTCTTTTTTATCGCCCCCCGGGCCCTCCCACTAAATTTTTGGACTCTGTAGGTGATGTGCTGAGTGATCTAACACTCAGGTTTTCTAATTTTTCTGTATTGGGTGATCTCAACCTGCATCTTGAGTCCCCAAATGATCCTGGGGTTGGCTGTTTTCTGGGCACAATTGAAGTGTTGGGCCTTACTCTTGTGAACCGGGAACCCACCCACCAGGCAGGACATTTATTAGATTGTATCTGTTCCAATTTTTCCAGCCTGACAGCTAAACCCCCTTGTCCACAGGTATGGACAGACCATTTTTTAATCCTTTTAATATAGCTGGGATTTCGAAACCCACTATAAACCCCTCAAAGTGTAATGATAAACCTTATACTAAAACCATTCCGGACTGGAAGTCACTAGCCAGCAGACCTGACATTGTTGAGGAACTTAAGAATAGTATACCAGCCCTAGTCGATTGCACCTCCTCAGACCTTCTGTGACTGGATTGCTGGAGCAGGCACGTTGCTAAAATCATCCAGAAATGAGAATCTCAAACCTAGGAAGGCAAAAAAGAATGCCCCTTGGTTTTCAACAACTCTTAAGCTTGAACTAGGCGAAGTGAAAACACTGGAACGGAGGTGGCGTCGTAACTACGACACCGCCGCACGCAACATCTATATAGCAGCGAGACGGAAGTATTATGCAGGAATAAAATCAGCAAAAAAAACACACTATCTACAGGCCATATCTATGGCAGGCCAGGAACAAAAAGCAATCTTTAAGATTATTAAGGATTTTATGAATCCTTCAGCTCTATCGCAAGAGATTCCTCCATCGCAAGACCTCTGTAATGCGATATCTGAATACTTCGATACTAAAATCCTGGCCATTACAAAGACCTTTCCATAGGTAGCTACTGCAAGGATGGATGTTGAAGAGATAGTGAAGACGACATCCTCTCCCTGCTTTGATGATTTTGCCCCAGTACCCCTGGAGGAAACTGCTAAAGCGATCTTAGCCAGCAAATCGGGTTCCCCTTTTGATCCCTGTCCCCCCCCGGTGTTGCATCTTTTAATAGAGATGGTTAATCCAATGATTAACACGATCATCAATTCCTCTCTAGCAACGGCAAGTATCCCTAACGATTGGAAATTGGCAGCTGTTAAGCCACTCCAAGAAAAGGCCCTTGCCGATTCTACTACCCTTTCCAACCTACGCCCGATTTCCTTGTTACCCATTCTATTCAAGCTGACTGAAAAGTTTGTCAACAGTCAACTGACTAACTTTTTGGAGAAGAATAACGTTCTCCATCCCAATCAGTCAGATTTCCGGTCAGAACACTCTACCGAATCAGCCCTATTATTCACTGCAGAAACTTTAAGGGCAGCAACGGATCAAGGAAAGAAGGCCGTCCTTATCCTACTTGACCTGTCGGCAGCCTTCGATACCGTCTCCCATAACATCTTAGTAGACCGGTTGGCTGCCGCAGGGGTAGGAGGACAGGTGTTGGCCTGGTGTAGGAACTTCCTTACCGACAGACGCCAAATAACAGTGCTAGGCCCATATCGATCTGAGGCTAAAACCCTCAGCTCGGGGGTGCCACAGGGCTCTAGCTTGAGCCCTGTTCTTTTCAACCTATATATGGCACCACTGATGAATCTGATCGCGTCATTCAGGATCAGTTCTATTTCATACGCTGACGACACCCAACTGATATTGGTGTTGGACAGGGAGCGGCCAGGTGCTGATGAAGACCTTAGGGACTGCCTTGCAGCAACTTTTTAGTGGATGACCAACAACCATTTAAAGTGCAACGCCGGAAAAAACGAAATTCTACCTATAGGGAATCACAATCTTTTCTCCCCTACAGCATGCTGGCCATCGGATGCTGAAGTGCCCCCCAATACATTTGCATGCGCCCGCAATCTGGGAATTACATTTGACAACGTCTTATCCTTCAAACCCCAGGCTGTAGCAGTAGCAGGCATGTGCTTTCAAATCATAAAAGCTCTAAGGAAGTTCTTTGATCTTCTCCCACTATCGGCGAGGAAAACAGTCGCAGTGGCCTTAATAAGTTCTAGGCTGGACTATTGTAATGGACTTTACGTTGGAGCTAACAAAACCGTTCTCCACAAATTACAGATGGTCCAAAATGCGTCAGCCCGCCTTGTACTGCGTCTGCCCCATAAGTCGTCAGCCTCAGCAGCCTTAAACACTCTCCATTGGCTGCCAATAGGTAAAAGAATTTTGTTTAAACTTCTCTTAATCACCTTTAGGGCATTCCACCAACGAGGCCCAACCTATTTACGAAACGGGTTTAAAAGATACCATCCAGCGCGTTGTCTGAGATCTGCAAGCCAGAACTTACTTACTCCACCTCATTTCAAGCTGGCCACAAAGGGTGGCAAATCCCTCTTTGTACTGGGAACTAAAGCCTGGAACAAACTTCCTCTTTCCTTGCGGTCTTTCTCCCAAGAAGCCCCCTTTAGGAAGGCATTAAAAACTTGGATTTTCTCTTTGCCTGACGCCTTGTGCAGGACCTTAATGTAATGTGTGTGCAGAAACCAGGACATCCTTTTCCCTTCCAACTCCTCCATCTGAGTTGTGTGAGCGCCAAGATACTCCTTGGAGTGGAAGTCGCGCGGTAGAAATGTACCTTACATTACATTACATGCCATAGTACCCTTCAATTAAAACTTTTAAAAGGGCATTTCCTATAGGCATTTTTATCATATAATTCACTTCACAAAGCACTTCACTTTCACATAAAATCCCTCTCCGCTGTAAACAGGCGTTGCAGCACGGATGGATTGCAATCAGTATTCCAGCTGGGCCCCGATGATGAAGCATGCCACCTACCAGATAGGTGGGTGACGGGTTTCTAAAACAACAACGGCCTGTTGTTAGCATCCAGCGATCAGGTGACAGGGGATCATCCCAGACCTTTACCTGCTGTAGGACCACGTTGCTCTAAAATATATTTCTGGGGAAAAGGACAAACACCACAGTCTGTTCCTCTCTCTCCTGTTGATACTTTGTTTTGTGAGGGGGAAAATAACCATCCTGGTCTAAAAGTGTGTTTGCATAACCTGCGCCACCCATTGACTCCATACTGCTGGATAATGAAGCGCAGAGTAGCCCTGTCTAGTTTTGAAAGTTGGACCAAATCCTGACACAGCGTGACCACGTTTCTGCTCTAAATCACGCTTCCATTCAACAAGTTGTCTCTTGGGGAGGCAGCAGTGACCCTTGTGGAGCGCTTTTGAGTCCCGCGACAGATGTAGCAGTAATAATTGCTGTTCTATGTTTCGCTTGGAGACATGGCAACGATTAACATGAAGACTTGTCATTCCAAAGCGCTGTTATCGCTGCCATTTGACATACTCAGCTTTCACTATACTCACTTTATCAACTTTAGAAGGATGACAGGTAGCGTTTCCCCATCAACGTTTCAACCCCGCTGTTTTTACACAGAGCTTCACAGCAGCTGCATTAACCAGCTGAGCTAGCTGAAGCACCTCCACATATGTGGAAGGCTTCATTTGTGAGTATGTTAGCTTCTTTCGCTGGGCACTATTAATACCACCTGGATTCTGAGGGGTGAGCGTGTATGTCTGCAGCTCTCTGGAAAGGATGGCCCTGCGCGGCCTGCTTCATTTTGTTTTTCTTTTTCCACTGGGGGAATTCTCAGCGAAATAATGCAGCAGAACCACTGGGGACCTCTGCAGCAGCCCAAACGGAAAAACACAGCAGTCTCTTTTGTCGGAGAGTCTATTGGGTCTTGTCAGTGCTCCTTAAATCCCTTTGTGCTTATGTATTTTGTGCGCAGTGTCCCTAAACTATACTGTTTGGCATAAAGGAGCTTAAAATTGGATGTCAAAACCACTGATATGATTTCTGAAAATAGACAAAGTGAAAACTTTACGAAGGGTTCCCCATTGAACTCACACCCCACCCTATCCTTTCTGAGAGCCCAAGTATTTAACCTTAACCCCTCATCTTTTACACTCAGGAAAATAGCAGATTCTGTGAGGTTTTAAATTCAGCCCGCTGATGTGAAATATCTCATGTAATCAATTGTTCGAATCTCAGAATACTGTGATGCCCGCGGAATACCCAGCATTTCACCCTCCTGAATGACGAGTTCGATGCTCCAAAAATGTTGTGATCAGGCCTGACAGTGCAGGTTGAATAAGCAGAATAGATTCTGAAGTTCACTTGTCATAGTGATTTATAAGGCCAGCTTTGTAACAAATAAGGGCGACATTCGGGCAGCAGTACCCTTCTGTCGTGGTATCAGAAACCCTATTTCCTGAAAGTGTTCCAGAGCGGTGTCAAAGGGATGCACCGGATAAGCCCCCGTCTCTTGCCTTCATATCAAACGATTGCGCTTGCGGTCCACTTCATCACCAGGCTGTACGGTGGATTGATTATCCTGAAATTATGCCGAATTAAACTTCTAAGCTCAGTAATTGCATGGGTACAGCACACATGTTGCTGGTGAAGGGAATAGCCCCATCATGTTTGGAAAGATCTCTGAAACCACAAAAAAGGGAAGGAAAACATGCATCTTTTCCAATTGCTCCAAATGCGGATTGTGGTTTAGTTCCATTAAATGCATTGTATTACTGTAAGAGGGTGCAGGGCGCCATCTTTATTTGTGAATCTAAACACAGCCATTATCTTAGAGTGCACCTATTTCACTTCTCGTTTTTGTTTCTCCCGCACTCCACAGGAAAAAGCCGATCAGCATCGCCACATGCAAAGAAAGAGGCCAGGGGCGGCTGCGAGCAAAGGAAATGCTAGAGATAACGGCGCGACCAGCGGAGGGACATTAATTAAGTTTAATTAAAGTGTGCTTGAGCGGCGCTGAACACAAGCCTCAGGAAGTGACGTTACACGAGTTCTACCGAACTAGAAGGCAGCAAAGGAGAGTGATTAAGCTGTGAACAAATGGTGAGTGTGTGTGGGATAGCAGCCTTTTTTTTTCTTTAAACACAAGAGGCTGTCCCCAGCCTGCAGGCTCAACCTAAAAACGTTGTTCCCTGGCATGCCAGGGGTACTGAGGCTTGGCTCAACCAATGACTGCTTGCCTGAAGGGGGGAATACGGAGCAGCAGCAAGATTGGTTTGAGTAGCTTTCTTCTTGGTCCCAAGACAGCTGGGCAAGTGCAAAGGATGTGGCTGAACCTGGTGAAAAGTGTGGGTTCAGATACGCTCTGGTCTTCAAGCTATGGTATGTGTTACCAACTGTCCAAGCATGTAGGGGCTTCAAGCTCTGGTATTTGTTAACAACTGTCCAAGCATGTCTGGGGATTCAAGCTCTGCTATGTGTTAACAACTGTCCAAGCATGTCTGGGGCTTCAAGCTCTGGTATGTGTTAACAACTGTCAAAGCATGTCTGCGGATTCAAGCTCTGCTATGTGTTAACAACTGTCCAAGCATGTCTGGGGCTTCAAGCTCTGGTATTTGTTAACAACTGTCCAAGCATGTCTGGGGCTTCAAACTCTGCTATGTGTTAACAACAGTCTAAGCATGTCTGGGGGTCAAGCTCTACTATGTGTTAAGAACCGTCCAAGCACGTCAGGGGCTTCAAGATAGAGTTTTTGTTAACAACTGTCCAAGCATATCTGGGGCTTCAAGATATAGTTTGTGTTAACAACTGTCCAAGCATTTCTGGGGCTTCAAGCTCTGGTATGTGTTAACAACTGTCCAAGCATGTCTGGGGCTTCAAGCTCTGGTATGTGTTAACAACCGTCCAAGCATGTCTGGATCGTCAAACTATGGTATGTGTAAACAACTGTCCAAGTATGTCTGGATCTTCAAACTATGGTATGTGTTAACAACCGTCCAAGCATGTCTGGATCTTCAAACTATGGTATGTGTAAACAACTGTCCAAGTATGTCTGGATCTTCAAACTATGGTATGTGTTAACAACCGTCCAAGCATGTCTGGTCTTCAAGCTATGGTATGTGTAAACAACTGTCCAAGTATGTCTGGATCTTCAAACTATGGTATGTGTAAACAACTGTCCAAGTATGTCTGGATCTTCAAACTATGGTATGTTTTAACAACCGTCCAAGCATGTCTGGATCTTCAAACTATGGTATGTGTTAACAACTGTCCAAGCATGTCTGGATCTTCAAACTATGGTATGTGTTAACAACTGTCCAAGCATGTCTGGTCTTCAAGCTATGGTATGTGTTAACAACTGTCCAAGCATGTCCGGATCTTCAAGCTATGGTATTTGTTAACAACTGTCCAAGCATGTCTGGATCTTCAAACTCTGGTATGTGTTAACAACTGTACAACCATGCCTGGATCTTCAAACTATGGTATGTGTTAACAACTGTCCAAGCATGCCTGGGGCTTCAAGCTATGGTATGTGTTAACAACTGTCCAAGCATGTCCGGATCTTCAAGCTATGGTATGTGTTAACAACTGTCCAAGCATGTCTGGATCTTCAAACTCTGGTATGTGTTAACAACTGTACAAGCATGTCTGGATCTTCAAACTATGGTATGTGTTAACAACTGTACAAGCATGTCCTGGGCTTCAAACAATGGTATGTGTTAACAACTGTCCAAGCATGTCCGGATCTTCAAGCTATGGTATGTGTTAACAACTGTACAAGCATGTCCTGGGCTTCAAACTATGGTATGTGTTGACAACTGTCGAAGCATGTCCGGATCTTCAAGCTATGGTATGTGTTAACAACTGTACATGCATGTCTGGATCTTCAAGCTCTGGTATGTGTTAACAACTATCCAAGCATGTCTGGATCTTCAAACTCTGGTATGTGTTAACAACTGTACAAGCATGTCTGGATCTTCAAACTATGGTATGTGTTAACAACTGTACAAGCATGTCCTGGGCTTCAAACTATGGTGTAGGTGTTAACAACTGTCCAAGCATGTCCGGATCTTCAAGCTATGGTATGTGTTAACAACTGTCCAAGCATGTCTGGGGCTTCAAACTCTGGTATGTGTTAACAACTGTACAAGCATGTCTGGCTCTTCAAACTATGGTATGTGTTAACAACTGTACAAGCATGTCCTGGGCTTCAAACTATGGTATGTGTTAACAACTGTCCAAGCATGTCGGGATCTTCAAACTATGGTATGTGTTAACAACTGTCCAAGCATGCCTGGGGCTTCAAACTATGGTATGCGTTAACCACTGTCCAAGCATGCCTGGGGCTTCAAACTATGGTATGGGTTAACCACTGTCCAAGCATGTCCGGATCTTCAAACTATGGTATGTGTGAACAACTGTCCAAGCATGTCTGGGGCTTCAAGCTATGGTATGGGTTAACCACTGTCCAAGCATGTCCGGATCTTCAAACTATGGTATGTGTTAACAACTGTCCAAGCATGCCTGGGGCTTCAAGCTATGGTATGGGTTAACCACTGTACAAGCATATCCGGATCTTCAAGCTATGGTATGTGTTAACAACTGTCCAAGCATATCCGGATCTTCAAGCTATGGTATGTGTTAACAACTGTACAAGCATGTCTGGATCTTCAAGCTATGGTATGTGTTAACAACTGTCCAAGCATGTCTGGATCTTCAAACTCTGGTATGTGTTAACAACTGTACAACCATGCCTCGATCTTCAAACTATGGTATGTGTTAACAACTGTCCAAGCATGCCTGGGGCTTCAAGCTATGGTATGTGTTAACAACTGTCCAAGCATGTCCGGATCTTCAAGCTATGGTATGTGTTAACAACTGTCCAAGCATGTCTGGATCTTCAAACTCTGGTATGTGTTAACAACTGTACAAGCATGTCTGGATCTTCAAACTATGGTATGTGTTAACAACTGTACAAGCATGTCCTGGGCTTCAAACAATGGTATGTGTTAACAACTGTCCAAGCATGTCCGGATCTTCAAGCTATGGTATGTGTTAACAACTGTACAAGCATGTCCTGGGCTTCAAACTATGGTATGTGTTGACAACTGTCCAAGCATGTCCGGATCTTCAAGCTATGGTATGTGTTAACAACTGTACATGCATGTCTGGATCTTCAAGCTCTGGTATGTGTTAACAACTATCCAAGCATGTCTGGATCTTCAAACTCTGGTATGTGTTAACAACTGTACAAGCATGTCTGGATCTTCAAACTATGGTATGTGTTAACAAACTGTACAAGCATGTCCTGGGCTTCAAACTATGGTGTAGGTGTTAACAACTGTCCAAGCATGTCCGGATCTTCAAGCTATGGTATGTGTTAACAACTGTCCAAGCATGTCTGGGGCTTCAAACTCTGGTATGTGTTAACAACTGTACAAGCATGTCTGGCTCTTCAAACTATGGTATGTGTTAAGAACTGTACAAGCATGTCCTGGGCTTCAAACTATGGTATGTGTTAACAACTGTCCAAGCATGTCCGGATCTTCAAACTATGGTATGTGTTAACAACTGTCCAAGCATGCCTGGGGCTTCAAACTATGGTATGGGTTAACCACTGTCCAAGCATGCCTGGGGCTTCAAACTATGGTATGGGTTAACCACTGTCCAAGCATGTCCGGATCTTCAAACTATGGTATGTGTGAACAACTGTCCAAGCATGTCTGGGGCTTCAAGCTATGGTATGGGTTAACCACTGTCCAAGCATGTCCGGATCTTCAAACTATGGTATGTGTTAACAACTGTCCAAGCATGCCTGGGGCTTCAAGCTATGGTATGGGTTAACCACTGTCCAAGCATATCCGGATCTTCAAGCTATGGTATGTGTTAACAACTGTCCAAGCATATCCGGATCTTCAAGCTATGGTATGTGTTAACAACTGTACAAGCATGTCTGGATCTTCAAGCTATGGTATGTGTTAACAACTGTCCAAGCATGTCTGGATCTTCAAGCTATGGTATGTGTTAACAACTGTACAAGCATGTCTGGATCTTCAAGCTATGGTATGTGTTAACAACTGTACATGCATGTCTGGATCTTCAAGCTATGATATGTGTTAACAACTGTCCAAGCATGCCTGGGGCTTCAAGCTATGGTATGTGTTAACAACTATCCAAGCATATCCGGATCTTCAAGCTATGGTATGTGTTAACAACTGTCCAAGCATGTCCGGATCTTCAAACTATGGTACATGTTAACAACTGTCCAAGCATGCCTGGGGCTTTAAGCTATGGTATGGGTTAACCACTGTCCAAGCATGCCTGGGGCTTCAAACTATGGTATGGGTTAACCACTGTCCAAGCATGTCTGGACCTTCAAACTATGGTATCTGTTAACAACTGTCCAAGCATATCCGGATCTTCAAGCTATGGTATGTGTTAACAACTGTCCAAGCATATCTGGATCTTCAAGCTATGGTATGTGTTAACAACTGTACAAGCATGTCTGGATCTTCAAGCTATGGTATGTATTAACAACTGTACATGCATGTCTGGATCTTCAAGCTATGATATGTGTTAACAACTGTCCAATCATGCCTGGAGCTTCAAGCTATGGTATGTGTTAACAACTATCCAAGCATATCCGGATCTTCAAGCTATGGTATGTGTTAACTACTGTACAAGCATGTCTGGATCTTCAAACTATGGTATGTGTTAACAACTGTACATGCATGTCTGGATCTTCAAGCTATGATATGTGTTAACAACTGTCCAAGCATGCCTGGGGCTTCAAGCTATGGTATGTGTTAACAACTATCCAAGCATATCCGGATCTTCAACCTATGGTATGTGTTAACAACTGTACAAGCATGTCTGGATCTTCAAACTATGGTATGTGTTAACATCTGTACAAGCATGTCTGGATCTTCAAACTATGGTATGTGTTAACAACTGTCCAAGCATATCCGGATCTTCAATTTATGGTATGTGTTAACAACTGTCCAAGCATGCCTGGGGCTTCAAGCTATGGTATGTGTTAACAACTGTCCAAGCATGCCTGGGGCTTCAAGCTATGGTATGTGTTAACAACTGTCCAAGCATGCCTGGGGCTTCAAGCTATGGTATGTGTTAACAACTGTACAAGCATGCCTGGATCTTCAAACTATGGTATGTGTTAACAACTGTCCAAGCATGCCTGGGGCTTCAAGCTATGGTATGTGTTAACAACTGTACAAGCATGTCTGGATCTTCAAGCTATGGTATGTGTTAACAACTGTACAAGCATGTCTGGGGCTTCAAGCTATGGTATTTGTTAACAACTGTACAAGCATGTCTGGATCTTCAAACTATGGTATGTGTTAACAACTGTACAAGCATGTCTGGATCTTCAAGCTATGGTATGTGTTAACAACTGTACAAGCATATCCTGGGCTTCAAACTATGGTATATGTTAACAACTGTCCAAGCATGTCTGGGGCTTCAAGTTATGGTATGTGTTAACAACTGTCCAAGCATGTCTGGGGCTTCAAGATATAGTTTCTGTTAACAACTGTCCGAGCATGTCTGGATCTTCAAGCTATGGTGTGTGTTAACAACTGTACATGCTTTGAGGTTCTTTAATTTTGACTCCATTTTACATTCAACTCCATTTTGTGTTGCCTTACCAAAGGCTGCTTGATTCACGAAGTGTCTCTGCCCTTTGGACTGCAACGTGTTGAACCCCCCCCCCCCATGTCCTTGTTTTGAAACCCATCTCAGACACCAGCTGGCCTAAACTAATTCTAGCCTGGACCACCTAATCCCTGCATCAACTATCTGTTAGCCTTTAGCATTCTTCTCGTGACCTATCTTATCTTTTGGCCTTCGCTATTCTCTCCCTGTGTTTTCCTATTCCACAACCTTTCCTTTGAAGCACACAGACATGTTCTGCCATTACTGATTGACCTATAGGTGCTGTCATTGATTGACTTATGGGACCGGGCAAAGACACGACTCAAGGGGGATGCTCTGGTTACATGATGCCTTGTTTTGAATGTTTTCCTATTGGCTAATATTTGGCAGATCTTGCATGTCCATGATATGCATTTTGCATGCTTGCAAAAGCTAGGACTGCCCCTTACTTTTATGCTGAGTTTGTAACCCTAAGCATATCTAAGGCCTCTGTTTTCTGTACTCCTCAGACTGCCTCATTCAGTTGCTAAGGCTTCTGTGTGACGTAGCCTCACTCATTTGAGTTTAATAAATTTCTTCTCTTTATATTCCAGCTTCTGTGTTAAGTTCTTCTTTCTGTTAGTGAGGCCCCTGAGATGAAGATTTTCAGTTCTTCAGCATGTCTGGGGCTTCAGGTTATGGTATGTGTTAACAACAGTACAAGCATGTCTGGATCTTCAAACTATGGTATGTGTTAACTGTACAAGAATGTCTGGATCTTCAAACTATGGTATGTGTTAACAACTGTACAAGAATGTCTGGATCTTCAAACTATGGTATGTGTTAACAACTGTACAAGAATGTCTGGATCTTCAAACTATGGTATGTGTTAACAACTGTCCAAGCATGTCTGGATCTTCAAACTATGGTATGTGTTAAGAACAGTACAAGCATGTCTTGATCTACAAACTATGGTATGTGTTAACTGTACAAGAATGTCTGGATCTTCAAACTATGGTATTTGTTAACAACTGTACAAGAATGTCTGGATCTTCAAACTATGGTATGTGTTAACAACTGTACAAGCATGTCTGGATCTTCAAACTATGGTATGTGTTAACAACTGTACAAGCATGTCTGGATCTTCAAACTATGGTATGTGTTAACAACAGTACAAGTATGTCTGGATCTTCACACTATGGTATGTGTTAACTGTACAAGAATGTCTGGATCTTCAAACTATGGTATGTGTTAACAACTGTACAAGAATGTCTGGATCTTCAAACTATGGCATGTGTTAACAACTGTACAAGAACGTCTGGATCTTCGAACTATGGTATGTGTTAACAACTGTACAAGCATGTCTGGATCTTCAAACTATGGTATTTGTTAACAACTGTACAAGCATGTCTGGATCTTCAAACTATGGTGTGTGTTAACAACTGTACATGCATGTCTGGGCCTTCAGGTTATGGTATTTGTTAACAACTGTACAAGCATGTCTGGATCTTCAAACTATGGTGTGTGTTAACAACTGTACATGCATGTCTGGGCCTTCAGGTTATGGTATGTGTTAACAACAGTACAAGCATGTCTGGATCTTCAAACTATGTTATGTGTTAACAACTGTACAAGCATGTCTGGATCTTCAAACTATGGTATGTGTTAACAACTGTACAAGCATGTCTGGATCTTCAAACTATGGTGTGTGTTAACAACTGTACATGCATGTCTGGGGCTTCAGGTTATGGTATGTGTTAACAACTGTCCACGCATGTCTGGGGCTTCAGGTTTTGGTATGTGTTAACAACAGTACAAGCATGTCTGGATCTTCAAACTATGGTATGTGTTAACAACAGTACAAGCATGTCTGGATCTTCAAACTATGTTATGTGTTAACAACTGTACAAGCATCTCTGGATCTTCAAACTATGGTGTGTGTTAACAACTGTACATGCATGTCTGGGGCTTCAGGTTATGGTATGTGTTAAAAACTGTACAAGCATGTCTTGGGCTTCAGGTTATGGTATGTGTTAACAACTGTACAACCATGTCTGGGGCTTCAGGTAATGGGATGTGTTAACAACCTTACAAGCATGTCTGGATCTACAAACTATGGTGTGTGTTAACAACTATCCAAGCATGTCTGGACCTTCAAACTATGGTATGTGTTAACAACTGTACATGCATATCTGGATCTTCAAGCTATGAAATGTGTTAACTGTACAAGAATGTCTGGATCTTCAAACTATGGTATGTGTTAACAACTGTACAAGAATGTCTGGATCTTCAAACTATGGTATGTGTTAACAACTGTACAAGAATGTCTGGATCTTCAAACTATGGTATGTGTTAACAACTGTCCAAGCATGTCTGGATCTTCAAACTATGGTATGTGTTAAGAACAGTACAAGCATGTCTTGATCTTCAAACTATGGTATGTGTTAACTGTACAAGAATGTCTGGATCTTCAAACTATGGTATTTGTTAACAACTGTACAAGAATGTCTGGATCTTCAAACTATGGTATGTGTTAACAACTGTACAAGCATGTCTGGATCTTCAAACTATGGTATGTGTTAACAACTGTACAAGCATGTCTGGATCTTCAAACTATGGTATGTGTTAACAACAGTACAAGCATGTCTGGATCTTCACACTATGGTATGTGTTAACTGTACAAGAATGTCTGGATCTTCAAACTATGGTATGTGTTAACAACTGTACAAGAATGTCTGGATCTTCAAACTATGGCATGTGTTAACAACTGTACAAGAACGTCTGGATCTTCAAACTATGGTATGTGTTAACAACAGTACAAGCATGTCTGGATCTTCAAACTATGGTATGTGTTAACAACAGTACAAGCATGTCTGGATCTTCAAACTATGGTGTGTGTTAACAACTGTACATGCATGTCTGGGGCTTCAGGTTATGGTATGTGTTAAAAACTGTACAAGCATGTCTTGGGCTTCAGGTTATGGTATGTGTTAACAACTGTACAACCATGTCTGGGGCTTCAGGTAATGGGATGTGTTAACAACCGTACAAGCATGTCTGGATCTACAAACTATGGTGTGTGTTAACAACTATCCAAGCATGTCTGGACCTTCAAACTATGGTATGTGTTAACAACTGTACATGCATATCTGGATCTTCAAGCTATGAAATGTGTTAACTGTACAAGAATGTCTGGATCTTCAAACTATGGTATGTGTTAACAACTGTACAAGAATGTCTGGATCTTCAAACTATGGTATGTGTTAACAACTGTACAAGAATGTCTGGATCTTCAAACTATGGTATGTGTTAACAACTGTCCAAGCATGTCTGGATCTTCAAACTATGGTATGTGTTAAGAACAGTACAAGCATGTCTTGATCTTCAAACTATGGTATGTGTTAACTGTACAAGAATGTCTGGATCTTCAAACTATGGTATTTGTTAACAACTGTACAAGCATGTCTGGATCTTCAAACTATGGTATGTGTTAACAACTGTACAAGCATGTCTGGATCTTCAAACTATGGTATGTGTTAACAACAGTACAAGCATGTCTGGATCTTCACACTATGGTATGTGTTAACTGTACAAGAATGTCTGGATCTTCAAACTATGGTATGTGTTAACAACTGTACAAGAATGTCTGGATCTTCAAACTATGGCATGTGTTAACAACTGTACAAGAACGTCTGGATCTTCAAACTATGGTATGTGTTAACAACTGTACAAGCATGTCTGGATCTTCAAACTATGGTATTTGTTAACAACTGTACAAGCATGTCTGGATCTTCAAACTATGGTGTGTGTTAACAACTGTACATGCATGTCTGGGCCTTCAGGTTATGGTATTTGTTAACAACTGTACAAGCATGTCTGAATCTTCAAACTATGGTGTGTGTTAACAACTGTACATGCATGTCTGGGCCTTCAGGTTATGGTATGTGTTAACAACAGTACAAGCATGTCTGGATCTTCAAACTATGTTATGTGTTAACAACTGTACAAGCATGTCTGGATCTTCAAACTATGGTATGTGTTAACAACTGTACAAGCATGTCTGGATCTTCAAACTATGGTGTGTGTTAACAACTGTACATGCATGTCTGGGGCTTCAGGTTATGGTATGTGTTAACAACTGTCCACGCATGTCTGGGGCTTCAGGTTTTGGTATGTGTTAACAACAGTACAAGCATGTCTGGATCTTCAAACTATGGTATGTGTTAACAACAGTACAAGCATGTCTGGATCTTCAAACTATGTTATGTGTTAACAACTGTACAAGCATCTCTGGATCTTCAAACTATGGTGTGTGTTAACAACTGTACATGCATGTCTGGGGATTCAGGTTATGGTATGTGTTAAAAACTGTACAAGCATGTCTTGGGCTTCAGGTTATGGTATGTGTTAACAACTGTACAACCATGTCTGGGGCTTCAGGTAATGGGATGTGTTAACAACCGTACAAGCATGTCTGGATCTACAAACTATGGTGTGTGTTAACAACTATCCAAGCATGTCTGGACCTTCAAACTATGGTATGTGTTAACAACTGTACATGCATATCTGGATCTTCAAGCTATGAAATGTGTTAACAACTGCCAAGCATGTCTGGATCTTCAAACTATGGTATGTGTTAACAACTGTACAAGCATGTCTGGATCTGCAAACTATGGTGTGTGTTAACAACTGTTTAAGCATGTCTGGATCTTCAAACTATGGTATGTGTTAACAACTGTACATGCATATCTGGATCTCCAAGCTATGATATGCGTTAACAGCTGTCCAAGCATGTCTGGATATTCTAACTCTGGTATGTGTTAACAACTGTGCAAGCATGTCTCGCTCTTCAAACTATGGTATGTGTTAAGAACTGTCCAAGCATGTCTGGGGCTTCAAGATATAGTTTGTGGTAACAACTGTCCACGCATGTCCGGATCTTCAAGCTCTGGAATGTGTTAACAACTGTACATGCATGTCTGGATCAACAAACTATGGTATGTGTTACCAACTGTACATGCATGTCTGGATCTTCAAGCTATGATATGTGTTAACAACTGTACATGCATTTCTGGGTCTTCAAGCTATGATCTGTGTTAACAACTGTCCAAGCACGTCTGGGGCTTCAAGCTCTGGTATGTGTTAACAACTGGAGAACCGCAGCCTTAAGGCCCGGCGGCGCAGGGTACGCCTAAATTCCTGGAGTTCACCTGCCTTATCAAATACAGAGACACAGACTCTTCATCTGGCGTAGAAGATGGTATTTATTAGCTGCAGCTAGTACAGTGGTCTTAGAAGTCGTCAATGCAACGAGGTTCAAAAGAGACTGCCGCTTAACTCCGTTGTGCACAGGCTTATATATGATATAACACAATGCAAAAATGCAATCACATACGAGCATGAGCTATAAGCAAACGTTAGAAACAATGTTTTAAGACTAAGGCAACTCAAATTCCTGGTCCCATTTGTCATTTGACCCCTTACGTAAATTAGAAATGAATCCCCATTATTGAGTTTACGAGCAGAGAAAATACAGCTGTGTATCGTAGAAGGACAGTCATGAAACAGGAGAATCCATGAGACATGTAGCAAAGGATAGTAGATAAGATAACTTAAAGGAAACAATGGTGTGAACCAACATGTAGTCCGGACGGGGATTAATCAGCTCAGACAGGAATTAGTGTACTCGTCCAGACCCTGACACTCCCTAGTAAACATAAGCAGAGAAGCCACCTGATACGCAAAGGCAGAAACGGCAAAAACATCTTGTTCGCCAAGCTGCCTGAGTGAGGGCAACACAAAATAGCGGCGATCACAAAATGGAGGCTGAGTATGAACGAATACGTAATTTTCAGAACCTGAGACCCTCCTTTTGCCATTACTCAGGCAAACACAAACCAACTCATGCTAAATTGAGCCAGGGTCAACACTGATGTTCATAAAGTCTTCAAGTTGTTGCTGCACAATCATTCGAATATTCTCTGTCTTCTGAGTAGCAGATTGTGAAACACATAGAGTAGCCAACAGGCCACAAACTTCAGGACCACATTGCACACATACACAACAAGAGAATATGACGGCTGAGATCGCTCCAAAGAATGTTAAGATCTTCCATCCCCAAGTTGACAATATTCCCCCAAACCATCCCATAAAAGACCAATCTCCTTCATCCTGATGAATCGACTCGGAGACTGTGTGCAATTTGGAAATGGCTTGGTATACTGCCGGAGCGTAGTCTGGAATATAAATGCAGCAACTAGATCTGATCAATCTACAGACACCACCTCGGTCTGCTAAGATCACGTCTAGTGCAATTCGGTTCTGCAATGTCATGAGACGGTCAGCCTGAAGCTCTGCTGTAATGTTACCTATCGCACCTGCAGTAACATTAATAGTGGTCTCAACCACACGAACCAGTTGCCTAATATGTCTACTGTTAATCATCGGACCCCAAAAGGGAAGGAATCCTCTAAGGAAATCTCCTCCCTCTTGTACTCCCGTGTCTTTAGCATCAATTACACCTCTGATATATCTACCTTTGTGATGGTCTGACAGAGCCGTATATGTAGGGAGAAGGAGAAAATCTATGTAGCAAGTTACAGAAAAATTGGAAGGGAGACAAGTGTAAGCTCGGTCATTACAGACAAAATACGTTCCTTGTGACGGAACCAACGGAGGAAAATCAAGGGACGAAAAGAAGTATGTGTAAGCACATTTCTGATGCATGTCAGCTTTCTTGCTATTTATTTGGAGACAAAAATTACCTTGATAGGGTGCAGTCCATACTGGGGAAGACTCACCCTTCTTAATTTTGTCACCAAGAATAGAGACATAGTGGGTAACATTCCATCCATCGTAAGCTCTCTTCTCATTTAATGGAATCTTACTCTTCTCTACGATTTTAGCCATTATCACTATGCCTTTTATCAGAGAGCTATGACTAAAATCTAGTCTTATCGCAGAAGTTTTTACAGGGCTTCTAAGTCTGTTATGGTATGCGGCTGAGAACATTGTCAGATAAGCCGAAGCTGAACCTTCATATGAGAAGAGAAGAACCAGATACGGCATTCCCTTTTTCGCATTATGTGGCATAAGACCACACACCCAACAGTCAGTCATATTAATAGCCAACTGATGTTGGTGCAACAATTGAATGAACGTATTGTTCATATACTCGGCTCTCCTTATCTGCTCATGAGGGGGTAGAGTATGCATTTTATGTGAAAAGACAGAAAGGCGAGAAGGCAAAGAAGATGTAGAATTAGCAACATTTCTGGTTTGCAAAATATGAACGATCCATCCTGTGCAAGCTAATACAATACATAAACCCATCAAAACACACAAAGTTACGCCAAAGCAACTAAGCAGTAGTTTACAGTACTTGGTTCTCATTTCCTGCTTCCTATTTAACCTACTTATGGTTATTGCGCCATCTATCTTTATCTAAAAAAAATGTCGCTCACGGCAATCTTCCTTAATCACTCAGCTACTTATTTCTGTATATCCTGAGGCACTAACCACTTACTAATAGGTCAAAAACCAGGTTACAGTCTGGGACTCCTACCGTGATAATGTGACGGAGACAGATGGCACATCTAAAACTAAACATTTTTTATATCAAAGAGAAAGCAAAAAGAGTTAAAAAAAAATGTCTTTAAATAGGAAAATGTTCAAAAAAGTTTAGTTCTCTTTATTAGTTCTCGATCTCAAATTGTAACGTGTTTTGCTCGGCACGGTCTGGTCCTGAAAGAGAGCTTCTTGATTTGTAGTATCTATCCGACGATGCAAAGGCACAGTAGCTTTAAGAATATCATCATCCGCTTTTTCTGACTGAATCTCATAGATTTGAGCGTCACTGAAGGGAACAAAAGGAGCAATAGCTGCAGTGTCCGATTCTCTCACACCACTACGAATCCGCTGGTCAAATGGCAATGGCAGTGGCACTTTTTTACAGTGCACGCCGTGGACCCAATTTTTTGCTTTCCCACCACCTTGACAGCCGTGCGGGTGACAAGCAAAACTTGCGTAGGCATAGACCAACGAGGCTCCAGATTCTTGGTCCGTTGAAAATTCTTCACACAGACCCAGTCTCCAGGTTGAATCGTATGACCTGGGTCTGTGGAGGCCTCCGGCAAAACACTTTGCACCTGTTGGTGAATAACACTCAATTTAGAAGTCAAATCGTGCAGATAGTGAATCAACAAAGGATATGGCATGTCAGAATATCTTTTGGGACGAGGGACACCCCAAACATTTGCCGGGTGTCCAAATACCACTTCATAGGGGTCAAGTCCCATACGAGAGTGCACAGTAGTTATGGTAGACAAAAAGAGCTAGGGGCAAAGCATCAGGCCAAGCAAAGCCAGTGCTAGCTTGAATTGTAGCCAACTTCAGTTTGAGTGTACCATTGTAACACTCAACCAAACCTGCTGACTGTGGATGGTTTGCCGCATGGAATTTTTGCCTAATACCAAGACCAGAGCAAACTTTCTGCATAATCTGGCCACAAATTCACTTCCATTGTCACTCCAGACAATGCGCGGCAAACCAAATCTAGGGAAGAATTCCTTGATAAGCACTTTAGCAGTCGACAGAGCAGTATTATCTTTCAAGGGGTAGGCCCCAATCCAACGGAAAAAAGTACATACCACCACCAGAACATACTTGAGGTTGTTGCAGCGATCCATATGAATGTAATCAATCTGCAACACCTCAAAAGGATATGACGGGGGAGCAAAATGACCTGCCGGAGTTGGGGTACCCTTTCCTGGGTTATGCATTAGACAAACAATGCAATGTTTAACCACATTTTCTGCACATTTTGGAATTCCTTCATTCTGCCATACCGGGGCCAAAAGCTTACATATGCTCTTTGCACAAATATGAGCTGGACCATGAGCCATAGGTACGACTGGTAACACATAAGCGTCCGATAACAACCATCGCCGATGTTCCGACAATTCTGTCCAACAGCCCATCTGATCTAACATTCCCGTACTTTCCTTCCACATACTCAATTCCTTTTCAGTAGCCTCTCCCTGTATCGTTTTCACACTCTCAATCGTGTCTTCACACATTCCAATTTCCCTAACCCAATTTGCAGGGCCTGCCACATACATTTGGCTAGCAGTATTTCTAGCTGTTGCTTTCGCTACCCAATCTGCAAACGCATTTCCATGACCCACATCATCTGTAACTTTCTTATGTGCACTATACTTTATGATCGCTATTTGTGTAGGTAAGGTAATTGACTCAAGTCACTAACTGGCCATGCTGAATCTTTGTCCCATGAGAGGTGAAAAATCCTCTCTCCCTCCACAACTTGCCAAAACTATGTACAATGCCAAAGGCCAAAGGCGTACTGGCTATCCGTGTACACATTCACTCTCTTTCCCTTTGACAACACACACACTCTAGTTAAGGCTATTAATTCAGCTGCTTGGGCTGAATTATGTCCAATACGTGCCGTCTCAACAATAGTGCATAAGGTAGTGACAGCATAGGCAGAAGTGGTTTCTCCATTCGGAAGCTTAAAAACAAGAACCGTTCACCCAAAGGATCCCATCCGGATCCTTGAGCGGAGTGTCCTTTAAATCAATCCTACCCTTTGTTTCTTCTTCTGTTCAGAGAAAGCAATCATGTTTCTCGTGATCATCTTTCTCTTCTGAGAGTGGCAACAGTGTAGCTGGATTAAACGTGTTACATCTTTTGATATGTACATGACTCGCTAGAAGTGTCAGCTCGTAACCAGACAAACGAGCACTCGTGAGATGCTGCGTCTTATTTCTGTTCAGCAAGGTGTCCACTGCATGTGGAACCATAACAATGAGTGTGTTATCCAATGCTAGTCCAGCAGACTGCCTAATAGAAATTGCAGCAGCTGCTGTAGCTCTGAGACAACTGGGCAAAGCTTTAGCTACTGGGTCTAATGTAGCGGAAAAATAGGCACATGGCCTTTGCTTATTCCCTTATTGCTGTGTCAAAACAGACAATGCGCAACCTTCTCTCTCGTGAACGTACAGTGTAAGGGACTTGCTATAATCTGGAGTACCCAACACCGGAGCAGAACACAGGGCACTACGTAAATAAACAAAACTTTGCTGACATTCATCCGTCGAAGGGAACGGATGGGGCGTGTCTTTCAACGTTAGTGCCAACAATGGTTTCGCCAAGAGTGAAAAATTGGGAATCCATTGTCTAAAATAGGAAGTGATACCTAGAAAGGCACGCACTTCTCTCTGTGTAGTAGGTACAGACATCTGTGAAATAGCATGAATGCGTTCTTGGGTCAATCGCCTTCCCTCCTTCAACAAGAGATGACCTAAATAGGTCACTTCTTGGTGGGCATATTGCAGCTTAGAGGGCGACACCTTATGATTTAAAGCAGACAAATGACGCAACACAGTTGCACTCTTACACACATCTTCTGTATCAGCAGCCACTAGTAAGTCATCCACATACTGAATAAGCGTAGCACCTGGAGGCAAAGAAAAAGCATCAGGCTGCGACTTAAGAGCTTTACTGTAAATAGAAGGACTTTCACAATAGCCTTGAGGAGCTCTCTTAAAGTGGAAACTTCGGCCACCTAAAGAGAAACCAAAGATATCTATACTTTCCTCAGCTGTAGGAATGCTAAAGAAAGCATTCTTTAGATCTATCACAGAAAACCAAACTGCAGAAGCAGGGATCATCGTTAACAAGGCTGTAATGTCCGGAACAACAGGGAACTGCGGCACCACTATTTAATTGACCTCCCTTAGGTCAATAACAAATCTATAGACAGGAGGCTGTGAGAGATCCGTTCTTTTAAGAATCAGAAGTACAGGACTGTTGCAAACATTGCCTCTCGTTTCTTCAACAACACCTTTCCGAATAAAGTCATCAACAATAGCCAACAGTGTTCTTTCTCCATCACTTGAAATACAATATTGGGGCATACGTGACATCCTAACATTCTCTCTAACTGTAACAACATACGGCGGGATCGCAAGACGACCCACGTCACTCGGACCCGTGAGCCAAATAGTTTCCGGGAGAGAAAGCAACTCAGGTGGAAACTGATCTCAAGACAAGCACATGGAAGACATCAATTTTTTTCCCAATGTAAGATGTACACCAGAAGGAGAACAATACAATGTTGCATGCAACCTTTTTAACAAATCCAAACCCAGCAAATTCTCGCCACAACCAGTTGTCAGGATAAGGGAAGTTTCCAAATCATAAGGACCAATCGAGACAGGCAAGGGGCAAGAAACCAGATTACAGACTGGAGCGCCAGAGAATCCCACAGATGTATTCATAATGCCAGACAAAAGTGCCCCAGGGAGTTTAGAATGCATGATAGAACTTCTCATTGCACCAGTATCCAAAAGAAACTGTTCTAAAACGCCCATAGTATTGACGGTGACATACGGCCCATTTTGATCTACTGGAATCAACACAACTCCCTTTTTTTGTCCATGGCTGTCCTATTCAATCTGAAAATCATCGACCCTATTCTTGACGTGGTAATCATCATTATAATATAAGACACAGAGATAAATCGATGGACCCTTCCTAATGTCAGCACCTGACTACCTTTCTCCCCAAAGTATTACGTGGCCCTTGAGATACTAAAGGGAATTGTGTGCACACTGGCTGGCACCCATCGTTACGGTGCCTATTCCCTAGGGAATCTAAGTACAAATAAAACAACCGCAAAGGTGCACCACAAAGGACAAGAAATAAGTGCAAATGATATTTAGCACAAGAAAGAATGTTTTCTTCAAAAAGATGTTGGTAATCTTCTGGTAATCTTTATTTTCAATTTGCAGTACAACATACAGCCGACGCGTTTCGTCCCAAGCTGGGACTTCTTCAGGGCTTTTATGATCGTGGTTCGTCACTTTTTGAGCGAATGTACAGGAAAGAGTCCAAAGGGCGCCTTCCCAAACTCAGTAGTCCTAATATGCAAGCTGGAATATGTATTTCCTTCCAGTTTGAAACAGTCAGGGTTGAACTGTGAAATTTTGAGTGGTGAGGACAAAGCTTTGCAGGATTCCTAAATAATAAGAGGGGTCGGTCTCGCAACCTTAATGTGTGTATGACTCATTTCATATTCTGAGATATTTAACGGAATTCCAAATGACAGGAAGTCCTATATGTCCCTGGGAGGAGGATGTGGGCACTGTATTCCAGTAGGCCGTTCGTGTTAAAACAGCCGGCGCCCATCCACAGAGCCTTCGTCCCGCCGAAACACCCGCAAAGTCGATGTATTGACGGTGACATACGGCCCATTTTGATCTACTGGAATCGACACAACTCCCTTTTTTTGTCCATGGCTGTCCTATTCAATCTGAAAATCATCGACCCTATTCTTGACGTGGTAATCATCATTATAATATTGCGTGGACGGAATTGCCTGTTTATCAAAATAATTCGAAGTAGTTGAGGAAAAAGAACATTGCTCCTGGGAGGATGCACCCCGTTCTCTACCTCTAGATCCTGCCTGAAGATTACCACGACCTCAGGAAGCAGACATCCCATTATTACGCTGCAATAAAACTGGACATCTATTCTTGGAATGCCCTTCTTCCCTACAATATGCACATTGATTAGGGCCTAACGCATAATACTCAGGTTTTTGCAACAATCTCTGAAACTGTGGGGGCTGTTGAAACTGGGAAGATTGCTGATTCTGATTTGAGCTAGGCGGATATGCCTGCTGCAAGAGAACCTTTGTTTTCAGATCTCTATTTTTCTTCTCTTGTTTCTCCTTTTCCTCCTTATCTCTGTTCTCATAATACTGTGCAGTAGCCAATATTTTAGCAGGGGAAGAGACAGCCCATACACTTTCAAAACTCTTTAATTTATTCGATAACTCGGGAAGCAAATTATATACAAACTTGTCCACAAATAATCGCTGACCACACTCTACACTCAAATCCTCGCCACTGCGGTCTATAAACGTCTCTTCAAAATAAGTGTAGAAATCCGAGACACTTTCGTCTTTCTTTTGCTTGCACGCGGCCAGCTTATCCCAATTTTTCTCGCACCGCAGGCATCATTGTCTTCATCAATTCAATTATTCTACCTGGTAGAGCCGTAATCAAATCCTCAGGCTTCGCACCGCCTACCTGATTCGCATCCGCGGCTCTAATAGCAGCCCAATCACCACCTAATTCAGCCAAGTGATTTTCCTTACGAATCTGCGCCCGGATACCTTGCGGAACCACATTTCCAAAGAGCATATCAATGTCGGCCAAATTCATAATCCAAGCGTCGACTGTTTGGGACAATTCTTTATAATATCCAGCAGGATTTTTACGAGAGTCCGGAAGAGTGTACTTAAGCGCTAATACTTCAGACCTCTTCCAGGGTTCGTGGACCCATATACGCTGGAAATGAGCGGGGACAGGAGGTGGACCAAGTACAGCTTCTCTCCATACGGGAGGAACCTCACGCATCAGATAATTCTTACTACCTTGTTTGTTGGTGGGATTAGTCTCAGAAACAGACAGGGAAAAGAACATTGAACGAAATGCAATGAGTTTATTCACTGCCTCTTTGTAGGAAGGTGGATATCTGACTATGGTTACCCCCAAACTTTTTGCCTGGTGTTTAGCTGGTTTTTGACTAAGTTGGCCTGGGATCCTGCTATTCAGGGCCCCAGGCTAATTGCTCTTTCCTTAAAATGGACTCCATGTACCTTAGGTGCATAACACAATTGGAATTGGTTCACCTTATAGGCCCCTGTAACAGTGTACCATAGGTACCCAGGGCATAGGTGTAGCCAAGGCCTACCAGGGGCTGCAGCATGTATTGTGCCACCCCTGGCCTGGCCTCCATATTTGACACAACTGGCTGATCACTCAGCTGGGGTATGTCGGTGTAACCACCTCTTACTTAGGTACAGTATGTCTGTGCCTAACCCTAAACTGGACACATATGTTCCTATCAGCCACTCCTATGGAAGGCCTCATCAATCCTGGATGCAGAGTGCTTGGAAATATGTGAGATGGTGCTCTAGCATGAGCTGAGCCTGTCTGCAGCTGTCGGGAACCACTCCCTAAGCTGTTCCGGGATATTGCCATACCATATACTCTTAAGTGCATTATAATCCTCGCGGTTATTTGCTATCTTTGGTTTGGCTTTATCAAAACATGTCGAGTAAGGTGTCATACGAATTGGAATACTATCCCCTCGCCAATTCTGGCAACGGGGATAGCATTCCACCCTTCTAGAGGGACACGACATGTGTGTAGCCTTAACCCCGGTTAAAGTTAAAAAGAGCCTCAGCATCACAAGATGGATGCTGCCACCACAGACACGAGTCTGGCCTCCTGCTGCTGACCGAAACTCGGCAGATGGTGGCCTGGACAAAGGGTTTCCTGCCTTGGGAGGTGCGAGCACCACCCCAGACTGGATTTTGTGTATTGGGTAGGACAGGGCTGAATAGAATCAGACATGCCCGGGTCACACAAGGTGTCCCCGTGCATAGGCCAGTCCAAACCGGTCCTGGGACTTTCCAGACCCAGGCCTGGCGCGGAACTGGACAAAGGAAATGGGGTGTAACCGCCCCCCTTCCTGGTTCCTCCCAGAGGAGGGACCTAGTAGGTGATCCACCCCTCAGATTGGGAATAAGAGAGGGAGCAGTGCCATTGCACAGCAGATCATCCTGAAATCAACTTTAAACAAGAAGAAGACTGGACTTCGACATTCTGCTGCACAGAAGACTGAAGAGAATCTCCCTTGTGGCCTAGGAGTGGCCACCCTGTGAACACAGGTACCAACCAGCAACTCGACGTCTGCTTTGCCGCCGCCTCCCGCCGGAGACCGAGCCCAGAGCCCGACAAGAACCAGACTCCCAGTCCTCTCAGAGCCCGATCCACAGTCCCTGCGAAGAAGGGACCCGTGGAGGCACCGAGTGACGTGGGACCGGACCTCTTGAAAGACACTCGAAAAGCTGACTGCGCAGCTTCTGAGGCATCCTCGACGTTGTGCTTTGGGGACTGAGAACCCCCACCACCGAGCAGCCCTTGCACCAAAGAGCAGCCCTCCAGCATCTCCACGATCTGCGTGGGGCCCTTTTGCATTGTGCCACTTGACGCGCCATCCCGGCCACTAGCCACGTGGTCAGCGGCCATCTTGGCAACGAACCCGAAGATTTACACAACAGGTCTCGTTGCTCCAGACCTACCCAAGCTCCTGTGAAAAGGAGCACCCGCTCTGACCTTGCTGGTCCGAGTGAACAGCATCTTTCAACTTCTGCGTGGCTTGCATTTGCCAAGGCCTGTTTGCTCCGATCAGGTCGCCGACACCGCCAACAGCGAGAAGCCTACGTGGGACAGCTCGTGACCGACTCCTGGACGTCCTCGACCCTGGGTATCCACATGGCTGCAGAAAGAAGCTACCCGACAACGCCTGTTTGCACCCGACATCGCCTGGTTCCAATCTGGTTCCACGGTAGTCACTGGCTAGTGACTTTGAACACTGTCCCCTCTGCTTTCAGGTCTTCACATCTTCAGATCCACCCTTGGATCCACCGGAACTCTTCTCATCGAGCCACCTGCAGCATCTTCAGCTCCAAGCACCATCGACCGGCGTGACGAAACCCGACACTACTTCGACCCTGTGCACCCGCTTCCTGTGGGTGAGGTAACTCAGCTCCGCCAGTGCTCCTGCATTGGTACACATCTCAAGGGCCTGTGTCTTAAGTTTTAACTCCGTAGGTCACTCGGAAGGTTCCTAACTTTCTAACTTTGTACTTTTTACGCACCATAGACTTTGTATTGGAAAGTGCGTGCACTTTGAACACTGCACCCGAGTCCCGTGGGCCTCTCCCGACTTAGTCACAGCTAGTCTCGAATAGCTCCAGCGATTCCCAAGGCCCTAGGCCTCTTCACTTTCCTCTTGGTATCTCTTATACCACTTTCTTAGTATATGGTTTAGGTGGCCCCTAGGGCTCATCCATATTGTGCAACTTTTGTGTATTTTAAACTGTCTTGTGATTTAACGCTTGTGCTTCTGTGCTCATAAAGAGTCCAGGGGATTTTTATAGTTAATAAATCAATATATATTTTCAAAATATATCTGTGTGGTGTCCCTTTCATTTGGTATTCAAGGGGGTTGTGTATGGTATAACAGCTGGCTTCACATGCCTTTCAGAGTTTAGCCTAAGACTGCTTTGTCCACGTTACCACTAGGATAACTGGTCTACAAGGTTGAATTACAACCATCATCATAAGGGTTGCTTGGCATGGTACAAAGTGATCACTAAGAATTAGTGAGCATTATATACCAGGCCAACTTCTCACACTCTTCAACCCTGTTTCCTACAATAACGCCTTTATTAAAGTTAGCCTGTAACTTCAGCATTTCCAAGGGAACTGATTCTGACTCCATATCTTCCCAACCTTTAATGAGGGTTTGACACATAACGTTAAAAACATATCTCTGCGTAGGTTCTGACCATTGATAGCAGTACTATATTCTAATCCCTGCTCAATCCATCTACGAGCAAGAGAACCCAAAACTGCTTTCTCATCCGTAAGTGGAAGCTGACAATGAGATTGACATCTACAAAAAGCTGGAGACAGATTAAAAGACCCAATGAGAGGAGAAAAGAAGCTTGAAACAGCATCCGCTATCCTCCTCTGCGAGGTAGGAGAATCCGTCAAAAGAACAGGAGGCATGACAGATGTAGAAGGCAGCGGAGACTGAAACATAGCAGGCTGAGGTGTAGGAGCAGGAGAAGATGGAGGCTGAATTGCAGACTGCGAGGATGAATCAGAAACAAGCAAGGAAGTATTAATAGTTTGAGCCTGTTGTTGAACAATTGGCAACTGAGCAACCACTTGCTGAGCAACAGGAGGGGATAAAGGAGTTGCAGTAGCATTTTGCACATAGGACGGAGGGGAATTCAATAAACAAGTCATTAGAGCATCTTCTACTTCCTTAGTTTTATCTGAAGAGGAAGTAGGCAACATCGGATAGCATATATCTATCGGCATACAATGTTGTCTCTCTGACACCTCCATCGCACCATCTTCTTCATTATCTTTAAACTGTTGGGCAGCCTGTAAAATCGACATGTCTTGTGCTTTCTTATCCTTTTTCGCTTGTTTAATTTCTCTCTGTTTGGCTTCTTTACGCCAAAGGTGAAAGGAGTCAAACATAGCCGTCTGGGCTTTTCTTTTAAAAAAAATTGTTTCTAAATATCTAATATAGTGGGATTAAAGCTACCATTCTGGGGCCATCTTAAAACTCCACTATTTTTCGTATATCGGACCCATGTCTTGTTAAAGGTAATGGGACCAATACCATGTTTCGAATAGAGCTCATAAGTGGGAGTTCCAACTGGAGGGATCAGGCACGATTCCTCTAACTGGGAATCCCTCGTGCAACCTAAACAACAAAATCTCTTAAACTTACTCAGCCCAGGCATCGTTACTTCTCTAGACTGATCACAAACAACAAGGGGTATAGAACAATGAAACAGTACAATCGTACTCACCCCTTGGCTTCATGTATTGCAATACCTGAATGTACCAAAAACAAAACAAAACAAAGTCTGTGGGAGCGACCCACCAAATACATAACTAAGGATCGTTCTACACCAGCAAAGGTCTGTCTATCGTCTCGCTCTACCAAATGTCATCAGAAGGGTCCAAGGCAGGGCGACAGTCAGGGCAGCAGTCGTCAGCAGCCGTCGGAGAGGAGTAGCCGCGCTGTCAAAGATCTTCGGTCCACTTCCGACATACAGGGGTCGATCAGGTGGTGCACCTCCTCCGGAATTTTCTTGCGGGGCTCCTCACGACCCTCGGGCTCAACCGCTACCACTGAAGTCGCCCTACGTTGGGAGCCAGTTGGAAAACCGCAGCCTTACCCGGCAGCGCAAGGTATGCCTAAATCCCCGGAGTTCACCTGCCTTATCAAATACAGAGACACGGACTCTTCGTCTGGCGTAGTGAGGTTCCGTGACGATTTGAACCCGTGTTTTCAACATTGTCGTAAACTCATAATTTTGGTATCAGTGAACCGCAAATGATCCATTTAGCAAGTCCTGGTGTTTTCGCCATGCTACGAGCAAGAGCACTCCTGTTATGAACACATTTCTGATCTACCCATGGCATCCATCTTAGATCACGGCAGCCATTTTGTATTTCTTGCCCTCACATAGTCGATGGACACGCAGTGACCCCTTTCACTTAAGGACACGTAAGCTTTAGCCGGCGATTCACCTTGTTAGTGACACGTGTACCTTAGGACAGAAAACGCCATGGCTGCATGACTCGGCAGAAGCTGCCTCCTCTGCCTGAGGCCAGTCCTGCTATACTGGTTCTCGTGTTCGTTGGCCTGATCATGATTAGGCGGCCGAAGCTGGTAGCCTTGCCCATTTACGACCCACAAACATCTCTTATCCTGCTTTTCTATCTTCTGCACCTGGCTCTGCTCCTTTCCTTCTGGGCCTTTATTAGGGGGAGGTAACGAAATTTACGATGAGGCGGTCCGGGTCCTGAATGAAAAGTTGACATGGGATTATGGTGGAACAGTGGGAACCCCTCGTTCGTAATGTTTTAACATCAGATATTGTTGACGATTCCTGTGTAATACCAAATATTTATTGTTTAGGACACAAATGTTTAGAAATGTACTAGCATGTAAAGAATTTGCCCCAAGCCTAAAATTTAGTATTTAAGGAGCAACCCACTTTGTACAAATCGAACAGGCTCCTAGATACTGCCCGTGTGTAGATTCTGTGACTTCCGTGTCCCTGCAGTAATAAACCTTTGGTCTTTGACGCCACCATCGAGAAGCCCGTGTTTTTGTTTATTTGTGCACCGAGACAGGTAGAACTCCGGGGTCTTCGGGTGTTATCCCTGACACCTCTGGACGGAACCAAAAAAGTCCAGAACTCCAATTGGCGCCCAACGTGGGGCGACGTCATTCGGTACCGGTCCAAAAGCCTGAAGAGTTGGAGAAGCTTCATGTGAAGATTCCAGAGGGAGGCGCCCCACTTCATCGATCCCGGCATATCGCAAAAGTGGCCCGACGTTCTCTTCCACGAGGGTTCCCGTTCGGACGGCTGCAGTGGTCCGCTGCCTTGACTGTCGCCCTGTCTTGGACCCGAGGTGCAGACCTTAGTACGGCGAGACGTGACGGGTTTCTCCTTGGTGACGTCTTCAGTGCCTCAGTTAAGTATTAGTGGTTGCTAGTTGGTTACTTCGTAAGGGTTGCTCCTGTTTGGATAATCCTTTTAGTTCTTGGTTTGGTTTGGTTTCGTAAGATTATCACTGGTTGTTCTAGTTACGATAATCATTTGGTTTAGTTTGGGTATCGATACATTTGTTCGCTTTGGTAGGCCTAAGTTCTTGGTTCGAGTGCGCACCTCTTTGTTTGTGTTTTGTCTGTTCTGTGTTCCGGATTATAAAATGGTAAGTCGGAAAAATTGTATGTTGTCGTGTTTTGGTTGCAACAGTGATTCCCGGTTGGAGGACTCATGTCTGGTTCCTCCGATTGGAACTCCTCTTTATGATCTGTATTGTAAGTTTGGAGTGGGTCCTATATCTTATAATGAGGTGTGGATCCGATATACAGAGAAAGACGGTGTCCTTAGTTGGCCACTGCATGGTAGTTTTGAACCCGAAATTCTTGATAATTTGGAAATGAAATTGTTTAAGAAGAAAGCCCGGCCGGCAATGTTTGATTCTTTCCGTTATTGGCGAAAAGAATCTAAACAGAGAGAAACTAAAAAGTTAAAGAAATAACAGAAAGAGCAAGAGTTGACTTTATAACAGTCTGCCAAGCAGCTGCAACTCAACGAGTCTGAGAAAGCAATGGAGGTGGCCAATAGAGAGCGTAATCTAGCGATAGACAAGTGCTATCCTGCCTTGCCATCGAGTACAGCTAAAATAGTAGAGGACCCTGAAAAGGATCCCCTGTTGTCTTACTTGTTGAGGTCAGCCCCACCGTATGCACAGGGTGCTACAGCTCCACCTTTACCGAATGTTCAATTACCGGTTGCTGGACAGCCTGATATTCCTGCTCCTGCTCCCCTGAATCAAGCTCCTGTACCTCCTGTGGTCAATATTACTGTTCCTCCGGCACCCCCTTTTCCAGGGTGGCTGGCTCCTTTGCCTATACCTGCACCGCTCATACCTGTTGTTTCACAAGCTACTTTGCCTGCTACTCCTACTGTTCCTGTTTTATCTGTTCCGACTGCTACTCTACTTACGGCTTCTGCTAGCATTATGACTCCGCTTTCTGTTCGTCGGAGAATCACTGATTCTGTCTCTAATATTGTATCTTCCTTCTATAAAACTTTAATTAAGACTCCGGCCTCTGACTCCGTTCAGAGACGCAGTCAGCTTCCCAGTACTGAAGAACGGGGAATATTAGATTCCACAGCTCTTAGATGGATTTCGAAAAGTGGAAGATATAGTGTAAGAGATGTATTAGATACATTTATACAATGGAATGAACCGACACAGCGATATGTGTTTGATGAAATGTGCTCCCTTTTGCGTGAGGAATTGGAAGAGGCTGACTCTGAATCAAATCTAGGCGAATTAATTCATGTCCAGAAAGAATTTGCTGCAGGTATGATAGTTGGTCAGAGTATAAAGGAAGCGATGGAATTGATTTTAAGTTATAGG
Source organism: Lissotriton vulgaris (assembly GCF_964263255.1). Taxonomy (NCBI): domain Eukaryota; kingdom Metazoa; phylum Chordata; class Amphibia; order Caudata; family Salamandridae; genus Lissotriton; species Lissotriton vulgaris. The sequence goes on from NC_141691.1 coordinate 2,121,164,272, forward strand.
AATAACCCATCCCTTCGCTCACCTATGGAGTTAGTGAAACGTAGTACGAAACAAGGTCGCCAATATCCTATGAGGGAGGTTCCTCCAATTTGGCGCGAAGCTGTACAAGCTGATGCACACCGTGGTATTGCTGCCGCTCCCGCCCAATTCCAGAGAGTGTGGATACACATTCCTTGGAAGCGAGCCAAAGTGTTAGCAGTGAAACAGGCCTTGCCAGATCCGCGTAAGAATCCAGCCGGATACTACAAAGAGTTAGCGCAGACAGTTGAAGCTTGTGTAATGAATTTAGCGGACATTGACATGTTATTAGTACCACAACCAATTTGGGCTAAAATTCGTAAAGAGAATCATCCAGTTGCTCTAGGTGGTGATTGGGCAGCTATAATAGCAGCAGATGGTCAACAAGTAGGTGGTTCCAAACCCGAACCTCTAATTGCTGATTTGCCCGGTAGAATAATCGACTTAATGATGACTCTGATGCCAGCATTGCGCGTTAACTGGGACAAGTTGTCCGCATGCAGGCAGAAGAAAGACGAAAGTGTCTCCGACTTTTTCACAAGGTTTGAAGAAACTTTTGTAGATCACAGTGGTCAGGATATGAGCACGGAAGGAGGACAGAGACTATTTGTTGATAAATGTGTGCACAATCTGTTACCCGAGCTCAGTAATAAATTGAAAGATTCTGAAAGTGCGTGGGCTGTCTCTACGACTGCGCAAATACTTGCAACTGCCCAGTACTATGAAAATAGGGATAAAGAGGAGAAGGAAAAGTCAGATAAGAAAACGAAAGATTTAAAAACTAAAGTTCTTTTGCAGCAAGCATATCCGCCTCGCACGAATCAGACGAACACACAGCAAGGGCCCTATCAAAGGACCGATTATGGTTCGCAGAGACCGCAATATCAATGGAATCAGTGTGCTTATTGCAAGAAAGAAGGTCATTATAAGAATGAGTGTCCAGTATTAGCACAAAATAATGCTGCAGCAGCTCAGAGAGGTCGTGGTGGTTCTACGCAAAATTCTAGAGGTAGAGGACAAGGTGCTATGCCTCCACAAACGAATGATCGCCCTTCTAATTATTTTGATCAGCGAAATGGACAGTCTGCCCAACAAAATAGATCTCAACAGTATCACGTTGAAGACTACTGTGAAGTTAGTGAGGAATTTCAGCAAAATGAGTACTAGGACAGCCATGGACAAAGAGAGGGAGTAGTATCAGTTCCAGTAGATCAGAGTGGGCCTTATGTCGTAGTAGCAACATCAGGTGTAGTCGAACCATTTCTGTTGGATACTGGTGCAGCAAAAAGTTCTATCATACATGCGAAACTCCCTGCGCACCTTTGTCTGGCTTAACAAATGTTTCTGTAGGTTTTTCAGGCGCCCCTGTTTACAACCCCGTATCTGGTCCTTTGTCTATTTCTGTTGGACCCCGTCAATTGAAAGCACCCTTGATTTTGACGACCGGCTGTAATGAAAATCTGCTTGGTTTAGACTTGTTAAAACGCCTGTACGCGACACTGTACTGTTCTCCGGCAGGAGTACAGCTTACATTGGGTAAGAGAATCATCTCTCCGATGTACTTGTCGATGGATGCGCTCCCACCAGAGCTGCGTTCTCTCCCTAATACTCTTTGAGCGACTGGTCCTAACGATGTAGGTCTTTTAGAAATTCCACCATATCCACCATATATAGTTACTTTGAAAGCGAATGTCAAATTTCCACGAATCCCACAATACAAGATCTCTAGTGAAGGTGAACGTGCGCTTTTATTGATCGTGCAAGATTTGATCAAGAAAGACGTAGTAGAAGAAACTAGAGGAAATGTCTGTAACAGTCCTGTATTGCCAATTCTGAAACGCACTGATCCTTCAAAGCCTCCAGTCTATAGATTTGTAATTGATCTTAGAGAGGTTAATAAAATTGTGATTCCACAGTTTCCTGTGGTTCCAGACATCACGGCATTGTTAACGTTGATTCCTGCTACAGCCACATGGTTTTCAGTTATCGACTTGAAGAATGCCTTTTTCAGCATTCCGATAGCTGAGGAAAGCAGAGATATTTTCGGCTTCTCTCTAGGAGGTCGAAGCTTCATGTTTAAACGTGCTCCACAAGGCTATTGTTAGAGTCCGTCCATTTACAGCCAGGCATTAAAAAGTCAGTTAGATTCCTTTGTACTTCCTCCTGGTTCTGCTTTAGTGCAATATGTCGATGATCTTTTTGTGGCTGCAGATGACAAGGAAACTTGCACAGCAGCTACAATTTCCTTATTGCATCATTTGTCTAGTTTGAATCACAAGGTGTCACCTTGTGAAAGTTGAAGAAATTGATGTACATAGACAGCATTCATTCCCCTTCTTCTCCCGCTCCTCTCCCTGTGAGCACCATGGATACTGTAAATTATTGACCGTATCACCCTGCCAGTAAGAGCCCGTACCCATATGCATATGTACAGCCATTCTAGGCACCATGGCCTTTTTCCCATTGGAATCCCCGGCTTCTCTCCTGCGCGTATCTTAAACCCTCTCTCTCTCATGCATAGACCATGAAACCCTCTCCCTCTGCGCGACCCTGCTGTGAAAGGCAACTCTCCTGCTTGACCCGCACAAACCCCCCCCCCATTCCCTCTTGAAGAGGCATCCTTCGTCTTGGCTGACATAGCCCTCCCCAGCTGCACCTGACTGCCCCCGCTCTCTCATGTACGGGTCATCAGATCTCTCTCTCTCTCTGTGTGACTCCGTCCCTGTGTCCACCCTGGCTACCCCCTCCCTTCTCCTCACATGGGCAAGTCATAAACCTTCTTCTTCTGCAAGGCCCTGTCCTTGAGAGTCACGGCCGCGCCTGACCAACACCTCCTTTCCTTCCATGAATACCCCTCTGTTGACGAGCCTTCCCTCCGCGCTCGATTGTCCACGCGGCATGAATACCACTCCTTTGATGACCCCTTCCCCCGAGTCCGGCTGACCACACATGTCCGAGGCCATCGCCTGAGCCAGGAGATACCATTTACTGCCCTTATTGTATGAAGTCACTCCTCTTCAAAGGATCCACTATTGATCCTAGCCACCCCACCCCCGGGGCTATGATCAGGCGTACACATCCTACGGAACACTCAGCTGCGTGATTGCCCTCCCCTCTTATCAGCAGGTCAAGGGTCCCCATTGTGAACATATGTGGGGTAGGATTGACACGAGGATTATAGGGATGTCTTTCTTTTGCGTCATACTGTCCTGATTGTACTATCAAGTGTTTTGTAAGGTATAAAAGCAAGAGTCTCAGCTCACTTGTTAGAGCACCTCCCGAAAGACACAGTGTTTCGTGTCCGAAATGACTGGCTCTCCTCATGAGAATTAAAACTCTGTTCTTGATTCCTGCTTCCAGCGCCCGTCTCTTTATTTGGTAATTATTCAAAATGGGAACTAAGAGGCGGTTTGCGCCAGCGGCCTGGGCATCGATAGAATTATGGGCTCATGTTCCACAATTGGCGCCCCAACGCGGGGTCCATCAGTGACATAAGGTTCGGTAAGAGAGATCCAGACGAAGAAGTGAACATCTAAATGATCGGGGTATGCCTGCCTTGAGAGGGCCCTCGCCCGGCTGCCGATCGAAAGAACTTCACCAATTCTGAACGGACCTCTCTTGAGAGACCTATTGTCCTGACTGGAATCCCACAGGAATGCTACATGGAGTAAGAGAACGATCGGGCGCTGGAGGAGGGAGATGAAGAACTGTCCGTATGGTCCGGTCCGGGTAAGATTAAGTAGGGTGTTTTTACGCCTGATTGGTAGGGTGGTTCTATCCACCTGATTGATTGATTGTTTGTATTGAAATCGGTATTTGTATACTGATATTGTTGGTATTGGTTCATTTAGCTTTGAATGCTACTTGACATATTGGTTCTCTTTTGAGAACGAGACATTCTCTGTTTGCAAACAGCGGCGAATAGGAACGTCGTCCCTCTTTGCAGATAGAGAAGGGTAGGTAATGCAGACTTTTGTCCCCGTTGTAATCCGTCATGCCTACTTTTCTCCCCACTGGATTGTTTGAAATCGATTAATAATCGATTGTTGCTCTTTGAGATCTTCCCTGTCTACAAACTGAGACGAGTAGAAATATTCTGTCTTCCTTTCTGGATAGCGAAGGGCAGGTAATGCAGACGTTTGTCCCCGTTGTAATCTGTCATGCCTGTTTTTCTCCCCACTGATTGGTTGGTTGCCTGGACATTGTTGTTCCAGGAATTGTTTCGTTTGAGGTATTTTCTACTTGCAAACAACGTGGAATAGAAATATTCTGTCTAGTCTTTGCAAGTAGTAAAGGGTAGGTTATGCCCCTTTGTGAATTCGTCAGTCCTACCCACTCCCCACTGTTTGGTTATTTGGGGGGTAGCTCGCATGGTCCGCCCAGGAGACTACCCTTATGGAGGACATATGCTCCTCGCTCATGGGCCATTTAGTGGAAGTAGACCATCTGGTCCGTCCAGGAGGCTACCCTAGTAAATGGAAGTACATCGCTCGGTCTGTCCAGGATGATACCCTAATGAAGGAATATATGTTCCCCTTTTGATCGATAATCTCGTTCCACCCCGGACCATTTATTGGAGGGAACTCGTCTGGTCCGTCCAGAAGTACCCCCTAGTGAAAAGGACACATAAAAATATGAAGTGATCACCGTTCCCTACTAACAGAAAGCTTTAGCTCGAAACACGCTAAGGAAGAGAAAGAAAAATAAAAAGAAATCAGGCTAAGTCAGTAACCCCCTGATGAGCTTTCGACTTCACTAAAAATAAGAAACATTAGAAATAGTTCGTAATAAGAAATATAAAATGGCGAAAAGTTTGGCAGCAAAGATAGCCACGAGGTAGCTAGGCTCTACTGCCTATTCCTGCTCCCAACATGTCTGCCTCATTGCCCGCCACGCCCAAAATAACGGTCACATGAAATAGAAACAATTCAATAGGTACCTACCCTCATTCCGGAAGCTCCCGAAATGCAACAGGTCCGCGGTTACGCCCATCCGGAAGGCGAGGCCTCGAGGCACGAGGGGCCCGCCTGGCCACGGTCAGTAGGAGATGATGTTGGGCAGGCGGTCCAAAGAATGACAAGGACCTCTCCATCTCTTCTCTTCTGCCGCCCTGCAGGCCGCGGGGAGAGAGGGGGCTGTCTTGCCTCGGCCACCGACCACCCCTCTCTCTCACCCGATCCGGCTTTCGTTGATGGGCGAAGCCAAGGCAAGGATGGCGGCATTTCTTTGTGCTATAATGGCCGCAACTATACCCAACGCCTGACAGTTGCAAGTAGTCCCGTCACATGCCATCGCCTGCATAGTTACAGGTAGTCCCGCCACATGTCGACGCCTGGACAGTTCCAGGTAGTCCCGCTACATGTCAAGAGAAAAGGGAGGGCTGTCTTGCCTCAGCCGCCGACCACCCCCCCCATCTTCAATAGCCAGCACGGCCAATATCGAAGCGACAGAGCCGAGGAACGGCGCGGGGTCGCTGGAAGGGGGGGGCGGCGCGAACGAGCCTCCCCCACCTCCCTCCAGGTGGAGGCTTCCAGCGACACCCCAATGCTCTTACTTAAAGAGGGTCAACATCAAAAAGCGGTCTTCTGCCTAGGACGGGCACACGCCCCATGCCTTCTCTCCTCAACCTTGAAGATTCTATAAGAGCCGGGGGCACCCCGATCCCTCCGCATGGGCGCCCCCGCCCCCTTCACTGGGAACCACAACATCGGTGCAACTCCTGCCGGCGCCAGCCTCGGATTGGAAATGGCTAAAATGCAGCCACGGCACAGACTTGTTCAGTTCCGGAGGAACACCAGAATGACCCGGTAGGAAAATTGTTGCCGCCCTCCCCACTCTTTGACTAATGGTCCATATTTGTTAGACTGTTAACCACGTAACACAAAACTTTTTGAACTGCCAATGGAAGGTTCTGGGCCAGCCATGCGAGACTAGAGACATTCTGACTGTGCTGGAACTCGCCTGACCCCACCCAAAATGGCGCCAACACAAAATGAGACGTTTTGAATAAACTTTGTTGCACCCTGATTGCGCAGCTTTTTGTCCCGAGATATATATGCAGTTTTTGGATAATGAAAGTAGATATGAAGGATATTGAGTATGTGCTTGGACAATGAACTGACTTAGGGTGGGTACTGATTATGATTTGGAAAATGAATTGGTGTAATTTAGGTAATGAATGAACATTGGATAATGAATTTATGAATTTATTAAAGATGAATTACTGACATGCATCATGCTTGCTCTGTAGGGAAGTTTTAATACGATTTTATTGCACTGCTGCACTTTATGCAATGAACTGCCACCAATTTCGTTTATTAAAAGTATTTTGAAAAAGAAAGCATGGTTGTAGCAGTTGCATTAATGAGTTTTGGATGCCTTACTACTGTGAGCAAAGAATAAGTATGATGAAGGATGTAGATCAAAAGGGATCAGATATTTAGCAGCTACATTATGTGTCACAGGCAGCCGGAAAAGTGTTTTAGACACCCTTAAAACGACACCACGGAAATGCCACCTGACCGTCACCCTAGCACCCGATAAAGAGGGTTACGACCAAGTAACTCATGTAGATACGCAGATCGTCAATGATTATCTATCTGACATTACTGGTCCCTCTGGGCTTAAACGCCGAGATGGTAACGAAATGCAGTACGTGGAGATACGTGGAGTAAGTGGTAGGTAAAAGCATTTTCGGACTACTGCATGCTGATGTACTTTGAATGCTGCCCCCCACCCCCTCTTTTTCCTCCCTTCTGCAGGTCACGTCAGAACGGCGGCTGAAGTGTGGAAGAGCGATGGTCGGACCACCGACGAAAAGGGAAAGAGGGAGTAAGTGTGTAGTCCTCATAACGATAAGTTTTAAAAAAAAAAGACGTGGACTTAAACATGACTGTTCCTCCTTAGGACATAGCGACTGAAAGGATGGACTGACATAGAAATTGGACAGGTACTGAATGACGAAAAATTGACTAGAAATGACGCGTTAAATAATGTAACTGGACGTTTGACTAGGTAGGGAAAGGACAAAGAAAAATATACGGGTAAGGGTTGCCACGGCACCACCCGTCTAGGAAGTTAGAAATGTTGCTAATGTTCAAAATGCACTGCCCCCTTTCTCACACTCCTATAGATATAGCCAAGCTGCCCGACTGTTCTCCCGATCAATACTTGCCGTTGCCTCAGCCTGGAGAACTTCCCACCAAAGGAAGGAACTGGAAAATGGTTTAAGATCCAACCATGGGTAACTAGCACGACCAGGTTAATTTCTAATCGACCAACCGAGGTGTGAGTATTGGTAATTGGGAACGCTCGCAGACGTGACAAGCGAGAAGAAAAAGGAGGGAAGGGTAGAAAGAGCTAAGCACGTAGATACATAGGATAGTAAAGATACGTAGGATATATAAAACAGATCTTGTAGGCTAACAATTGTTTCCTGTCTTGTCGTGAATGTCTTATATATGTGTAATACATGTGCCGTCTTCCCTGTCCGAGTTTGTGTGTATGTAATGTACGGATTTATGTCTTCCCTCTGTCTGTATTTGCGTGTTACCTGACCTCTGCTGTTCTGTGTTGTGAGCGCACTAAATGACCTATTTTCGTACACGTCTCTCTCTCTCTCTCTCTTTCTCTCTCTCTCTATCTCTCTCTCTCTCCCCCTCTCTCTACATGTCATACGTGTACCGAATGGCTCGTTTAGATTGCGGACGACTCTCACTCTCTATGAGAGTCTCCCTATTTTCTCTCCCTCTTTTTGGTAAAATTGTGCCCCACTAGCACCAGTCTGATTTGATACATATTGAACGCGAAGGTGTTCAGCGAAATTGACCGAAACTAAAATGATTGTATCTCGCCATATTACTGCCTCTCCTTTCTGCAAAATGAATGAACTTGAATTGGCTGAAAAAGAAAGGACAGGTAAGACGACTAAAGTCCCCCAAATCTGGCCATTTATAGATTGATTGATTGATTGATTGATTGATAAAAATTTATATTGCGCAAGACAATAACCCGAGGGTATCAAGGCGCCTATCAATGACATCAAAAGTCTGAATCAATCATCATTACACATAAGCCTGTAAGAAGAGGCGGGTTTTTAAAGCGCCGCGAAAGGTCTGCAGGGAGGGCAGGGACCTGAGATCCAAAGGAAGATCATTCCACCACTTAGGAGCTAAAGTAGAGAAGGCCCTACCACCCCATTTAGCTTTTCGCACACGAGGGGCTGAGAGAAGCAATTTCCCGGAGGAACGCAGATTCCTTCCGGGGATGTAGTGGGAGATGATGGAACCCACTCCAGAGTCACTGTTCCTTGCGATGGCTCTGTATGTCATACACAGGACCTTAAACCGTACTCGGTACTCCACAGGAAGCCAGTGCAACGTTTTTCTGGCCAAAGTGGCCGAGGAGCGTCTAGGAACATCCAGAACAAATCTGGCCGCTGCATTCTGGACAACCTGCAAGTGCTATAGGGGAACTGTATGTCCATGGCACCTTATGTCTGTTCTTCAGAGACGAACGCCAACGTCTAGATTGACCCCCCAATGCCCAGATTGCCCCACCCCCTTTTGCACCCAAGCGCAAGCGCCCGAAGCATCCCCGCCCCATTTTGATAGACCCCAGTTGCTGTCCTGGATATAAACATAATGACCATGAGTAACTGTTGACCTTCGAGAAAATATTGTTTTGCCTGACTCTCGATGATGGCACCCCCGCCCTGTTTGAAAAGGTTAGCCAGTCCTGAAGGGAAATGCTCCGTAATGTTGAATATGATGTAATGCACAGTTGATGGGAGTCCCGTTTACCTCACTTGCGTTATAAATAGGACGATGAATAAACCTGCCATGAACTCAGTAGGAATGTTGACACGTGCACTGCTTGGCAATGGACCTCTGACTGTGACCAATGAGCGTATCTCCCAAATGCGTAGAATTGAGGGAGGAATTCACATGCGTAGATATCTTCTTCTGCCATTTCTCTAAAACATTGTCTTGTACCTATTCAAAGATTCACGATCACCGAAGGAGATGGGTCAGATGTGATGTACAGCCCGACTGCGGATCTTGGGACACGTGTGACCTCGACCAAAGGTGGAGCCGCAGAGCAACAGGATACGGGACGAGACCGCAATTTCAACGTGGAAAATGAAAAATGACGGGCCGCCTTGAAGCCCTCCGTCTGCTAACCCACGTGTGCCTGGAGTCTCCGTCCCCCTTCTTTGGGCCCGATTGATGGGCCTGCCTGCTTGTTATCCTTTGCTCCCTTGGTCCCTTTTTTTGTGTCCCAGGAACTCTGACCCAACTCCGCTCTCTCTCCTATCGACTATTTGAACCACACTCACCCTCTTTTCCACGTGACTTTTTGCCAAAGGAAAGAACTGCATACCAGTGGGAATAGGGTGTTGCCACGGAAGTGTAGGTGCCGAGCATAAGGCGCCGCCAAACGGATTGTTTAGGGAACAGGACTGTGGTCTAACAGCAGAGGACTGACCGCACCCTGCAACGCGTAAGGATAGAACCGAGCTGGACCTATAGCTCCACCGCCGGTGCTCAACAGCGCCAACGAAAGTACTCGGACTAGAGCCTACCAGTGATGGCTCAATGATAAAAAGACACTGTGACGAAGAAATCTTGTGTATTGAACTGAATTCCGCTCTCAATTACCTGGTCAAAACTGTTCATTGGTCACATTTTTAAGTTAGAAGGATTTATGCTATGTAGTGCGTTTAATTGTCAGAAACACAACGAAAATGCAATTTCCTATGTGCTGCATTCTGCCCATCACCTCGACTGTCTATGATTGTACGCCAAATGTTAGTATCGACAAAATGCTAATTCATCAACGATGCCTGTCTACCTGTAAACCCATCAATTGCAAAAATGACTGCTGTTATGTAAAAAGGGGCGACTGTGAAAGTTGAAGAAATTGATGTACATAGACAGCATTCATTCCCCTTCTTCTCCCGCTCCTCTCCCTGTGAGCACCATGGATACTGTAAATTATTGACCGTATCACCCTGCCAGTAAGAGCCCGTACCCATATGCATATGTACAGCCATTCTAGGCACCATGGCCTTTTTCCCATTGGAATCCCCGGCTTCTCTCCTGCGCGTATCTTAAACCCTCTCTCTCTCATGCATATACCATGAAACCCTCTCCCTCTGCGCGACCCTGCTGTGAAAGGCAACTCTCCTGCTTGACCCGCACAAACCCCCCCCCCCATTCCCTGTTGAAGAGGCATCCTTCGTCTTGGCTGACATAGCCCTCCCCAGCTGCACCTGACTGCCCCCGCTCTCTCATGTACGGGTCATCAGATCTCTCTCTCTCTCTGTGTGACTCCGTCCCTGTGTCCACCCTGGCTACCCCCTCCCTTCTCCTCACATGGGCAAGTCATAAACCTTCTTCTTCTGCAAGGCCCTGTCCTTGAGAGTCACGGCCGCGCCTGACCAACACCTCCTTTCCTTCCATGAATACCCCTCTGTTGACGAGCCTTCCCTCCGCGCTCGATTGTCCACGCGGCATGAATACCACTCCTTTGATGACCCCTTCCCCCGAGTCCGGCTGACCACACATGTCCGAGGCCATCGCCTGAGCCAGGAGATACCATTTACTGCCCTTATTGTATGAAGTCACTCCTCTTCAAAGGATCCACTATTGATCCTAGCCACCCCACCCCCGGGGCTATGATCAGGCGTACACATCCTACGGAACACTCAGCTGCGTGATTGCCCTCCCCTCTTATCAGCAGGTCAAGGGTCCCCATTGTGAACATATGTGGGGTAGGATTGACACGAGGATTATAGGGATGTCTTTCTTTTGCGTCATACTGTCCTGATTGTACTATCAAGTGTTTTGTAAGGTATAAAAGCAAGAGTCTCAGCTCACTTGTTAGAGCACCTCCCGAAAGACACAGTGTTTCGTGTCCGAAATGACTGGCTCTCCTCATGAGAATTAAAACTCTGTTCTTGATTCCTGCTTCCAGCGCCCGTCTCTTTATTTGGTAATTATTCAACATGGGAACTAAGAGGCGGTTTGCGCCAGCGGCCTGGGCATCGATAGAATTATGGGCTCATGTTCCACAACCTTCGAAAATGCAATACTGTTGTCAAGAAGTGACCTACCTAGGTCATCTCTTGTCAAAGGAGGGAAGAAAGTTGACCCCAGAGAGAATAAAAGCAATTACACAGATGAATGTTCCTAGCACACAGAGAGAAGTACGTGCCTTTTTAGGTATTACCTCATACTGTTGGCAATGGATCCCAAATTTTTCTCTTTTGGCAAAACCATTGGTGGCCTTGACTGGGAAAGGTGTTCCGAATCCAGTGCCATGGTCTGCCGAATGTCAGGAGAGTTTTTCTGAGTTACGAAATGCATTGTGTTCAGCTCCTGTATTGGGTACACCCGACTACAGCAAGCCGTTTACGCTCTATGTTCACGAGAGAGAAGGTTGCGCGTTGAGTGTCCTGACGCAAAGATTTGGTGATAAACAACGCCCTTGTGCGTATTTTTCATCAACATTAGATCCGGTAGCCAGAGCGTTGCCTAGTTGCTTGAGAGCTACAGCAGCAGCTGCAGGATCCATTCGACAATCTGCTGGTTTGGTGATGAACAACATGCTAGTGGTTATGGTTCCTCATGCTGTGGATACACTCATGAACCGAACCAAGACACAGCACCTTACCAGTGCTAGATTATCAGGCTACAAGCTGACACTGCTAGCAAGTCATATTCAGATCAAAAGATGCAATGTACTGAATCCAGCAACATTGTTGCCGACTAGTCAGGAGTCGAGTGATTCGGAACCACATGGCTGTTGTTTCAGAACCGAGGAAGAGAGAAAAAGGACGAATTGATTTAAAAGACACTCCGTTACCAGATCCAGATGGCACGTTGTATGTTGATGGATCTTGCTTTAAATTGGAGAATGGTGATGTGACAGCTGCCTATGCAGTAACGACTTTGAGTACGATTGTGGAGACTGCAAGAGTGAGTCAGAATTCTGCCCAAGCTGCAGAATTGATCGCATTAGCGAGAGCGTGTGTTTTAGCTAAGGGAAAGAGAGTGAATGTGTTCACAGATAGTCAGTACGCGTTCGGCGTGGCCCATAGTTTTGGCCGTTTGTGGAAAGAGAGAGGTTTCATTACGTCCCATGGGACTAAGATTCAACATGGTCAGCTAGTTAATGACTTGTTGGAATCTCTAACCTTGCCGACTGAAGTTGCGATTGTGAAGTGCAGTGCTCATCGAGCAATCACGGATGATGTTGGTTGTGGAAATGCTTTTGCTGATGAGACCGCTAAACAGACAGCTAGGAATATGATGAGTAGAATGTATGTTGCAACGTCTGCAAGATAGATTACTGAGTCTGGAATGTGTGAGGATACAGTGGAAAGTGTGAAAGAAATTCAGAAAGAGGCGACTGAGGAGGAAAAGCTTGGATGGAAAGAGAATACGGGTAAATTGGACTCGAGTGGGTGTTGGATTGATTTGTCAGAACAGCAGCGTTGGATGTTGCCTGATGCCTATGTGCTTGCAGTAGTAACGATGGCGCATGGAGCAGCGCACATCAGTTCTAAAGGAATTTGTAAGATGTTGGCTCCAGTCTGGAAGAATGATGGGATTAGTAAGTGTGCAGAGAGAGTGGTAAGAAATTGCATGATATGCCTGATGCATAATCCTGGCAAGGGAATCCCCACACCCGCTGGTCACTTCGCTCCTCCTTCTTGCCCCTTTGAAGTGATTCAGTTAGACTTCATTCATATGGATCGTTGCAATAATCTAAAGTACGTCCTAGTGGTAGTCTGTGCTTTTTCAAGATGGATCGAAGCATATCCACTAAAGGACAACACTGCCTTGTCCACTGCCAAAATCCTTCTTAAAGAATACTTCCCCAGGTTTGGAATGCCACGGATTGTATGGTCAGATAATGGAAGTGAATTCGTAGGGAAAGTTATGCAGGTTGTGTGTGCCGGTTTAGGGATAAAACAAAAATTCCACAGTGCGAATCATCCCCAGTCTGCTGGTTTAGTTGAGGGTTACAATGGCACCCTCAAGCTGAAACTTGCTAAAATACAGGCCTCCACAGGTTTGTCCTGGCCAGATGCACTACCTTTGGCTCTGTTATCCACAAGAGCGACTGTGCATTCTCGAGTAAGGCTTAGTCCTTATGAAATTGTATTCAGTCGTCCTGCGAATATTTGGGGGGTACCTAGACCGAAGGAGAAAAAGCATACCCTATGCACACACTTGAAATGTAAAAATTGGAAACAATGTTCATACGCAATAGTCCAATGTGATACAGAGAAACAACAATAGATTGCAAATTGTGAAGATGAATAAATATTTGTCAATAAAGAAGTCTTGTTCTCCTTGTTTTATTCAAACACAACATGTGGACAACCAGCCGACACGTGTTTCATCGCGTCTTCGCGACTCTTCAGGGCTGGAAATGATACAGAAAACAAGGGGCTATATTTGGGGATTTATACATTTGATGTATGACCTTGAGTAACACTTCAGGTCAGCCGTTTGAGACAAGCATTACATTGGGTGATCTCATGCATAATTACATGCCCTTCGAGATGGTTGTGGGAAAATATCTATAGGTGTGCTGAGGTGCCTTAAAATAGCTCGCATATACCATGCAGTTGAGGTGAGCCGTTGTGCACTTAGGCACCCTAATTGCTGGAGTGCATTCTCGTGCAGTTGTTGTGTCCAAATAGTGCACGGTAACGTGTTAAGCTGAGTTCTATGCCGGTGTGAGGGATCATGCGTGCCTATAAGTGCTCAGTGACACATTAGAAAAATTCCAACACATACCTCCAATGGTTGTGTTTAGTCTTTACGGTCTGTCGTGATTAAAAAAGAATGGTAGATGAGAGAAAGAAAGAAAAATGGTGGGAGAATGAAGGGAAAACGAGGGAGGGAAAAGAAGAAGAAGAGAAGTAAATGATAATGTATCTAAATAAAAAAATATTTTAATTTTATTGATTATTGCTCTTGATAGGATATGCCAGTTCTATTAATACTTGAGTTGAGATTTATAGTTAACTGATAATAATGGGCAAAAAGGAAAGCTCACCGCAATTCCGGTGATATTTCCGACCCGGAAGGGCCCAGGACCATTAAAAGTTTATTGCGAAGTAAAGTACGAATGCTGAAATACAATTAAAAATAGTCGTGTTAAATCTTACTTAAAGTATAATAGGATAGATTAATGTAGTCATAGTAAATCCTTGTTCTAAACACCAAAAAGAGTCAATCAGTGCCTTTATATGTTGGCGCTCCTAAATTAAGAGGATGCACCCTGCACCGTGTAATTCTATAAGAGACATATTGCAAATGTTCCCATTAGCCAACAAGTAAACTTCCCTGCGTACGTATATACGGATTAGCGAAAACGTGAAGCGTTTAAAATTACCTCATCTGGTAATTTGCGCCCCTATCATCAATTAATTAAGAAGAGGTGCTATTCAAGTGAGATCTTTATATGAGTAAATCATTCTATTGAATTGGTACGTTCTATTACCTTGCAAGCGAGTGCGCTTGTACTGTGTCGCCCGGGGGAAGGATATTAGTGTCAGTCTCTTTCTATCTGAAATGAAATATATCCAGTTTGCATTGGTATGTAAGTACACTGACATAGAGCATGTATCACTATAAATTGCCAGCGGTATAAGTGAAGGCAGCCTACCTTAGCTTCTGGTATGTCGGAAATGAAACGTGATATTCCGTAGCCTCGTCCGGACTTGGTGTCTGAAAGACAAGCAATCCGGACAGGCGGGTTTGAAATATCTATGCAGAAGCTGCTGAATCTAAAGACATCGAGCCCCCTGAAAAGATATCGCTATGTACTTTACCTCAAGGGCGTTGTGGATTATTTCCTTCTTCTCCCGGGTCTCCGTTGTTCGAAGTGCGAACACGTGACCCGGAAGTGGATCTGTCTTAAGTAGTGTACGGCCCCCTTTGGTGACGTGAGCGTCTACCCGATTGAGAAGGTTTAAAGGGATAGAAGCCGTGAAAAGAAGCCTAGACAGGAAAGCGCCTCTTAAGAGTAGAATTGACATTGGAATTCGTGATTGCCGCGTCGGAAAGGAACTGTATACGTATTTCTTTAAAGGGGCATATCTATTAACACCAATTTGATATAGTGGTACATGCACGCAATAGAGATAATCTTTCATGACAATCCGCGTTGTGCGGCGGGTGAGTATTATCGTGAGCATAGTGCAGTAGGTTCCATGCTCTGTGCTGTTTTAAAATCTGTTCGTGAGCAAAGAGAATATCGCAATAGTCTCGCATATTCTCACAACGGTTGTGAGGAAACGTGAAACGATCTTTTCCCAACCTCTCTTACAATCTAATAACAACATTCAAAAAATCAGATTATAAGGAAAAAAATCATTAAAGAAGGATAGTCAGAATGCAAACAAGGGTTTGCATCGTGAGTGTCCTAATGGTAGGTCACATTCAATTGAAGCATAATTAGTACACTGTTAGAAAGGGCGAACTAGAAACCTAGTAGAAACCCTTATGACAAACAACAAATACAATAAGAGTCTAGTACAGTAGTATGTTTCATCACATCATTGCTTCATAATAGTCATCATGGTATACGGTGAGACAATTTTTCACTTGTTCTGCTCTTGTTCAGAAATTTAATCTCCTAGGAAAAATTGAAGCTCTGAATCAAAGTTGAGGCCTAGCTCGACTGCGTACATTTTCATGATCCACATCGCCTCCATGCGTCTTAACTTTAATTCTCTGTTGCCTCCCCTAATTCCTAGATTTACCACATCGATACCGAAAAAAGAGACCACTTTCTCGCTTTCAGAATTTTGGCACCCTGCCACATGCAATGCTACAGGGTATCTTGGATCCTGTTTGATTATTGCCCTTATATGTTCCGATATTCTTTCCTTGAGGGCACGTATGGTGCTTCCCACGTACTGTTTACCACATTTACACTCTATGATATAGATTACGTATTTAGTGAGACAGTTGATGTTAGCGTTTATAGAAAAACATTCCCCTTTAGGGTTACAAAATTGTTTTGTATTGTGTTTTGCCCACCTGCACATGGCACACAATCCACATTTGTAAAAACCTTTATTTTTTGAGGAAAGCCAATCTGTTGCCCGTAGACCGTGTGGTACAGTTGGACTCAATCTGTTTCTGAGGGTATTTCCTCTTCTGAAGCAGATCTGGGGCCTGTCCGTGATAAATGGAATTAGGGATTTTTCATTTTTCAGAATTCTCCAATGTTTAATCATGCTTTTTCTTAGCGTGTGGTGAAGTGAATTAAATTCCGTAATCAACCTTATTGTGTTATTTGTGGACAAAGCTTGTTTTTTTGGTTGTAAGATGTCAGTTCTTACAATTTTGTTAATTCTCCTCTCTGCTAGTTTAATTACATTACTAGCGTAACCTCTTTTGGAGAACCTGTTTCTCATGTCATGTACACAGTCTATATATTGTGATTCTTCACTACAGAGCCTTCTGGCCCTTAGAAACTCACCATATGGTATAGACTTCACCTGGTGTGGCGGATGGGAACTGTTCGCATGCAATATAGAGTTACATGAAGTGGATTTTCTAAAGAGCTTACTATGTAAGGTGTTATCCGCCACATATAGTTCTATATCTAGAAATTCAATTCTGGTTTTACTGTGTGTCATGGTAAATTTAATTTCCCATGTGTTGTTGTTTAAATAGTTAAAGAAATCCATGAGTAATTCCTCTGAGCCTGACCATAGGAGAAAGCAGTCGTCTATGTAGCGACCCCAGAAGATTATAAAGTCAATGTATTGGGAGCCCTTATCCCCCCAGATGAGATCAGATTCTAAGTTGCCCATAAAAAGATTTGCAAACGATGGAGAATATTTTGATCCCATCGCCACTTCCCTTCTTTTGGCGATACCATTTTTTGTCAAAAACGAAAAAGTTGTTATTTAGCACCAGTTCCATCATCTCTGATAGCATTGCAGTATGTTGATACAGTGAGGCTGGTCTGTTTACTATTTGGACACAACAACTGCACGAGAATGCACTCCAGCAATTAGGGTGCCTAAGTGCACAACGGCTCACCTCAACTGCATGGTATATGCGAGCTATTTTAAGGCACCTCAGCACACCTATAGATATTTTCCCACAACCATCTCGAAGGGCATGTAATTATGCATGAGATCACCCAATGTAATGCTTGTCTCAAACGGCTGACCTGAAGTGTTACTCAAGGTCATACATCAAATGTATAAATCCCCAAATATAGCCCCTTGTTTTCTGTATCATTTCCAGCCCTGAAGAGTCGCGAAGACGCGATGAAACACGTGTCGGCTGGTTGTCCACATGCTGTGTTTGAATAAAACAAGGAGAACAAGACTTCTTTATTGACAAATATTTATTCATCTTCACAATTTGCAATCTATTGTTGTTTCTCTGTATCACATTGGACTATTGCGTATGAACATTGTTTCCAATTTTTACATTTCAAGTGTGTGCATAGGGTATGCTTTTTCTTGTAACTTTGGAGTAGTATAGCTTGCTTGCTTCTCCTCAGAGTGGTTATATGGTTGTCCACTCACCCAGTTGCACCATAATTTACTTAGCTCTATAGTGCTACCATACTGGCAGTGCGCCCATTCTCTGACACCCTAAAAACCATACCTAGACCGAAGGAGTTTAAGCAGCTGGAATACCCAATGTTAATTGATTACCTTTTCGACTTGACTGCTAAATTGAGTCTTATTCACCAACAGGTTTTCGATGCATTGCCAAAGCCACTGGAGAGTCCAGGTCATCAGCTGAAACCGGGTGACCAAGTGTTCATAAGAAACTTTGGACGGACGAGAAATCTCCAACCCAAATTCGTCGGACCATTCCAGGTCCTGTTGGCGACGAGGACTGCTATACGTGTGGCTGGCAGAAAGAACTGGATCCATGCGACGCACGCTAAACGTGTACCCCTACCGCTTCCTTATGACAACTGGGTGAAGAAAGGAATCGGTGTTTCTGATACTGAACCAGTCCCCAGGTTCATCCCTTTCAGCGATGCAGAACTGATCACTGACTCACCGAACTCTGACTCCCCTTCTGAAACTGCTCCTTTGAACTCCGAACATTTGTCCTCTGCATCAAAAGAACATTTGCCATCTGCGAACTTGAACATTGCAACCTCTGCTGAAAATACACTGTTTCCGGATCAAACAGCTCCAGGAAAATTGAGATACAAGTTACGATCTCACATAAAGGACAAATAAAGCAGGAAACTGCCTATTTTACATATTTGAATTTTGATACATTGCCTCCAGCCAGGAAGTTTGCTAATATTCTGTATTGTTATGTTTTTTTAAATTGCCTTGCCGTCTGGGTAGCCGTAGGGTCGTGGCTGTGTGCCTAGTTGAATCTGCGGGGGTCAGACATAAGGTCGATCTTTCTGTTGGTTCTGGGAACTCCCAGGGCTGATAGAGGCATTTTCATCTACGTACACATCATCAGTGGTCGCGAGCGGTTGTAGAAGATGGAGCTTCCTGAGCTGCACCGAGAGAATGTAATTTATGTTCGCAGAAATAGACTTTACAAAATTCTTCATAGCAAATGCTTTCTGATGCAATGTGCAATTACGTTTTTGATTGTTTTAATAACATTGGTGGGTGGAATCGTCTTTTGTATGCATTTAATTTTTACACCGGTAACAACTACAGTACCTCCCCTTGATCCTGTTTCTTCTACTGTTGCTTCTTACCATTCTTTTCACTCGTTTCCTGAACATGAACAAGCTCGACTCTCAGAATTCATTAATAACACTTTTGTACAGCTCTTGCATCAACACCAACTGGTAGTTAACACAACAGACTGCTGGGTGTGTGGTTTGATACCCCACACTATGGATAAAGGCATTCCCTATCTAGTCTTGCCTTTTAGCTATAATGGATCATTTCAGGCCTTTCAGACTATTTTTGCCTATGCCCTTGAGACCTATCCTCCGCGTCCACCACGTTCCACTAAGTATAACTCTGCCAATAAAGCTTTAGTCAAGGGAATCATTGACATGATTAAAGACGTCAATAACACCCCATCTTACCCTAGAGATGAATTACGGGTATATTTGAGTTGGAATTCTACAGAGTATCGCATTAGTTTGGGTGAAAGCAAGCGTAAGAGCTCCACTCCAATTTGGGTCGTACCTCACCGAGGTCAAGTCTGTTTGCAAGGAAATGGGAGAAATCCAAGAGCTCAGCTAGGGAAGAGTGAGTGCGTTGAGACTTACGTGTTTCCGTCTAACTCTTCCCCTGCCTTTCTCACTGCTAGGGGTACCTACTTCATTTGTCAGGATAGAGCATATACATGGCTGCCTGCTGATTTCTCAGGTTCATGTTATATTGCTCGACTGTTGCCTCCAACATACACTGCTTCCCCAGATTATCACAAGACCAGAGTAGCAAGAGGTGTCTTCAGCAAGGAAGATACCGCTGGTCAGGAAGCTGGAGACTTCTTCAAAGGTTTCCTTCCGTTCTGGGGGCCTATGGCCAATAGTAGAAATCTACGTCAGCTAACACGGGTAGGTGAATCTACTATTACAGAAACTGCTGGTGCCCTTAGTAATTTAACAGCTGAGCTTCAGGCGGATCGTCTCATGACGTTGCAGAACCGTATGGTTTTAGACGTAATACTTGCAGATCGAGGTGGGGTATGCAGAGTGATCCAATCGAGCTGCTGTGTTTTTATTCCCAATAATGCTCCGACTGTCTATGAAGCGATCTCTAAGCTACACAAGATTTCCGACTCTATTCACGTAGACAAGGGAAACTGGTCCTTAATGGAATGGCTCTGGACTCTACTATCAGCGTGGGGATGGAAGGTTCTGATGGTCATTGGTATCATCCTAGTATTCCTGTTCTCGTGCTGCCTTATTATCCAATGTGGTCCCGCTTTGTGTAGTCTCTGTGCTGCAACCTGTTTCAGAAAACCACCTGCGTTTGGAGACAAGGTACGAGAAAGGATGATGATGCAACAACATGTCACTGACCTGATGAGCATCGAAATAGACTCCGACATAGACTAAGTAATTGCCTATGTAAGGGCAAAAGGAGGGTCTGAGGTTCCGTGACGATTTGAACCCGTGTTTTCAACATTGTGGTAAACTCATAATTTTGGTATCAGTGAACCGCAAATGATCCATTTAGCAAGCCCTGGTGTTTTCGCCATGCTACGAGCAAGAGCACTCCTGTTATGAACACATTTCTGAACTACCCATGGCATCCATCTTAGATCACGGCAGCCATTATGTATTTCTTGCCCTCACATAGTCAATGGACACGCAGTGGCCCCTTTCACTTAAGGACACGTAAGCTTTAGCCGGCGATTCACCTTGTTAGTGACACGTGTACCTTAGGACAGAAAACGCCATGGCTGCATGACTCGGCAGAAGCTGCCTCCTCTGCCTGAGGCCAGTCCTGCTATACTGGTTCTCGTGTTCGTTGGCCTGATCATGATTAGGCGGCCGAAGCTGGTAGCCTTGCCCATTTACGACCCACAAACATCTCTTATCCTGCTTTTCTATCTTCTGCACCTGGCTCTGCTCCTTTCCTTCTGGGCCTTTATTAGGGGGAGGTAACGAAATTTACGATGAGGCGGTCCGGGTCCTGAATGAAAAGTTGACATGGGATTATGATGGAACAGTGGGAACCCCTCGTTCGTAATGTTTTGACATCAGATATTGTTGACGATTCCTGTGTAACGCCAGATATTTATTGTTTAGGACACAAAGGTTTAGAAATGTACTAGCATGTAAAGAATTTGCCCCAAGCCTAAAATTTAGTATTTAAGGAGCAACCCACTTTGTACAAATCGAACAGGCTCCTAGATACTGCCCGTGTGTAGTTTCTGTGACTTCTGTGTCCCTGCAGTAATAAACCTTTTGTCTTTGACACCACCATCGAGAAGCCCGTGTTTCTGTTTATTTGTGCACCGAGACAGGTAGAACTCTGGGGTCTTCGGGTGTTATCCCTGACACCTCTGGACGGAACCAAAAAAGTCCAGAACTCCAGTAGAAGATGGTATTTATTAGCTGCAGCTAGTACAGTGGTCTTAGAAGTCGTCAATGCAATGAGGTTCACAAGACTGCCACTTAACTCCGTGGTGCACAGGCTTATATATGATACAACACAATGCAAAAAGGCAATTTCACAAGAGCATGAGCTATAAGCAAACGTTAGAAACAATGATTTAAGACTAAGGCAACTCAAATTCCAGATCCCGTTTGTCACTAGACCCCTTAAGTAAATTACAAATTAATCCACATTATTCAGCTTACGAGCAGAGAAAATACAGCTGTGTATCGTAGAAGGACAGTCGTGAAATAGGAGAATACAAGAGACATGTAGCGAAGGACAGTAGAGAAGATAACCTAAAGGAAACAATGGTGTGAACCAACATGTAGTCCGGACAGGGATTAATCAGCTCAGACAGAAATTAGTGTACTCGGCCAGACCCTGACACTCACTAGTAAACATAAGCAGAGAAGCCGACCGATATGCAAAGGCAGAAACGACAAAAACATCGCATTTGCCAAGCTGCCTGAGTGAGGTTAACACAAAATGGCGGCGATCAAAAAATGGAGACTGAGTACGAACAAATTCGTAATTTTCAGAATCTCAACTATCCAAGCATGTCCGGATCTTCAAACTATGGTATGTGTTAACAACTGTCCAAGCATGTCTGGAGCTTTAAGCTATGGTATGTGTTAACAACTGTCACAGCATGTCTGGGGCTCCAAGCTCTGGTATGTGTTAACAACTGTCAAAGCATGTCTGCATCTTCAAACTATGGTACATGTTAACAGCTGTCCAAGCATGTGTGGATCTTCAAACTATGGTATGTGTTAACAACTGTACATGCATGTCTGGGGCTTCAAGATATAGTTTGTGTTAACTGGGGCTTCAAGCTCTGGTATGCGTTAAGAACTGTACATGCATGTCTGGATCTTTAAGCTATGATATGTGTTAACGACTGTACATGCATGTCTTGGGCTTCAAGCTATGATCTGTGTTAGCAACTGTCCAAGCATGTCCGGATCTTCAAACTATGTTATGTGTTAACAACTGTCCAAGCATGCCTGTGGCTTCAAGATATAGTTCGTGATAACAACTATCCAAGCATGTCTGGGGCTTCAAGATATAGTATGTGTTAACAACTGTACATGCATGTCTGGATCTTCAAGCTATGATATGTGTGAACAACCATCCAAGCATGTCTGGGGCTTCAAGTTATGGTATGTGTTAACAACTGTCCAAGCATGTCTGGGGCTTCAAGATATGGTATGTCTTAACAACTGTACAAGCATGTCTGGGGCTTCAAGCTATGGTATGTGTTAACAACTGTCCAATCATGTCTGGATCTTCAATCTATGATATGTGTTAACAACCGTCCAAGCATGTCTGGGTCTTCAAGTTATGGTATGTCTTAACAACTGTACAAGCATGTCTGGGGCTTCATGCTATGGTATGTGTTAACAACTGTCCAAGCATGTCCGAATCTTCAAGCTCTGATATGTGTTAACAACCGTCCAAGCATGTCTGGGGCTTCAATTTATGGTATGTGTTAACAACTGTCCAAGCATTTCTGGGGCTTCAAGCTATGCAATGTGTTAACAACTGTCCAAGCATGTCTGGATCTTCAAGCTATGATATGTGTTAACAACCATCCAAGCATGTCTGGGGCTTCAAGCTATGGTATGTGTTACCACTGTACATGCATGTCTGGATCTTTAAACTATGGTATGTGTTAACAACTGTACATGCATGTCTGGTGCGTCAAGTTATGGTATGTGGTAACAACTGTCCAAGCATGTCTGGGACTTCAAGATATAGTTGTGTTAACAACTATCCGAGCATGTCTGGGGCTTTAAGCTATAGTATGTGTTAACAACTGTACAAGCATGACTGGTGCTTCAAGTTATGGTATGTGTTAACAACTGTTCAAGCATGTCTGGATCTTCAAACTATGGTATGTGTTAACAAGTGTCCAAGCATGTCTGGATCTTCAAGCTATGGTATGTGTTAACAACTGTCCAAGCATGTCTGGATCTTCAAACTATGGTGTGTGTTAACAACTGTCCAAGCAAGTCTGGATCTTCAAACTATGGTATGTGTTAACAACTGTACAAGCATGTCTGGTGCTTCAAGTTATGATATGTGTTAACAACTGTCCAAGCATGTCCGGGGCTTCAAGATATAGTTTGTGTTAACAACTGTCCAAGCATGTCTTGGGCTTTAAGCTATGGTACGTGTTAACAACTGTACAAGCATGTCTGGTGCTTCAAGTTATGGTATGTATTAACAACTGTCCAAGCATGTCTGGGGCTTCAAGCTCTGGTATGTGTTAACCACTATCCAGGCTTGTCTGTGGCTTTAAGCTATGGTATGTGTTAACAACTGTACAAGCATGCCTGGTGCTTCAGGTTATGGTGGTGCTTCAAGTTATGGTATGTTTTAACAACTGCCCAAGCATGTCTGGATATTCAAGCTATGATATGTGTTAACAACCGTCCAAGCATGTCTGGGGCTTCAAGTTATGGTATGTGGTAACAAATAACCAAGCATGTCTGGATCTTCAAACTATGGTATTTGTTAACAACTGTACAAGCATGTCTGGTGCTTCAAGTTATGGTATGTGTTAACAACTGTCTAAGCGTGTCTGGGGCTTCAAGATATAGTTTCTGTTAACAACTGTCCGAGCATGTCTGGGGCTTAAATCTATGGTATGTGTTAACAACTGTCCAAGCATGTCTGGGGCTTCAAGATATAGTTTGTGTTAACAACTGTCCGAGTATGTCTGAAGCTTAAAGCTATGGTATGTGTTAACAACTGTCCAAGCATGTCTGGGGCTTCAAGCTCTTTTATATGTTAACAACCATCGAAGCATGTCTGGGGCCTCAAGCTATGGTATGTGTTAACAACTGTCCAAGCATGTCTGGATCTTCAAACTATGGTATGTGTTAACAACTGTCCAAGCATGTCTTAGGCTTCAAGATATAGTTTGTATTAACAACTGTACAAGCATGTCTGGTGCTTCGAGTTATGGTATGTGTTAACAACTGTCCAAGCATGTCTGGATTTTCAAACTATGGTATGTTTTAACACAGGGACGCCTTCAAGAACGCCACCCGCATACACCACCAACTAATCCGATCTGCCAAGAAAGCCGCATTCAAAGACCAACTAGACAACAACGCCCACAACAGCAAGGAATTATTCAACATCGTCAAAGAATTTACCAACCCCTCAGTCAACTCCAACAACATCACCCCCTCTCAAGCCCTCTGCGACTCCCTAGCCTCGTTCTTCCACAACAAAATCGCAGACATCCACAACAGCTTCGTCAACCGACCCGGAGACCAACCCACCCAACCTTCTGCAGGACCTCCACCCCCCTTGAATATCCTTAATGAATGGAACCCAATCTCCACTGAGGACACCATCCGCCTGTTGAACTCCATCCACTCAGGATCCCCCACAGACCCCTGCCCTCACCACATCTTCAACAAAGCAGACTCCACCATAGCACCACACCTTCGAGACGTCATCAACTCTTCCCTCAACTCCGCCACCTTCCCGGAAAGCTGGAAACACGCAGAACTCAGCGCCCTTCTGAAAAAACCCACAGCTGACCCCACCGAACTCAAAAACTACTGCCCTATCTCGCTCCTTCCATTCCCAGCCAAAGTCATCGAGAAAGCTGTCAACAACCAGCTCGCCGCCTTCCTCGAAACAAACAAATCCCTCGACTCCTCACAGTCCGGCTTCCGAGCAAAACACAGCACGGAGACCGCCCTCATCGCAGCAACAGACGACATTCGAACTCTACTGGACAACGGAGACACAGTCGCCCTCATCCTCCTCAACCTCTCCGCAGCCTTCAACACAGTCTGCCATAGCACCCATCTACAGCGCCTCAGAAACATCGGAATACAAGGAAAAGCACTGGAATGGATCACCTTGTTCCTCACCGGAAGAACCCAGAGAGTCCGCCTCCCACCATTCAACTCAGAGGCCACTGAAGTCATCTCCGGCGTACCCCAAGGGTCCTCACTCAGCCCCACCCTCTTCAACGTATACATGAGCCCCCTCGCGGCCATCGCTCGCCAACACAACCTCAACATCATCTCCTACGCGGATGACACTCAACTGATCCTATCAGTCACCAAAGACCCTAATACCGCCAAAACTAACCTACATGAAGGAATGAAAGAAGTAGACGAGTGGATGAATCATAGCCGTCTGAAACTGAACTCAGACAAAACAGAAGTCCTTATCTTAGGTACCTCCCCCTCCACCTGGGACGACTCTTGGTGGCCAGAGACCCTTGGAAAAGCTCCCATCCCGACGGACCACGCACGGAACCTGGGCGTCATCCTGGACTCCTCACTCTCTATGAACAGACAAGTAAACGCCGTTTCATCATCTTGCTTCAACATTCTTCGCATGCTCAAAAAAACATTTCGCTGGATCCCCACCGATACCAGAAAAACGGTCACCCATTCACTGGTCACAAGCCGCCTGGACTACGGAAACACCCTATACGCCGGTATCACCGCAAAACTCCAGAATAAACTCCAACGCATCCAGAACGCATCAGCCAGACTCATACTAGACATCCCGCGTAAAGACCACATCTCTAGTCACCTGAAAAACCTCCACTGGCTCCCCGTCAATAAGAGGATTACTTTCCGACTCCTAACCCACGCACACAAAGCACTTTATGAAATTGGACCCAAATGCCTCAACACACGTCTTTCCTTCTACACCCCCTCCCGTCAGCTACGATCCTCCAACCAAGCCCTTGCTAACGTTCCTCGCATCAATAAAACCACCATGGGAGGTAGACCCTTTTCCTACCTCGCAGCTAAAACCTGGAACTCACTCCCCACTCACCTTCGTCTCACGCAGAACCATCTAGCATTCAGAAAGCAACTTAAAACTTGGATATTCGACAAATAAGTCCCCACCCTTCTTCAAGCGCCTTGAGACCCTCCGGGTATGTAGCGCGCTATATAAATCTTTTTTTTTACTTTTGACTTGACTAGCACAATGATTCTGCTCCCCGAGGTGCTGCATGTGACTAAAATTGCTCTCTGTTAATCTAACTGCTTAGCGGCCAGCCCCGGGGGTTGTAGGCCCATACTTGTATTTGGATGAAATGTCAATAAAGGTTTTCTAAAAAAAAAAAGATTAGACTGTCCCAGCAGTGCTCCCAGAACCCAAAACTCACCCACAAACACCCGGAACCCCCCCAAAGAGCACCTTAAAGGCAAGCACGTCAGCAAAAACACAAAAGAATTTCCGCCTCCGATTTGGTCCAAACCAAGCAATAGCCCCAGAGCCGTCAACCCAGGAGAAAACTAGTAGAAGACCTCCAAACAGCCAAAAAGCAAAAATACAAAAATGGGGACTTAGTCATTTTTTTGCCAATTTCCCAAATCAATTCGCGCGTGCTTTGCAGCTAGGCCCTAACTCTCCTCTGCCACCATGGATTTGCTTCAAACCTCTTGCAAACTAAAGTATCCATAGCCAGCAGTGCTCCCAGACCCCGAAACCCACCCACAAACAGCAGGCAGCCCCCCAAACAGGCCCCCAAAAACGCTACATTGAGCAAAATGTCAGAAATAGCAAAATAAAATTCAGCGTGGATTTTGTCCCAACCACTTCTATCCGGTATTAGACCTTCCCAGGAATGCCCCAAGACCCGCCAACCCACCCGCCAAAAAGCACAACACCCTCAAACAGCCAAAAAGGAAAATCTCATTCTTACAATATTTCTCGGCCTTCGGTCCAAACGCGATGTGCAGCTAGGCCATACCTCCCATTTTCCACCACGGATTTCCTGAAAAGCAAATGCAATCAAGATTAGACTGTCCCAGCAGTGCTCCCAGACCCCAAAACTCACCCACAAACACCCAGAACCCCCCCAAAGAGCACCTCAAAGGCAAGCAAGTCAGCAAAAACACAAAAAAAATTCCGCCTCCGATTTGGTCCAAACCACTTTCATCCGGTATTAGAGCTTCCCAGCAATGGCCCCAGAGCAGCCAACTCACCCGCAAAGGAGTAGAACACCCCCACAAGTGCTGAGTCTTTCTTCATTGGGCTTAATCCAGCCCTCTGCTTTGATGGAAATAGGAGTCTGGAGGAGGAGGATAGAGTAGCATGTTCTTCTGAACTTGTGAACCTGAGGAATGCAGACTGCGGCACCTTCAAATCAATAAGCAAACAAGTGAAGACAGTTCTGCTGATGGGCTTGTTTTTGTGACTAGGTGATTAAAGTTTGAATTATATTAACTGTGCACAACAAAGAAAGACAGACACACAGGAATAAAAGTGAATAAGGACGAAAAAGAAAGTTATTGATTCATTGTCTCATTTTCAGGGCTCGGTGTCAGGGTCCAGGAATAAGAATAAGGCTTCCTCTTCATACTCTGCGAATTCAGGCAGGGGGAGCTCAGTCAGTGCCTTCGACACAGTCTGTCATAGCACCCTTCTACAGCGCCTCAGAAACGTAGGAATCCAAGGAAAAGCACTGGAATGGATCACCTCTTTCCTCACCGGAAGAACCCAGAGAGTCCGCCTCCCACCATTCAAGTCAGAGGCCTCTGAAGTCATCTGCGGCGTGCCACAAGGATCGTCACTCAGCCCCACCCTCTTCAACGTATACATGAGCCCCCTTGCGGCCATCACTCGCCAACACAATCTCAACATCATCTCCTACGCGGATGACACTCAACTGATCCTGTCACTCACCAAAGACCCTAACACCGCCAAAACCAACTTACACGAAGGAATGAAAGAAGTAGCTGAGTGGATGAAGCACAGCCGTCTGAAACTGAACTCAGACAAAACAGAAGTCCTCATCTTAGGCACCTCCCCCTCCGCCTGGGATGACTCTTGGTGGCCAGAAGCCCTTGGAAAAGCACCCATCCCGACGGACCACGCACAGAACCTGGGCGTCATCCTGGACTCCTCACTCTCGATGACTAGACAAGTCAACGCCGTTTCATCTTCTTGCTTCAACATTCTTCGCATGCTCAAAAAAACATTTCGCTGGATCCCCACCGAAACTAGAAAAACGGTCACCCACGCACTGGTTACGAGCCGCCTGGACTACGGAAACACACTATACGAAGGTACCACCGCAAAACTCCAGAAAAAACTCCAACGCATCCTGAACGCTTCAGCCAGGCTCATACTAGACATCCCGCGTAAAGAACACATCTCTGGTAACCTGAAAAACCTCCACTGGCTCCCCGTAAATAAGAGGATTACTTTCCGCCTCCTAACCCACGCATACAAAGTACTTTACGAACTTGGACCCGAATGCCTCAACACACGACTGTCCTTCTACACCCCCTCCCGTCAGCTACGATCCTCCAACCAAGCCCTTGCCACTGTACCTCGCATCAACAAAACCACCATGGGAGGTAGATCCTTCTCCTACCTGGCAGCTAAAACCTGGAACTCACTTCCCACTCACCTTCGCCTTACTCAGAACCACCTAGCATTCAGAAAACAACTTAAAACTTGGATATTCGACAAGTAATTCCCCACCCTTCCTCTAGCGCCTTGAGACCCTATGGGTATGTAGCGCGCTATATAAATCTCTTGACTTGACTTGACTATGTGATAACAACTGTATAAGCATGTCTGGTGCTTCAAGTTATGGTATGTGTTAACAACTGTCCAAGCATGTCTGGGGCTTCAAGATATAGTTTGTGTTAACAACTGCCCGAGCATGTCTGGGGCTTTAAGCTATGGTATGTGTTAACAACTGTACAAGCATGACTGGTGCTTCAAGTTATGGTATGTGTTAACAACTGTCCAAGCATGTCTGGATCTTCAAACTATGGTATGTGTTAACAAGTGTCCAAGCATGTCTGGATCTTCAAGCTATAGTATGTGTTAACAACTATACAAGCATAACTGGTGCTTCAAGTTATTGTATGTGTTAACAACTGTCCAAGCATATCTGGATCTTCAAACTATGGTGTGTGTTAATAACTGTCCAAGCATGTCTAGATCTTCAAACCTTGGTATGTGTTAACAACTTTCCAAGCATGTCTGGATCTTCAAACTATGGTGTGTGTTAACAACTGTCCAAGCAAGTCTGGATCTTCAAACTATGGTGTGTGTTAACAACTGTCCAAGCATGTCTGGATATTCAAACTATGTTATGTGTTAAGAACTGTACAAGCATGTCTGGTGCTTCAAGTTATGATATGTTTTAACAACTGTCCAAGCATGTCTGGGGCTTCAAGATATAGTTTGTGTTAACAACTGTCCGAGCATGTCTGGGGCTTTAAGCTACGGTATGTGTTAACAACTGTCCAAGCATGTCTGGGGCTTCAAGTTATGGTATGTGGTAACAAATATCCAAGCATGTCTGGATCTTCAAACTATGGTATGTGATAACAACTGTACAAGCATGTCTGGTGCTTCAAGTTATGGTATGTGTTAACAACTGTCCAAGCATGTCTGGATTTTCAAACTATGGTATGTTTTAACAACTGCCCAAGCATGTCTGGCTCTTCAAACTATGGTATGTGATAACAACTGTACAAGCATGTCTAGTGCTTCAAGTTATGGTATGTGTTAACAACTGTCCCAGCATGTCTGGGGCTTCAAGATATAGTTTGTGTTAACAACTGTCTGAGCATGTCTGGGGCTTTAAGCTATGGTATGTGTTAACAACTGTATAAGCATGTCTGGGGCTTCAAGCTATAGTATGTGTTAACAACTGTACATGCATGTCTGGATCTTCAAACTATGGTATGTGTTAACAACTGTCCAAGCATGTCTGGGCTTCGAGCTATGCAATGTGTGAACAACTGTCCAAGCATGTCTGGATCTTCACGCTATGATATGTGTTAACAACCGTCCAAGCATGTCTGGATCTTTAACTATGGTATGTGTTAACAACTGTACATGCATGTCTGGGGCTTCAAGATATAGTTTGTGTTAACAACTGTACAAGCATGTCCCGATCTTCAAGCTCTGGAATGTGTTAACAACTGTACATGCATGTCTGGATCTTCAAACTATGGTATGTGTTAACAACTGTACATGCATGTCTGGGGCTTCAAGCTATGATCTATTTTAACAAATGTCCAAGCATGTCCGG
The DNA here is from genome assembly GCF_964263255.1 of Lissotriton vulgaris. Lineage (NCBI taxonomy): Eukaryota > Metazoa > Chordata > Amphibia > Caudata > Salamandridae > Lissotriton > Lissotriton vulgaris. The sequence goes on from NC_141691.1 coordinate 2,121,194,451, forward strand.
ATCTTCAAACTATGGTATGTGTTAAAAGCTGTCCAAGCACGTGTGGATCTTCAAATTATGGTATGTGTTAACAACTGTACATGCATGTCTGGAGCTTCAAGACATAGTTTGTGTTAACAACTGTACAAGCATGTCTGGATCTTCAAACTATGTATGTGTTAACAACTGTACATGCATGTCCGGCTATTCAAGCTATGATGTGTTAACAACTGTACATGCATGTCTGGGGCTTCAAGCTTTGATCTGTGTTAACAACTGTCCTGGCAAGTCTGGATCTTCAAACTATGGTATGTGTTAACATCTGTCCAAGCACGTATGGTGCTTCAAGTTATGGTATGTGTTAACAACTGTCCAAGCATGTCTGGATTTTCAAACTATGGTATGTTTCAACAACTGTCCAAGCATGTCTGGCTCTTCAAACTATGGTATGTGATAACAACTGTACAAGCATGTCTGGTGCTTCAAGTTATGGTATGTGTTAACAACTGTCCAAGCATGTCTGGGGCTTCAAGATATAGTTTGTGTTAACAACTGTCCGAGCATGTCTGGGGCTTTAAGCTATGGTATGTGTTAACAACTGTACAAGCATGTCTGGTGCTTCAAGTTATGGTATGTGTTAACACCTGTCCAAGCATGTTTGGATCTTCAAACTGTGGTATGTGTTAACAACTGTACATGCATGTCTGGATCTTCAAGCTATGATATGTGTTAACAACCGTCCAAACATGTCTGGGGCTTGAAGTTATGGTATGTGGTAACAACTATCCAAGCATGTCTGGATCTTCAAACTATGGTATGTGTTAACAACTGTACAAGCATATCTGGTTCTTCAAGTTATGGAATATGTTAACAACTGTCCAAGCATGTCTGGGGCTTCAAGATATAGTTTCTGTTAACAACTGTCCAGCATGTCTGGGGCTTAAAGCTTTGGTATGTGTTAACAACTGTCCAAGCAAGTCTGGGGCTTCAAGATATAGTTTGTGTTGACAACTGTCCGAGCATGTCTGGGGCTTAAAGCTATGGTATGTGTTAACAACTGTCCAAGCATGTCTGGGGCTTCAAGCTCTGGTATATGTTAACAACTGTCCAAGCATGTCTGGATTTTCAAAAAATGGTATGTGTTAACAACTGTCCAAGCATGTCTGGCTCTTCAAACTATGGTATGTGATAACAACTGTACAAGCATGTCTGGTGCTTCAAGTTATGGAATGTGTTACAACTGTCCAAGCATGTCTGGGGCTTGAAGATATGGTATGTGTTAACAATTGTCCAACTATGTCTGGGTCTTTAAGCTATGGTATGTGTTAACAACTGTACAAGCATGTCTGGTGCTTCAAGTTATGGTATGTGTTAACAACTGTCCAAGCATGTCTGGATCTTCAATCTATGGTATCTGTTAACAACTATACATGCATGTCTTGATCTTCAAGATATATGTGTTAACAACCGTCCAAGCATGTCTGGGGCTTGAAGATATGGTATGTGTTAACAACTGTACAAGCATGTCTGGGGCTTCAAGCTATGGTATGTGTTAACAACTGGCCAAGCATGTCTGGATCTTCAAGCTATGATATGTGTTAACAACCGTCCAAGCATGTCTGGGGCTTCAAGGTATGGTATGTGTTAACAACTGTCCAAGCATGTCTGGGGCTTCAAGATATAGTTTGTGTTAACAACTGTCCGAGCATGTCTGGGGCTTAAAGCTATGGTATGTGTTAACAACTGTCCAAGCATGTCTGAATCTTCAAACTATGGTTGTGTTATCAACTGTCCAAGCATGTCTGAGGCTTCAAGCTCTGGTATATGTTAACAACCGTCGAAGCATGTCTGGATCTTCAAACTATGGTATGTGTTAGCAACTGTCCAAGCATGTCTGGATCTTCAAACTATGGTATGTGTTAACAACTGTCCAAGCATGTCTGGGGCTTCAAGATATAGTTTGTATTAACAACTGTACAATCATGTCTGGTGCTTCAAGTTATGGTATGTGTTAAAAACTGTCCATGCATGTCTGGCTCTTCAAACTATGGTATGTGATAACAACTGTACAAACATGTCTGGTGCTTCAAGTTATGGTATGTGTTAACAACTGTCCAAGCATGTCTGGGGCTTCAAGATATAGTTTGTGTTAACACCTGTCCAAGCTTGTCTGGATCTTCAAACTATGGTATGTGTTAACAACTGTACATGCATGTCTGGATCTTCAAGCTATGATATGTGTTAACAACTGTCCAAACATGTTTGGGGCTTCAATTTATGGTATGTGGTAACAACTATCCAAGCATGTCTGGATCTTCAAACCATGGTATGTGTTAACAACTGTACAAGCATGTCTGGTGCTTCAAGTTATGGTATGTGTTAACAACTGTCCAAGCATGTCTGTTGCTTCAAGATATAGTTTCTGTTAACAACAGTCTGAGCATGTCTGGGGCCTAAAGCTATGGTATGTGTTAACAACTGTCCAAGCATGTCTGGGGATTCAAGATATAGTTTGTGTTGACAACTGTCCGAGCATTTCTGGGGCTTAAAGCTATGGTATGTGTTAACAACTGTCCAAGCATGTCTGGGGCTTCAAGCTCTGGTATATGTTAACAACTGTCCAAGCATGTCTGAATTTTCAAAAAATGGTATGTGTTAACAACTGTCCAAGCATGTCTGGCTCTTCAAACTATGGTATGTGATAACAACTGTACAAGCATGTCTGGTGCTTCATGTTATGGTATGTGTTAACAACTGTCCAAGCATGTCTGGGGCTTCAAGATATAGTTTCTGTTAACAAATGTCCGAGCATGTCTGGGGCTTAAAGCTATGGTATGTGTTAACAACTGTCCAAGCATGTCTGGGGCTTCAAGATATAGTTTGTGTTAACAACTGTCCGAGCATGTCTGTGGCTTAAAGCTATGGTATGTGTTAACAACTGTCCAAGCATGTCTGGATCTTCAAACTATGGTATGTGTTAACAACTGTCCAAGCATGTCTGGGGCTTCAAGATATAGTTTGTATTAACAACTGTACAATCATGTCTGGTGCTTCAAGTTATGGTGTAGTGTAGTTCCTAGTTTCCCACTAGGCCCTGCGCATTGGAATAACATAAACAGTAGTATCGACGTAGAAGTGCGGATCTTCCAGGCCTCTACTGACTATGCTAAACTTAATTGGGTTTGTTACCAACTAGCTCAGAGGTCACTGGAAACGTTCTTGACTGAATAGGAAGTGATCAGCTTCCCTGGCACAGACAAGAAGGGATTCAGTTTTCCAACAACCGTGCAACATGACAACTTTGCTCCTCCGATCAAGAGTCAATCTCTAGGGTCGTGTGAAACAATAGACAGTTATTTTACTCAGTCAGGTTGGTGCAGTTTACTTTCACAATATGTAGAGAATAGAGAGACGGCGTTTGTCAATAAAGGGTTAACATTTATTGAACAGTCTTTCTTCTCATACAAGAGAAATGTATTGCCACAATTGCAAGACTTGTTATGATAAAAAGTACGTACAGTAATATAAGTATTGCAAGATAATACTGTAAAAGCATTGATATGGTTTCTTAGCCATACAATGGTTTAAAAGTAATAAAACATATATACAGTCATATATACATTAGGCTAAAATACTCAACTGGTGCTTCTAACTACGCCTACCCCAGTGTACCTGACCTAAGCCTAATACTTGGGAGAGGAGTAAGTAAGTAGCTTTAAGTTAAGTTGGTTTTGCCAAGGTTTGCTTCAAGAATTCTCACTAAGGGTTTAGTCAACACCATACCTCTGAATAGAATGATGGAGGTCTGGTATCTCCTTCAGGGGGAACTCGGTATCCCAGTCACCGGCGAGGGTAGACCAGAAACGCTGGAGCTGGATTTCTCTGCAGGAGAAAGACAGCGTCTCTCTGCAGCGCGTCGAGGAGGAGGAGGGGGGACAGCGTCCGCTGGCAGCTGGCATCTGCTGGGCTTCTTCCCAGAGGGAGGGCTGTTCAGCTCCTAGTTACACCACACCATCGTTCGCGCTTTAGCAGCGATTATGGTATCAGCAGCTTCAGGCGACGGGCAGCAGGCTGCAGCAACAGGGTGCTAGCTTCAGCTAACAACGGGCAGGCACAGTAGCAGACAGCTAGCAACAGGCAATTGCTTAAGGCAACGTTGGTAATATTTATACCTGACAGGTACCTGGTTTGACACAAGTTTGCTGGACATAAGACGTCAATTAAAGATGTCACTAGGAAGTGATAGCTATCAGTTGCTCATTAGAGTTCCATTACTAATCAAAACACAGCAAGCGGGATTTCCAGGTTTGCTGAGTTTTTATCTTGTTGAAGAACTCGGAGTGTTAATCTAGGAATCTTCAGATAGTGACTTCTGCTCTGTCATTGCACTAATTGGTTGCAAAGGAAGTGACAGAGAAAACTATTCTGGAATGTGGCTCTGTTCGTGTGAGGCCAGAGATGACTTTCTGAATATCGCACTTGAACGGTTATGCCAATATAGGGAATAAACGGATTTATAGCCGAATAGGGGCATAAGGTCACAGTATCGATCAGGATCCTAGATAAGCACGCAACAATGGTATGTGTTAACAACTGTCAAAGCATGTCTGGATTTTCAAACTATGGTATGTTTTAACAACTGTCCAAGCATGTCTGGCTCTTCAAACTATGGTATGTGATAACAACTGTATAAGCATGTCTGGTGCTTCAAGTTATGGTATGTGTTAACAACTGTCCAAGCATGTCTGGGGCTTCAAGATATAGTTTGTGTTAACAACTGTCCGAGCATGTCTGGGGCTTTAAGCTATGGTATGTGTTAACAACTGTACAAGCATGTCTGGTGCTTCAAGTTATGGTATGTGTTAACACCTGTCCAAGCTTGTCTGGATCTTCAAACTATGGTATGTGTTAGCAACTGTCCGAGCATGTCTGGGGCTTAAAGCTATGGTATGTGTTAACAACTGTCCGAGCATGTCTTGGGCTTTAAGCTATGGTACGTGTTAACAACTGTACAAGCATGTCTGGTGCTTCAAGTTATGGTATGTATTAACAACTGTCCAAGCATGTCTGGGGCTTCAAGCTCTGGTATGTGTTAACCACTATCCAGGCTTGTCTGTGGCTTTAAGCTATGGTATGTGTTAACAACTGTACAAGCATGCCTGGTGCTTCAGGTTATGGTGGTGCTTCAAGTTATGGTATGTTTTAACAACTGCCCAAGCATGTCTGGATATTCAAGCTATGATATGTGTTAACAACCGTCCAAGCATGTCTGGGGCTTCAAGTTATGGTATGTGGTAACAAATAACCAAGCATGTCTGGATCTTCAAACTATGGTATTTGTTAACAACTGTACAAGCATGTCTGGTGCTTCAAGTTATGGTATGTGTTAACAACTGTCTAAGCGTGTCTGGGGCTTCAAGATATAGTTTCTGTTAACAACTGTCCGAGCATGTCTGGGGCTTAAATCTATGGTATGTGTTAACAACTGTCCAAGCATGTCTGGGGCTTCAAGATATAGTTTGTGTTAACAACTGTCCGAGTATGTCTGAAGCTTAAAGCTATGGTATGTGTTAACAACTGTCCAAGCATGTCTGGGGCTTCAAGCTCTTTTATATGTTAACAACCATCGAAGCATGTCTGGGGCCTCAAGCTATGGTATGTGTTAACAACTGTCCAAGCATGTCTGGATCTTCAAACTATGGTATGTGTTAACAACTGTCCAAGCATGTCTTAGGCTTCAAGATATAGTTTGTATTAACAACTGTACAAGCATGTCTGGTGCTTCGAGTTATGGTATGTGTTAACAACTGTCCAAGCATGTCTGGATTTTCAAACTATGGTATGTTTTAACACAGGGACGCCTTCAAGAACGCCACCCGCATACACCACCAACTAATCCGATCTGCCAAGAAAGCCGCATTCAAAGACCAACTAGACAACAACGCCCACTACAGCAAGGAATTATTCAACATCGTCAAAGAATTTACCAACCCCTCAGTCAACTCCAACAACATCACCCCCTCTCAAGCCCTCTGCGACTCCCTAGCCTCGTTCTTCCACAACAAAATCGCAGACATCCACAACAGCTTCGTCAACCGACCCGGAGACCAACCCACCCAACCTTCTGCAGGACCTCCACCCCCCTTGAATATCCTTAATGAATGGAACCCAATCTCCACTGAGGACACCATCCGCCTGTTGAACTCCATCCACTCAGGATCCCCCACAGACCCCTGCCCTCACCACATCTTCAACAAAGCAGACTCCACCATAGCACCACACCTTCGAGACGTCATCAACTCTTCCCTCAACTCCGCCACCTTCCCGGAAAGCTGGAAACACGCAGAACTCAGCGCCCTTCTGAAAAAACCCACAGCTGACCCCACCGAACTCAAAAACTACTGCCCTATCTCGCTCCTTCCATTCCCAGCCAAAGTCATCGAGAAAGCTGTCAACAACCAGCTCGCCGCCTTCCTCGAAACAAACAAATCCCTCGACTCCTCACAGTCCGGCTTCCGAGCAAAACACAGCACGGAGACCGCCCTCATCGCAGCAACAGACGACATTCGAACTCTACTGGACAACGGAGACACAGTCGCCCTCATCCTCCTCAACCTCTCCGCAGCCTTCAACACAGTCTGCCATAGCACCCATCTACAGCGCCTCAGAAACATCGGAATACAAGGAAAAGCACTGGAATGGATCACCTTGTTCCTCACCGGAAGAACCCAGAGAGTCCGCCTCCCACCATTCAACTCAGAGGCCACTGAAGTCATCTGCGGCGTACCCCAAGGGTCCTCACTCAGCCCCACCCTCTTCAACGTATACATGAGCCCCCTCGCGGCCATCGCTCGCCAACACAACCTCAACATCATCTCCTACGCGGATGACACTCAACTGATCCTATCAGTCACCAAAGACCCTAATACCGCCAAAACTAACCTACATGAAGGAATGAAAGAAGTAGACGAGTGGATGAATCATAGCCGTCTGAAACTGAACTCAGACAAAACAGAAGTCCTTATCTTAGGTACCTCCCCCTCCACCTGGGACGACTCTTGGTGGCCAGAGACCCTTGGAAAAGCTCCCATCCCGACGGACCACGCACGGAACCTGGGCGTCATCCTGGACTCCTCACTCTCTATGAACAGACAAGTAAACGCCGTTTCATCATCTTGCTTCAACATTCTTCGCATGCTCAAAAAAATATTTCGCTGGATCCCCACCGATACCAGAAAAACGGTCACCCATTCACTGGTCACAAGCCGCCTGGACTACGGAAACACCCTATACGCCGGTATCACCGCAAAACTCCAGAATAAACTCCAACGCATCCAGAACGCATCAGCCAGACTCATACTAGACATCCCGCGTAAAGACCACATCTCTAGTCACCTGAAAAACCTCCACTGGCTCCCCGTCAATAAGAGGATTACTTTCCGACTCCTAACCCACGCACACAAAGCACTTTATGAAATTGGACCCAAATGCCTCAACACACGTCTTTCCTTCTACACCCCCTCCCGTCAGCTACGATCCTCCAACCAAGCCCTTGCTAACGTTCCTCGCATCAATAAAACCACCATGGGAGGTAGATCCTTTTCCTACCTCGCAGCTAAAACCTGGAACTCACTCCCCACTCACCTTCGTCTCACGCAGAACCATCTAGCATTCAGAAAGCAACTTAAAACTTGGATATTCGACAAATAAGTCCCCACCCTTCTTCAAGCGCCTTGAGACCCTCCGGGTATGTAGCGCGCTATATAAATCTTTTTTTTTACTTTTGACTTGACTAGCACGATGATTCTGCTCCCCGAGGTGCTGCATGTGACTAAAATTGCTCTCTGTTAATCTAACTGCTTAGCGGCCAGCCCCGGGGGTTGTAGGCCCATACTTGTATTTGGATGAAATGTCAATAAAGGTTTTCTAAAAAACAAAAAGATTAGACTGTCCCAGCAGTGCTCCCAGACCCCAAAACTCACCCACAAACACCCGGAACCCCCCCAAAGAGCACCTTAAAGGCAAGCACGTCAGCAAAAACACAAAAGAATTTCCGCCTCCGATTTGGTCCAAACCAAGCAATAGCCCCAGAGCCGTCAACCCAGGAGAAAACTAGTAGAAGACCTCCAAACAGCCAAAAAGCAAAAATACAAAAATGGGGACTTAGTCATTTTTTTGCCAATTTCCCAAATCACTCCGCATGCGCTCTGCAGCTAGGCCCTAACTCTCCTCTGCCACCATGGATTTGCTTCAAACCTCTTGCAAACTAAAGTATCCATAGCCAGCAGTGCTCCCAGACCCCGAAACCCACCCACAAACACCAGGCAGCCCCCCAAACAGGCCCCCAAAAACGCTACATTGAGCAAAATGTCAGAAATAGCAAAATAAAATTCAGCGTGGATTTTGTCCCAACCACTTCTATCCGGTATTAGACCTTCCCAGGAATGCCCCAAGACCCGCCAACCCACCCGCCAAAAAGCACAACACCCTCAAACAGCCAAAAAGGAAAATCTCATTCTTACAATATTTCTCGGCCTTCGGTCCAAACGCGATGTGCAGCTAGGCCATACCTCCCATTTTCCACCACGGATTTCCTGAAAAGCAAATGCAATCAAGATTAGACTGTCCCAGCAGTGCTCCCAGACCCCAAAACTCACCCACAAACACCCGGAACCCCCCCAAAGAGCACCTCAAAGGCAAGCAAGTCAGCAAAAACACAAAAAAACTTCCGCCTCCGATTTGGTCCAAACCACTTTTATCCGGTATTGGAGCTTCCCAGCAATGGCCCCAGAGCCGTCAACTCAGGAGAAAACTAGCAGAAGACCCCCAAACAGCCAAAAAGCAAAAGTACAAAAATGGGGACTTAGTCATTTTTTTGCCAATTTCCCAAATCAATTCGCGCGTGCTTTGCAGCTAGGCCCTAACTCCCCTCTGCCACCATGGATTTGCTTCAAACCTCTTGCAAACTAAAGTATCTATAGCCAGCAGTGCTCCCAGACCCCAAAACCCACCCACAAACACCAGGCAGCCCCCCAAACAGGCCCCCAAAAACGCTACATTGAGCAAAATGTCAGAAATAGCAAAATAAAATTCAGCGTGGATTTTGTCCCAACCACTTCTATCCGGTATTAGACCTTCCCAGGAATGCCCCAAGACCCGCCAACCCACCCGCCAAAAAGCACAACACCCTCAAACAGCCAAAAAGGAAAATCTCATTCTTACAATATTTCTCGGCCTTCGGTCCAAACGCGATGTGCAGCTAGGCCATACCTCCCATTTTCCACCACGGATTTCCTGAAAAGCAAATGCAATCAAGATTAGACTGTCCCAGCAGTGCTCCCAGACCCCAAACTCACCCACAAACACCCAGAACCCCCCCAAAGAGCACCTCAAAGGCAAGCAAGTCAGCAAAAACACAAAAAAAATTCCGCCTCCGATTTGGTCCAAACCACTTTCATCCGGTATTAGAGCTTCCCAGCAATGGCCCCAGAGCAGCCAACTCACCCGCAAAGGAGTAGAACACCCCCACAAGTGCTGAGTCTTTCTTCATTGGGCGTAATCCAGCCCTCTGCTTTGATGGAAATAGGAGTCTGGAGGAGGAGGATAGAGTAGCATGTTCTCTGAACTTGTGAACCTGAGGAATGCAGACTGCGGCACCTTCAAATCAATAAGCAAACAAGTGAAGACAGTTCTGCTGATGGGCTTGTTTTTGTGACTAGGTGATTAAAGTTTGAATTATATTAACTGTGCACAACAAAGAAAGACAGACACACAGGAATAAAAGTGAATAAGGACGAAAAAGAAAGTTATTGATTCATTGTCTCATTTTCAGGGCTCGGTGTCAGGGTCCAGGAATAAGAATAAGGCTTCCTCTTCATACTCTGCGAATTCAGGCAGGGGGAGCTCAGTCAGTGCCTTCGACACAGTCTGTCATAGCACCCTTCTACAGCGCCTCAGAAACGTAGGAATCCAAGGAAAAGCACTGGAATGGATCACCTCTTTCCTCACCGGAAGAACCCAGAGAGTCCGCCTCCCACCATTCAAGTCAGAGGCCTCTGAAGTCATCTGCGGCGTGCCACAAGGATCGTCACTCAGCCCCACCCTCTTCAACGTATACATGAGCCCCCTTGCGGCCATCACTCGCCAACACAATCTCAACATCATCTCCTACGCGGATGACACTCAACTGATCCTGTCACTCACCAAAGACCCTAACACCGCCAAAACCAACTTACACGAAGGAATGAAAGAAGTAGCTGAGTGGATGAAGCACAGCCGTCTGAAACTGAACTCAGACAAAACAGAAGTCCTCATCTTAGGCACCTCCCCCTCCGCCTGGGATGACTCTTGGTGGCCAGAAGCCCTTGGAAAAGCACCCATCCCGACGGACCACGCACAGAACCTGGCGTCATCCTGGACTCCTCACTCTCGATGACTAGACAAGTCAACGCCGTTTCATCTTCTTGCTTCAACATTCTTCGCATGCTCAAAAAAACATTTCGCTGGATCCCCACCGAAACTAGAAAAACGGTCACCCACGCACTGGTTACGAGCCGCCTGGACTACGGAAACACACTATACGCCGGTACCACCGCAAAACTCCAGAAAAAACTCCAACGCATCCTGAACGCTTCAGCCAGGCTCATACTAGACATCCCGCGTAAAGAACACATCTCTGGTCACCTGAAAAACCTCCACTGGCTCCCCGTAAATAAGAGGATTACTTTCCGCCTCCTAACCCACGCATACAAAGTACTTTACGAACTTGGACCCGAATGCCTCAACACACGACTGTCCTTCTACACCCCCTCCCGTCAGCTACGATCCTCCAACCAAGCCCTTGCCACTGTACCTCGCATCAACAAAACCACCATGGGAGGTAGATCCTTCTCCTACCTGGCAGCTAAAACCTGGAACTCACTTCCCACTCACCTTCGCCTTACTCAGAACCACCTAGCATTCAGAAAACAACTTAAAACTTGGATATTCGACAAGTAATTCCCCACCCTTCCTCTAGCGCCTTGAGACCCTATGGGTATGTAGCGCGCTATATAAATCTCTTGACTTGACTTGACTATGTGATAACAACTGTATAAGCATGTCTGGTGCTTCAAGTTATGGTATGTGTTAACAACTGTCCAAGCATGTCTGGGGCTTCAAGATATAGTTTGTGTTAACAACTGCCCGAGCATGTCTGGGGCTTTAAGCTATGGTATGTGTTAACAACTGTACAAGCATGACTGGTGCTTCAAGTTATGGTATGTGTTAACAACTGTCCAAGCATGTCTGGATCTTCAAACTATGGTATGTGTTAACAAGTGTCCAAGCATGTCTGGATCTTCAAGCTATAGTATGTGTTAACAACTATACAAGCATAACTGGTGCTTCAAGTTATTGTATGTGTTAACAACTGTCCAAGCATATCTGGATCTTCAAACTATGGTGTGTGTTAATAACTGTCCAAGCATGTCTAGATCTTCAAACCTTGGTATGTGTTAACAACTTTCCAAGCATGTCTGGATCTTCAAACTATGGTGTGTGTTAACAACTGTCCAAGCAAGTCTGGATCTTCAAACTATGGTGTGTGTTAACAACTGTCCAAGCATGTCTGGATATTCAAACTATGTTATGTGTTAAGAACTGTACAAGCATGTCTGGTGCTTCAAGTTATGATATGTTTTAACAACTGTCCAAGCATGTCTGGGGCTTCAAGATATAGTTTGTGTTAACAACTGTCCGAGCATGTCTGGGGCTTTAAGCTACGGTATGTGTTAACAACTGTCCAAGCATGTCTGGGGCTTCAAGTTATGGTATGTGGTAACAAATATCCAAGCATGTCTGGATCTTCAAACTATGGTATGTGATAACAACTGTACAAGCATGTCTGGTGCTTCAAGTTATGGTATGTGTTAACAACTGTCCAAGCATGTCTGGATTTTCAAACTATGGTATGTTTTAACAACTGCCCAAGCATGTCTGGCTCTTCAAACTATGGTATGTGATAACAACTGTACAAGCATGTCTAGTGCTTCAAGTTATGGTATGTGTTAACAACTGTCCAAGCATGTCTGGGGCTTCAAGATATAGTTTGTGTTAACAACTGTCTGAGCATGTCTGGGGCTTTAAGCTATGGTATGTGTTAACAACTGTATAAGCATGTCTGGGGCTTCAAGCTATAGTATGTGTTAACAACTGTACATGCATGTCTGGATCTTCAAACTATGGTATGTGTTAACAACTGTCCAAGCATGTCTGGGCTTCGAGCTATGCAATGTGTGAACAACTGTCCAAGCATGTCTGGATCTTCACGCTATGATATGTGTTAACAACCGTCCAAGCATGTCTGGATCTTTAACTATGGTATGTGTTAACAACTGTACATGCATGTCTGGGGCTTCAAGATATAGTTTGTGTTAACAACTGTACAAGCATGTCCCGATCTTCAAGCTCTGGAATGTGTTAACAACTGTACATGCATGTCTGGATCTTCAAACTATGGTATGTGTTAACAACTGTACATGCATGTCTGGGGCTTCAAGCTATGATCTGTTTTAACAAATGTCCAAGCATGTCCGGATCTTCAAACTATGGTATGTGTTAAAAGCTGTCCAAGCACGTGTGGATCTTCAAATTATGGTATGTGTTAACAACTGTACATGCATGTCTGGAGCTTCAAGACATAGTTTGTGTTAACAACTGTACAAGCATGTCTGGATCTTCAAACTATGTATGTGTTAACAACTGTACATGCATGTCCGGCTATTCAAGCTATGATGTGTTAACAACTGTACATGCATGTCTGGGGCTTCAAGCTTTGATCTGTGTTAACAACTGTCCTGGCAAGTCTGGATCTTCAAACTATGGTATGTGTTAACATCTGTCCAAGCACGTATGGTGCTTCAAGTTATGGTATGTGTTAACAACTGTCCAAGCATGTCTGGATTTTCAAACTATGGTATGTTTCAACAACTGTCCAAGCATGTCTGGCTCTTCAAACTATGGTATGTGATAACAACTGTACAAGCATGTCTGGTGCTTCAAGTTATGGTATGTGTTAACAACTGTCCAAGCATGTCTGGGGCTTCAAGATATAGTTTGTGTTAACAACTGTCCGAGCATGTCTGGGGCTTTAAGCTATGGTATGTGTTAACAACTGTACAAGCATGTCTGGTGCTTCAAGTTATGGTATGTGTTAACACCTGTCCAAGCATGTTTGGATCTTCAAACTGTGGTATGTGTTAACAACTGTACATGCATGTCTGGATCTTCAAGCTATGATATGTGTTAACAACCGTCCAAACATGTCTGGGGCTTGAAGTTATGGTATGTGGTAACAACTATCCAAGCATGTCTGGATCTTCAAACTATGGTATGTGTTAACAACTGTACAAGCATATCTGGTTCTTCAAGTTATGGAATATGTTAACAACTGTCCAAGCATGTCTGGGGCTTCAAGATATAGTTTCTGTTAACAACTGTCCGGCATGTCTGGGGCTTAAAGCTTTGGTATGTGTTAACAACTGTCCAAGCAAGTCTGGGGCTTCAAGATATAGTTTGTGTTGACAACTGTCCGAGCATGTCTGGGGCTTAAAGCTATGGTATGTGTTAACAAATGTCCAAGCATGTCTGGGGCTTCAAGCTCTGGTATATGTTAACAACTGTCCAAGCATGTCTGGATTTTCAAAAAATGGTATGTGTTAACAACTGTCCAAGCATGTCTGGCTCTTCAAACTATGGTATGTGATAACAACTGTACAAGCATGTCTGGTGCTTCAAGTTATGGAATGTGTTACAACTGTCCAAGCATGTCTGGGGCTTGAAGATATGGTATGTGTTAACAATTGTCCAACTATGTCTGGGTCTTTAAGCTATGGTATGTGTTAACAACTGTACAAGCATGTCTGGTGCTTCAAGTTATGGTATGTGTTAACAACTGTCCAAGCATGTCTGGATCTTCAAACTATGGTATCTGTTAACAACTATACATGCATGTCTTGATCTTCAAGATATATGTGTTAACAACCGTCCAAGCATGTCTGGGGCTTGAAGATATGGTATGTGTTAACAACTGTACAAGCATGTCTGGGGCTTCAAGCTATGGTATGTGTTAACAACTGGCCAAGCATGTCTGGATCTTCAAGCTATGATATGTGTTAACAACCGTCCAAGCATGTCTGGGGCTTCAAGGTATGGTATGTGTTAACAACTGTCCAAGCATGTCTGGGGCTTCAAGATATAGTTTGTGTTAACAACTGTCCGAGCATGTCTGGGGCTTAAAGCTATGGTATGTGTTAACAACTGTCCAAGCATGTCTGAATCTTCAAACTATGGTTGTGTTATCAACTGTCCAAGCATGTCTGAGGCTTCAAGCTCTGGTATATGTTAACAACCGTCGAAGCATGTCTGGATCTTCAAACTATGGTATGTGTTAGCAACTGTCCAAGCATGTCTGGATCTTCAAACTATGGTATGTGTTAACAACTGTCCAAGCATGTCTGGGGCTTCAAGATATAGTTTGTATTAACAACTGTACAATCATGTCTGGTGCTTCAAGTTATGGTATGTGTTAAAAACTGTCCATGCATGTCTGGCTCTTCAAACTATGGTATGTGATAACAACTGTACAAACATGTCTGGTGCTTCAAGTTATGGTATGTGTTAACAACTGTCCAAGCATGTCTGGGGCTTCAAGATATAGTTTGTGTTAACAACTGTCCGAGCATGTCTGGGGCTTTAAGCTATGGTATGTGTTAACAACTGTACAAGCATTTCTGGTGCTTCAAGTTATGGTATGTGTTAACACCTGTCCAAGCTTGTCTGGATCTTCAAACTATGGTATGTGTTAACAACTGTACATGCATGTCTGGATCTTCAAGCTATGATATGTGTTAACAACTGTCCAAACATGTTTGGGGCTTCAATTTATGGTATGTGGTAACAACTATCCAAGCATGTCTGGATCTTCAAACCATGGTATGTGTTAACAACTGTACAAGCATGTCTGGTGCTTCAAGTTATGGTATGTGTTAACAACTGTCCAAGCATGTCTGTTGCTTCAAGATATAGTTTCTGTTAACAACTGTCTGAGCATGTCTGGGGCCTAAAGCTATGGTATGTGTTAACAACTGTCCAAGCATGTCTGGGGATTCAAGATATAGTTTGTGTTGACAACTGTCCGAGCATTTCTGGGGCTTAAAGCTATGGTATGTGTTAACAACTGTCCAAGCATGTCTGGGGCTTCAAGCTCTGGTATATGTTAACAACTGTCCAAGCATGTCTGAATTTTCAAAAAATGGTATGTGTTAACAACTGTCCAAGCATGTCTGGCTCTTCAAACTATGGTATGTGATAACAACTGTACAAGCATGTCTGGTGCTTCATGTTATGGTATGTGTTAACAACTGTCCAAGCATGTCTGGGGCTTCAAGATATAGTTTCTGTTAACAAATGTCCGAGCATGTCTGGGGCTTAAAGCTATGGTATGTGTTAACAACTGTCCAAGCATGTCTGGGGCTTCAAGATATAGTTTGTGTTAACAACTGTCCGAGCATGTCTGTGGCTTAAAGCTATGGTATGTGTTAACAACTGTCCAAGCATGTCTGGATCTTCAAACTATGGTATGTGTTAACAACTGTCCAAGCATGTCTGGGGCTTCAAGATATAGTTTGTATTAACAACTGTACAATCATGTCTGGTGCTTCAAGTTATGGTGTAGTGTAGTTCCTAGTTTCCCACTAGGCCCTGCGCATTGGAATAACATAAACAGTAGTATCGACGTAGAAGTGCGGATCTTCCAGGCCTCTACTGACTATGCTAAACTTAATTGGGTTTGTTACCAACTAGCTCAGAGGTCACTGGAAACGTTCTTGACTGAATAGGAAGTGATCAGCTTCCCTGGCACAGACAAGAAGGGATTCAGTTTTCCAACAACCGTGCAACATGACAACTTTGCTCCTCCGATCAAGAGTCAATCTCTAGGGTCGTGTGAAACAATAGACAGTTATTTTACTCAGTCAGGTTGGTGCAGTTTACTATCACAATATGTAGAGAATAGAGAGACGGCATTTGTCAATAAAGGGTTAACATTTATTGAACAGTCTTTCTTCTCGTACAAGAGAAATGTATTGCCACAATTGCAAGACTTGTTATGATAAAAAGTACGTACAGTAATATAAGTATTGCAAGATAATACTGTAAAAGCATTGATATGGTTTCTTAGCCATACAATGGTTTAAAAGTAATAAAACATATATACAGTCATATATACATTAGGCTAAAATACTCAACTGGTGCTTCTAACTACGCCTACCCCAGTGTACCTGACCTAAGCCTAATACTTGGGAGAGGAGTAAGTAAGTAGCTTTAAGTTAAGTTGGTTTTGCCAAGGTTTGCTTCAAGAATTCTCACTAAGGGTTTAGTCAACACCATACCTCTGAATAGAATGATGGAGGTCTGGTATCTCCTTCAGGGGGAACTCGGTATCCCAGTCACCGGCGAGGGTAGACCAGAAACGCTGGAGTTGGATTTCTCTGCAGGAGAAAGACAGCGTCTCTCTGCAGCGCGTCGAGGAGGAGGAGGGGGGACAGCGTCCGCTGGCAGCTGGCATCTGCTGGGCTTCTTCCCAGAGGGACGGCTGTTCAGCTCCTAGTTACACCACACCATCGTTCGCGCTTTAGCAGCGATTATGGTATCAGCGGCTTCAGGCGACGGGCAGCAGGCTGCAGCAACAGGGTGCTAGCTTCAGCAAACAACGGGCAGGCACAGTAGCAGACAGCTAGCAACAGGCAATTGCTTAAGGCAACGTTGGTAATATTTATACCTGACAGGTACCTGGTTTGACACAAGTTTGCTGGACATAAGACGTCAATTAAAGATGTCACTAGGAAGTGATAGCTATCAGTTGCTCATTAGAGTTCCATTACTAATCAAAACACAGCAAGCGGGATTTCCAGGTTTGCTGAGTTTTTATCTTGTTGAAGAACTCGGAGTGTTAATCTAGGAATCTTCAGATAGTGACTTCTGCTCTGTCATTGCACTAATTGGTTGCAAAGGAAGTGACAGAGAAAACTATTCTGGAATGTGGCTCTGTTCGTATGAGGCCAGAGATGACTTTCTGAATATCGCACTTGAACGGTTATGCCAATATAGGGAATAAACGGATTTATAGCCGAATAGGGGCATAAGGTCACAGTATCGATCAGGATCCTAGATAAGCACGCAACAATGGTATGTGTTAACAACTGTCAAAGCATGTCTGGATTTTCAAACTATGGTATGTTTTAACAACTGTCCAAGCATGTCTGGCTCTTCAAACTATGGTATGTGATAACAACTGTATAAGCATGTCTGGTGCTTCAAGTTATGGTATGTGTTAACAACTGTCCAAGCATGTCTGGGGCTTCAAGATATAGTTTGTGTTAACAACTGTCCGAGCATGTCTGGGGCTTTAAGCTATGGTATGTGTTAACAACTGTACAAGCATGTCTGGTGCTTCAAGTTATGGTATGTGTTAACACCTGTCCAAGCTTGTCTGGATCTTCAAACTATGGTATGTGTTAGCAACTGTCCGAGCATGTCTGGGGCTTAAAGCTATGGTATGTGTTAACAACTGTCCAAGCATGTCTGGGGCTTCAAGCTCTGGTATATGTTAACAACTGTCCAAGCATGTCTGGATTTTCAAAAAATGGTATGTGTTAACAACTGTCCAAGCATGTCTGGCTCTTCAAACTATGGTATGTGATAACAACTGTACACGCATGTCTGGTGCTTCAAGTTATGGTATGTGTTAACAACTGTCCAAGCATGTCTGGGGCTTCAAGATATAGTTTGTGTTAACAACTGTCCGAGCATGTCTGGGGCTTCAAGTTATGGTATGTTTTAACAACTTTCCAAGAATATCTGGGGCTTCAAACCATGGTATGTGTTAAAAACTGTACAAGCATGTCTGATGCTTCAAGATATGGTATGTGTTAACACAAACTATATCTTGAAGCCCCATGCTTGGACAGTTGTTACCAACTGTCCAAGCATGTCTGGGGCTTTAAGCTATGGTATGTGTTAACAACTGTACAAGCATGTCTGGACCTTCAAGTTATTGTATGTGTTAACAACTGTCCAAGCATGTCTGGGGCTTCAAGATATGGTATGTGTTAACAACTGTACAAGCATGTCTGGGGCTTCACGCTATGGTATGTGTTAACAACTGTCCAAGCATGTCTGGGCTTCGAGCTATGCAATGTGTGAACAACTGTCCAAGCATGTCTGGATCTTCACGCTATGATATGTGTTAACAACCGTCCAAGCATGTCTGGGGCTTCAAGCTATAGTATGTGTTAACAACTGTACATGCATGTCTGGATCTTTAACTATGGTATGTGTTAACAACTGTACATGCATGTCTGGGGCTTCAAGATATAGTTTGTGTTAACAACTGTCCAAGCATGTCCCGATCTTCAAGCTCTGGAATGTGTTAACAACTGCACATGCATGTCTGGATCTTCAAACTATGGTATGTGTTAACAACTGTACATGCATGTCTGGGGCTTCAAGCTATGATCTGTTTTAACAAATGTCCAAGCATGTCCGGATCTTCAAACTATGGTATGTGTTAAAAGCTGTCCAAGCACGTGTGGATCTTCAAATTATGGTATGTGTTAACAACAGTACAAGCATGTCTGGATCTTCAAACTATGGTATGTGTTAACAACTGTACAAGAATGTCTGGATCTTCAAACTATGTTATGTGTTAACAACTGTACAAGCATGTCTGGATCTTCAAACTATGGTATGTGTTAACAACTGTACATGCATGTCCGGCTATTCAAGCTATGATGTGTTAACAACTGTACATGCATGTCTGGGGCTTCAAGCTTTGATCTGTGTTAACAACTGTCCAAGCAAGTCTGGATCTTCAAATATGGTATGTGTTAACAACTGTCCAAGCATGTATGGGGCTTCAAGATATAGTTTGTGTTAACAACTGTCCAAGCATGTCTGGGGCTGCAAGCTATGGTATGTGTTAAACACTGTACATGCATGTCCGGCTATTCAAGCTATGATGTGTTAACAATTGTACATGCATGTCTGGATCTTCAAACTATGATATGTGCTAACAACCGTCCAAGCATGTCTGGGGCTTCAAGTTATGGTATGTGTTAACAACTATCCAAGCATGTCTCGGGCTTGAAGATATGGTATGTGTTAACAACTGTACGAGCATTTCTGGGGCTTCAAGCTATGGTATGTGTTAAACACTGTACAAGCATGTCTGGGGCTTCATGATATATTTTGTGTTAACAACTGTACATGCATGTCTAGATCTTCAAACTATGATATGTGTTAACAACTGTCCAAGCATGTCTGGGGCTTCAAGTTATGGTATGTGTTAACAACTGTACATGCATGTCTGGATCTTCAAACTATGATATGTGTTAACAACCGTCAAGCATGTCTGGGGCTTTAAGATATGGTATGTGTTAACAACTGTACAAGCATATCTGGGGCTTCAAGCTATGGTATGTGTTAACAACTGGCCAAGCATGTCTGGATCTTCAAGCTATGATATGTGTTAACAACTGTCCAAGCATGTCTGGGGCTTCAAGTTATGGTATTTGTTAACAACTGTCCAAGCATGTCTGGGGCTTCAAGATATAGTTTGTGTTAACAACTGTCCGAGCATGTCTGGGGCTTCAAGATATGGTCTGTTTTAACAACTTTCCAAGAATATCTGGGGCTTCAAACCATGGTATGTGTTAAAAACTGTACAAGCATGTCTGATGCTTCAAGTTATGGTATGTGTTAACACAAACTATATCTTGAAGCCCCACGCTTGGACAGTTGTTACCAACTGTCAAAGCATGTCTGGGGCTTTAAGCTATGGTATGTGTTAACAACTGTACAAGCATGTCTGGACCTTCAAGTTATTGTATGTGTTAACAACTGTCCAAGCATGTCTGGGGCTTCAAGATATGGTATGTGTTAACAACTGTACAAGCATGTCTGGGGCTTCAAGCTATGGTATGTGTTAACAACTGTCCAAGCATGTCTGGATCTTCAAGCTATGATATGTGTTAACAACTGTCCAAGCATGTCTGGGGCTTCAAGTTATTGTATGAGTTAACAACTGTCCAAGCATGTCTGGGCTTCAAGCTATGCAATGTGTGAACAACTGTCCAAGCATGTCTGGATCTTCTTGCTATGATATGTGTTAACAACCGTCCAAGCATGTCTGGGGCTTCAAGCTATAGTATGTGTTAACAACTGTACATGCATGTCTGGATCTTTAACTATGGTATGTGTTAACAACTGTACATGCATGTCCCGATCTTCAAGCTCTGGAATTTGTTAACAACTGTACATGCATGTCTGGATCTTCAAACTATGGTATGTGTTAACAACTGTATATGCATGTCTGGGGCTTCAAGCTATGATCTGTTTTAACAAATGTCCAAGCATGTCCGGATCTTCAAACTATGGTATGTGTTAAAAGCTGTCCAAGCACGTGTGGATCTTCAAATTATGGTATGTGTTAACAACAGTACAAGCATGTCTGGATCTTCAAACTATGGTATGTGCTAACAACTGTACAAGAATGTCTGGATCTTCAAACTATGTTATGTGTTAACAACTGTACAAGCATGTCTGGATCTTCAAACTATGGTATGTGTTAACAACTGTACATGCATGTCCGGCTATTCAAGCTATGATGTGTTAACAACTGTACATGCATGTCTGGGGCTTCAAGCTTTGATCTGTGTTAACAACTGTCCAAGCAAGTCTGGATCTTCAAACTATGGTATGTGTTAACAACTGTCCAAGCATGTATGGGGCTTCAAGATATAGTTTATGTTAACAACTGTCCAAGCATGTCTGGGGCTGCAAGCTATGGTATGTGTTAAACACTGTACATGCATGTCTGGCTATTCAAGCTATGATGTGTTAACAACTGTACATGCATGTCTGGATCTTCAAACTATGATATCTGCTAACAACCGTCCAAGCATGTCTGGGGCTTCAAGTTATGGTATGTGTTAACAACTATCCAAGCATGTCTCGGGCTTGAAGATATGGTATGTGTTAACAACTGTACGAGCATGTCTGGGGCTTCAAGCTATGGTATGTGTTAAACACTGTACAAGCTTGTCTGGGGCTTCATGATATATTTTGTGTTAACAACTGTACATGCATGTCTAGATCTTCAAACTATGATATGTGTTAACAACTGTCCAAGCATGTCTGGGGCTTCAAGTTATGGTATGTGTTAACAACTGTACATGCATGTCTGGATCTTCAAACTATGGTATGTGTTAACAACCGTCAAGCATGTCTGGGGCTTTAAGATATGGTATGTGTTAACAACTGTACAAGCATATCTGGGGCTTCAAGCTATGGTATGTGTTTTATCAACTGGCCAAGCATGTCTGGATCTTCAAGCTATGATATGTGTTAACAACCGTCCAAGCATGTCTGGGGCTTCAAGTTATGGTATTTGTTAACAACTGTCCAAGCATGTCTGGGCTTCGAGCTATGCAATGTGTGAACAACTGTCAAAGCATGTCTGGATCTTGACGCTATGATATGTGTTAACAACCGTCCAAGCATGTCTTGGGCTTCAAGCTATAGTATGTTTTAACAACTGTACATGCATGTCTGGGGCTTCAAACTATGGTATGTGTTAACAACTGTAAAAGCATGACTGGGTCTTCAAGTTATGGTATGTGTTAGCAACTGTCCAAGCATGTCTGGGGCTTTAAGATATAGTTTGTGTTAACAACTGTCTGAGCATGTCTGGGGCTTTAAGCTATGGTATGTGTTAACAACTGTACAAGCATGTCTGGTGCTTCAAGTTATGGTATGTGTTAACAACTGTACAAGCATGTTTGGATCTTCAAGCTATGATATGTGTTAACAACCGTCCAAGCATGTCTGGGGCTTCAAGTTATGGTATGTGTTAACAACTGTACAAACATGTCTGGTGCTTCAAGTTATGGTATGTGTTAACAACTGTCCAAGCATGTCTGAATCTTCAAACTATGGTATGTGTTAACAACTGTACAAGCATGTCTGGATCTTCAAACTATGGTATGTGTTAACAACTGTACAAGCATGTCTGGTGCTTCAAGGTATGGTATGTGTTAACAACTGTCCAAGCATGTCTGGATCTTCAAGATATAGTTTGTGTTAACAACTGTCCGAGCATGTCTGGGGCTTTAATCTATGGTATGTGTTAACAATTGTAACAGCATGTCTGGATCTTCAAACTATGGTGTGGGTTAACAACTGTCCAAGCATGTCTGGATCTTCAAACTATGGTGTGTGTTAACAACTGTCCAAGCATGTCTGGATCTTCAAACTATGGTGTGTGTTAACAACTGTCCAAGCAAGTCTGGTTCTTCAAACTATGGTGTCTGTTTACAACTGTCCAAGCATGTCTGGATCTTCAAACTATGGTATGTGTTAACAACTGTACAAGCATGTCTGGATCTTCAAACTATGGTATGTGTTAACAACTGTACAAGCATGTCTGGATCTTCAAACTCTGGTATGTGTTAACAACTGTACATGAATGTCTGGGGACATTGTTCTGCATTCTGTCCATCAACTTTTGTTTTTGCATTGTCACCCCGAGTGGGATGGGTATGCTCAGACATGAGTCCCGTGCTCTCCACACCACTGGAGTCAAGCCATCCTGGCTGAAGACGGCTGACAGCCAGAAACCGGTCCTAGGATGCTTGATTCCGGTCCAGGAAAGACATGGCTTGGCAGTTCGGGCTGGACGGTTTCCATGAGGCACAGGGTCAAGGCTGATTTGCATATGGCCATGTCTGGACTAGGGTGGTGTGGAAGACAAAAAAATGATGGATTTTGGCCCAGATCTCTGTACTGGGGTAAATGTATGACATTGTCTTGCATTCTGTCCATCACCTTTTTTTTTTGCATTTGTCACCCGGAGTGGGATGGGTATGCTCATACGTGAGTCCCATGCTCTCCACACCACTGGAGTCGAGCTATCCTGACTGAAGACCGCTGATAGCCAGAAACCGGTCCTAGGATGCTTGATTCTGGTCCAGGAAAGACATGGCTTGGCAGTTCGGGCTGCACTGTTCCCATGAGGCACAGGGTCAAGGCTGATTTGCATATGGCCATGTCTGAACTGGGGTGGTGTGGAGTGCAAAAAACAATGGATTTAGGCTAAGATCTCTGTACTGGGGTGAATGTATGACATTGTTCTGCATTATGTCCATAAACTTTTGTTTTTGCATTTGTCACCCCGAGTGGGATGGGTATACTCAGACGTGATTCCCATGCTCTCCACACCACTGGAGTCAAGCTATCCTGACTGAAGACGGCTGACAGCCAGAAACCTGTCCTAGGATGCTTGATTTCGGTCCAGGAAAGACATGGCTTGGCAGTTCGGGGTGGACTGTTCCCATGAGGCACAGGGTCAAGGCTGATTTGCATATGGCCATGTCTGAACTGGGGTGGTGTGGAGTGCAAACAAATGATGGATTTTGGCCCAGATCTCTGTACTGGGGTGAATGTATCACATTGTCTTGCATTCTGTTGTAGGAGAGTAGGGTCTGCTATCCTATGGTCACCCCAAATTTGTGCTGTTTGCTTCACTGGTTTCTGACTTAATGTGGCTGTGGGCCTGCTAATCAGACCCACAGCCTGCTGCTCTCTCTCTAAATTACTGCCAATGCACTTTAGGTGCATTACGAATTGGAACTGGTTCACCTTATGAGCCCCTGTAGTAGTGTACCCTAGGTGCCCAGGGCATAGGTGTATCCAAGGCCTACCAGGGGCTGCAGCATGTATTGTGCCACCCCTGGCCTGGCCTCCATATTTGACACAACTGGCTGATCACTCAGCTGGGGTAAGTTGGTGTAATCACCTCTTACTTAGGTACAGTATGCCTGTGCCTAACCCTAAACTGGACACATATGTTCCTATCAGCCACTCCTATGGAAGGCCTCATAAATCCTGGAGGCAGAGTGCTTGGAAATATGTGAGATGGTGCTCTAGCATGAGCTGAGCCTGTCTGCAGCTGTCGGGAACCACTCCCTAAGCTGTTCCGGGATATTGCCATACCATAAACTCTTAAGTGCATTATATTCCTCGCGGTTAAATGCTATCTTTGGTTTGGCTTTATCAAAACATGTCGAGTAAGGTGTCATACGAATTGGAATACTATCCCCTGCCCAGTTCTGGCGACGGGGATAGCATTCCACCCTTCTAGAGGGACACGACATGTGTGTAGCCTTAAACCCCGGTTAAAGTTAACCAGAGCCTCAGCATCACAAAATGGATGCTGCCACCACAGACACGAGTCTGGCCTCCTGCTGCTGACCGAAACTCGGCAGATGGTGGCCTGGACAAAGGGTTTCCTGCCTTGGGAGGTGCGAGCACCACCCCAGACAGGGTTTTGTGTATTGGGTAGGACAGGGCTGAATAGAATCAGACATGCCCGGGGCACACAAGGTGTCCCCGTGCATAGGCCAGTCCAAACCGGTCCTGGGACTTTCAAGACCCAGGCTTGGCGCGGAACTGGACAAAGGAAAGGGGGTGTAACCGCCCCCCTTCCTGGTTCCTCCCAGAGGAGGGACCTAGTAGGTGATCCACCCCTCAGATTGGGAATAAGAGTGGGAGCAGTGCCATTGCACAGCAGATCATCCTGAATCAACTTAAAACTAAGAAGACGACTGGACTTCGAAATTCTGCTGCACAGAAGACTGAAGAAGAATCTCCCTTGTGGCCTAGGAGTGGCCACCCTGTGAACACAGGTACCATCCAGCAACTGGACGTCTGCTTTGCCGCCGCCTCCCGCCGGAGCCCGAGCCCAGAGCCCGACAAGAACCTGACTTCTCAGAGCCCGATCCACATTCCCTGCAAAGAAGGGACCCGTGGAGGCACCGAGTCACGTGGGACCGGACCTCTTGGAAGACACTTGAAAAGCTGACTGCGCAGCTTCTGAGGAATCCTCGACATTGTGCTTTGGGAACTGAGAACCCCCACCACCGAGCAGCCCTTGCACCGAAGATCAGCCCTCCAGCATCTCCACGATCTGCGTGGGGCCCTTTTGCATTGTGCTACTCGACGCGCCATCCCGGCCACTAGCCACGTGGTCAGCGGCCATCTTGGCGACGAAACCGACAATTTACACAGCAGGTCTGGTTGCTCTAGACCTACCCAAGCTCCTGTGAAAAGGAACACCCGCTCTGACCTTGCTGATCCGAGTGTTAAGCATCTTTCAACTTCTGCGTGGCTTGCATTTGCCAAGGCCTGTTTGCTCCGATCAGGTCGCCGACAACGCCAACAGCGAGAAGCCTGCGTGGGACAGCTCGTGACCGACTCCTGGACGTCCTCGACCCAGGGTGTCCACGTGGCTGCAGAGAGAAGCTACCCAACAACGCCTGTTTGCACCCGACATCGCCTGGTTCAAATCTGGTTCCACGGTAGTCACTGGCTAGTGATTTTGAACATTGTCCCCTCTGCTTTCAGGTCTTCACAACTTCAGATCCACTCTTGGATCCACCGGAACTCTTCACCTCGAGCCGCCTGCAGCATCTTCAGCTCCAAGCACCATCGACCAGCGTGATGAAACCCGACACTACTTCAACCCTGTGCACCCGCTTCCTGTGGGTGAGGAAACTCAGCTCCGCCGGTGCTCCTGCACTGGTACACATCTCAAGGGCCTGTGTCTTAAGTTTCAGCTCCCTAGGTCACTCGGAAGGTTCCTAACTTTCTAACTTTGTACTTTTTACGCACCATAGACTTTGCATTGGAAAGTGCATGCACTTTGAACACTGCACCCGAGTCCCGTGGGCCTTTCCCGACTTAATCATTGCCAGTCTCAAATAGCTCCAGCGATTCCCAAGGCCCTAGGCCTGTTCCCTTTCCTATTGGTATCTCTTATACCACTTTCTTAGTATATGGTTTAGGTGGCCCCTAGGGCTCATCCATATTGTGCAACTTTTGTGTATTTTAAACTGTCTTGTGATTTAAGGCTTGTGCTTCTGTGCTCATAAAGAGTCCAGGGGATTTTATAGTTAATAAATCAATAGATATTTTCAATATATATCTGTGTGGTGTCCCTTTCATTTGGTATTCAAGGGGGTTGTGTATGGTATAACAGCTGGCTTCACATGCCTTTCAGAGTTTAGCCTAAGACTGCTTTGTCCACGTTACCACTAGGATAACTGGTCTACAAGGTTGAATTACAACCATCATCATAAGGGTTGCTTGGCATGGTACAAAGTGATCACTAAGAATTAGTGAGCATTATATACCAGGCCAACTTCTCACATCTGTCCATCAACTTTTGTTTTTGCATTTGTCATCCCAAGTGGGATGGGAATGCTCAGACGTGAGTCCCATGCTCTCCACACTACTGGAATCAAGCTATCCTGGCTGAAGACGGCTGATATCCAGAAACCGGTCCTAGGATGCTTGATTCCGATCCAGGAAAGACATGGCTTGGCAGTTCAGGCTGGGCTGTTCATATGAGGCACAGGGTCAAGGCTTATTTACATATGGCCATGTCTGAACTGGGGGGGTGTGGAGTGCAAAAAAAGTTGGATTTAGGCCCAGATCTCTGTACTGGGGTGAATGTATGATATTGTTCTGCATTCTGTCCAACGTTTGATTTTGCATTTGTCACCCTGAGTGGGATGGGTATGCTCAGACGTGAGTTCCATGCTCTCCACACTACTGGAGTCAAGCTGTCCTGGCTGAAGACGGCTGTTATCCAGAAACCGGTCCTAGAATGCTTGATTCCGGTCCAGGAAAAGACATGGCTTGGCAGTTCGGCTTGGACTGTTCCCATGAGGCACAGGGCCGAGGCGGATTTGCATATGGCCATGTCTGAACTGGGGTGGTGTGGAGTGCAAAAAACAATGGATTTAGGCTAAGATCTCTGTACTGGGGTGAATGTATGACATTGTTCTGCATTATGTCCATAAACTTTTGTTTTTGCATTTGTCACCCCGAGTGGGATGGGTATACTCAGACGTGATTCACATGCTCTCCACACCACTGGAGTCAAGCTATCCTGACTGAAGACGGCTGACAGCCAGAAACCTGTCCTAGGATGCTTGATTTCGGTCCAGGAAAGACATGGCTTGGCAGTTCGGGGTGGACTGTTCCCATGAGGCACAGGGTCAAGGCTGATTTGCATATGGCCATGTCTGAACTGGGGTGGTGTGGAGTGCAAACAAATGATGGATTTTGGCCCAGATCTCTGTACTGGGGTGAATGTATCACATTGTCTTGCATTCTGTTGTAGGAGAGTAGGGTCTGCTATCCTATGGTCACCCCAAATTTGTGCTGTTTGCTTCACTGGTTTCTGACTTAATGTGGCTGTGGGCCTGCTAATCAGACCCACAGCCTGCTGCTCTCTCTCTAAATTACTGCCAATGCACTTTAGGTGCATTACGAATTGGAACTGGTTCACCTTATGAGCCCCTGTAGTAGTGTACCCTTGGTACCCAGGGCATAGGTGTATCCAAGGCCTACCAGGGGCTGCAGCATGTATTGTGCCACCCCTGGCCTGGCCTCCATATTTGACACAACTGGCTGATCACTCAGCTGGGGTAAGTTGGTGTAATCACCTCTTACTTAGGTACAGTATGCCTGTGCCTAACCCTAAACTGGACACATATGTTCCTATCAGCCACTCCTATGGAAGGCCTCATAAATCCTGGAGGCAGAGTGCTTGGAAATATGTGAGATGGTGCTCTAGCATGAGCTGAGCCTGTCTGCAGCTGTCGGGAACCACTCCCTAAGCTGTTCCGGGATATTGCCATACCATAAACTCTTAAGTGCATTATAATCCTCGCGGTTAAATGCTATCTTTGGTTTGGCTTTATCAAAACATGTCGAGTAAGGTGTCATACGAATTGGAATACTATCCCCTGCCCAGTTCTGGCAACGGGGATAGCATTCCACCCTTCTAGAGGGACACGACATGTGTGTAGCCTTAAACCCCGGTTAAAGTTAACCAGAGCCTCAGCATCACAAAATGGATGCTGCCACCACAGACACGAGTCTGGCCTCCTGCTGCTGACCGAAACTCGGCAGATGGTGGCCTGGACAAAGGGTTTCCTGCCTTGGGAGGTGCGAGCACCACCCCAGACAGGGTTTTGTGTATTGGGTAGGACAGGGCTGAATAGAATCAGACATGCCCGGGGCACACAAGGTGTCCCCGTGCATAGGCCAGTCCAAACCGGTCCTGGGACTTTCAAGACCCAGGCTTGGCGCGGAACTGGACAAAGGAAAGGGGGTGTAACCGCCCCCCTTCCTGGTTCCTCCCAGAGGAGGGACCTAGTAGGTGATCCACCCCTCAGATTGGGAATAAGAGTGGGAGCAGTGCCATTGCACAGCAGATCATCCTGAATCAACTTAAAACTAAGAAGACGACTGGACTTCGAAATTCTGCTGCACAGAAGACTGAAGAAGAATCTCCCTTGTGGCCTAGGAGTGGCCACCCTGTGAACACAGGTACCATCCAGCAACTCGACGTCTGCTTTGCCGCCGCCTCCCGCCGGAGCCCGAGCCCAGAGCCCGACAAGAACCAGACTTCTCAGAGCCCGATCCACATTCCCTGCAAAGAAGGGACCCGTGGAGGCACCGAGTCATGTGGGACTGGACCTCTTGGAAGACACTTGAAAAGCTGACTGCGCAGCTTCTGAGGCATCCTCGACATTGTGCTTTGGGAACTGAGAACCCCCACCACCGAGCAGCCCTTGCACCGAAGATCAGCCCTCCAGCATCTCCACGATCTGCGTGGGGCCCTTTTGCATTGTGCTACTCGACGCGCCATCCCGGCCACTAGCCACGTGGTCAGCGGCCATCTTGGCGACGAAACCGACAATTTACACAGCAGGTCTGGTTGCTCTATACCTACCCAAGCTCCTGTGAAAAGGAACACCCGCTCTGACCTTACTGATCCGAGTGTTAAGCATCTTTCAACTTCTGCATGGCTTGCATTTGCCAAGGCCTGTTTTCTCCGATCAGGTCGCCGATACTGCCAACAGCGAGAAGCCTGCGTGGGACAGCTCGTGACCGACTCCTGGACGTCCTCGACCCAGGGTGTCCACGTGGCTGCAGAGAGAAGCTACCCAACAACGCCTGTTTGCACCCGACATCGCCTGGTTCAAATCTGGTTCCACGGTAGTCACTGGCTAGTGATTTTGAACATTGTCCCCTCTGCTTTCAGGTCTTCACAACTTCAGATCCACTCTTGGATCCACCGGAACTCTTCACCTCGAGCCGCCTGCAGCATCTTCAGCTCCAAGCACCATCGACCAGCGTGACGAAACCCGACACTACTTCAACCCTGTGCACCCGCTTCCTGTGGGTGAGGTAACTCAGCTCCGCCAGTGCTCCTGCACTGGTACACATCTCAAGGGCCTGTGTCTTAAGTTTCAGCTCCCTAGGTCACTCGGAAGGTTCCTAACTTTCTAACTTTGTACTTTTTACGCACCATAGACTTTGCATTGGAAAGTGCATGCACTTTGAACACTGCACCCGAGTCCCGTGGGCCTTTCCCGACTTAATCATTGCCAGTCTCAAATAGCTCCAGCGATTCCCAAGGCCCTAGGCCTGTTCCCTTTCCTATTGGTATCTCTTATACCACTTTCTTAGTATATGGTTTAGGTGGCCCCTAGGGCTCATCCATATTGTGCAACTTTTGTGTATTTTAAACTGTCTTGTGATTTAAGGCTTGTGCTTCTGTGCTCATAAAGAGTCCAGGGGATTTTATAGTTAATAAATCAATAGATATTTTCAATATATATCTGTGTGGTGTCCCTTTCATTTGGTATTCAAGGGGGTTGTGTATGGTATAACAGCTGGCTTCACATGCCTTTCAGAGTTTAGCCTAAGACTGCTTTGTCCACGTTACCACTAGGATAACTGGTCAACAAGGTTGAATTACAACCATCATCATAAGGGTTGCTTGGCATGGTACAAAGTGATCACTAAGAATTAGTGAGCATTATATACCAGGCCAACTTCTCACATCTGTCCATCAACTTTTGTTTTTGCATTTGTCATCCCAAGTGGGATGGGAATGCTCAGACGTGAGTCCCATGCTCTCCACACTACTGGAATCAAGCTATCCTGGCTGAAGACGGCTGATATCCAGAAACCGGTCCTAGGATGCTTGATTCCGATCCAGGAAAGACATGGCTTGGCAGTTCAGGCTGGGCTGTTCATATGAGGCACAGGGTCAAGGCTTATTTACATATGGCCATGTCTGAACTGGGGGGGTGTGGAGTGCAAAAAAATGTTGGATTTAGGCCCAGATCTCTGTACTGGGGTGAATGTATGATATTGTTCTGCATTCTGTCCAACGTTTGATTTTGCATTTGTCACCCTGAGTGGGATGGGTATGCTCAGACGTGAGTTCCATGCTCTCCACACTACTGGAGTCAAGCTGTCCTGGCTGAAGACGGCTGTTATCCAGAAACCGGTCCTAGAATGCTTGATTCCGGTCCAGGAAAAGACATGGCTTGGCAGTTCGGCTTGGACTGTTCCCATGAGGCACAGGGCCGAGGCGGATTTGCATATGGCCATGTCTGAACTGGGGTGGTGTGGAGTTCAAAAAAAGGATGGATTTTGGCCCAGATCTCTGTACTCGGGTGAATGTATGACATTGTCTTGCATTCTGTAAATCACGTTTTTTTTTGCATTTGTCACCCCGAGTGGGATGGATATGCTCAGACGTGAGTCAAATGCTCTCCACACCATTGGAGTCAAGCTATCCTGGCTGAAGATGGCTGATAGCCAGAAGCCGGTCCTAGGATGCTTGAATCCGGTACAGAAAAGACATGGCTTGGCAGTTCGGGCTGGACTGTTCCCATGAGGCATAGGGCCAAGGCTGATTTGCATATGGCCATGTCTAAACTGGGGTGGTGTGGAGTGCAAAAAAAAATGGATTCAAGCCCAGATCTCTGTACTGGGGTGAATGTATGACATTGTTCTGCATTCTGTCCATCAACCTCTGTTTTTGCATTAGTCACCCCGAGTGGGATGGGTATGCTCAGACGTGTGTCCATTGCTCTCCACACCACTGGAGTTAAGCTATCCTGGCTGAAGACTGCTGATAGTCAGAAACAGCTCCTAGGATGCTTGATTCCGGTCCCGGAAAGACATGGCTTAGCAGTTCGGGCTGGACTTTTCCCATGAGGCACAGGGTCAAGGCTGATTTGCATATGGCCATGTCTGAACAGGGGTGGTGTGGAGTGCAAGAAAATGATGGATTTTGGCCCAGATCTCTGTACTGGGGTGAACGTATGACAATGTTCTACTTTCTGTCCATCAACTTTTGTTTTTGCATTTGTCACCCGGAGTGGGATGGGTATGCTCAGACATGAGTCCCATGCTCTCCATACCACTGGAGTCAAGCTATCCTGACTGAAGACGGCTGACAGCCAGAAACCGGTCCTAGGATGCTTGATTCCGGTCCAGGAAAGACATGGCTAGGCAGTTCGGGCTGGACTGTTCCCATGAGGCACAGGGTCAAGGCTGATTTGCATATGGCCTTGTCTGAACTGGGGTGGTGTAGAGTGCAAAAAAACGATGAATTTTGGCCCAGATCTCTGTACTTGGTTGAATGTATGACATTGTCTTGCATTCTGTCTATCAACTTTTGTTTTTGAATTTGTCATCCCGAGTGGGATGGGTATGCTCAGACGTGAGTCCCATGCTCTCCACACTACTGGAGTCAAGCTATCCTGGCTGAAGACGTCTGATAGCCAGAAACCGGTCCTAGGATGCTTGATTCCGGTCCAGGAAAGACATGGCTTGGCAGTTCGGGCTGGACTGTTCCCTTGAGGCACAGGGTCAAGGCTGATTTGCATATGGCCTTTCTGAATTGGGGTGGTGTGGAGTGCAAAAAAACAATGGATTTTTGGCCCAGATCTCTATACTGGGGTGAATGTATGACATTGTTCTGCATTCTGTCCATCATCTTTTGTTTTTGCATTTGTCACCCAGAGTGGGATAGGTATGCTCAGACGTGAGTCCCATCCTCTCCACACCACTGGAGTCAAGCTATCCTGGCTGAATACAGCTGACAGCCAGAAACCAGTCCTAGGAAACTTAATACCGGTCCAGGAAAGACATGACTTGGCAGTTTGGGCTGGACTGTTCCCATGAGGCACAGGGTCAAGGCTGATTTGCATATGGCTATGTCTGAACGGGGGTGGTGTGGAGTGCAAGAAAATGATGGATTTTGGCCCAGATCTCTGTACTGGGGTGAACGTATGACATTGTTCTACTTTCTGTCCATCAACTTTTGTTTTTGCATTTGTCACCCGAAGTGGGATGGGTATGCTCAGACATGAGTCCCATGCTCTCCATCCCCCTGGAGTCAAGCTATCCTGACTTAAGACGGCTGACAGCCAGAAACCGGTCCTAGGATGCTTTATTCCGGTCCAGGAAAGACATGGCTTGGCAGTTCGGGCTGGACTGTTCCCATGAGGCACAGGGTCAAGGCTGATTTGCATATGGCCTTGTCTGAACTGGGGTGGTGTAGAGTGCAAAAAAACGATGAATTTTGGCCCAGATCTCTGTACTTGGGTGAATGTATGACATTGTCTTGCATTCTGTCCATCAACTTTTGTTTTTGCATTTGTCACCCCGAGTGAGATGGGTATGCTCAGACGTGAGTCCCAAGCTCTCCACACCACTGGAGTCAAGCTGTCCGGGCTGAAGACGACTGACAGCCAGAAACCGGTCCTAGGATGCTTGATTCCGGTCCAGGAAAGACATGGCTTGGCAGTTCGGGCTGGACTGTTTCCATGAGGCACAGGGTCAAGACTGATTTGCATATAGCCATGTCTGAACTGGGGTGGTGTGGAAGACAAAAAAATGATGGATTTTGGCCCAGATCTCTGTACTGGGGTGAATGTATGACATTGTTTTGCATTCTATCCTTCAACTTTTGTATTTGCATTGTCACCCCGAGTGGGATGGGTATGCTCAGACGTGAGTCCCGTGCTGTCCACACCACTGGAGTCAAGCTATCCTGGCTGAAGACGGCTGAGAGCCAGAAACCGGTCCTAGGATGCTTAATTCCGGTCCAGAAAAGACATGGCTTGGCAGTTCAGGCTGAACTGTTCCCATGAGGCACAGGGTCAAGGCTGATTTGCATATGGCCATTACTGAACTGGGGTGGTGTGGAGTTCAAAAAAAGGATGGATTTAGGCTCAGATCTCTGTAATGGGGTGAAGGTATGACATTGTTCTGCATTCTGTCCATCAACTTCTGTTTTTGCATTTGTCACCCCGAGTGGGATGGGTATGCTCAGACGTGAGTCCCATTCTCTCCACACCACTGGATCGAAGCTATCCTGGCTAAAGACGGCTGATAGCCAGAAACCGGTCCTAGGATGCTTGATTCTGGTCCAGGAAAGACATGGCTTGGCAGTTCGGGCTGAACTGTTCCCATGAGGCACAGTGTCAAGACTGATTTGCATATGGCCATGTCTGAACTGGGGGTGTGTGAAGTGCAAAAAAATATTGGATTTAGGTCCTGATCTCTGTACTGGGGTGAATGTATGACATTGTTCTGCATTCTGTCCATCAACTTTATTTTTTGCATTTGTCACCCCGAGTGGGATGGGTGTGCTCAGACGTGAGTCCCATGCTCTCCACACCACTGGAGTCAAGCTATCCTGGCTGAAGACAGCTGATAGCCAGAAACCGGTCCTAGGATGCTTGATTCCGGTCCAGGAAAGACATGGCTTGGCAGTTCTGGCTGGACTGTTCCCTTGAGGCACAGGGTCAAGGCTGATTTGCATATGGCCATGTCTGAACTGGGGTGGTGTGGAGTGCAAAAAAATATAGATTTAGGCCCAGATCTCTGTTCTGGGGTGATTATATGACATTGTTCTGCATTCTGTCCATCAACTTTTGTTTTTGCATTTGTCACCTGAGTGAGATGGGTATGCTCAGGCGTGAGTCCCAAGCTCTCCACACGACTGGAGTCAAGCTATCCTGGCTGAAGACGGCTGAGAGCCAGAAACCGGTCCTAGGATGCTTGATTCCGGTCCAGGAAAGACATGGCTTGGCAGTTCGGGCTGGACTGTTCCCATGAGGCACAGGGTCAAGGCTGATTTGCATATGGCCATTTCTGAACTGGGGTGGTGTGGAGTTCAAAAAAAGGATGGATTTAGGCCCAGATCTCTGTACTGGGGTGAAGGTATGACATTGTTCTGCATTCTGTCCATCAACTTCTGTTTTTGCATTTGTCACCCCGAGTGGAATGGGTATGCTCAGACGTGAGTCCCATGCTCTCCACACCACTGGATCGAAGCTATCCTGGCTAAAGACGGCTGATAGCCAGAAACCGGTCCTAGGATGCTTGATTCTGGTCCAGGAAAGACATGGCTTGGCAGTTCGGGCTGAACTGTTCCCATGAGGCACAGGGTCAAGGCTGATTTGCATATGGCCATGTCTGAACTGGGGGTGTGTGAAGTGCAAAAAAATATTGGATTTAGGTCCTCATCTCTGTACTGGGGTGAATGTATGACATTGTTCTGCATTCTGTCCATCAACTTCTGTTTTTGCATTTGTCACCCCGAGTGGGATGGGTATGCTCAGACGTGAGTCCCATGCTCTCCACACCACTGGAGTCAAGCTATCCTGGCTGAAGACAGCTGATAGCCAGAAACCGGTCCTTGGATGCCTGATTCTGGTCCAAGAAAGACATGGCTTGGCAGTTCAGGCTGGACTGTTCCCATGAAGCACAAGGTTAAGGCTGATTTGAATATGGCCATGTCTGAACTGGGGTGGTGTGGAGTGCAAACAATTATGGATTTAGGCCCAGATCTCTGTACTGGGGTGAATGTATGACATTGTTCTGCATTCTTCCATCAACTTTTATTTTTGCATTTGTCACCCGAGTGGGATGGGTATGCTCAGAAGTGAGTCACATGCACTCCACACCACTGGTGTCAAGCAATCCTGGCTGAAGATGGCTGATATCCAGAAACCGGTCCTAGGATGCTTGATTCCGATCCAGGAAAGACATGGCTTGGCAGTTCAGGCTGGGCTGTTCCCATGAGGCACAGGGTCAAGGCTTATTTGCATATGGCTATGTCTGAACTGGGGGGGTGTGGAGTGCAAAAAATGTTGGATTTAAGCCCAGATCTCTTTACTGGGGTGAATGAATGATATTGTTCTGCATTCTGTCCAACGTTTGTTTTTGCATTTGTCACCCTAAGTGGATTAGGTATGCTCAGACGTGAGTGCCATGCTCTCCACACTACTAGAGTCAAGCTGTCCTGGCTGAAGACGGCTGTTATCCAGAAACCAGTCCTGGAATGCTTGATTCCGGTCCAGGAAAAGACATGGCTTGGCAGTTTGGCTTGGACTGTTCCCATGAGGCACAGGGCCGAGGCGGATTTGCATATGGCCATGTCTGAACTGGGGTGGTGTGGAGTTCAAAAAAAGGATGGTTTTTGGCCCAGATCTCTGTACTGGGGTGAATGTATGACATTGTCTTGCATTCTGTCAATCACCTTTTTTTTTTGCATTTGTCACCCCGAGTGGGATGGATATGCTCAGACTTGAGTCAAATGCTCTCCACACCATTTGAGTCAAGCTATCCTGGCTGAAGACGGCTGATAGCCAGAAGCCGGTCCTAGGATGCTTGAATCCGGTACAGGAAAGACATGGCTTGGCAGTTCGGGCTGGACTGTTCCCATGAGGCATAGGGCCAAGGCTGATTTGCATATGGCTATGTCTAAACTGGGGTGGTGTGGAGTGCAAAAAAATAATGGATTAAGGTCCTGATCTCTGTATTGGGGTGAATGTATGACATTGTTCTGCATTCTGTCCATCAACTTCTGTTTTTTCATTTGTCACCCCGAGTGGGATGGGTATGCTCAGACGTGAGTCCCATGCTCTCCACACCATTGGAGTCAAGCTATCCTGGCTAAAGATGGCTGAAACCCAGAAACCGGTCTTAGGATGCTTGATTCCGGTCCTGGAAAGACATGGCTTGGCAGTTCGGCCTGGACTGTTCCCATGAGGCACAGGGTCAAGGCTGATTTGCATATGACCATGTCTAAACTGGGGTGGTGTGGAGTGCAAAAAAATAATGGATTAAGGTCCTGATCTCTGTATTGGGGTGAATGTATGACATTGTTCTGCATTCTGTCCATCAACTTCTGTTTTTTCATTTGTCACCCCGAGTGGGATGGGTATGCTCAGACGTGAGTCCCATGCTCTCCACACCACTGGAGTCAAGCTATCCTGGCTGAAGACAGCTGATAGCCAGAAACCGGTCCTAGGATGCCTGATTCTGGTCCAAGAAAGACATGGCTTGGCAGTTCAGGCTGGACTGTTCCCATGAAGCACAAGGTTAAGGCTGATTTGAATTTGGCCATGTCTGAACTGGGGTGGTGTGGAGTGCAAAAAATTATGGATTTAGGCCCAGATCTCTGTACTGGGGTGAATGTATGACATTGTTCTGCATTCTTCCATCAACTTTTATTTTTGCATTTGTCACCCGAGTGGGATGGGTATGCTCAGAAGTGAGTCACATGCACTCCACACCACTGGTGTCAAGCTATCCTGGCTGAAGATGGCTGATATCCAGAAACCGGTCCTAGGATGCTTGATTCCGATCCAGGAAAGACATGGCTTGGCAGTTCAGGCTGGGCTGTTCCCATGAGGCACAGGGTCAAGGCTTATTTGCATATGGCCATGTCTGAACTGGGGGGGTGTGGAGTGCAAAAAAATGTTGGATTTAAGCCCAGATCTCTGTACTGGGGTGAATGTATGATATTGTTCTGCATTCTGTCCAACGTTTGTTTTTGCATTTGTCACCCTAAGTGGATTGGGTATGCTCAGACGTGAGTTCCATGCTCTCCACACTACTGGAGTCAAGCTGTCCTGGCTGAAGACAGCTGTTATCCAGAAACCGGCCCTGGAATGCTTGATTCCGGTCCAGGAAAAGACATGGCTTGGCAGTTTGGCTTGGACTGTTCCCATGAGGCACAGGGTCAAGGCTGATTTGAATATGGCCATGTCTGAACTGGGGTGGTGTGGATTTCAAAAAAAGGATGGATTTAGGCCCGGATCTCTGTGCTGGGATGAAGGTATGACATTGTTCTGCATACTGTCCATCAACTATTTTTTTTTGCATTTGTCACCCCGAGTGGGATGGGTATGCTCAGACGTGAGTCCCATGCTCTCCACACCATTGGAGTCAAGCTATCCTGGCTAAAGATGGCTGATACCCAGAAACCGGTCTTAGGATGCTTGATTCCGGTCCTGGAAAGACATGGCTTGGCAGTTCGGCCTGGACTGTTCCCATGAGTCACAGGGTCAAGGCTGATTTGCATATGGCCATGTCTGAACTGGGGTGGTGTGGAGTGCAAAAAAATAATGGATTAAGGTCCTGATCTCTGTATTGGGGTGAATGTATGACATTGTTCTGCATTCTGTCCATCAACTTCTGTTTTTTCATTTGTCACCCCGAGTGGGATGGGTATGCTCAGACGTGAGTCCCATGCTCTCCACACCACTGGAGTCAAGCTATCCTGGCTGAAGACAGCTGATAGCCAGAAACCGGTCCTAGGATGCCTGATTTTGGTCCAAGAAAGACATGGCTTGGCAGTTCAGGCTGGACTGTTCCCATGAAGCACAAGGTTAAGGCTGATTTGAATTTGGCCATGTCTGAACTGGGGTGGTGTGGAGTGCAAACAATTATGGATTTAGGCCCAGATCTCTGTACTGGGGTGAATGTATGACATTGTTCTGCATTCTTCCATCAACTTTTATTTTTGCATTTGTCACCCGAGTGGGATGGGTATGCTCAGAAGTGAGTCACATGCACTCCACACCACTGGTGTCAAGCTATCCTGGCTGAAGATGGCTGATATCCAGAAACCGGTCCTAGGATGCTTGATTCCGATCCAGGAAAGACATGGCTTGGCAGTTCAGGCTGGGCTGTTCCCATGAGGCACAGGGTCAAGGCTTATTTGCATATGGCCATGTCTGAACTGGGGGGGTGTGGAGTGCAAAAAAATGTTGGATTTAAGCCCAGATCTCTGTACTGGGGTGAATGTATGATATTGTTCTGCATTCTGTCCAACGTTTGTTTTTGCATTTGTCACCCTAAGTGGATTGGGTATGCTCAGATGTGAGTTCCATGCTCTCCACACTACTGGAGTCAAGCTGTCCTGGCTGAAGACAGCTGTTATCCAGAAACCGGTCCTGGAATGCTTGATTCCGGTCCAGGAAAAGACATGGCTTGGCAGTTTGGCTTGGACTTTTCCCATGAGGCACAGGGCAGAGGCGGATTTGCATATGGCCATGTCTGAACTGGGGTGGTGTGGAGTTCAAAAAAAGGATGGTTTTTGGCCCAGATCTCTGTACTGGGGTGAATGTATGACATTGTCTTGCATTCTGTCAATCACCTTTTTTTTTGCATTTGTCACCCCGAGTGGGATGGATATGCTCAGACTTGAGTCAAATGCTCTCCACACCATTGGAGTCAAGCTATCCTGGCTTAAGACGGCTGATAGCCAGAAGCCGGTCCTAGGATGCTTGAATCCGGTACAGGAAAGACATGGCTTGGCAGTTCGGGCTGGACTGTTCCCATGAGGCATAGGGCCAAGGCTGATTTGCATATGGCCATGTCTAAACTGGGGTGGTGTGGAGTGCAAAAAAAAATAGATTCAAGCCCAGATCTCTGTACTGGGGTGAATGTATGACATTGTTCTGCATTCTGTCCATCAACCTCTGTTTTTGCATTGTCACCCCGAGTGGGAGGGGTATGCTCAGACGTGAGTCCCAATCTCTCCACACCACTGGAGTCAAGCTATCCTGGCTGAAGACTGCTGATAGTCAGAAACAGCTCCTAGGATGCTTGATTCCGGTCCCGGAAAGACATGGCTTAGCAGTTCGGGCTGGACTTTTCCCATGAGGCACAGGGTCAAGGCTGATTTGAATATGGCCATATCTGAACTGGGGTGGTGTGGATTTCAAAAAAAGGATGGATTTAGGCCCAGATCTCTGTGCTGGGATGAAGGTATGACATTGTTCTGCATACTGCCCATCAACTATTTTTTTTTGCATTTGTCACCCCGAGTGGGATGGGTATGCTCAGACGTGAGTCCCAGGCTCTCCACACCATTGGAGTCAAGCTATCCTGGCTAAAGATGGCTGGTACCCAGAAACCGGTCATAGGATGCTTGATTCCGGTCCTGGAAAGACATTGCTTGGCAGTTCGGCCTGGACTGTTCCCATGAGGCACAGGGTCAAGGCTGATTTGCATATGACCATGTCTGAACTGGGGTGATGTGGAGTGCAAAAAAACAATGGATTCAAGCTCAGATCTCTGTACTTGGGTGAATGTATGACATTGTTCTGCATTCTGTCCATCAACGTCTGTTTTTGCATTTGTCTCCCCGGGTGGAATGGGTATGCTCAGACGTGTGTCCATTGCTCTCCACACCACTGGAGTGAAGCTATCCTGGCTGAAGACCGCTGATAGCCATAAACCGATCCTAAGATGCTTGATTCCGGTCCAGGAAAGACATGGCTTGGCAGTTAGGCCTGGACTGTTCACATGAGGCACAGGGTCAAGGCTGATTTGCATATGGCCATGTCTGAACTGGGGTGGTGAAGAGTTCAAAAAAAGGATGGATTTAGGCCCAGATCTCTGTACTGGGGTGAAGGTATGACATTGTTCTGCATTCTGTCCATCAACTTCTGTTTTTGCATTTGTCACCCCGAGTGGGATGGGTATGCTCAGACGTGAGTCCCATGCTCTCCAAACCACTGGATTCAAGCTGTCCTGGCTAAAAACGGCTGATGTCCATAAACCAGTCCTAGGATGCTTGATTCCGGTCCAGGAAAGACATGGCTTGGCAGTTCAGGGTGGACTGATCCCATTGGGCACAGGGTCAAGGCTGGTTTGCATATGACCATGTCTGAACTGGGGTGGTGTAGAGTGCAAAAAAAAGGATGGATTTAGGCCCAGATATATGCACTGGGGTGAATGTATGACATTGTTCTGCATTCTGTCCATCATCTTTTGTTTTTGCATTTGTCACCCCAAGTGTGATGGGTATGCTCAGACGTGAGTCCCATCCTCTCCACACCACTGGAGTCAAGCAATCCTGGTTGAAGACGGCTGATAGCCAGAAACCGGTCCTAGGATGCTTGATTCCAGTCCAGGAAAGATATGGCTTGGCATTTCGGGCTGGACAGTTCCCATGAGGAACAGGGTCAAGGCTGATTTGCATATGGCCATGTCTGATTTGGGGTGGTGTGGAGTGCAAAAAAACGATGGATTTAGGCCCAGATCTCTGTACTGGGGTGAATGTATGACATTGTTCTGCATTCTGTCCATCAACTTTTGTTTTTGCATTTGTCACACCGAGTGGGATGGGTATTTTAAGACTTGAGTCCCATTCTCTCCACACCTCTGGAGTCAAGCTATCCTGGCTGAAGATGCCTGATAGCCAGAAAACGGTCCTAGAATGCTTGATACCGGTCCAGGAAATACATGGATTGGCAGTTTGGGCTGGACTGTTCCCATGAGGCACAGGGTCAAGGCGGAATGCATATGGCCATGTCTGAACTGGGGTGGTGTGGAGTGCAAAAAAACAATGGATTTTTGGCCCAGATCTCTGTACTGGTGTGAATGTATGACATTGTTCTGCATTCTGTCCATCACCTTTTGTTTTTGCATTTGACACCCCAAGTGGGATGGGTATGCTCAGACGTGAGTCCCATCCTCTCCACACCACTGGAGTCAAGCTATCCTGGTTGAAGACGGCTGATAGCCAGAAACCGGTCCTAGGATGCTTGATTCCAGTCCAGGAAAGACATGGCTTGGCATTTCGGGCTGGACAGTTCCCATGGGGCACAGGGTCAAGGCTGGTTTGCATATGGCCATGTCTGAACTGGGGTGGTGTGGATTGCAAAAAAAAGGATGGATTTAGGCCCAGATATATCCACTGGGGTGAATGTATGACATTGTTCTGCATTCTGTCCATCAACTTTTGTTTTTGCATTTGTCACACCGAGTGGGATGGGTATTTTAAGACTTGAGTCCCATTCTCTCCACACCTCTGGAGTCAAGCTATCCTGGCTGAAGATGCCTGATAGCCAGAAAACGGTCCTAGAATGCTTGATACCGGTCCAGGAAATACATGGATTGGCAGTTTGGGCTGGACTGTTCCTATGGGGCACAGGGTCAAGGCGGAATGCATATGGCCATGTCTGAACTGGGGTGGTGTGGAGTGTAAAAAAACGATGGATTTAGGCCCAGATCTCAGTACTGGGGTGAATGTATGACATTGTTCTCCATTCTGTCCATCAACATTTGTTTTTCCATTTGTCACCCCGAGTGGGATGGGCATGCTCAGACGTGAGTCCCATGCTCTCCACACCACTGGAGTCAAGCTATCCTGGCTGAAGACGGTTTATGGCCAGAAACCGGTCCTAGGATGCTTGATTCTGGTCCAGGAAAGACATGGCTTGGCAATTCGGGCTGGACTGTTCCCATGAGGCACAGGGTCAATGCTGATTTGCATATTGAACTGAGGTGGTATGGAGTACAAAAAAACGATGGATTTAGGCCCAGATCTCTGTACTGGGGTGAATGTATGACATTGTTCTCCATTCTGTCCATCAACTTTTGCTTTTGCAGTTGTCACCCCGAGTGGGATGGGTATGCTCAGACATGAGTCCCATGCTCTCCACACCGCTGGAGTTGAGCTATTCTGGCTGAGGATGGCTGATAGCCAGAAAGCAGTCCTAGGATGCTTGATTCCGGTCCAGGAAAGACATGGCTTGGCAGTTCATGCTGGACTGGTCCTATGAGGCACATGGTCAAGGCTGATTTGCAAATGGCCTTTCTGAACTGGGGTGGTGTGGAGTGCAAAAAAACAATGGATTTTTGGCGCAGATCTCTGTACTGGGGTGAATGTATGACATTGTTCTGCATTCTGTCCATCATCTTTTGTTTTTGCATTTGTCACCCCGAGTGGGATAGGTATGCTCAGACGTGAGTCCCATCCTCTCCACACCACTGGAGTCAAGCTATCCTGGTTGAAGACGGCTGATAGCCAGAAACCGGTGCTAGGATGCTTGATTCCAGTTCAGGAAAGACATGGCTTGGCATTTCGGGCTGGACAGTTCCCATGAGGCACAGGGTCAAGGCTGATTTGCATTTGGCCATGTCTGATTTGGGGTGGTGTGGAGTGCAAAAAAACGATGGATTTAGGCCCAGATCTCTGTACTGGGGTGAATGTATGACATTGTTCTGCATTCTGTCCATCATCTTTTGTTTTTGCATCTGTCACACCGAGTGGGATGGGTATTTTAAGACTTGAGTCCCATTCTCTCCACACCTCTGGAGTCAAGCTATCCTGGCTGAAGATGCCTGATAGCCAGAAAACGGTCCTAGAATGCTTGATACCGGTCCAGGAAATACATGGATTGGCAGTTTGGGCTGGACTGTTCCCATTAGGCACAGGGTCAAGGCGGAATGCATATGGCCATGTCTGAACTGGGGTGGTGTGGAGTGCAAAAAACATGATGGATTTAGGCCCAGATCTCTGTACTGGGGTGAACGTACGACATTGTTCTGCATTCTGTCCATCACCTTTTGTTTTTGCATTTGACACCCCAAGTGGGATGGGTATGCTCAGATGTTAGTCCCGTGCTCTCCACATCACTTGAGTCAAGCTATCCTGTCTGAAGACGGCTGATAGCCAGAAACTGGTTCTAGGATGCTTGATTCCTGTCCAGGAAAGACATGGCTTGGCAGTTCAGGGTGGACTGATCCCATGGGGCACAGGGTCAAGGCTGGTTTGCATGTGACCATGTCTGAACTGGGGTGGTGTAGAGTGCAAAAAAAAGGATGGATTTAGGCCCAGATATATGCACTTGGGGGAATGTATGACATTGTTCTGCATTCTGTCCATCAACTTTTGTTTTTCCATTCGTCACCCCAAGTGGGATAGGTATGCTCAGACGTGAGTCCCATGGTCTCCACTCCACTGGAGGCAAGCTATCATGGCTGATGACGGCTGATAGCCAGAAACCGGTCCTAGGAGGCTTGATTCCAGTCCAGGAAAGACATGGCTTGGCATTTCGGGCTGGACTGTTCCCGTGAGGCACAGGGTCAAGGCTTATTTGCATATGGCCATGTCTGAACTGGGGTGGTGTGGAGTGTAAAAAAACGATGGATTTAGGCCCAGATCTCTGTACTGGGGTGAATGTATGACATTGTTCTCCATTCTGTCCATCAACATTTGTTTTTCCATTTGTCACCCCGAGTGGGATGGGTATGCTCAGACGTGAGTCCCATGCTCTCCACACCACTGGAGTCAAGCTATCCTGGCTGAAGACGGTTTATGGCCAGAAACCAGTCCTAGGATGCTTGATTCTGGTCCAGGAAAGACATGACTTGGCAATTCGGGCTGGACTGTTCCCATGAGGCACAGGGTCAATGCTGATTTGCATATTGAACTGAGGTGGTATGGAGTACAAAAAAAACATGGATTTAGGCCCAGATCTCTGTACTGGGGTGAATGTATGACATTGTTCTCCATTCTGTCCATCAACTTTTGCTTTTGCAGTTGTCACCCAGAGTGGGATGGGTATGCTCAGACATGAGTCCCATGCTCTCCACACCGCTGGAGTTGAGCTATTCTGGCTGAGGATGGCTGATAGCCAGAAAGCAGTCCTAGGATGCTTGATTCCGGTCCAGGAAAGACATG
This sequence comes from Lissotriton vulgaris, assembly GCF_964263255.1. Lineage (NCBI taxonomy): Eukaryota > Metazoa > Chordata > Amphibia > Caudata > Salamandridae > Lissotriton > Lissotriton vulgaris. Next base: position 2,121,238,186 of record NC_141691.1, read on the forward strand.
GCTTGGCAGTTCATGCTGGACTGGTCCCATGAGAGACATGGTCAAGGCTGATTTGCATATGGCCTTTCTGAACTGGGGTGGTGTGGAGTGCAAAAAAACAATGGATTTTTGGCGCAGATCTCTGTACTGGGGTGAATGTATGACATTGTTCTGCATTCTGTCCATCATCCTTTGTTTTTGCATTTGTCACCCCGAGTGGGATAGGTATGCTCAGACGTGAGTCCCATCCTCTCCACACCACTGGAGTCAAGCTATCCTGGCTGAATACAACTGACAGCCAGAAACCAGTCCTAGGATGCTTAATACTGGTCCAGGAAAGACATGGCTTGGCAGTTCGGGCTGGACTGTTCCCATTAGGCACAGGGTCAAGGCTGATTTGCATATGGCCCTGTCTGAACAGGGGTGGTGTGGAGTGCAAGAAATTGAAGGACTTTGGCCCAGATCTCTGTTCTGGAGTGAACGTATGACACTGTTCTACTTTCTGTCCATCAACTTTTGTTTTTGCATTTGTCACCCGGAGTGGGATGGGTATGCTCAGACATGAGTCCCATGCTCTCCATACCACTGGAGTCAAGCTATCCTGACTGAAGACGGCTGACAGCCAGAAACCCGTCCTAGGATGCTTGATTCCGGTCCAGGAAAGACATGGCTAGGCAGTTCGGGCTGGACTGTTCCCATGAGGCACAGGGTCAAGGCTGATTTGCATATGGCCTTGTCTGAACTGGGGTGGTATAGAATGCAAAAGAACGATGAATTTTGTCCCAGATCTCTGTACTTGGGTGAATGTATGACATTGTCTTGCATTCTGTCTATCAACTTTTGTTTTTGCATTTGTCATCCCGAGTGGGATGGGTATGCTCAGACGTGAGTCCCATGCTCTCCACACTACTGGAGTCAAGCTATGCTGGCTGAAGACGTCTGATAGCCAGAAACCAGTCCTAGGATGCTTGATTCCAGTCCAGGAAAGACATGGCTTGGCAGTTCGGGCTGGACTGTTCCCTTGAGGCACAGGGTCAAGGCTGATTTGCATATGGCCATGTCTGAACTGGGGTGTTGTGGAGTGCAAAAAAATATAGATTTAGGCCCAGATCTCTGTTCTGGGGTGATTATATGACATTGTTCTGCATTCTGTCCATCAACTTTTGTTTTTGCATTTGTCACCCCGAGTGAGATGGGTATGCTCAGACGTGAGTCCCAAGCTCTCCACACCACTGGAGTCAAGATATCCTGGCTGAAGACGGCTGACAGCCAGAAACCGGTCCTAGGATGCTTGATTCCGGTCCAGGAAAGACATGGCTTGGCAGTTCGGGCTGGACTATTTCCATGAGGCACAGGGTCAAGACTGATTTGCATATGGCCATGTCTGAACTGGGGTGGTGTGAAAGACAAAAAAACGATGGATTTTGGCCCAGATCTCCGTACTGGGGTGAATGTATGACATTGTTTTGCATTCTATCCATCAACTTTTGTTTTTGCATTGTCACCCCAAGTGGGATGGGTATGCTCAGACGTGAGTCCCGTGCTGTCCACACCACTGGAGTCAAGCTATCCTGGCTGAAGACGGCTGAGAGCCAGAAACCGGTCCTAGGATGCTTAATACCGGTCCAGGAAAGACATGGCTTGGCAGTTCAGGCTGGACTGTTCCCATGAGGCACAGGGTCAAGGCTGATTTGCATATGGCCATTTCTGAACTGGGGTGGTGTGGAGTTCAAAAAAAGGATGGATTTAGGCCCAGATCTCTGTACTGGGGTGAAGGTATGACATTGTTCTGCATTCGGTCCATCAACTTCTGTTTTTGCATTTATCACCCGAGTGGGATGGGTATGCTCAGACGTGAGTCCCATGCTCTCCACACCACTGGATCCAAGCTATCCTGGCTAAAGACGGCTGATAGTTAGAAACTGGTCCTAGGATGCTTGATTCCAGTCCAGGAAAGACATGGCTTGGCAGTTCGGGCTGAACTGTTCCCATGATGCACAGGGTCAAGGCTGATTTGCATCTGGCCATGTCTGAACTGGGGTGGTGTGGAGTGCAAAAAAATAATGGATTTAGGTCCTAATCTCTGTACTGGGGTGAATGTATGATATTGTTCTGCATTCTGTCCATCAACTTCTGTTTTTGCATTTGTCACCCCGAGTGGGATGGGTATCCTCAGACGAGTGTCCTTTGCTCTCCACACTACTGAAGTGAAGCTATCCTGGCTGAAGACGGCTGATAGCCAGAAACCGGTCCTATGATGCTTGATTGTGGTCCAGAAAAGATATGGCTTGCCAGTTCATGCTGGACTGGTCCCATGAGGCACAAGGTCAAGGCTGATTTGAATATGGCCATGTCTGAACTGGGGTGGTGTGGAGTGCAAAAAAACGATGGATTTAGGCCCAGATCTCTGTACTGGGGTAAATGTATGACATTGTTCTGCATTCTGTCCATCATCTTTTGTTTTTGCATTTGTCACACCGAGTGGGATGGGTATTTTAAGACGTGAGTCCCATTCTCTCCATGTGAGAAGTTGGCCTGGTATATAATGCTCACTAATTCTTAGTGATCACTTTGTACCATGCCAAGCAACCCTTATGATGATTGGTTGTAATTCAACCTTGTAGACCAGTTATCCTAGTGGTAACGTGGACAAAGCAGTCTTAGGCTAAACTCTGAAAGGCATGTGAAGCCAGCTGTATTACCATACACAACCCCCTTGAATACCAAATGAAAGGGACACCACACAGATATATATTGAAAATATATATTGATTTATTAACTATAAAATCCCCTGGACTCTTTATGAGCACAGAAGCACAAGCGTTAAATCACAAGACAGTTTAAAATACACAAAAGATGCACAATATGGATGAGCCCTAGGGGCCACCTAAACCATATACTAAGAAAGTGGTATAAGAGATACCAAAAGGAAAGGGAACAGGCCTAGGGCCTTGGGAATCGCTGGAGCTATTCGAGACTAGCAGTGACTAAGTCGGGAAAGGCCCGCGGGACTCGGGTGCAGTGTTCAAAGTGCACGCACTTTCCAATGTAAAGTCTATGGTGCGTAAAAAGTACAAAGTTAGATAGTTAGGAACCTTCCGAGTGACCTAGAACGCTGAAACTTAAGACACAGGCCCTTGAGATATGTACCAGTGTAGGAACACCGGCGGAGCTGAGTTACCTCACCCACAGGAAGCGGGTGCACAGGGTCGAAGTAGTGTCGGGTTTCGTCACGCTGGTTGATGGTGCTTGGAGCTGAAGATGCTGCAGGCGGCTTGATGTGAAGAGTTCCGGTGGATCCAAGGGTGGATCTGAAGATGTGAAGACCTGAAAGCAGAGGGGACAATGTTCAAAGTCACTAGCCAGTGACTACTGTGGAACCAGATTGGAACCAGGCGATGTTGGGTGCAAACATGCAATGTTGGGTAGCTTCTCTCTGCAGCCACGTGGACACCGGGGGTCGAGGACATCCAGGAGTCGGTCACGAGCTGTCCCACGCAGGCTTCTCGCTGTTGGCGGTGTCGGCGACCTGATCGGAGCAAACAGGCTTTGGCTAATGCAAGCCATGCAGGAATCGAAATATGCTTAACACTCGGACCAGCAAGGTCAGAGCGAGTGCTCCTTTTCACAGGAGCTTGGGCAAGTCTGGAGCAACCAGACCCGCTGTGTAGTTAGTTGGTTTTGTTGCCAAGATGGCCTCTGACCATGTGGCTAGTGGCCGGGATGGCGCGTCGAGTGGCACAATGCAAAAGGAACCCACGCAGATCGTGGAGATGCTGGGGGGCTGATCTTCAAGGCAAGGGCTGCTCGGTGGTGGAGGTTCTCAGTCCCCAATGCACAACGTCAAGGATGCCTAAGATGCTGCACAGTCAGCTTTTCGAGTGTCTTCCAAGAGGTCCGGTCCCACGTCACTCAGTGCCCCCATGGGTCCCTTCTTTGCAGGGACTGTGGATCGGGCTCTGAGAGGTCTGGGAGTCTGGGTCTTGTCAGGCTCTGGGCTCGGGCTCCGGCGGGAGGCGGCGGCAAAGCAGACGTCGAGTTGCTGGTTGGTGCCTGTTTTCACAGGGTGGCCACTCCTAGGCCACAAGGGAGATTCTCTTCAGTCTTCTGAGCAGCAGAATGTCGAAGTCCAGTCTTCTTCTTTGTTTAAAGTTGATTCAGGATGATCTGCTGTGCAATGGCACTGCTCCCACTCTTATTCCCAATCTGAGGGGCGGATCACCTACTAGGTCCCTTCTCTTGGAGGAACCAGGAAGGGCGGCGGTTACACCCCCTTTCCTTTGTCCAGCTCCTCGCCAGGCCTGGGTCTGGAAAGTCCCAGGACCGGTTTGGACTGGCCTATGCACGTGGACACCTTGTGTGTCCCGGGCATGTCTGATTCTATTCAGCCCTGTCCTACCCAATACACAAAACCCTGTCTGGGGTGGGGCTCGCACCTCCCCAGGCAGGAAACCCTTTGTCCAGGCCACCATCTGCCGAGTTTCAGTCAGCAGCAGGAGGCCAGACTCGTGTCTGTGGTGGCAGCATCCATTTTGTGATGCTGAGGCTCTGGTTACCTTTAACCGGGGTTAAGGCTACACACATGTTGTGTCCCTCTAGAAGGGTGAAATGCTATCCCCGTCGACAGAACTGTCGAGGGGATAGTATTCCAATTCGTTTGACACCTTACTCGACATGTTTTGATAAAGCCAAACCAAAGATAGCATTTAACCGCGAGGATTATAATGCACTTAAGAGTATATGGTATGGCAATATCCCGGAACAGTTTAGGGAGTGGTTCCCGACAGCTGCAGACAGGCTCAGCTCATGCTAGAGCACCATCTCACATATTTCCAAGCACTCTGCCTCCAGGATTGATGAGGCCTTCCATAGGAGTGGCTGATAGGAACATATGTGTCCAGTTTAGGGTTAGGCACAGGCATACTGTACCTAAGCAAGAGGTGATTACACCAACTTACCCCAGCTGAGTGATCAGCCAGTTGTGTCAAATATGGAGGCTAGGCCAGGGGTGGCACAATACATGCTGCAGCCCCTGGTAGGCCTTGGAAACACCAATGCCCTGGGTACCTAGAGTACACTATTACAGGGGCCAATAAGGTGAACCGATTCCAATTCGTAATGCACCTAAAGTGCATTGGCAGTAATTTAGAGAGAGAACAGCAGGTTGTGGGTCTGATTAGCAGGCCCACAGCCACATTAAGTCAGAAACCAGTGAAGCAAAAAGCAAAAATGTGGGGTGTCCATAGGAAAGCAGACCCTACTCTCCTACACTCCACACCTCTGGAGTCAAGCTATCCTGGCTGAAGACGGCTAACAGCCAGAAACCAGTCCTAGGATGCTTGAATTCGGTCCAGGAAAGACATGGCTTGGCTGTTCGGGCTGGACTATTCCTATTAGGCACAGTGTCAAGGCTGATTTGAATCTGGCTTGTCTGAACTGGGGTGGTGTCGATTGCAAAAAAGATAATCGATTTAGGTCCTGATCTCTGTACTGGGGTGAATGTATGACATTGTTCTGCTTAATGTCCATCAACTTTTGTTTTTGCATTTGTCACCCCGAGTGGGATGGGTATGCTCAGATGTGAGTCCTATGCTCTCCACACCACTGGAGTCGAGCTATCCTGACTGAAGAGCGCTGATAGCCAGAAACAGGTCCTAGGATGCTTGATTCTGGTCCAGGAAAGACATGGCTTGGCAGTTCGGGCTGGACTGTTCCTATGAGGCACAGGGTCAAGGCTGATTTGCATATGGCCATGTCTGAACTGGGGTGGTGTGGATTGCAAAAAACAATGGATTTAGGCCTAGATCTCTGTACTGGGGTGAATGTATGACATTGTTCTGCTTAATGTCCATCAACTTTTGTTTTTGCATTTGTCACCCCGAGTGGGGATGGGTATGCTCAGACGTGAGTCCCATGCTCTCCACACCACTGGAGTAAACCTATCCTGGCTGAAGATGGCTGATAGCCAGAAACAGGTCCTAGGATGCTTGATTCCGGTCCAGGAAAGACATGGCTTGGCAGTTCGGGCTGGACTGTTCCCATGAGGCACAGGGTCAAGGCTGATTTGCAGATGGCCATGTCTGAACTGGGGTGGTGTGGAGTGCAAATAAAAATAGATTCAAGCCCAGATCTCTGTACTGGGGTGAATGTATGACATTGTTCTGCATTCTGTCCATCAACCTCTGTTTTTGCATTAGTCACCCCGAGTGGGATGGGTATGCTCAGACGTGTGTCTATTGCTCTCCACACCACTGGAGTCAAGCTATCCTGGTTGTAGACTGCTGATAGCCAGAAACAGCTCCTAGGATGCTTGATTCCGGTCCCAGAAAGACATGGCTTAGCAGTTCGGGCTGGACCGCCTGGACCCTCCTTCAGTCCGGTTGCTCCCCCACGCTCCAGCTGACCTGCACGCTGGTATCGTTTTGATCTCCTGCATTTCAGCTCCTAACGCTGCATTGACTTTCATTTATTTTATTAATAGCGCTGCACGGTCGCTCCATAGCGCTGCACTGTCGATTTTATTTTTATTTATTGAATTGCGCTGCACTGTCGCTTCATTTACTTAATTGTGCTGCACTGTCGCCTTATTTATTTAAATAGCAGCGCGACGTCGCTGTGGCAGTAACTCTGACTTTGGCCACTTTATAGCTGATTTGTGCGTGTAAGGCTCTTTTCACGCTGTGCATTTGCTGCCCCTGGCTGTGCTCGCTTTTGACCCTCCATTTTGTGTTGTTGTTTTTCCCCTGGTCCGCCCCTCCTCCCGCCACCGCCTCCCAGCTGCTGCCCCTCCCACCCACGGGTAGTATCCTTCCTCGCTCCCGAGCTCCCTGTGACCGCCTGGACCCTCCTTCAGTCCGGTTGCTCCCCCACGCTCCAGCTGACCTGCACGCTGGTATCGTTTTGATCTCCTGCATTTCAGCTCCTAACGCTGCATTGACTTTCATTTATTTCATTGATAGTGCTGCACGGTCGCTCCATAGCGCTGCACTGTCGATTTTATTTTTATTTATTGAATTGCGCTGCACTGTCGCTTCATTTACTTAATTGTGCTGCACTGTCGCCTTATTTATTTAAATAGCAGCGCGACGTCGCTGAGGCAGTAACTCTGACTTTGGCCACTTTATAGCTGATTTGTGCGTGTAAGGCTCTTTTCACGCTGTGCATTTGCTGCCCCTGGCTGTGCTCGCCTTTGACCCTCCATTTTGTGTTGTTGTTTTTCCCCTGGTCCGCCCCTCCTCCCGCCACCGCCTCCCAGCTGCTGCCCCTCCCATGCTCCGCCCCCTCCACCATCCATTTATGACCAATGCCCTAACGCGCAGCGTCCACGCGCAGCGACCGCACCCCATCCGCGCCAAAGGTGCGCCAAAGGTAAGCCCGTCTACGCCCGTCCACGCCTGGACCGCGCCCAGCGCCAGAGCCCCTGGTCCTCGCATTGTCCACCCCTCCCGCATTACTTACGATGCCACCACCCTCCTAGCCCTTAACCCCGGCCACTCCCCCAACTGCGTCCAAGCCGCTCCTGGACACACCCATGGACCCTTTTCCTGCAACTCCTGCAAGTTCGACGGCACCAAGAACAACTCCTCATCTACGAACACACAACAGATATCCGACCCCAACCACCTACAATGCATCCTGCTCAACACCCGCTCGGTCCACAGGCACGCCATTGACCTCTGGAATCTCCTAGACACCATCTCTCCGGACGTCGCCTTCCTAACAGAAACATGGATGAACGCCACTTCAGCCCCAGACATCACCATTGCCATCCCGGAAGGCTATAAGATCATTCGCAAGGACCGTACCGGCCACACAGGAGGAGGCATCGCTATCGTCCATAAGAAATCCATCCGCATCTCAACCAGCTCAGACGTCAATCTCGCCAACTCTGAACACCTTCACTTCCAGATCCACATCGACCCCAAGACCACACTCAGAGGCACCCTCCTTTACAGGCCACCAGGACCCCGCGCACAATTTAGTGAAGACATCACAGACTTCATCACTCCACACGCGCTCCCCTCCGAGGACTACATCCTTTTGGGAGACCTCAACTTTCACCTTGAAAAGAACAACGACCACAACACCACCACCCTCTTGGACAACCTCGCAAACCTCGGACTTAGACAACTTGTCACCACCTCCACCCACATCGCAGGTCACACACTCGACCCTATCTTCACCTCCAGCAAACATGTCTCCTTCAGCCACACCACAGCTCTCCTTTGGACTGACCACAGCTGCGTTCACTTCACCTACAACAAGCCCACATCCAACAACCACCCCCAACCCACTCTGCAATGAAACTGGAACAAAATCACCATCGACCAGATCTCCTCATCGCTTCTTCAAAACCCCCCCGCCCACTCCTCAGACCCAGACCAAGCAGCCACCAACCTCACCCAATGGTTATCCAACAGCGCCGACATCCTAGCACCACTGAAAAAACGACAAATCAAACTAGGCAGCAAGAAGGCCTCCTGGTTCAACGATGATCTTAAGAAATCCAAGAAACTTTGTCGCTCCCTCGAGAAGGCCTGGAAAAAAGACCCAACCACCAGCACCAAGGACGCCTTCAAAAACGCCACCCGCACACACCACCAACTAATCCGAAATGCCAAGAAAGCCGCTTTCAAGGACCGTCTACATAACAACGCCCACAACAGCAAGGAACTATTCAACATCGTCAAGGAATTTACCAACCCCTCAGCCAACTCCAATGACATCACCCCCTCTCAAGCCCTCTGCGACTCCCTAGCCTCATTCTTCCACAACAAAATTGCAGACATCCACAACAGCTTCGACAACCAACCCGGAGACCAACCCACCCATTCCCCTGCAGGACCCCCACCCCCCCTGAACATCCTCAATGACTGGAAGCCAATCTCCACTGAGGACACCATCCGTCTGATGAACTCTATCCACTCAGGATCCTCCACAGACCCTTGCCCTCACCACATCTTTAACAAAGCAGACTCCATTATAGCACCGCACCTCCGAGACGTCATCAACTGCTCCCTCAACTTCGCAACCTTCCCGGAAAGCTGGAAACATGCCAAACTCAGCGCCCTCCTGAAGAAACCCACAGCTGACCCCACCGAACTCAAAAATTACCGCCCTATCTCACTCCTTCAATTCCCGGCCAAAGTCATCGAGAAAGCGGTCAACAACCAGCTCGCCGCATTCCTCGAAACCAACAAATCCCTCGACTCCTCACAATCCGGCTTCCGAGCCAAGCACAGCACTGAAACCGCCCTCATCGCAGCAACAGACGACATTCGAACTCTACTGGACAATGGAGACACAGTCGCCCTCATCCTCCTCGACCTCTCCGCAGCCTTCGATACGGTCTGTCATAGCACCCTTCTACAACACCTCAGAAACGTCGGAATCCAAGGAAAAGCACTGGAATGGATCACCTCGTTCCTCTCCGGAAGAACCCAGAGAGTCCGCCTTCCACCTTTCAAGTCAGAGGCCACTGAAGTCATCTGCGGCGTACCACAAGGATCTTCACTCAGCCCCACCCTCTTCAACGTATACATGAGCCCCCTCGCGATCATCGCACGCCAACACAACCTCAACATCATCTCCTTCGCCGACGACACTCAACTGATCCTATCACTCACCAGAGACCCTAACACGGCCAAAACCAACCTGCACGAAGGAATGAAAGAAGTAGCCGAATGGATGAAGCACAGCCGTCTGAAACTGAACTCAGACAAAACAGAAGTCCTCATCCTAGGCACCTCCCCCTCCGCCTGGGATGACTCTTGGTGGCCAGAGGCCCTTGAAAAAGCACCCATCCCGACGGACCACGCACGGAACCTGGGCGTCATCCTGGATTCCTCACTCTCGATGAACAGACAAGTCAACGCCGTTTCTTCATCTTGCTTCAACATTCTTCGCATGCTCAAAAAAACATTTCGCTGGATCCCTACTGAAACTAGAAAAACAGTCACCCACGCTCTGGTCACGAGCCGACTGGAATACGGAAACACCCTCTACGCCGGCACCACCGCAAAACTCCAGAAAAAACTACAACGCATCCAGAACGCCTCAGCCAGGCTCATATTAGACATCCCGCGTAAAGAACACATCTCTGGTCACCTGAAAAACCTCCACTGGCTCCCCGTCAATAAGAGGATTACTTTCCGGCTCCTGACCCACGCACACAAAGCACTCTACGAAATCGGACCCGAATGCCTCAACACACGACTATCCTTCTACACCCCCTCCCGCCAGCTACGATCCTCCAACCAAGCCCTTGCCACTGTACCTCGCATCAACAAAACCACCATAGGAGGTAGATCCTTCTCCTACCTAGCAGCTAAAACCTGGAACTCACTCCCCACTCACCTTCGCATTACTCAGAACCACCTAGCATTCAGAAAGCAACTCAAAACGTGGATATTTGACAAGTAATTCCCCACCCTTCTTCAAGCGCCTTGAGACCCTCTGGGTATGTAGCGCGCTATATAAATCTATTGACTTGACTTGACTTGACATGAGGCACAGGGTCAAGGCTGATTTGCATATGGCCATGTCTGAACTGGGGTGGTGTAGAGTGCAAAAAAACGATGAATTGTGGCCCAGATCTCTGTACTGGGGTGAATGTATGACATTGTTTTGCATTCTGTCCATCAACTTTTGTTTTTGCATTTGTCACCCCGAGTGGGATGGGTATGCTCAGACGTGAGTCCCATGCTCTCCACACCACTGGAGTCAAGCTATCCTGGCTGAAGACGGCTGACAGCCAGAAACCGGTCCTAGGATGCTTGATTCCATTCAAGGAAAGACATGGCTTGGCAGTTCGGGCTGGACTGTTCCCATGAGGCACAGGGTCAAGGCTGATTTGCATATGGCCATGTCTAAACTAGGGTGGTGTGAAAGACAAAAAAAGATGGATTTTGGCCCGGATCTCTGTACTGGGGTGAATGTATGACATTGTCTTGCATTCTGTCCTTCACCTTTTTTTTGCATTTGTCCCCCCAAGTGGGATGGGTATGCTTAGACATGAGTCCCATGTTCTCCACAACATTGGAGTCAAGCTATCCTGGATGAAGACGTCGGATAGCCAGAAACCAGTCCTGGGATGCTTGAATTCGGTCCAGGAAAGACATGGCTTGGCTGTTCGGGCTGGACTATTCCTATTAGGCACAGTGTCAAGGCTGATTTGAATCTGGCTTGTCTGAACTGGGGTGGTGTGGAGTGCAAAAAAGATAATCGATTTAGGTCCTGATCTCTGTACTGGGGTGAATGTATGAAAATGTTCTGCTTTATGTCCATCAACTTCTGTTTTTACATTTGTCACCCCGAGTGGGATGGGTATGCTCAGACGTGAGTCCCCTGCTCTCCACACCACTGGAGTCGAGCTATCCTGACTGAAGACCGCTGATAGCCAGAAACAGGTCCTAGGAAGCTTGATTCTGGTCCAGGAAAGACATGGCTTGGCAGTTCGGGCTGGACTGTTCCCATGGGGCACAGGGTCAAGGCTGATTTGCATATGGCCATGTCTGAACTGGGGTGGTGTGGAGTGCAAAAAAACAATGGATTTAGGCCCAGATCTCTGTACTGGGGTGAATGTATGACATTGTTATGCATTCTGTCCATCAACTTTTGTTTTTGCATTTGTCACCCCGAGTGGGATGGGTATGCTCAGACGTGAGTCCCATCCTCTCCACACCACTGGAGTCAAGCTATCCTGGATGAAGACGGCTGATATCCAGAAACCGGTCTGAGGATGCTTGATTCCAATCCAGGAAAGTCATGGGTACACAGACCTGGTCCGGACGTGTTCACGTAGGTGAACGCGGTATGACGTGTCTCTTTATGGGACCGGTATTGTCTGTACTGTTTTAGCAGTGCATCTAGTAGTCCAGTATTCTAGTATTGTATCTCGAGAACTTTCAGAATTCGTGTTTTCTATGTACCAGGTAATATCAGTCTGACATGTTTCAATGTGTTTTAATGTCGTGGTATGAATGATTGTTTGCTATTCATTACTGTGTTTACTGTGCTCACGTTCAAGTCAGTCCAATCATGCTGCAACCCCACGCCAGCTTATGTGGTAAATAAAATTACCGAACTATTTTTCCATACATTAAATATCAATAAGGGATAGCTCAATCAAATGAGAGGCAGAGTCCGTGGTATCTGAGTCATACGTGCATTAATTATACTCCTCGAGGAACAGGACATCATGTTCCATCACCACTAAGGTTCAGGAATGGATATTCAACGTTTTATTAGCATCACACATTATATATAGTAAAACAGTATAATTGAAATGAATACAGTAGGCGTAACAGGAGAAAAGAGAGAGATAAGAACACATGTACGTAACAGGAGGCGTGCAAAAAGGCGTACACGTGGGCGTGCACTGGACATGTCAGAGGAACGTCACAAGAAACGTCACAAGTGGGTGGATGCATAGAGAAAGTTTGCAGGATCAGCAGAAACTTATGACCTAGATGCGCGCGCAACTGAGCATGACGTGTAACTGGGGAGAACTGGGGGCTTTGACTTTAGCACTAGTAGAGGAGACTGGTGTCTGTGATGTCAGAGCAACCTGTACCTATAGCATATCTGGTATCTCATGTTTGGAGGATGTGGTGTCTCCAGGTAGGTAGCCAATGTGTCCCCACTCGCACCCCATCCATGCACCCATGTTCATTGTATGTCGTGTAACTTCCTTCCCGTACATGCTAGAAAGACGCATATGCATTTGCGTCCAACGTTAACATGTCAGCTATCCAGTCCTACATGAAAATCCCGTTAATTAGGCTTCTAGGCCTATGGTGCCAACGTCTTTACATGGTGCACTTTTACGTTTTCTCCATGTTTCCTGGCTCAGTCGAGCTAGGCCCTTAAACGAGGCTCCGAGTCTCTTCTGTCTCCGAAAGCTGTATGCATCCCTGACCTCTGCCTTACTTCCTGCCCAGCGAAGCGGTGCCCGGCTCAGCCTGGCCTGCCTGCCAAAATCGTATTTTGCCTACAGTTATCTGCTCAGCCCCCTCGAAAACACATTCCAGTCTAGTGAAATAGGTAAACATATTCCCGGCTGCAGAGCAAAGGGCCCGGCCTTCCTGTCCTCCTTGCAAGTGATTTACAGAACCCGTTACCATGGTAGGCCCATGGCCCTGCGCATTGCACCAAGACATGTATGCACGCACTAGCATTCAGTATTGAACGGCCTCTGTCCGAGAGACCTTTTACTTCAGACACTACATCCTCCAAACATGAGATACCAGATATGCTATAGGTACAGGTTGCTCTGACATCCCAGACACCAGTCTCCTCTACTAGTGCTAAAGTCAAAGCCCCCAGTTCTCCCCAGTTACACGTCATGCTCAGTTGCGCGCGCATCTAGGTCATAAGTTTCTGCTGATCCTGCAAACTTTCTCTATGCATCCACCCACTTGTGACGTTTCTTGTGACGTTCCTCTGACATGTCCAGTGCACGCCCACGTGTACGCCTTTTTACACGCCTCCTGTTACGCACATGTGTTCTTATCTCTCTCTTTTCACCTGTTACGCCTACTGCATTCATTTCAATTATACTGTTTTACTATATATAATGTGTGATGCTAATAAAACGTTGAATATCCCTTCCTGAACCTTAGTGGTGATGGAACATGATGTCCTGTTCCTCGAGGAGCATAATTAAAGCCCGTATGACTCAGATACCACGGACTCGGCCTCTCATTTGATTGAGCTATCCTTATTGATATTTAATGTATAGAAAAATAGTTCGGTAATTTTATTTACCACATAATCTGGCGCCCGAACAGGGACCCCCTTCCCCACTCGCCGGCGATGTTACGCAGGCCTTGACCCCTTCTACAGCCGCGACGGAATCCGTGCACACCTGCGGGTTTTCCTGCTATCTCCCTCGGGCCCACGGAGGAGACGGAGACTGCGGTCCGGCATCCAGACGAGGCGGTGAGGAATGCGGAGGATCCCGACCAGAGCCCCGAGTCGAGAGAGCAAGGTCCGAGGTATCCGGAGGCCCACCTGTTCCGAAGCGCATGCGTGGTAGCGTAACAGCTAGACGACGTAGCAGTCCAGTCCAGTCCAGTCCAGTTTCCGAGGCCTTCAGTTTCTGCTTCCCGGTGAGTACCGTTGTTGGGAACGCATCTAGACGGGTTCATTAATTTGTGCCCGGTCAAGACAGGTCTGGGTACACAGACCTGGTCCGGACGTGTTCACTTAGGTGAACGCGGTATGACGTGTCTCTTTATGGGACCGGTATTGTCTGTACTGTTTTAGCAGTGCATCTAGTAATCCAGTATTCTAGAATTGTTTCTCGAGACTTTCAGAATTCGTGTTTTCTATGTACCAGGTAATATCAGTCTGACATGTTTCAATGTGTTTTAATGTCGTGGTATGAATGATTGTTTGCTATTCATTACTGTGTTTACTGTGCTCACGTTCTAGTTAGTCCAATCATGCCGCTGTTCTCAAAATTACGTCAGATAGGAACTAGGAAAGGGATACTCGAAGAAGCAGTTCCCGTCCCGCCTAGGGACACTCCTGGACATTTTATGTACCATAAGCACGGCTTAGATGCCATACTGTATCTAGATTTGTGGGTGGATTACACTAGGGATCTGGAAGAGAAGTATAGATGGCCTGTCTCAGGGACATGGGATGCTGATTGCATCATGAGAGTAGAAGAAGCATTATGGAAAAAGAAAGCCAGACAATCCCAGAAAGATGCCATAGAATTGTGGCGCAAAGAAGCGCATAGAAGAACAGAGAAAGCAATCAGAAAAGCAGAGAAAAGTAGAGAAGAATCTGAAAAAGCCAGAGAAAGAGAGTTACTAGAAGAAGGAGAACGAGTCAGATTAGAACAATAAGACCGTCAAAGAAATGCACTCATTACAGGCATGTATCCTGTTCTTGCCGAGGGCCTGCCCAAGGCGACCCCGGAAGTACCCCGTAACTTGCCACCACCATTGGTCCCGACTAAACTCCGTCACAAACAGACCGCAGCGGACATTTTCCTTTCTTCCTATTTAGATGATGTAGCTCCAGCATATACCAATGTACGCGTACCACCTGTTAATAATGTACAACAGCCTATTCAGTCTGTTCAAACCATACAGCAGCCTACTCAGCCCGTTCAGTCTGTTCAAGACGCATTACCTCCACCCCCTCAAGACTCGACTTCCCCAGCCGTTGTCATTTCCCATCCTGTCACCACTGTCCCGGTCACAACTATTCCTGTCACTACTACTACTGTTCCTCCTACTGTCAGTCCTTACAATCCTTTCGCTATACCGACAACCCAGAGTCTGCCTACATTACCTGCACCTGTTTTTCAAATTATGACACCAGCAATATCAACACAGCTAGTTGATGGTTACGCTTCTGCTTCGGGAGGCGCCGTAGGAGGTCGCCCTGTCACCCCGCCTCAAGTAAAATGAATGACACTCAGAGAAATAGCATTACAGCGTACACCCAAAGCAGCGACATTCCAATCCCTTAGACAATATTACAGATTGTAGATATGACTCAGTACCTGGCGAAGATGACATGATGTTATTTTCGTTACGTTTACGACGTGTTACGAACTATTTGATTCTTTTACCAGAAATAACTAACCATCTAGACAATATATATCATTTTATTAGAACAGGGGAGAGACCAGAATGCATTCGCGAGGCCATGGCATATCAGAAGGCTGAGACACAAAGAATGATCTTACGGTTTCTGATAAATTGTTTGATAAGGGAACGGGATCGGCCAGGTACAAGCAAAGAAGAGATGGACATACTGATAAATTGGAGTAACAATATAGCTGATGGTAAACATGATAAACAAAATTGCATAGAAGTCATGTACAGAAATATCCGTAAAGAAATCATAATAATACACGAAAAAGAAAATGCGGCTAGGGACGCCGAGATAGAGAAGAATGACACCCCAGAGGAGGAAGATATAGATAATGATGTAGAAGACCCAGATAGAATAGCGTACGTAGGTAGAGCGAGACTTCCTAAACAGTATTCTTTTGACAGACCTTTTGACAGACCCATTCGTCTAGAAAGCAAGAAACGTTTCCTTTCTCCCATACCAGAACAATGTTCTCTTGAACATGTATTCCAAGACACCGATAAAATACTGAAAGAAAGAATAGGTTACAGTGAACTTAGTACAATGCGTGATCAGGAACTAGCACGGTCAGCAGTCCAATGGGCTGGAAATGATAGTATATATAAAGATGATTCAGTAGCGCAAACATTTTTGAGTCTTACCCCAGACGAACAGCGATTAGCTGGTATGTACATGATCCAGCATCTCATTACCCTATATGAAAGTCAGCATTCTGATCCAGGTCCCCTATATAATATATTGGAAGAATTACTCCTAAAAAGATGGAGATGCCTAGGTACCGACTTAATTAATACCATTCTAGAACAACGCCACAAATACAGAACTTTCATGACTCCACATTTTGTTCCTGTTCCACCCCCAGTAAGATAACCATTTTACATAGACAGACAGAATCCTTTATGAGAAGTTCATCCCGTCCAGACCCCAGGGGGTGAGCTTCAGCGAGTATTCGTATACACTCCCCTGACCAAAATGGAATTATTGGAAATGAAGAAATTAGTGCCTTGTCATGATAAAGATCCAGCAGGATTACACCGTGAATTAAAAGACATGTTACTCATGAGAGACTATACATATTCCGACATTCTGAAAATGTTAAAGGTATTGTTGCCTGCTGGCATTTACGAAAAACTTAAAGAAAAAGAATGGGAGGTGGGAGATAAAAAGATTATTTGGACTGAATTAGAAGACGAAGAAAACAGACGAGTCACAGGTACAGGTCTTGGGGACAAGACCAAAGCATTACCAGGATTATTAGTACAAGTCTTGCCTAGATTATTGACAGTTAAAAAGGAAGACTGGGATGCAATCTCAGCCTGCAAACAGAAACAAGACGAAGACACTAGTGATTTTTATTCTAGATTTGAGAAATGTGTCATTATTAATAGTGGCCTGAAAACAAGTAGTGAATCATATCCACATCTTTTTGTGACCAAATTAGTCGAGAATTCCTTACCACAGGTTAAAAACAGAGTATTGAAAGTCGAGAGCACTTGGCAAGCAAATACCCGTTCCCAAATGTTACAAATGTTACAGTACCACCAGAACCGAATTAGAGAGGAACACGAACATGAACAGAGACGTATGAAAGATACGAAAATGAAAGTACTAGTTGCCCAGTCCTTCCCAGCAGATGGTCAGAAGAGGGGTACCACACAGACTAGTCATCCTGCAGCTCCTGTTAAAGGGAATTGCAACTACTGTAAACAGCCAGGTCACTACATAAATGAATGTGCCGTTTTAAGACACAATATAGCCACAGGTAAAACGAAAGAAAGACCGCGTCCACCTAGACCAGAACACGTTCCACAGAATATTCCACAGAACCTGCAACCTCCCCAGAATGCACAACAACAGACAGTAGCTGTACCCCAGCCCCAACCCATTGCCGCCACGCAACATGTCACACAGCAAATGTACCAGTATGCACAGTCAGATTACCCCGATTATCAGCAGTATACATGAAACAGCCTAGAGAGGGAGGTTGGCTTGCCCCTTATCGAGGTTCCTGTAGATCAAGATGGTCCCTATGTACATAGTCAGGTATTAGGGAAAGACAGAACATTTTTGATTGACACAGGGGCGAGCAGAACTACCATTAGTCATGACGAGGTTCCAGGGGCACCCCTCTCAGGCTCACAAAATGTTTCCCTTGTATTTTCAGGAAAGCCTATTGTTAACGAAGTGTCAAAGCCAGTTCCCCTTGCAGTTGGTCCATTGTCCCGTACTACAGATCTGTTACTTACGAAATCATGTCCTGAAAACTTGCTTGGTATTAAAACGTTGAAAGCACTAGGTGCAGTGATATGTTGTTCTCCAGAAGGAGTGAGATTGTTTTTACGTGACTTTAAAGGTCATTATGTGTTGAGAGATTTTGATCCAAGATTGCAAAATGTACCACAGCATTTATGGGCGCAAGGTCCAACTGATGTAGGTTGTATGCACATTACTCCCTATCGTGTCACACTCAAGCAAGGTGTTGTACTGCCCCGAATCCGACAATACAAATTGCCACCCGAGGCTGTAACAGCCTTACTGAAAATTATTGACGAGCTCATTGCGAAGGAGTAGTTGTAGAAACTGACTCCAATGTGTGTAATTCTCCAATCATTCCAATTCTTAAACAAACTGATCCAAATGCACCTCCAGTCGACAGACTGGTGATCGACCTTCGAGAACTCAATAAATGTATAATACCAGAGTATACAGTAGTCCCAGATATTTCATCACTATTAACTGCCATTGATTCCGAAGCTGCGTTCTTCACTGTAATTGATCTCAAGAACGCCTTCTTTAGTGTCCCCATTCATCCGGAAAGCCAGTACCTTTTCGGATTCTGTTTAAATGGCCGAAGCTTCAAATTTGCACGTGCACCTCAAGGGTTCACGGAAAGTCCTAGTATTTACAGCCAAGCACTGAAACGACAACTAGACAGTATTCACATGGCTACTGACACTGCACTGCTGCAATACGTTGATGACTTGTTAATTACAGCACGGACCGAACGTGACTGCGAACGCGCATCACTGACAGCCTTGTATTTTCTGGCCGAAAAGGGGCATAAAGTGTCCCCTTCGAAGCTACAATTCTGTGCCCAGCAAGTGGTATACCTTGGACACTTGCTGTCCAAGAGGGGTAGACAGTTGACACCAGATCGTATCCAGTTAATTGCACATCTGCCACAACCCAAGACACAAAAGGAGGTATGGGCCTTCATTGGCCTCACCTCTTACTGTAGACAATGGATCCCTCAGTATGCATTTCTAGCCAAGCCACTCATACAGTTGACAACACAGGAGGCAGCGACTTCGACTGTCCTCCCTTGGACTCAGGAACATACACAAGCTTTTAATGACTTGAAGAAAGCTTTATGTCAAGCACCTGTTTTAGCGACACCATGTTACAGCAAACCTTTTACGCTTTTTGTCACAGAACGCGATGGCACAGCGTTATCTGTTCTCACACAAGATCAAGCAGGACACCACAAGCCTTGTGCTTATTTTTCTAGTACATCGGATCCAGTAGCCCAGGCTTTGCCTGAATGCCTAAAATCAGTTGCAGCAACAGCTCTAGCTATCAGACAAAGCGACTCAATAGTGTTAGGACATCCCTTGACAGTACAGGTTTCACACTCCGTGGAAGTTCTCCTGAACCGAACCCAGACTCAACACTTGACCATAGCACGACTGACAGGTTATGAACTGACACTGTTCCAGCCACACATAGAAATCAGACGTTGCAACATACTCAACCCTGCCACATTGTTACCCTCGAGTACAATTGATCCAGCACCACATGACTGTGTAGAAGTGATTAATACAGTGACAAAGCCCCGACAAGACTTGACAGACATTGCATTGCCCGACCCAGACCTGACACTTTACGTGGATGGTTCATGGTATGCACCTGTTACAACGCATTTTTTACTCCGCACTACCATTACAACGCGACTTTTACAACGCATACCATTACAACGCATTGCGCTGGGGGGCGCTCTAGGATAGGGAATAAGTATTATTTACTATCCAACACCTTCCCTAGGGTCCACGGGGACTGGAGTTAGAATAGTAAATTATACTTACCACTATCCAGCACCCCAAAGCGCTATGCGTTGTAATGGTATGCGTTGTAATGGTTGCGTTGTAATGGTAGGTAGTTGTAACGGTATGCGGAGAAACGTCATACATCCATGGTTCATGCATGAGAACAAGCACAGGAGAGTTAGTGGCCGCATATGCCGTGACCACTGAAACTGAAGTCATAGAAACACATCGTATTGACACATTATCTGCTCAAGCAGATAATGTGTCAATACGATTCCTCCTCCTCAATACGACTCCTACTCCTGAGGCGGATAGCCGGGAGGTGTATTCCTTGATCGTTTTTAAAACATTTTACCTTTGAGTGTGCTGAATAACTATGTATTTTAATTGAATCTACCAACCTTCAAGACCTCTTGACATTGCCCTGGGAGCCTGCTGATCACGAGCAGCGCCTCCCTCACCTTGTCAAATCGCCCTCTGGCCGCCGCCATTGACGGCGTGCAACGAGGCCACGCCCCCTCTCTGGCCACGCCCCCCGCCGAGTTAAAAGCGCGGAATGCGAGCGCATTTGCATGACTCCTACTCCTGAGGCGGACAGCCGGGAGGTGTATTCCTTGATCATTTTTAAAACATTTTACCTTTGAGTGTGCTGAATAACTATGTATTTTAATTGAATCTACAAACCTTCAAGACCTCTTGACATTGCCCTGGGAGCCTGCTGATCACGAGCAGCGCCTCCCTCACCTTGTCAAATCGCCCTCTGGCCGCCGCCATTGACGGCGTGCAACGCGGCCACGCCCCCTCTCTGGCCACGCCCCCTCTCTGGCCTCGCCCCCCGCCGAGTTAAAAGCGCGGAATGCGAGCGCATTTGCATGACTCCTACTCCTGAGGCGGATAGCCGGGAGGTGTATTCCTTGATCGTTTTTAAAACATTTTACCTTTGAGTGTGCTGAATAACTATGTATTTTAATTGAATCTACCAACCTTCAAGACCTCTTGACATTGCCCTGGGAGCCTGCTGATCACGAGCAGCGCCTCCCTCACCTTGTCAAATCGCCCTCTGGCCGCCGCCATTGACCGCGTGCAACGAGGCCACGCCCCCTCTCTGGCCACGCCCCCCCACCTCCCCACACTATAAAATGTGCCACTGGAGGAAGCGCAGCAGACGAGAGCAGCGGGAGCGCCGTTTGCGCGCCGAAGGCGCGCCTAAGACAAGCCCGTCTGCGCCCGTCCGCGACCGACCTGCGACCAGCGCCAGCCATGCTGCCCGTGCCACTGCACACAAACAAAGGATAGTCTGGTCCAGTGCGGAGCTCCGGTCTATGAATACTGACACCATCTGTCAGTCACCTGAGCTCAATTTGATGACTCTGGATCTCCCTTCCCACTGCCCACGCTGCCATAAGTCTCTAGGCATCGTCTCCTCGCAAACAACCTCACTTCTCAAAAAAGCTAGTAAACCTTCGCGTAACACCCCCCCCACCCAACTTAGGATCGGACTACTTAACTGCAGATCTCTTCCCAAGCATGCTGATGATCTATGCTTGCTCATAACGGACTCACAATGGGACGCCATGTGCCTCACAGAGACATGGCTCAATGAAGACAACATGGCATCCAATTCGCTAGCAATCCCGCCAGGCTTTAAAATGAGTTTTTCCAATAGAAAGGAGGGCCGAAGAGGAGGTGGAGTGGCTTTCATCTACAACGAGAAATACACATTGTTGTCCTCCACTCCCACCACATTCCCAAGCATTGATGGGCTACGCTTCTGCCTCCAAATTACCCCCCAACTGTCTCTTATAGGCCTAGTTATTTACAGACCCCCGGATTGTCCGACATCAGCCCTGTGCGAGCTTATGGACTTTATTGTTCTAAACTCTCTAGACCACTCTTACTTTATCGTAGCCAGCGATTTTAATCTTCACGCCGACAATCCTGACTGCCCACAGGCCTCTCATCTTATCTCTACCATGCATTCGGCCAATCTAACTCAAGCTATTACAGGCCCCACGCATCGAGCGGGGCATACGCTGGATCTTTTCTTTTCCAACATATTGAACACAACAGCCTTCTCTCCGCTACCACTGCTCTGGACGGACCACTACTTAATCACCATGACAATCCCAATCCCCCACCAATCTCAGATCACAGGAAAACGATCCTATGTGCGGAGAAAATGGGACAATCTAACAGCTGACATACTGTGTCCAGCACTTCGGGCAAATCCCCTACCCCTTACCTCGGATGCAAACTCCGATGCTGCATCTCTGAACGTGTGGATAAGCAAAATAGTGGACTCTATAGCGCCGGCCAGCACAGTTACATCACGCAGAGAATCGCCCTCTGCACCGTGGTTCACCCCTGAACTCATGGCCGAAAAAAGTAAATGTAAAAAACTGGAACGCCGGTGGCGAGCAAATTATTGTGATTCAGCCAAATCCAGCTATAAAAAAGCTCTTCATGCTCTACATTTATCTATCAAAAAAGCCAAGAAAAACTTCTTTGAGGCCTCCATTCTACAGGCAGAACAATCGAGTAAAGAAGTTTTCAAGATTGTTCAATCCTTCTTCAAACCCAGAGCTATCGAGACGGATATTATCCCTTCGGTAAGACTCTGCAAATCCATTTCAGACTTTTTTGACACCAAAATTCTAAAAGTCTATGATACTTTTACGGACCCCGAGCCGACATTAATGGATGAGCTAAGAATTTCTGAATGTCCCACTACCCCCTTAAATCAATTTCAGCCTATTACCCTCTCTGAGGCAGTAAAAGAAATACAAAAATGTAAATCGGGAGCCCCGGATGATCCCTGTCCACCTAAACTGTGGAAATTAATGTCTGAAGCAATCGCAGCTCCCCTCTTACACATATGGAACATGTCCATTGTTACGGGCACGTTTCCGGACTGCTGGAAACAGGCCACTCTTCTCCCGCTGAAAAAAAAACCCCAAGGCGCATCGGATGATCTGAACAATCTCCGACCCATCTCTCTTCTTGCAGCCCCCGGCAAAATGCTTGAAAAAATGATTCAGAGGCAGCTAAAAAACTTTATTGAAGATAGCGGCGCCTTACATGAAACTCAGTCAGGCTTTAGGGCCGGCTTCAGTACCGAGACGGCCCTCATTGAGGTTGCAGAGTCTATCAGGTGGTCCCTAGATTCAGGGGCATCAGCTATGCTGGTGCTCCTGGATCTATCAGCTGCTTTCGATACTGTAGATCACAGCAGACTACTGACCCGTCTTAAGGACATAGGCCTTGGGGACAAAGCACTCAACTGGCTACTCTCCTATCTCACTAATCGCTCCCAGAAAGTGGCCTTAGGCCCCTTCTCCTCTAGACCAAAAAATCTCTGGTGTGGCGTCCCACAGGGGTCGGCACTCAGCCCCCTACTGTTCAATGTCTATTTGGCCCCGCTTTTCACCTTGATTGCCAAATGGGGGGTCAAGGCAATATCCTATGCGGACGACACTCAATTAGTCTTCCCATATACAGACACGTCCGAGGCAGCCTTCAGCAATATCAGGGGCTGTCTTCAAGACGTGGCCAAATGGATGAACACTAACAAGCTCAAATTGAACGCGAGCAAAACGGAGGTGTTATTCTTCGGAAATCTCAAACATCCCCCTCCGGATCTGTGGTGGCCAACGGAAATGGGCCCTGCCCCATCTCCCAGCACCCAGGCTAAAAATCTAGGAGTAAAATGGGATGAGAACTTGTCTTTCTTGCCGCATATACAACAGCTTACCGCTGGCTGCCTGCATAAACTCAAAAATTTGCGGAAAATTCTGCCTCTGCTACCAGTCGAGTGTCGAAAATCGGTGGTTCACGCAACAATCACATCTCGACTCGATTATTCTAATGGCCTCTATCTTGGTCTACCTAAATATGCGGTGCAACGCTTACAGATCGTGCAGAATGCGGCTGCGAGATTGATAAAATGTGTCCCTTTTAGGCAGCACATCTCTCCGCATCTGCACAAGCTGCATTGGCTGCCAGTGGCAAGCAGAATTAAGTTCAAAGTGCTTACCCTGGCTTTCAGAGCGCTAAAAGGATCGTGTCCCAATTATCTAAAACTCCGACTCCCCCGCTACCACCAAAAACGAGAGCTGCGCTCAAACTCCCTGCTCAAGCTAATTGTACCACGCGTGAGGAAAGCTAGACTTGGAGGCAGGTCCTTCTCAGCCGGCACGGCGAAACTTTGGAATACTCTGCCCCCTGCCATCCAATCCGCCACGTCAGAAGCCAGCTTTAGGAAACTCCTAAAAACCTGTTTTTTTATGCAATAATCCTTCTCCCTCCTGTCTACTCACTCTTGCTGTAGGACTCGCTAGCGCCGGGACACCTCCCCAGAGGTAGCTGTTTGCGCTTAATAAGCTTCTGTATTATTAAGCAGCAGAGCTCATTGCTCTGACCCAAGCCTGTATACTAGCCAAGAACAAGAAAGTAAACATATACACAGATTCACAGTATGCATTCGGAGTCGTTCACGACTTCGGTGTTCTTTGGGAAGAAAGAGGTTTTTTAACTTCTCATGGTGCCAAGATACAACACGGTCCCCTCATTCAAGCCCTGTTAAAAGCAATACACTTGCCTACAGCCATAGCCATCATGAAGTGCAAAGCACATACTAAAGTCACCGACACTATTTCCCAGGGTAACGACCTAGCAGATCGAACAGCTAAACTCACAGCTCAGACTCAAACAGACATACCGACTGACATGACAAAGACTGAAGTAACTTCACTGACACATTGTATGACAGTTAAGGATCCCACACTAGATGTACTTGACATACAGACACATGCAACCCCAGATGAAATCAAGAAATGGACTGAACAAGGAGGGATCCAGACAGATCAGGGATGGATGACGAAGGGAAGAGCCACATGGTTCCTCCCCGACTCTATGGTTCAAGTTATCATTAACACAGCACATAGTCCAGCACACTTAGGAGAGAAAGCCATGTTAGACAGCATACAGAACATCTGGTTCAATAAACATTTACGAGCAGCAGCGAAACAGAAAGTGCGTACTTGCATGATCTGTTGTCAGTTCAATCCAGGCAAAGGGATTCCCGTGGAACAAGGTGGATTTCATCCTCCTGACCATCCTTTTGAAGTCCTCCAGATGAATTATATCCAGATGGACAGATGCCGAGGATTCAAGTATGTCCTCGTAGTCGTATGTGCCCTTTCCCGATGGACAGAAGCATATCCAGTCCCCGATTACACTGCTGTAACCACTGCCAAACAACTGGTCTGTGAATTTTTCCAGCGATACGGCTTGCCCCGTGTCGTGTACTCTGATAATGGTCAGCCATTCTCGCCCGAGCTTATGAACCAGGTATCACTCCTGTTAGGTTACCAGTGGAAATTCCACTGCGTACGACACCCTGAAGCAGCTGGTCTCGTTGAGAGACATAATCAAACCCTGAAAACACGCTTAGCGAAGGTCTGTGCAGAAAAAGGTGTAAATTGGATAGTAGCCCTGCCAGTTGCCCTCTTTTACATGCGAATGGTAGCTCATTCTAGAACCGGATTGTCCCCGTATGAAATAATTTTTGGACGTCCCCCAAATATGTGGGGTACGCCTATGCCCCGAAAAATAACCGATGTTGACAGTAATATGCTGACAGATTACTTGGCCTCCTTGATGTCTGCACTACTATCTTGTCGTTCACAGGTCGCGGCTGCTTTCCCTGACAACACTCAAGTAAAACCACATGAAATCGTTCCAGGAGATCACGTCTACGTTCGGAATTTCGACAGATCAAGCCCTCTGGAGCCGAGGTGGAAGCAGCCAAAGTTGGTGTTGTTGACAACGAGGACCGCAGTGAAGATAGAAGGCCGGAAGGGGTGGTTACACTCCAGCCACGTGAAGAGATTTCATGGATTGTGTCCAGAAACTGAAATAAAGGACTGCCCCCTTTCAGACACTGACTCTAAACTCCCCCTGTTAGAGAAAACTCCTCAGCAGGAGTACCGAGCCAAATTGAGGTCTAGTAAGTCAGACAGCGTTTAATTGTTTAAGTCCCCCTCGGGTGAAGCGGTTAGACAGGTTTCTGACATGTATAAGATAGACCCAAGTAGTCAGAGAGATAGGCGAATCGAAAAGAGAGAACAATATTGTAAAAATTTGCACAGTCGATGCGTTATCGCATTAATTTTTATGTTTCTTCTGAGTCTTACGATCATATGCATAAGTTTAATGCTATATATTTTCTTTCCTCTTGATTCTCATGTACATGCTTCCTCTAATGACACTGTAGAGCACACTTTCAGCGACTTGCCCCCCCACGAACTGTCCTATCGATTAGCAATGCGCAACAATACATTCATCCGTATGTTACATCATTCCCACCAGACCAGCAATGCCACCAATTGCTGGGTATGTGGCCGACTCCCTCCCTATCAGAAATACAAGGGAGCTCTGCCCCTCTTTCCTTATCCGTTTACACATAATGGTTCGTGTGGTGCATGGTTTACTTTAATGTCTTCCCTAGATAGTAAGTCCACAGTTTCCCAAGGCGATTGGATATGGGGGAACCTGAATACAGTTATGAATAAAATATGTTTCCCAGACAAGGAAGGTCTTCCCCAAAGGACAGGGACCGATCTAGAAAATGAAGTGTATGGATTAGGGAATTTTACACTTAACCTCATGATTCTGAATGTGCAGTCTGAGACTAATTCGGACTTGCCGTTTATTACAGTTTTGCCAGTGAAAGGTGAATTATGCGTCAGAAAGAATGGTTCAGTACATCTAGGACACAGTGATTGTAATACTGTGGTCGAATTCAGTGATAAAGGAAAGTCTACTTTCAAAGCCTCCCGCCATTCTTATTTTATATGTGGTCAGACAGCCTATGTACGTCTGCCATTAGATTGGGATGGGACGTGTTATATTGCGTTCCTATTACCACCTGTTTTCCTAGCCCCCCCTGATTATCATCGAAATCCACATCTTGTGCATGTAAGACATAGAAGGGAGATCAAGACCCCGATTGTCGACCAGACAGAAACAACATGGGAGCAATATACAGATTTTAATAAAGGATTCTTTTTCTTTGTAGGTCCTGTCCAGAATAGTAAATTGATACGCAAATTAACCAGAACTTTGGAGGCAGTAGTGAATGAGACTACTTCTGCTTTAGGAAACCTGACCGAGGAGCAGTCTGCTATGAGACTTGTTGTTCTTCAAAATCGCCTTGTCCTTGACGTCATCCTGGCCGATAGGGGCGGGGCTTGTAGAGTCATTGGATCCAGTTGTTGCGTGTTTATTCCTAATAACGCGCCATCCGTGTATAAGGCCATCACCCGGCTCCACGAAATTGCTCACCTGATACACCAGAATCCAGGCTCCTGGACTTGGTCCGGTTGGCTCTGGAGTGTGATATCCGCCTGGGGATGGAAATTGTTATCATTCCTAGGAATAATATTGGTCCTAGTATTCAGTTGTTGTCTCTGTCTGCAATGTGGGCCAGCGATTTGCGGCTTGTGCGCCACAGCTTGTATTCCCCGTCCAAGTTCACGTTCCCGAATAAAGAAAGAAGAACAAATGATGCTTTACGTCTTATGAATATAGACATATCCTAATGGGTGTAGTAGGGGCCAAGGAGGGAATGAGGAAATAGAAATTTTTAGATAGCCAATGTGTCCCCCACTCGCACCCCATCCATGCACCCATGTTCCTTGTATGTCGTGTAACTTCCTTCCCGTAAAAGCTAGAAAGACGCATATGCATTTGCGTCCAACGTTAACATGTCAGCTATCCAGTCCTACATGAAAATCCTGTTAATTAGGCTTCTAGGCCTATGGTGCCAATGTCTTTACATGGTGCACTTTTACGTTTTCTCCATGTTTCCTGGCTCAGTCGAGCTAGGCCCTTAAATGAGGCTCCGAGTCTCTTCTGTCTCCAAAAGCTGTATGCATCCCTTACCTCTGCCTTACTTCCTGCCCAGCGAAGCGGTGCCCGGCTCAGCCTGGCCTGCCTGCCAAAATCGTATTTTGCCTACAGTTATCTGCTCAGCCCCCTCGAAAACACATTCCAGTCTAGTGAAATAGGTAAACATATTCCCGGCTGCAGAGCAAAGGGCCCGGCCTTCCTGTCCTCCTTGCAAGTGATTTACAGAACCCGTTACCATGGTAGGCCCATGGCCCTGCGCATTGCACCAAGACATGTGTGCACGCACTAGCATTCAGTATTGAACGGCCTCTGTCCGAGAGACCTTTTACTTCAGACACTACATCCTCCAAACATGAGATACCAGATATGCTATAGGTACAGGTTGCTCTGACATCCCAGACACCAGTCTCCTCTACTAGTGCTAAAGTCAAAGCCCCCAGTTCTCCCCAGTTACACGTCATGCTCAGTTGCGCGCGCATCTAGGTCATAAGTTTCTGCTGATCCTGCAAACTTTCTCTATGCATCCCCCCACTTGTGACGTTTCTTGTGACGTTCCTCTGACATGTCCAGTGCACGCCCACGTGTACGCCTTTTTACACGCCTCTTGTTACGCACATGTGTTCTTATATCTCTCTTTTCACCTGTTACGCCTACTGCATTCATTTCAATTATACTGTTTTACTATATATAATGTGTGATGCTAATAAAACGTTGAATATCCCTTCCTGAACCTTAGTGGTGATGAACATGATGTCCTGTTCCTCGAGGAGCATAATTAAAGCCTGTATGACTCAGATACCACGGACTCTGCCTCTCATTTGATTGAGCTATCCTTATTGATATTTAATGTATAGAAAAATAGTTCGGTAATTTTATTTACCACAAGTTCAGGCTGGACTGTTCCCATGAGGTACAGGGTCAAGGCTGATATGCATATGTCCATGTCTGAACTGGGGTGGTGTGGAGTGCAAAAAAACAATGGATTTAGGCCCAGATCTCTGTACTGGGGTGAATGTATGACATTGTTCTGCATTCTGTCCATCAACTTTTGTTTTTGCATATGTCACCCCGAGTCAGATGGGTATGCTCAGACGTGAGTCCCATGCTCTCCACACCACTGAAGTAAAGCTATCCTGGCTGAAGACGGCTGATATCCAGAAACTGGTCCTATGATGCTTGATTCCGGTCCAGTAAAGACATGGCTTGGCAGTTCGGGCTGGACTGTTCCCATGAGGCACAAGGGTCAATCCTGATTTGCATATGGCCATGTCATAACTGCGGTGGTGTGGAGTGCAAAAAAACAATGGATTTAGGCCCAGATCTCTGTACTGAGGTGAATGTATGATATTGTTCTGCTCTCTGTCCATCAACTTTTGTTTTTGCATATGTCACCCCGAGTCAGATGGGTATGCTCAGACGTGAGTCCCATGCTCTCCACACCACTGAAGTAAAGCTATCCTGGCTGAAGACGGCTGATATCCAGAAACTGGTCCTATGATGCTTGATTCCGGTCCAGGAAAGACATGGCTTGGCAGTTCATGCTGGACTGGTCCCATGAGGCACAGGGTCAAGGCTGATTTGCATATGGCCATGTCTGAACTGGGGTGGGGTGGAGTGCAAAAAAACAATGGATTTTCAGCCCAGATCTCTGTACTGGTGTGAATGTATGACATTTTTCTGCATTCTGTCCATCATCTTTTGTTTTTGCATTTGTCACCCCAAGTGGGATGGGTATGCTCAGACGTGAGTCCCATCCTCTCCACAGCACTGGAGTCAAGCTATCCTGGCTGAAGACGGCTGATAGCCAGAAACCGGTCCTAGGATGCTAGATTCCGGTCAAGGAAAGACATGGCTTGGCATTTCGGGCTGGACAGTTCCCATGAGGCACAGGGTCAAGGCTGATTTGCATATGGCCATGTCTGATTTGGGGTGGTGTGGAGTGCAAAACAACGATGGATTTAGGCCCAGATGTCTGTACTGGGGTGAATGTATGACATTGTTCTGCATTCTGTCCATCATCTTTTGTTTTTGCATTTGTCACACCGAGTGGGATGGGTATTTTAAGACGTGAGTCCCATTCTCTCCACACCTCTGGAGTCAAGCTATCCTGGCTGAAGATGCCTGATAGCCAGAAAACGGTCCTAGAATGCTTGATACCGGTCCAGGAAATACATGGCTTGGCAGTTTGGGCTGGACTGTTCCCATGAGGCACAGGGACAAGGCTGAATGCATATGGCCATGTCTGAACTGGGGTGGTGTGAAGTGCAAAAACATGATTGATGTAGGCCCAGATCTCTGTACTGGGGTGAACGTATGACATTGTTCTGCATTCTGTCCATCACCTTTTGTTTTTGCATTTGACACCCCAAGTGGGATGGGTATGCTCAGATGTTAGTCCCATGCTCTCCACATCACTTGAGTCAAGCTATCCTGTCTGAAAACGGCTGATAGCCAGAAACCGTTTCTAGGATGCTTGATTCCTGTCCAGGAAAGACATGGCTTGGCAGTTCAGGGTAGACTGATCCCATGAGGCACAGGGTCAAGGCTGGTTTGCATATGACCATGTCTGAACTGGGGTGGTGTAGAGTGCAAAAACAAAGGATGGATTTAGGCCCAGATATATGCACTGGGGTGAATGTATGACATTGTTCTGCATTCTGTCTATCAACTTTTGTTTTTCCATTTGTCACCCCAAGTGGGATAGGTATGCTCAGACGTGAGTCCCATGGTCTCCACTCCACTGGAGGCAAGCTATCCTGGCTGAAGACGATTTATGGCCAGAAACCGGTCCGAGGATGCTTGATTCTGGTCCAGGAAAGACATGGCTTGGCAGTTCGGGCTGGACTGTTCCCATGAGGCACAGGGTCAAGGCTTATTTGCATATGGCCATGTCTGAACTGGGGTGGTGTGGAGTGCAAAACAACAATGGATTTAGGCATAGATCTTTGTACTTGGGGGAATGTATGACATTGTTCTGCATTCTGTCCATCAACTTTTGTTTTTGCATTTGTCACCAAGAGTGGGATGGGTATGCTCAGACGTGAGTCCCATGCTCTCCACACCACTGGAGTCAAGCTATCCTGGCTGAAGACGGTTTATGGCCAGAAACCGGTCCGAGGATGCTTGATTCAGGTCCAGGAAAGACATGGCTTGGCAGTTCGGGCTGGACTGTTCCAATGAGGCACAGGGTCAAGGCTGATTTGCATATGGCCATGTCTGAACAGGGGTGGTGTGGAGTGCAAGAAAATGATGGATGTTGGCCCAGATCTCTGTACTGGGGTGAATGTATGACATTGTCTTGCATTCTGTCCATCAACTTTTGTTTTTGCATTTGTTATCCCGAGAGGGATGGGTATGCTCAGACATGAGTCCCATGCTCTCCATACCCTTGGAGTCAAGCTATCCTGACTGAAGACGGCTGACAGCCAGAAACCGGTCCTAGGATGCTTGATTCCGGTCCAGGAAAGACATGGCTAGGCAGTTCGGGCTGGACTGTTCCCATGAGGCACAGGGTCAAGGCTGATTTGCATATGGCCATGTCTGAACTGGGGTGGTGTAGAGTGTAAAAAAACGATGAATTTTGGCCCAGATTTCTGTACTGGGGTGAATGTATGACATTGTCTTGCATTCTGTCCATCAACTTTTGTTTTTGCATTTGTCATCCCGAGTGGGATGGGTATGCTCAGACGTGAGTCCCATGCTCTCCACACTACTGGAGTCAAGCTATCCTGGCTGAAGACAGCTGATAGCCAGAAACCGGTCCTAGGATGCTTGATTCAGGTCCAGGAAAGACATGGCTTGGCAGTTCAGGCTGGACTGTTCCCATGAGGTACAGGGTCAAGGCTGATTTGCATATGGCCATGTCTGAACTGGGGTGGTGTGGAGTGCAAAAAAACAATGGATTTAGGCCCAGATCTCTGTACTGGGGTGAATGTATGACATTGTTCTGCATTCTGTCCATCAACTTTTGTTTTTGCATTTGTCACCCCGAGTGGGATGGGTATGCTCAGACGTGAGTCCCATGCTCTCCACACCGCTGGAGTTGAGCTATCCTGGCTGAAGATGGCTGACAGCCAGAAACTGGTCCTATGATGCTTGATTCCGGTCCAGGAAAGACATGGCTTGGCAGTTCATGCTGGACTGGTCCCATGAGGCACAGGGTCAAGGCTTATTTGCATATGGCCATGTCTGAACTGCGGTGGTGTGGAGTGCAAAAAAACAATGGATTTTGCATTAAGGTCAACCATTGCTCTTTTTGCTCTTTCTTCAATTTCTTAAGCTCTCTTTGTTTGGATTCTTTTCGCCAACAACGGAAAGAATCAAATATTGCCGGCCGGGCTTTCTTCTTAAACAGTTTTATTTCCGAATTATCAAGGATTTCAGGTTCAAAACTACCATGTAGTGGCCAACTAAGGACACCATCCTTTTTCGTGTAACGGACCCACACCTCATTATAAGATATAGGACCCACAAAGTGTTTGCAATAGAGCTCGTAAGTCGGAGTTCCAATCGGAGGAACCGGACATGAGTCCTCCAACCAGGAATCCCTGTTGCAACCAAAACATGAAAACATACAGTTTTTCCGACTTACCATTTTGACAAACCGGAACACAGAACAAACACAAACAAAAATGCGCAATCGAACTTAGAACTTAGGCCTACCAAATGAACAAATGTATGGATACCCAAACCAAACCAAAGATTATCGTAACGAAAACAGCCAGTGATAATCTACAAAACCAAGTCAAGTCAGAGAACTGAAAGGATTATCCGAACAGAAGCAACCAATTGATAAATCCTTACAAAGTAACCAAAAACAACTAGCAACCACTTAATACTTAACTGAGGCA
This sequence comes from Lissotriton vulgaris, assembly GCF_964263255.1. Classification (NCBI taxonomy): domain Eukaryota; kingdom Metazoa; phylum Chordata; class Amphibia; order Caudata; family Salamandridae; genus Lissotriton; species Lissotriton vulgaris. The sequence goes on from NC_141691.1 coordinate 2,121,270,587, forward strand.
CTGAAGACGTCACCAAGGAGAAACCCGTCTACGTCTCGCCGTACTAAGGTCTGCACCTCGGGTCCAAGACAGGGCGACAGTCAAGGCAGCGGACCTCTGAAGCCGTCTGAACGGGAACCCTCGTGGAAGAGAACGTCGGGCCACTTTTGCGATATACCGGGATCGATGAAGTGGGGCGCCTCCCTCTGGAATCTTCACACGAAGCTTCTCGAAATCTTCAGGCTTTTGGACCGGTATCGAATGACGTCGCCTCACGTTGGGCGCCAATTGGAGTTCTGGACTATTTAAGGTCCAGAGGTGCCAGGGATACACACCCGAAGACCCCTGAGTTCTACCTGTCTTGGTGCACAGATAAACAGAAACACAGGCTTCTCAATGGTGACGTCAAAGACCAAAGGTTTATTACTGCAGGGATACAGAAGTCACAGAAACTACACACGGGCAGATTCTAGGAGCCTGTTCGATTTGTACTAAGTGGGTTACTCCTTAAATACACAATTTTTAGCGGTAGGCAACATTCTTCACATACTCGTACATTTCTTAAACTTTGTATCCTAAACAATAAATATTTGGCGTCAAACAGGAGCAGTCAACGAAGTTCTGATGTCAAACATTACGAATGAGGGGTTCCCACTGTTCAATCATAATCTCATGTCATCTTCTCATTCAAGAGCCGGGCCGCCTCATCGTAAATTTTGTTACCTCCCCATAATAAAGGCCCAGAAGGAAAGGAGCAGAGCCAGGTGTAGGAAAGAGAAAAGCAGGATAAGAGATGTTTGTGGGTCGTAAATGGGCAAGGCTACTGTCTTCGGCCGCCTAATCATGATCAGGCCAATGAGCACGAGAACCAGTATAGCAGGACTGGCCTCAGGCAGAGGAGGCAGCTTCTGTCGAGTCATGCGGCCACAGCGTTTCTGAACTAAGGTTTACGTGTCATTAACAAGGTGCATCGCCGGGCTGAAGCCTACGTGTACTTTAGCAAAAAGAATTGATCAGAGGTCACTGTTTGTTCATTGACTATGTGAGGGCAAGAATACAAGATGGATGCCGTATTCCAAAATGGATGCCATTGGTATACCGGAAATGTGCTCATAACAAGAGTGCTCTTGCTCATAGCGTAGCGAAAAAACCAGGACATACTATATGGATCATTTACGGTTCACTGGTACCAGAATTATGTCGAAAACACGGGTTAGAATCGTCACGGAACCTCACTGGGGTGAATGTATGACATTGTTCTGCATTCTGTCCATCAACTTCTGTTTTTGCATTTGTCACCCCAAGTGGGATGGGTATGCTCAGACGTGAGTCCCATGCTCTCCACACCACTGGAGTCAAGCTATCCTGGCTGAAGACAGCTGATAGCCAGAAACCGGTCCTAGGATGCCTGATTCCGGTCCAAGAAAGACATGGTTTGGCAGTTCAGGCTGGACTGTTCCCATGAAGCACAAGGTTAAGGCTGATTTGCATATCGCCATGTCTGAACTGGGGTGGTGTGGAATGCAAAAAATGATGGATTTAGGCCCAGATCTCTGTACTGGGGTGAATGTATGACATTGTTCTGCATTTTGTCCATCAACTATTGTTTTTGCATTTGTCACCCCGAGTGGGATGGGTATGCTCAGACGTGAGTCCCATGCTCTCCACACCACTGGAGTCAAGCTATCCTGGCTGAACACGGCTGATGTCCGTAAACCAGTCTTAGGATGATTGATACCGGTCCAGGAAAGACATGTCTTGGCAGTTCAGGCTGGACTGTTCCCATGAGGCACAAGGTTAAGGCTGATTTGCATATCGCCATGTCTGAACTGGGGTGGTGTGGAGTGCAAAAAATTATGGATTTAGGCCCAGATCTCTGTACTGGGGTGATTGTATGACATTGTTCTGCATTTTTCCATCAACTTTTGTTTTTGCATTTGTCACCCGAGTGGGATGGGTATGCTCAGACGTGATTCTCATGCTCTTCACCCCACTGGAGTCAAGCTATCCTGGCTGAAGACGGCTGATATCCAGAAACCAGTCCGAGGATGCTTGATTCCGATCCAGGAAAGACATGGCTTGGCAGTTCAGGCTGGACTGTTCCCATGAGGTACAGGGTCAAGGCTGATTTGCATATGGCCATGTCTGAACTGGGGTGGTGTGGAGTGCAAAAAAACAATGGATTTTGGCCCAGATCTCTGTACTGGGGTGAATGTATGACATTGTTCTGCATTCTGTCCATCAACTTTTGTTTTTGCATTTGTCACCCCGAGTGGGATGGGTATGCTCAGACGTGAGTCCCATGCTCTCCACACCGCTGGAGTTGAGCTATCCTGGCTGAAGATGGCTGACAGCCAGAAACTGGTCCTATGATGCTTGATTCCGGTCCAGGAAAGACATGGCTTGGCAGTTCATGCTGGACTGGTCCCATGAGGCACAGGGTCAAGGCTTATTTGCATATGGCCATGTCTGAACTGGGGTGGTGTGGAGTGCAAAAAAACAATGGATTTTTGGCCCAGATCTCTGTACTGGTGTGAATGTATGACATTGTTCTGCATTCTGTCCATCATCTTTTGTTTTTGCATTCGTGACCCCAAGTGGGATGGGTATGCTCAGACGTTAGTCCCATCCTCTCCACACCACTGGAGTCAAGCTATCCTGGCTGAACCACACCACTGGAGTCAAGCTATCCTGGCTGAAGACGGCTGACAGCCAGAAACTGGTCCTATGATGCTTGATTCCGGTCCAGGAAAGACATGGCTTGGCAGTTCATGCTGGACTGGTCCCATGAGGCACAGGGTCAAGGCTTATTTGCATATGGCCATGTCTGAACTGGGGTGGTGTGGAGTGCAAAAAAACAATGGATTTTTGGCCCAGATCTCTGTACTGGTGTGAATGTATGACATTGTTCTGCATTCTGTCCATCATCTTTTGTTTTTGCATTCGTGACCCCAAGTGGGATGGGTATGCTCAGACGTGAGTCCCATCCTCTCCACACCACTGGAGTCAAGCTATCCTGGCTGAAGACAGCTGATAGCCAGAAACCAGTCCTAGTATGCTAGATTCCGTTCCAGGAAAGACATGGCTTGGCATTTCGGGCTGGACAGTTCCCATGAGGCACAGGGTCAAGGCTGATTTGCATATGGCCATGTCTGATTTGGGGTGGTGTGGAGTGCAAAAAAACGATGGATTTAGGCCCAGATCTCTGTACTGGGGTGAATGTATGACAATTTTCTGCATTCTGTCCATCATCTTTTGTTTTTGCATTTGTCACACCGAGTGGGATGGGTATTTTAAGACGTGAGTCCCATTCTCTCCACACCTCTGGAGTCAAGCTATCCTGGCTGAAAATGCCTGATAGCCTGAAAGCGGCCCTAGAATGCTTGATACCGGTCCAGGAAATACATGGATTGGCAGTTTGGGCTGGACTGTTCCCATGAGGCACAGGGACAAGGCTGAATGCATATGGCCATGTCTGAACTGGGGTGGTGTGAAGTGCAAAAAACATGATTGATTTAGGCCCAGATCTCTGTACTGGGGTGAACGAATGACATTGTTCTGCATTCTGTCCATCACCTTTTGTTTTTGCATTTGACACCCCAAGTGGGATGGGTATGCTCAGATGTTAGTCCCATGCTCTCCACATCACTTGAGTCAAGCTATCCTGTCTGAAGACGGCTGATAGCCAGAAACTGGTTCTAGGATGCTTGATTCCTGTGCAGGAAAGACATGGCTTGGCAGTTCAGGGTAGACTGATCCCATGAGGCACAGAGTCAAGGCTGGTTTGCATATGACCATGTCTGAACTGGGGTGGTGTAGAGTGCAAAAAAAAGGATGGATTTAGGCCCAGATATATGCACTGGGGTGAATGTATGACATTGTTCTGCATTCTGTCCATCAACTTTTGTTTTTGCATTTGTCACCCCGAGTGGGATGGGTATGCTCAGACGTGAGTCCCTGCTCTCCACAACACTGGAGTCAAGCTATCCTGGCTGAAGACGGTTTATGGCCAGAAACCGGTCCGAGGATGCTTGATTCTGGTCCAGGAAAGACATGGCTTGGCAGTTCGGGCTGGACTGTTCCCATGAGGCACAGGGTCAAGGCTGATTTGCATATGGCCATGTCTGAACAGGGGTGGTGTGGAGGGCAAGAAAATGATGGATTTTGGCTTAGATCTCTGTACTGGGGTGAACGTATGACATTGTTCTGCTTTCTGTCCATCAACTTTTGTTTTTGCATTTGTCACCCGGAGTTGGATGGGTATGCTCAGACATGAGTCCCATGCTCTCCATACCACTGGAGTCAAGCTATCCTGACTGAAGACGGCTGACAGCCACAAACCGGTCCTAGGATGCTTGATTCCGGTCCAGGTAAGACATGGCTAGGCAGTTCGGGCTGGACTGTTCCCATGAGGCACAGGGTCAAAGCTGATTTGCATATGGCCATGTCTGAACTGGGGTGGTGTAGAGTGCAAAAAAACGATGAATTTTGGCCCAGATCTCTGTACTGGGGTGAATGTATGACATTGTCTTGCATTCTGTCCATCAACTTTTGTTTTTGCATTTGTCATCCCGAGTGGGATGGGTATGCTCAGACATGAGTCCCATGCTCTCCATACCACTGGAGTCAAGCTATCCTGACTGAAGACGGCTGACAGCCAGAAATCGGTCCTAGGATGCTTGATTTCGGTCCAGGAAAGACATGGCTAAACAGTTCAGGCTAGACTGTTCCCATGAGGCACAGGGTCAAGGCTGATTTGCATATGGCCATGCCTGAACTGGGGTGGTGTAGAGTGCAAAAAAACGATGAATTTTGGCCCAGATCTCTGTACTGGGGTGAATGTATGACATTGTCTTGCATTCTGTCCATCAACGTTTGTTTTTGCATTTGTCATCACGAGTGGGATGGGTATGCTCAGACGTGAGTCCCATGCTCTCCACACTACTGGAGTCAAGCTATTCTGGCTGAAGACGGCTGATAGCCAGAAACCGGTCCTAGGATGCTTGATTCCGGTCCAGGAAAGACATGGCTTGGCAGTTCGGGCTGGACTCTTCCCTTGAGGCACAGGGTCAAGGCTGATTTGCATATGGGCATGTCTGAACTGGGGTGGTGTGGAGTGCAAAAAATATAGATTTATGCCTAGATCTCTGTACTGGGGTGAATATATGACATTGTTCTGCATTCTGTCCATCAACTTTTGTTTTTGCATTTGTCGCCCCGAGTGGGATGGGTATGCTCAGACGTGAGTCCCATGCTCTCCACACCACTGGAGTCAAGCTATCCTGGCTGAAGACGGCTGACAGCCAGAAACCCGTCCTAGGATGCTTGATTCCGGTCCAGGAAAGACATGGCTTGGCAGTTCGGGCTGGACTGTTTCCATGAGGCACAGGGTCAAGGCTGATTTGCATATGGCCATGTCTGAACTGGGGTGGTGTGGAAGACAAGAAAACGATGGATTTTGGCCCAGATCTCTGTACTGGGGTGAATGTATGACATTGTTTTGCATTCTGTCCATCAACTTTTGTTTTTGCATTGTCACCCCGAGTGGGATGGGTATGTTCAGACGTGAGTCCCGTGCTGTCCACACCACTGGAGTCAAGCTATCCTGCCTGAAGACGGCTGACAGCCAGAAACCGGTCCTAGGATTCTTAATTCCGGTCCAGAAAAGACATGGCTTGGCAGTTCAGGCTGGACTGTTCCCATGAGGCACAGGGTCAAGGCTGATTTGCATATGGCCATTTCTGAACTGGGGCCGTGTGGAGTTCAAAAAAAGGATGGATTTAGGCCCAGATCTCTGTACTGGGGTGAAGGTATGACATTGTTCTGCATTCCGTCCATCAACTTCTGTTTTTGCATTTGTCACCCCGAGTTGGATGGGTATGCTCAGACGTGAGTCCCATGCTCTCCACACCACTGGATCCAAGCTATCCTGGATAAAGACAGCTGATAGCCAGAAACCAGTCCTAGGATGCTCGATTCCGGTCCAGGAAAGACATGGCTTGGCAGTTCGGGCTGAACTGTTCCCATGAGGCACAGGGTCAAGGCTGATTTGCATCTGGCCATGTCTGAACTGGGGTGGTGTGGAGTGCATATAAATAATGGATTTAGGTCCTAATCTCTGTACTGGGGTGAATGTATGACATTGTTCTGCATTCTGCCCATCAACTTCTGTTTTTGCATTTGTAACTCCGAGTGAGATGGGTATGCTCAGACGAGTGTCCATTGCTCTCCACACTACTGGAGTGAAGCTATCCTGGCTGAAGACGGGTGATAGCCAGAAACCGGTCCTATGATGCTTGATTCCAGTCCAGGAAAGACATGGCTTGGCAGTTCATGCTGGACTGGTCCCATGAGGCACAGGGTCAAGGCTGATTTGCATATGGCCATGTCTGATCTGGGGTGGTGTGGAGTGCAAAAAAACGATGGATTTAGGCCCAGATCTCTGTACTGGGGTGAATGTATGACATTGTTCTGCATTCTGTCCATCATCTTTTGTTTTTGCATTTGTCACACCGAGTGGGATGGGTATTTTAAGACGTGAGTCCCATGCTCTCCACATCACTGGAGTCAAGCTATCCTGTCTGAAGACGGCTGATAGCCAGAAACCTGTTCTAGGATGCTTGATTCCGGTCCAGGAAAGACATGGCTTGCCAGTTCAGGCTGGACTGATCCCATGAGGCACATGGTCAAGGCTGATTTGCATATTGCCATGGCTGAACTGAGGTGGTATGGAGTACAAAAAAATGATGGATTTAGGCCCAGATCTCTGTACTGGTGTGAACGTATGACATTGTTCTGTATTCTGTCCATCACCTTTTGTTTTTGCATTTGACACCCCAAGTGGGATGGGTATGCTCAGATGTTAGTCCCATGCTCTCCACATCACTGGAGTCAAGCTATCCTGGCTGAAGACGGTTTATGGCCAGAAACCGGTCCTAGGATGCTTGATTCTGGTCTAGGAAAGACATGGCTTGGCAATTTGGGCTGGACTGTTCCCATGAGGCACAGGGTCAATGCTGGTTTGCATATTGCCATGGCTGAACTGAGGTGGTATGGAGTACAAAAAAACGATGGATTTAGGCCCAGATCTCTGTACTGGGGTGAATGTATGACATTGTTCTCCATTCTGTCCATCAACTTTTGCTTTTGCATCTGTCACCCTGAGTGGGATGGGTATGCTCAGACGTGAGTCCCATGCTCTCCACACCACTGGAGTCAAGCTATCCTGGCTGAATACAGCTGACGGCCTGAAACCAGTCCTAGGATGCTTAATACCGGTCCTGGAAAGACATGGCTTGGCAGTTCGAGCTGGACTGTTGCCATGAGGCACAGGGTCAAGGCTGATTTGCATATGGCCATGTCTGAACTGGGGTGGTGTGGAGTGCAAAAAAACAATGGATATTTAGCCCAGATCTCTGTACTGGGGTGAATGTATGACATTGTTCTGCATTCTGTCCATCATCTTTTGTTTTTGCATTTGTCACCCCGAGTGGGATAGGTATGCTCAGACGTGAGTCCCATCCTCTCCACACCACTGGAGTCAAGCTATCCTGGCTGAATACAGCTGACAGCCCGTAACCAGTCCTAGGATGCTTAATACCGGTCCAGGAAAGACATGGCTTGGCAGTTCGAGCTGGACTGTTCCCATGAGGCACAGGGTCAAGGCTAATTTGCATATGGCTATGTCTGAACTGGGGTGATGTGGAGTGCAAAAAAAGATGGATTTGGGCCCAGGTCTCTGTACTGGGGTAAGGGTATGACATTTTTCAGCATTCTGTCCAACTTTTGTTTTTGCATTTGTCACCCCGAGTGGGATGGGTATGCTCAGACGTGAGTCCCATGCTCTCCACACCACTGGAATCAAGCTATCCTGGCTAAAGATGGCTGATTGTCAGAAACCGGTCCAAAGATACTTGATTCCGGTCCAGGAAAGACATGGCTTGGCAGTTCAGGCTGGACTGTTCCCATGAGGCAAAGGGTCAAGGCTGATTTGCATATGGCCATTTCTTAACTGGGGTGGTGTGGAGTTAAAAAAACAGGATGGATTTAGGCCCAGGTCTCTCTACTGGGGTGAAGGTATGACATTGTTCTGCATTCTGTCCATCAACTTCTGTTTTTGCATTTGTCACACCGAGTGGGATGGGTATTTTAAGACGTGAGTCCCATTCTCTCCACACCTCTGGAGTCAAGCTATCCTGGCTGAAGATGGCTGATAGCCAGAAAACGGTCCTAGAATGCTTGATCCCGGTCCAGGAAATACATGGCTTGGCAGTTTGGGATGGACTGTTCCCATGAGGCACAGAGTCAAGGCTGAATGCATATGGCCATGTCTGAACTGGGGTGGTGTGGAGTGCAAAAAACATGATGGATTTAGGCCCAGATCTCTGTACTGGGGTGAACGTATGACATTGTTCTGCATTCTGCCCATCACCTTTTGTTTTTGCATTTGACACCCCAAGTGGGATGGGTATGCTCAGATGTTAGTCCCATGCTCTCCACATCACTGGAGTCAAGCTATCCTGTCTGAAGACGGCTGATAGCCAGAAACCTGTTCTAGGATGCTTGATTCCGGTCCAGGAAAGACATGGCTTGGCAGTTCAGGCTGGACTGATCCCATGAGGCACATGATCAAGGCTGATTTGCATATTGCCATGGCTGAACTGAGGTGGTATGGAGTACAAAAAAATGATGGATTTAGGCCCAGATCTCTGTACTGGTGTGAACGTATGACATTGTTCTGCATTCTGTCCATCACCTTTTGTTTTTGCATTTGACACCCCAAGTGGGATGGGTATGCTCAGATGTTAGTCCCATGCTCTCCACATCACTGGAGTCAAGCTATCCTGGCTAAAGACGGTTTATGGCCAGAAACCGGTCCTAGGATGCTTGATTCTGGTCTAGGAAAGACATGGCTTGGCAATTTGGGCTGGACTGTTCCCATGAGGCACAGGGTCAATGCTGGTTTGCATATTGCCATGGCTGAACTGAGGTGGTATGGAGTACAAAAAAACGATGGATTTAGGCCCAGATCTCTGTACTGGGGTGAATGTGTGATATTGTTCTGCATTCTGTCCAACGTTTGTTTTTTCATTTGTCACCCTGAGTGGGATGGGTATGCTCAGACGTGTGTCCCGTGCTCTCCACACCACTGGAGTCAAGCTATCCTGGCTGAAGACGGCTGACGGCCTGAAACCAGTCCTAGGATGCTTAATACCGGTCCTGGAAAGACATGGCTTGGCAGTTCGAGCTGGACTGTTGCCATGAGGCACAGGGTCAAGGCTGATTTGCATATGGCCATGTCTGAACTGGGGTGGTGTGGAGTGCAAAAAAACAATGGATATTTAGCCCAGATCTCTGTACTGGGGTGAATGTATGACATTGTTCTGCATTCTGTCCATTATCTTTTGTTTTTGCATTTGTCACCCCGAGTGGGATAGGTATGCTCAGACGTGAGTCCCATCCTCTCCACACCACTGGGGTCAAGCTATCCTGGCTGAATACAGCTGACAGCCCGTAACCAGTCCTAGGATGCTTAATACCGGTCCAGGAAAGACATGGCTTGGCAGTTCGATCTGGACTGTTCCCATGAGGCACAGGGTCAAGGCTGATTTGCATATGGCTATGTCTGAACTGGGGTGATGTGGAGTGCAAAAAAAGATGGATTTGGACCCAGGTCTCTGTACTGGGGTAAGGGTATGACATTTTTCAGCATTCTGTCCAACTTTTGTTTTTGCATTTGTCACCCCGAGTGGGATGGGTATGCTCAGACGTGAGTCCCATGCTCTCCACACCACTGGAATCAAGCTATCCTGGCTAAAGATGGCTGATTGTCAGAAACCGGTCCAAAGATACTTGATTCCGGTCCAGGAAAGACATGGCTTGGCAGTTCGGGCTGGACTGTTCCCATGAGGCACAGGGTCAAGGCTGATTTGCACATGGCCATGTCTAAACTTGGGTGGTGTGGAGTGCAAAAAAACAATGGATTCAAGCCCAGATCTCTATACTGGGGTGAATGTATGACATTGTTCTGCATTCTGTCAATCAACTTTTGTTTTTGCATTGTCACACCGAGTGGGATGGGTATGCTCAGACGTGAGTCCCATGCACTCCACACCACTGGATCCAAGCTATCCTGGCTAAAGACAGCTGATAGCCAGAAACCGGTCCTAGGATGCTTGATTCCGGTCCGAGAAAGATATCGCTTGGCATTTCGGGCTGAACTGTTCCCATGAGGCACAGGGTCAAGGCTGATTTGCATCTGGCCATGTCTGTACTGGGGTGGTGTGGAGTGCAAAAAATGATGGATTTTGGCCCAGATCTCTGAACTGGGGTGAATGTATGACATTGTCTTGCCTTCTGTCCATCAACTTTTTTTTGCATTTCTCATTCCTAGTAGGATGGGTATGATCATATGTGAGTCCCATGCTCTCCACACGATTGGAGTCAAGCTATCCTGGCTGAAGACGGCTGATATCCAGAAACCAATCCTAGGATGCATGATTCTGGTCCAGGAAAGATATGGCTTGGCAGTTCAGGCTGGACTGTTCCCATGAGGCACAAGGTTAAGGATGATTTGCATATCGCCTTGTCTGAACTGGGGTGGTGTGGAGTGCAAAAAATGATGGATTTAGGCCCAGATCTCTGTACTGGGGTGAATGTATGACATTGTTCTGCAGTCTTCCATCAACTTTTATTTTTGCATTTGTCACCCGAGTGGGATGGGTGTGCTCAGACCTGAGTCCCATGCTGTCCACACCACTGGAGTCAAGCTATTCTGACTGAAGACGGCTGATATCTAGAAACCTTGTCCTAGGATGCTTGATTCCGATCCAGTAAAGACATGGATTGGCAGTTCAGGCTGGACTGTTCCCATGAGGCACAGGGTCAAGGATGATTTGCATATGGCCATGTCTGACCTGGGAGGGTGTGGAGTGCAAAAAAAACGATGGATTCAGGTCCAGATCTCTGTACTGGGGTGAATGTATGACATTGTTCTGCATTCTGTCCATCAACTATTGTTTTTGCATTTGTCACTCGAGTGGGATGGGTATGCTCAGACGTGAGTCCCATGCTCTCCACACCACTGGAGTCAAGCTATCCTGGCTGAAGACGGCTGACAGCCAGAAACCCGTCCTAGGATGCTTGATTCCGGTCCAGGAAAGACATGGCTTGGCAGTTCGGGCTGGACTGTTTCCATGAGGCACAGGGTCAAGGCTGATTTGCATATGGCCATGTCTGAACTGGGGTGGTGTGGAAGACAAGAAAACGATGGATTTTGGCCCAGATCTCTGTACTGGGGTGAATGTATGACATTGTTTTGCATTCTGTCCATCAACTTTTGTTTTTGCATTGTCACCCCGAGTGGGATGGGTATGTTCAGACGTGAGTCCCGTGCTGTCCACACCACTGGAGTCAAGCTATCCTGCCTGAAGACGGCTGACAGCCAGAAACCGGTCCTAGGATTCTTAATTCCGGTCCAGAAAAGACATGGCTTTTGCAGTTCAGGCTGGACTGTTCCCATGAGGCACAGGGTCAAGGCTGATTTGCATATGGCCATTTCTGAACTGGGGCCGTGTGGAGTTCAAAAAAAGGATGGATTTAGGCCCAGATCTCTGTACTGGGGTGAAGGTATGACATTGTTCTGCATTCCGTCCATCAACTTCTGTTTTTGCATTTGTCACCCCGAGTTGGATGGGTATGCTCAGACGTGAGTCCCATGCTCTCCACACCACTGGATCCAAGCTATCCTGGATAAAGACAGCTGATAGCCAGAAACCAGTCCTAGGATGCTCGATTCCGGTCCAGGAAAGACATGGCTTGGCAGTTCGGGCTGAACTGTTCCCATGAGGCACAGGGTCAAGGCATATTTGCATCTGGCCATGTCTGAACTGGGGTGGTGTGGAGTGCATATAAATAATGGATTTAGGTCCTAATCTCTGTACTGGGGTGAATGTATGACATTGTTCTGCATTCTGCCCATCAACTTCTGTTTTTGCATTTGTAACTCCGAGTGAGATGGATATGCTCAGACGAGTGTCCATTGCTCTCCACACTACTGGAGTGAAGCTATCCTGTCTGAAGACGGGTGATAGCCAGAAACCGGTCCTATGATGCTTGATTCCGGTCCAGGAAAGACATGGCTTGGCAGTTCATGCTGGACTGGTCCCATGAGGCACAGGGTCAAAGCTGATTTGCATATGGCCATGTCTGATCTGGGGTGGTGTGGAGTGCAAAAAAACGATGGATTTAGGCCCAGATCTCTGTACTGGGGTGAATGTATGACATTGTTCTGCATTCTGTCCATCATCTTTTGTTTTTGCATTTGTCACACCGAGTGGGATGGGTATTTTAAGACGTGAGTCCCATTCTCTCCACACCTCTGGAGTCAAGCTATCCTGGCTGAAGATGGCTGATAGCCAGAAAACGGTCCTAGAATGCTTGATCCCGGTCCAGGAAATACATGGCTTGGCAGTTTGGGATGGACTGTTCCCATGAGGCACAGAGTCAAGGCTGAATGCATATGGCCATGTCTGAACTGGGGTGGTGTGGAGTGCAAAAAACATGATGGATTTAGGCCCAGATCTCTGTACTGGGGTGAACGTATGACATTGTTCTGCATTCTGCCCATCACCTTTTGTTTTTGCATTTGACACCCCAAGTGGGATGGGTATGCTCAGATGTTAGTCCCATGCTCTCCTCATCACTGGAGTCAAGCTATCCTGTCTGAAGACGGCTGATAGCCAGAAACCTGTTCTAGGATGCTTGATTCCGGTCCAGGAAAGACATGGCTTGGCAGTTCAGGCTGGACTGATCCCATGAGGCACATGATCAAGGCTGATTTGCATATTGCCATGGCTGAACTGAGGTGGTATGGAGTACAAAAAAATGATGGATTTAGGCCCAGATCTCTGTACTGGTGTGAACGTATGACATTGTTCTGCATTCTGTCCATCACCTTTTGTTTTTGCATTTGACACCCCAAGTGGGATGGGTATGCTCAGATGTTAGTCCCATGCTCTCCACATCACTGGAGTCAAGCTATCCTGGCTAAAGACGGTTTATGGCCAGAAACCGGTCCTAGGATGCTTGATTCTGGTCTAGGAAAGACATGGCTTGGCAATTTGGGCTGGACTGTTCCCATGAGGCACAGGGTCAATGCTGGTTTGCATATTGCCATGGCTGAACTGAGGTGGTATGGAGTACAAAAAAACGATGGATTTAGGCCCAGATCTCTGTACTGGGGTGAATGTATGACATTGTTCTCCATTCTGTCCATCAACTTTTGCTTTTGCATCTGTCACCCTGAGTGGGATGGGTATGCTCAGACATGAGTCCCATGCTCTCCACACCACTGGAGTCAAGCTATCCTGGCTGAATACAGCTGACGGCCTGAAACCAGTCCTAGGATGCTTAATACCGGTCCTGGAAAGACATGGCTTGGCAGTTCGAGCTGGACTGTTGCCATGAGGCACAGGGTCAAGGCTGATTTGCATATGGCCATGTCTGAACTGGGGTGGTGTGGAGTGCAAAAAAACAATGGATATTTAGCCCAGATCTCTGTACTGGGGTGAATGTATGACATTGTTCTGCATTCTGTCCATCATCTTTTGTTTTTGCATTTGTCACCCCGAGTGGGATAGGTATGCTCAGACGTGAGTCCAATCCTCTCCACACCACTGGAGTCAAGCTATCCTTGCTGAATACAGCTGACAGCCCGTAACCAGTCCTAGGATGCTTAATACCGGTCCAGGAAAGACATGGCTTGGCAGTTCGAGCTGGACTGTTCCCATGAGGCACAGGGTCAAGGCTGATTTGCATATGGCTATGTCTGAACTGGGGTGATGTGGAGTGCAAAAAAAGATGGATTTGGGCCCAGGTCTCTGTACTGGGGTAAGGGTATGACATTTTTCAGCATTCTGTCCAACTTTTGTTTTTGCATTTGTCACCCCGAGTGGGATGGGTATGCTCAGACGTGAGTCCCATGCTCTCCACACCACTGGAATCAAGCTATCCTGGCTAAAGATGGCTGATTGTCAGAAACCGGTCCAAAGATACTTGATTCCAGTCCAGGAAAGACATGGCTTGGCAGTTCAGGCTGGACTGTTCCCATGAGGCAAAGGGTCAAGGCTGATTTGCATATGGCCATTTCTTAACTGGGGTGGTGTGGAGTTAAAAAAACAGGATGGATTTAGGCCCAGATCTCTGTACTGGGGTGAAGGTATGACATTGTTCTGCATTCTGTCCATCAACTTCTGTTTTTGCATTTGTCACCCCAAGTGTGATGGGTATGCTCAGACGTGAGTCCCATGCTCTCCACACCACTGGAATCAAGCTATCCTGGCTAAAGATGGCTGATTGTCAGAAACCGGTCCAAAGATACTTGATTCCGGTCCAGGAAAGACATGGCTTGGCAGTTCGGTCTGGACTGTTCCCATGAGGCACAGGGTCAAGGCTGATTTGCACATGGCCATGTCTAAACTTGGGTGGTGTGGAGTGCAAAAAAACGATGGATTCAAGCCCAGATCTCTATACTGGGGTGAATGTATGACATTGTTCTGCATTCTGTCAATCAACTTTTGTTTTTGCATTGTCACACCGAGTGGGATGGGTATGCTCAGACGTGAGTCCCATGCTCTCCACACCACTGGATCCAAGCTATCCTGGCTAAAGACAGCTGATAGCCAGAAACCGGTCCTAGGATGCTTGATTCCGGTCCGAGAAAGATATCGCTTGGCATTTCGGGCTGAACTGTTCCCATGAGGCACAGGGTCAAGGCTGATTTGCATCTGGCCATGTCTGTACTGGGGTGGTGTGGAGTGCAAAAAATGATGGATTTTGGCCCAGATCTCTGAACTGGGGTGAATGTATGACATTGTCTTGCCTTCTGTCCATCAACTTTTTTTTGCATTTCTCATTCCTAGTAGGATGGGTATGATCATATGTGAGTCCCATGCTCTCCACACGATTGGAGTCAAGCTATCCTGGCTGAAGACGGCTGATATCCAGAAACCAATCCTAGGATGCATGATTCTGGTCCAGGAAAGATATGGCTTGGCAGTTCAGGCTGGACTGTTCCCATGAGGCACAAGGTTAAGGATGATTTGCATATCGCCTTGTCTGAACTGGGGTGGTGTGGAGTGCAAAAAATGATGGATTTAGGCCCAGATCTCTGTACTGGGGTGAATGTATGACATTGTTCTGCAGTCTTCCATCAACTTTTATTTTTGCATTTGTCACCCGAGTGGGATGGGTGTGCTCAGACCTGAGTCCCATGCTCTCCACACCACTGGAGTCAAGCTATTCTGACTGAAGACGGCTGATATCTAGAAACCTTGTCCTAGGATGCTTGATTCCGATCCAGTAAAGACATGGATTGGCAGTTCAGGCTGGACTGTTCTCATGAGGCACAGGGTCAAGGATGATTTGCATATGGCCATGTCTGACCTGGGGGGGTGTGGAGTGCAAAAAAAACGATGGATTTAGGCCCAGATCTCTGTACTGGGGTGAATGTATGACATTGTTCTGCATTCTGTCCATCAACTATTGTTTTTGCATTTGTCACTCGAGTGGTATGGCTATGCTCAGACGTGAGTCCCATGCTCTCCACACCACTGGAGTCAAGCTATCCTGGCTGAAGACGGCTATTAGCCAGAAACTGGTCCTAGGATGCCAGATTCCGGTCCAGCAAAGACATGGTTTAGCAGTTCGGGCTGGACTGTTCCCATGAGGCACAGGGTCAAGGCTTATTTGCATTTGGCAATGTGTGAACTGGGGTGATGTGGAGTGCAAAATAAGATGGATTTAGTCCCAGATCTCTGTAATGGGGTGAATGTATGTTTTTGTTCTGCATTCTGTCCATCAACTTTTGTTTTTGCATTTGTGACCCTGAGTGGGATGGATATGCTCAGACGTGAGTCCCATGCTCTACACACTACTGGAGTCAAGCTATCCTGGCTGAAGACGGCTGATAGCCAGAAACCGGTCCTAGGATGCTTGATTCCGGTCCTGGAAAGACATGGCTTGGCAGTTTGGGTTGGACTGTTCCCATGAGGCACAGGGTCAAGGCGGATTTGCATATGGTCATGTCTGAACTGGGGTGGTGTGGAGTTCAAAAAATGGATGGATTTAGGACCAGATCTCCGTACTTGGGTGAAGGTATGACATTGTTCTGTATTCTGTCCATCAACTTTTGTTTTTGCATTTTTCACCCCTGTGAGAAGTTGGCCTGGTATATAATGCTCACTAATTCTTAGTGATCACTTTGTACCATGCCAAGCAACCCTCATGATGATGGTTGTAATTCAACCTTGTAGACCAGTTATCCTAGTGGTAACGTGGACAAAGCAGTCTTAGGCTAAACTCTGAAAGGCATGTGAAGCCAGCTGTTATACCATACACAACCCCCTTGAATACCAAATGAAAGGGACACCACACAGAAATATATTTAAAATATATATTGATGTATTAACTATAAAATCCCCTGGACTCTTTATGAGCACAGAAGCACAAGCGTTAAATCACAAGACAGTTTAAAATACACAAAAGTTGCACAATATGGATGAGCCCTAGGGGCCACCTAAACCGTATACTGAGAAAGTGGTATAAGAGATACCAAAAGGAAAGGGAACAGGCCTAGGGCCTTGGGAATCGCTGGAGCTATTCGAGACTAGCAGTGACTAAGTCGGGAAAGGCTCGCGGGACTCGGGTGCAGTGTTCAAAGTGCACGCACTTTCCAATGTAAAGTCTATGGTGCGTAAAAAGTACAAAGTTAAAGAGTTAGGAACCTTCCGAGTGACCTAGAATGCTGAAACTTAAGACACAGGCCCTTGAGATGTGTACCAGTTTAGGAACACCGGCGGAGCTGAGTTACCTCACCCGCAGGAAGCGGGTGCACAGGGTCGAAGTAGTGTTGGGTTTCGTCACGCTGGTCGATGGTGCTTGGAGCTGAAGATGCTGCAGGCGGCTCGAAGTAAAGAGTTCCGGTGGATCCAAAGGTGGATCTGAAGTGGTGAAGACCTGAAAGCAGAGGGGACAATGTTCAAAGTCACTAGCCAGTGACTACCGTGGAACCAGGCGATGTCGGGTACAAACAGGCGTTGTCGTGTAGCTTCTCTCTGCAGCCACGTGGACACCGGGGGTCGAGGACGTCCAGGAGTCGGTCACGAGCGGTCCCACGCAGGCTTCTCGCTGTTGCCGGTGTCGGCGACCTGATCAGAGCAAACAGGCCTTGGCTAATGCAAGCCCTACAGGAATTGAAAGATGCTTAACACTCGAACCAGCAAGGTCATAGCGAGTGCTCCTTTTCACAGGAGCTTGGGTAGGTCTGGAGCAACCAGACCTGCTGTGTAGTTTGTCGGTTTCGTCGCCAAGATGGCCGCTGACCACGTGGCTAGTGGCCGGGATGGCGCGTCGAGTGTCACAAGGCAAAAGGGCCCCACGCAGATCCTGGAGATGCTGGAGGGCTGATCTTCGGTGCACGGGCTGCTCGGTGGTGAGGGTTCTCAGTCCCCAAAGCACAACGTCGAGGATGCCTCAGAAGCTGTGCAGTCAGCTTTTCGAGTGTCTTCCAAGAGGTCCGGTCCCACGTCACTCGGTGCCTCCACGGGTCCCTTCTTTGCAGGGACTGTGGATCGGGCTCTGAGAGGTCTGGGAGTTTGGTTCTTGTTGGGCTCTGGGCTCGGGCTCCGGCGTGAGGCGGCGGCAAAGCAGACGTCGAGTTGCTGGTTGGTGCCTGTGTTCACAGGGTGGCCACTCCTAGGCCACAAGGGAGATTCTCTTCAGTCTTCTGAGCAGCAGAATATCGAAGTCCAGTCATCTTCTTAGTTTCAAGTTGATTCAGGATGATCTGCTGTGCAATGGCACTGCTCCCACTCTTATTCCCAATCTGAGGGGTGGATCACCTACTAGGTCCCTCCTCTGGGAGGAACCAGGAAGGGGGGCGGTTACACCCCCTTTCCTTTGTCCAGCTCCTCGCCAGCCCTGGGTCTGGAAAGTCCCAGGACCGGTTTGGACTGGCCTATGCACGGGGACACCTTGTGTGCCCCGGGCATGTCTGATTCTATTCAGCCCTGTCCCACCCAATACACAAAACCCTGTCTGGGGTGGTGCTCGCACCTCCCAAGGCAGGAAACCCTTTGTCCAGGCCACCAGCTGCCGAGTTTCAGCAGCAGGAGGCCAGACTTGTGTCTGTGGTGGCAGCATCCATTTTGTGATGCTGAGGCTCTGGTTAACTTTAACCGGGGTTAAGGCTACACACATGTCGTGTCCCTCTAGAAGGGTGGAATGCTATCCCCGTCGACAGAACTGTCGAGGGGATAGTATTCCAATTCATATGACACCTTACTCAACATGTTTTGATAAAGCCAAACCAAAGATAGCATTTAACCGCGAGGATTATAATGCACTTAAGAGTATGTGGTATGGCAATATCCCGGAACAGCTTAGGGAGTGGTTCCCGACAGCTGCAGACAGGTTCAGCTCATGCTAGAGCACCATCTCACATATTTCCAAGCACTCTGCCTCCAGGATTGATGAGGCCTTCCATAGGAGTGGCTGATAGGAACATATGTGTCCAGTTTAGGGTTAGGCACAGGCATACTGTACCTAAGCAAGAGGTGATTACACCAACTTACCCCAGCTGAGTGATTAGCCAGTTGTGTCAAATATGGAGGCCAGGCCAGGGGTGGCACAATACATGCTGCAGCCCCTGGTAGGCCTTGGAAACACCCATGCCCTGGGTCCCTAAGGTACACTGTTACAGGGGCCTATATGGTGAACCAATTCCAATTGTGTTATGCACCTAAGGTACATGGAGTCCATTTTAAGGAGAGAGCAATCAGCCTGGGGCCCTGAATAGCAGGATCCCAGGCCAACTAAGTCAAAAACCAGCTAAACACCAGGCAAAAAGTTTGGGGGTAACCATAGTCAGATATCCACCTTCCTACAACCCCGAGTGGGATGGGAATGCTCAGACGTGAGTCCCATGCTCTCCACACCACTGGAGTCAAGCTATCATGGATAGAGACGGCTGATAGTCAGAAACCGGTCCAAAGATGCTTGATTCCTGTCCAGGAAAGACATGGCTTGGCAGTTCGGGCTGGACTGTTCCCAAGAGGCAAAGGGTCAAGGCTGATTTTCATATGGCCATGTCTGAACTGGGGTGGTGTGGAGTGCAAAAAAAATGGATTCAAGCCCAGATCTCTGTACTTGGGTGAATGCATGACATTGTTCTGCATTCTTTACATCAACTTTTGTTTTTGCATTGTCACCCCAAGTGGGATGGGTATGCTCAGACGTGAGTCCCGTGCTCTCCACACCACTGGAGTCAAGCCATCCTTGCTGAAGACGGCTGACAGCCAGAAACCGCTCCTAGTATACTTGATTCCTGTCCAGGAAAGACATGGCTTGGCAGTTCGGGTTGGACTGTTCCCATGAGGCACAGGGTCAAGGCTGATTTGCATATGCCCATGTCTGAACTGTGGTGGTGTGGAGTGCAAAGAAACGATGGATTTAGGCACAGATCTCTGTACTGGGTTGAATTTATGATATTGTTCTGCTTCCTGTCCATCAACTTTTATTTTTGAATTTGTCACCCTGAGTGGGATGGGTATGCTCAGATGTGAGTCCCATGCTCTCCACACCACTGAAGTCAAGCTGTCCTGGCTGAAGATGGCTGATAGCCAGATAACGGTCCTAGGATGCTTGATTTCAGTCCAGGAAAGACATGGCTTGGCAGTTCGGGCTGGAGTGTTCCCATGATGCACAGGGTCAAGTCTGTTTTGCATATGAGGGGCGTGGCCAACAGCATGGCCGGCTAGGACGTCCGACTGCGGAGCTCCTGCACGGCTGCCTCAAGATCCGGCGAACTACTGGCTCCAACATTCCCAAATTCGGCGAGGAGACGTCTGAAACCTTTACTGCTCTAGAGAGAGGCGAAAGAATCAAACCGGTGGCATTCCGCGAGAGAAATCGGCTCCGGACCTGCCTGCTCGAGAGCCCCGACTACACTAAGATGGAGGCCGCCAGAGCCCGGGAGTGAGAGAGGCAGGATACACGGGATCCCAGCCCCGCCACCCGAAGCCACCACGAGTAGGGCCCGGGGAGAAGAGCCCAACCTTCCTAAGCGGTCTTTGGAATAGCCCTACCTGCTCCCACGCCCGACAGACGCAAGTGCAGAGGGCCACACTTTACAAAGATGCCGCCCGGGACCGGAATTGACCGCCGGCGCAGCTGAAAGGCCCGGTCTCGGCTCCCGATTAGCAGGCCCTGTGTGACCGGTGGTGACGGATGGCCAGGTGAAGAGCAGTACCCCTGTGCAGCGCTCAGAGACATGCTCACTCACACGGAGAGGTACACGAGGTACGTGGGTGGTGCCGCCCGGGTCAAGGGGCGCGGGACAGCAGACAGGTGACGGACTCTCTGATATCGGGGCTCTCTGTGGACCTGGCACCCCTGCGACTACAAGGCCCCCAGAGCGGAGGGAAGGGACAGCAGGCAGTACCTATCTCCCGATCCCACGGAGGCGAGAGGCAGTGAGGCGGAGTGTTGGGGCTTCCATGAATCGAGTGGCATCAATGTGATCACACTAAAGGGGCAGTGGCATTTGTAAGGCTACAGCGGTGTGCGGCACAAAGCTCGGAGCTATTCACTGTCCCAGCTCAGGAGACAAGGGGCTCCAAATCTCCGGTAGCCACAACCAGACCAACATGAGGTGCCAACTCGCCTGATCCTTCCAGGGACTGCCAGCACATGCTCACTCCTGATCTGTCCAGGACATTGAGGTACTGGGAAAGGACGAATGACTCTGGAGACCTAAAACACCGGGAAGTGCATGCCACAAGCGGTGCTAGGAGACACAACTCTACCGGGTTCCACAGCAGATGTTAAAGTAATGATCCGTGTCTGAATACCCGCAGGCCGGCCTACCATAAAGAATGCGCTGGGAATTACCCTCGAGCTGCCAGGGTGCAGTGGCTGGGACTTGAGCACCCAGGGGTCCAGGCACCAGCAGGAGAGCGACGACAAGGAGGAGGCGGAGGGCCCCACCCACCCCCCCCCTACGGGAGGCACCTTGAGCATCACTGGTGAGGAGAGTTGGGCAGCAGAGACCGCAAATTGTGGGGCGACGCATCATGAAACTGCATCCGACGCCAGCAGGGAGAAGAGCGGACCGCTCGCGGAGTGGCCGAATTGTGGCATTTCTCTACACCATGGGGAAAAAAGAAGTGCAACCTAAAGGACCTAAGCAGGGCCCAATGGACAACTCTGCCTCGCCGCGCCAGGTCGCGGGTGACCTTCCGGCGACCTCGGGCACACGCTCCGACACTGAACTACTGATGGAGGCCATCCAGGCTTCACGTACCAATATCCAGGAGTCCAGGGCGGCGCTAGAAGTCAAGATAGGTTAGGTGGGTGTGGAAGTGACTCTCCTGAGACAGGACTTTCGTAATTTGTCCGACAGGGTCACCTCAGCAGAAACACAGATGGGTGAGGCAAAAGACTCGATCACAACCCTCCGAAAGGACATGGTGGAGCTACAAGCCTCCCATCGCCAACTCCTCTGGAAGGTAGAAACGCCGAAAACAGAGCCCGACGCAACAACCTGCGCTTTGTCGGCTTTAGAGAAGAAATTGAGAAGTCAGACGTGGTATCCTTCCTGTGTGCGTGGTTAATGGAAACATTCCCAGCAGCTCCCTTCTCGCCATGCTTCGTAATTGAGAGGGCGCACAGGGCCCTCCTCGCAAAACCACCAGCAGGTGCAAGACCGCGTCCAATAATTGCCCGGTTCCTAAATTTTGCTGACAGGGATGTAATATTGAAAGAAGCGCGGAAGATGGGAGAGATCTGGTTTGAAAATTCACACATCATGATATTCCCGGACTATAGTCAAGAGGTACAGTAGCAGAGACGATCCTTTGATGCGGTGAAGGCAAAACTAAGAGTCTTGAAAATCACGTACATACTGCTGTTCCCAGCTAAACTTAAGGTGATATACAATGATCAGGCACTCTTCTTCGCCCACCCAGAGGACGCCTGGCAATGGCTGGAGGCGCGGCCGATTCTTAACAGTAGAGAACTCGCCAGACAAGATCACCTGGATAGATCCGCGAGGAACACGACTCACTGGGAAATTCCAAAGGCACAGAGACTAAAATCCAGGAGATCCAGGAGGCAAAAACCCAGCTACGCCATACAGAGGTGGAGGCGCGGCATCTCTGCGAAGAGGACGCTCCGCATCTCCAAATGGTGCAGCCACATCAGGATCGAGATTTGCCATACTGCATGCCATGGCACGCTCGGAGGGCGAGGAGGAGGAGGTCCTGGACAGTCGCACGTCAGATGGGGAGAAGTGAGGTTCCGTGACGATTTGAACCCGTGTTTTCAAGTTTGTCGGAAATACATAAAATTAGTATCAGTGAACCGCAAATGATCCATTTAGCATATCCTGGTGTTTTCGCTACGCTACGAGCAAGAGCACTCCTTCCATTGACATATTTCTGATATACCCACGGCATCCATCTTAGATCGTGGCCGCCATTTTGTGGTTCCTTGCCCTCACATATGCAATAGCCTCTGATCATTTCATTTACTTCACTTTGATTAAGGACACGTAGCCTTAGCCGGAGATTCACCTCTTACATGACACGTGCACCTTAAACCAGATCACGCTGAAGCTGCATGACTCGACAAAGGCTGCCTCCTCTGCCCGAGGCCAGCCCACCTGAACTGGTTTTCCTGTCCATTGTACCTGATCATGATTAGGCGGCCGAAGCCGGTAGCCTTGCCCATTTACAACCCACAAACATCTCTTATCCCGCTTTTCTATCTTCTGCACCTGGCTCTGCTCCTTTCCTTCTGGGCCTTTATTAGGGGGAGGTAACGAACTTTACGATGAGGCGGTCCGGGTCTTGAATGCAATATTGACAAGGGATTGTGATGGACTGGTGGGAACCCCTCTTCGTGATGTTTGGTATCAGATATTATCGACAGTTCCTGTGTAACGCCAAATATTTATTGTTTAGAGACACAAAGGTTTGGGAATGTACCGACATGTGAAATATTTGCCTAGAGCACAATTTTTGGTATATAAGGAGCAACCCACTTTGTACAAATCGAACAGTCTCCTAGATTCTGCCCGTGTGTAGATTCTGTGATTTCTGTGTCCCTGCAGTAATAAACCTTTGGTCTTTGACGCCACCATCGAGAAGCCCGTGTTTCTGTTCATTTGTGCACCAAGGCAGGTGGGACTCCGGGGTCTTTGGGTGTTGTACCCTGACACCTCTGGACGGAACCAAAAAGTCCAGAACTCCATTTGGCGCCCAACGTGGGGCGACGTCATTCGGTACCGGTCCAAAAGCCTGAAGAGTTCGAGAAGCTTCGTGTGAAGATTCCTGAGGGAGGCGCCCCACTTCATCGATCCCGGCATATCGCAAAAGTGGCCCTGAAGTTCTCTTCCACGAGGGTTCCCGTTCAGGACGGCTGCAGTGGGCCGTTGCCTTGACCGTCGCCCTGTCTTGGACCCGAAGTGGTGCAGTCCTTAGTACGGCGAAACGTGACGGGTTTCTCCTTGGTGACGTCTTCAGTGCCTCAGTTAAGTATTTAGTGATAGCTAGCTGGTTACTTTTGTGAGGATTGTTAAAAATCCTTGATCGGTTCTTGGTTTGGTTTGGTTTTGTAAGATTATCACTAGTTGTTCTGGTTACGATAATCTATTTGGTTCAGTTTTGAGTATCGATACATCAGTTCGTTTTGGTAGGCCTAAGTTCTTGGTTCAAGTGCACAATTTGTTTCGTGTTTTGTTTGTTTTGTGTTCCGGACTGAGAATGGTAAGTCGGAAAATGTTGTCTTGTTTTAGTTGCAACAGTGACTCACAATTAGAGGATTCCTGTCTGGTTCCTCCGATTGGGACTCCCCTATATGACCTATATTGTAAGTATGGTGTGGGTCCTATAACTTATAATGAGATATGGGTCCGTTATTGTAAGAAGGATGGTGTCCTTAGTTGGCCACTGCATGGTAGTTTTGAACAAGAGATTCTCGACAATTTAGAAGCGAAATTGTTTAGGAAGAAAGCCCGGCCGGCAATGTTTGACTCTTTTCGTTATTGGCGGAAAGAATCCAAACAGAGAGAAATGAAAAGGTTGAAAAAAAAGCAAAAAGAACTAGAAGAGTTAACTCTAGAGCAAGCGACTAAGCAGTTGCAGGCTAACGAGTGTGAGAAAGCCATAGATGTAGCCATTAGAGAGCGTAACTTAGCGATTGACAAGTGCTATCCTGCCTTGCCATCGAAAATGGCTAAGATACTGGAGGATTCCGAAAACGATCCTCTGCTATCTTATCTGTTACGGTCGCCTCCACCGTATGCACAAGGTGCTACGGCTCCACTTATACCGAATGTTCAATTGCCGGTTGCTGGACAACCTGGTGTTCTTGTTCCTCAGAATCAAGTTCCTATACCTCCTGTGGTGAATGTAAATGTTCCTACAGCTCCTCCTCTTCCTGCACTGCCCGCTCCTATACCTACCACTGTACCTATTGGTCCTCAAACTATTTTCCTCGATACTCCTACTGTTTCGTCATCTATTCCTACCTCTACTGCGTTCTCTATGTCTGCGAGTGTACTAACTCCACTTTCTGTTCGTCGAAGAATTACTGATTCTGTTACTAATATGCTGTCTCCTATATATAAAACCTTGATTAAGACTCCTACTCCTGACTCTGTTCAGAGACGGAGTCAGCTTCCAAGTACTGAGGAACGGGGAGTTTTAGACTCCACAGCTCTCAGATGGATTACAAAAGTTAGAAGATATAGTACGAAAGATGTGTTAGAGACATTTATGCAATGGGGAGAGCCAACACAGCGATACGTCTTCGACGAGATGTGCTCGTTGTTGCGTGAGGAAATAGAGGAAGACGATGTCGAATCAGATTTGGAAGATTTAATTAAGATTCAAAAAGAGTTTGCTGCTGGAATGATAGTGGGCGATAATATAAAGGAAGCGATGGAACTCATTTTGAGTTTTAGGAATGATCCATCTCTTCGTTCGCCGAGAGATTTAGAGAAAGGTAGAATGAAGCCAAGTCGCCAATATCCTATGAGGGAAGTTCCTCCAATTTGGCGCGAAGCAGTACAACGTGATGATAATGCGGGTATTGCAGCTGCTCCAGCACAGTTCCAAAGAGTATGGATACATATTCCGTGGAAGCGAGCAGAAGTGTTAGCAGTGAAACAGGCCTTGCCAGATCCACGTAAGAATCCAGCCGGATATTACAAGGAATTGACACAGACAGTTGAGGCTTGTATAATGAACTTAGCCGACATTGATATGTTGTTCGGTAATGTAGTTCCACAACCAGTGTGGGCTAAAATTCGTAGAGAGGATCATCAGGCTGCTTTAGGTGGTGATTGGGCAGCTATCACTGCAGCAGATGCTCAACAAATAGGTGGTGCGAAACCCGAACCCCTAATTGCTAATCTGCCAGGCAGAATAATAGATTTAATGAAGACTCTGATGCCAGCATTGCGTGTTAATTGGGATAAATTATCCGCATGCAAGCAGAAGAAAGACGAAAGTGTCTCCGACTTCTTCACGAGGTTCGAAGAGACTTTTGTAGACCATAGTGGTCAGGATATGAGCACTGAAGGAGGACAGAGATTGTTTGTCGATAAATTTGTGCATAATTTGTTACCCGAATTATGCAATAAATTGAAAGACTCAGAAAGTGCGTGGGCTGTATCTACGACAGCGCAAATACTTGCGACTGCACAGTACTATGAAAATAGGGATAAAGAGGAAAAGGAGAAATCAGAGAAGAAAACGAAAGATTTAAAGACTAAAGTTCTTTTACAGCAGGCGTATCCGCCTCGCACGAATCAGACTAATATGCAACAGAATTCGTATCAAAAGACAGATTATAATTCGACCAGGCCTCAATACCAGTGGAATCAGTGTGCGTACTGTAAGAAAGAGGGTCACTATAAAAATGATTGTCAGATTTTAGCGCAAAATAATGCGGCAGCAGCTCAGAGAGGTCGTGGTGGTTTTGCACAGAATTCTAGAGGTCGGGGACGAGGTGCTATGCCTCCACAAACTAATGATCGTCCTTCTAATCACTTTGATCAGCGAAATGTACAGTCAGCTCAACAGAATAGATCTCAGCAATATCTTGTTGAGGATTATTGTGAAGTTGAAGAGGGATTTCAACAAAATGGGTACTAGGACAGCCATGGACAGAGAGAGGGAGTAGTATCAGTTCCAGTGGATCAGAGTGGGCCTTATGTCGCAGTAGCAACATCAGGTGTAGTCGAACCGTTTCTGTTGGATACTGGTGCCGCGAAAAGTTCTATCATGCATGCGAAACTCCCTGGCGCACCTTTGTCTGGCTCAACAAATGTTTCCGTAGGTTTTTCAGGCGCCCCTGTGTACAACCCGATATCTGGTCCTTTGTCTATTTCTGTTGGACCGTGTCAATTGAAAGCACCCTTAATTTTGACGACAGGTTGTAATGAAAATCTGCTTGGTTTAGATTTGTTAAAACGACTATATGCGACATTGTACTGTTCTCCGGAAGGAGTACAGCTTACTTTGGGTAAAAGACTCACCTCTCCGATGTACTTGTCAATGGACAAACTCCCGCCGGAGCTACGTTCACTCCCTGATTCTCTTTGGGCGACTGGTCCCAATGATGTAGGTCTACTAGAAATTCCACCGTATGTAGTAACTTTGAAAGCGAATGTAAAATTTCCAAGAATTCCCCAGTATAAAATATCGAGTGAAGGTGAGCGTGCACTCTTATTGATTGTGCAAGATTTGATTAAGAAAGATGTGGTTGAAGAAACGCGAGGTAATGTCTGTAACAGTCCTGTCTTACCGATTCTGAAGCGAACAGATCCTACAAAGCCTCCAGTCTATAGGTTTGTCATAGACCTTAGAGAAGTTAATAAGATTGTAATTCCGCAGTTTCCTGTAGTGCCAGACATTACTGCTTTGTTAACATTGATTCCTGCTACAGCTACATGGTTCTCAGTCATCGACTTGAAGAATGCCTTTTTCAGCATTCCGATAGCCGAGGAAAGCAGAGATATTTTTGGCTTCTGTTTAGGAGGTCGGAGTTTCAGATTTAAACGCGCTCCACAAGGCTATTGTGAAAGTCCATCTATTTACAGTCAAGCTTTAAAAAGCCAGTTAGATTCTTTTGTCCTTCCTCCAGGTTCTGCCCTAGTACAGTACGTAGATGATCTTTTGGTGGCTGCCGATGACAAGGAAACTTGCAAGGCAGCTACAATTTCACTATTGCATCATTTGTCTAATTTGAATCATAAGGTGTCACCTTCCAAA
Source organism: Lissotriton vulgaris (assembly GCF_964263255.1). NCBI lineage: Eukaryota > Metazoa > Chordata > Amphibia > Caudata > Salamandridae > Lissotriton > Lissotriton vulgaris. Next base: position 2,121,297,904 of record NC_141691.1, read on the forward strand.
ATGCAATATTGCTGCCAAGAAGTAACCTACCTAGGTCACCTCTTATCAAAGGAGGGAAGGAAGTTGACCCCAGAAAGAATAAAAGCAATTACGCAGATGAGTGTTCCACGCACACAGAGGGAAGTACGTGCCTTTCTAGGTATTACCTCTTACTGTAGGCAATGGATCCCAAATTTTTCACTTTTAGCAAAACCGTTGGTAGCTTTGACTGGGAAAAATGTTCCGAGTCCGGTGCCATGGTCTGATGAATGTCAAGAGAGTTTTGCTGAATTACGAAAAGCTTTGTGTTCAGCTCCTGTATTGGGCACACCTGATTACAGTAAGCCATTCACGCTCTACGTTCACGAAAGAGAGGGTTGCGCGTTGAGTGTCTTGACACAGAAGTTTGGTGATAAACAACGCCCTTGTGCGTATTTCTCATCAACATTAGATCCGGTAGCTAGAGCATTGCCTAGTTGTTTGAGGGCTACAGCGGCAGCTGCAGCTTCCATTCGACAATCTGCTGGTTTGGTGATGAACAATATGCTAGTGGTCATGGTTCCTCATGCAGTGGACACACTCATGAACCGAACGAAGACACAACACCTTACTAGTGCGAGATTATCTGGTTACGAGCTGACGTTATTAGCGAGTCATATTCAGATCAAAAGATGCAATGTATTGAACCCAGCAACATTGTTGCCGACTGATCAAGAGTCGAGTGATTCTGAGCCACATGACTGTTATTTCAAAACGGAGGAAGAGACAAAAGGTCGTATCGACTTGAGAGACACTCCTCTATTCGACCCAGATGGTACGCTGTATGTGGACGGGTCATGTTTTAAATTGGAGAATGGTGATGTGACTGCTGCCTACGCGGTAACGACTTTGAAGACGATTGTGGAGACTGCAAGAGTGAGTCAGAATTCTGCCCAAGCTGCAGAGTTAATAGCTCTTACGAGAGCGTGTGTTTTAGCTGAGGGAAAGAGAGTGAATGTGTTTACAGATAGTCAGTACGCATTTGGCGTGGCCCATAGTTTTGGCCGGTTGTGGAGAGAAAGGGGTTTCATTACGTCCCATGGGACTAAGATTCAACATGGTCAGCTAGTTAACGACTTGTTAGAATCTCTAACCTTACCGACTGAAGTTGCGATTGTGAAGTGCAGTGCTCATAAAGCAATCACGGATGATGTTGGTCGGGGAAATGTCTTTGCTGATGAAACCGCTAAACAGACAGCTAGAGACATGATGAGTAGAATGTATGTTGCTACGTCTGCAAGATGGATTGCTGAGTCTGGAATGTGTGAGGACACAATGGAAAGTGTGAAAGAGATTCAGAAAGAAGCGACTGAGGAAGAGAAACGCGTATGGAGAGAAAGTACGGGCAAATTGGACTCGAATGGATGTTGGATCGACTTGACAGAACAGCAGCGTTGGATGTTGCCTGATGCATATGTGCTTGCAGTAGTGACGATGGCGCATGGAGTGGCGCACATAAGTTCTAAAGGGATATGTAAGATGTTAGCTCCGGTTTGGAAGAATGAGGAAATCAGTAAGTGTGCAGAGAGAGTGGTGAAAAATTGTATGGTGTGCTTGATGCATAATCCTGGCAAGGGAACTCCAACTCCAGCTGGTCATTTTGCTCCTCCTTCCTGTCCCTTTGAAGTAATACAGTTAGACTTCATTCACATGGAACGCTGCAACAATTTAAAATACGTCCTGGTGGTGGTTTGTGCTTTTTCCAGGTGGATAGAAGCATACCCACTAAAGGACAACACTGCTTTATCAACTGCCAAAATTCTTCTCAAAGAATTTTTCCCTAGGTTTGGAATGCCACGGATTGTATGGTCAGATAACGGAAGTGAGTTTATAGGGAAAGTTATGCAGAGTGTGTGTGCTGGTCTAGGATTGAAACAAAAATTTCATAGTGCGAACCATCCCCAGTCTGCTGGTTTAGTTGAGGGTTACAATGGCACCCTCAAGCTTAAAATAGCCAAAATTCAAGCATCCACAGGTTTGGCTTGGCCAGACGCACTTCCTTTGGCCTTGTTATCAACGAGAGCAACAGTGCATTCTAGAATAGGGCTTTCTCCATATGAGATTGTATTTGGCCGCCCGGCAAATGTCTGGGGTGTGCCAAGGCCTAAACAATTCTGCTCCATTGAATATCCTATGTTGATAGACTATCTTTACGACTTGACTGCTAAATTAAGTCTTATTCATCAACAGGTCTTTGATGCTTTGCCAAAACCTCCGGAGAGTCCAGGGCATCAGCTGAAACCCGGCGACCACGTGGTGGTCAGAAATTTTGCGAGGACAAAGAATCTTCAGCCTCGCTACATCGGCCCCTTCCAAATCCTGCTGGCGACGAGGACAGCTGTACGTGTTGCTGGTCGCAAGCACTGGATCCACGCTTCTCACGTAAAGCGTGTTCCACTGCCGCTGCCCTACGACGACTGGGTGAAGAAGGGAATTGGTGCCTCCGAAGCTGAAACAACTCCGAAATTTGTCCCTTTCAGCGATGCCGATTTGATTTCTGACACTTTGAAACGTGACTCTCCTCTTGAAAAGATTGCTTTGAACATTGAAAATTTGTCTCCAGCACCAGAAGAAACTTTGCCATCTGCGAATGTAAACTCTGCAACAGCTGCTAGTGATACACTATTCTCCGATCAGACAGTACCAGCGAAGCAGAAATACAACCTTAGAAGCCATAAAAAGGACTAATAAAGCAGGCAACTGCATACTGTGATTTTGATATATATATATATATATTTTGAACTTTTGCCTTCAGCCAGGAAGTTTGTTATTGTTTATTGTTTTTAAAATTGCCTTGCCGTCTGGGTAGCCGTAGGGTCGTGGCTGTGTGCCTAGTTTGAATTTGCAGGGGTCTGACACAAGGTCGATCTTTCTGTTAGTACTGGGAACTCCCAGGGCTGACAGAGGCATTTTCATCTACGTACACATCATCAGTGGTCGCGAGCGGATTGTAGAAGATGGAACTTCCTGCGCTGCAACGAGAAAATGTGATTTACGTTCGCAGAAACAGACTAAATAGAATTCTTCATAGCAAATGTTTCTTGATGCAATGTGCCATTACATTTTTGATTGTTTTAGCAACACTGGTGGGTGGAATTGTCTTTAGCATAAATTTGATTTTTGTGCCAGTATCTACAGTACCTCCCCTTGATCCTGCTATTTCTACTGTTTCTTCTATACACTCTTTTCATTCGTTTCCGGAACATGAGCAAGCTCGACGCTCAGAATTCATTAATAATACTTTTGTACAGCTCTTGCACCAACACCAACTGGTAGTTAACACGACAGACTGTTGGGTGTGTGGCTTGATACCCCACACTATGGATAAAGGTATTCCCTATCTGGTTTTGCCTTTCAGCTACAATGGATCATTTCAGGCCTTCCAAACCATCTTTGCTTATGCCCTTGAAACTTATCCTCCACGTCCACCACGTTCCACTAAATATAACTCTGCTAACAAAGCTTTAGTCCAGGGAATTATTGACATGGTCAAGGACGTCAATAATACTCCATCATACCCTAGAGACGAATTGCGAGTATATTTAAGTTGGAATACTTCAGAGTATCGCCTTAGTTTAGGAGAAAGCAAGCGTAAAAGCTCAACTCCAATCTGGGTCGTACCTCACCGAGGTCAGGTCTGTTTGCAAGGTAATGGGAGAAATCCGAGAGCTCAGCTAGGGAGGAGTGAGTGCGTAGAGACTTATGTGTTTCCGGCTAACTCTTCCCCTGCCTTTCTTACTGCTAGGGGTACCTATTTCATTTGTCGAGACAGAGCTTATACATGGTTGCCTGCCGACTTCTCAGGATCATGTTATATTGCTCGATTATTGCCTCCGACATACACTGCTTCACCTGATTACCACAGAACAAGAGTAGCGAGAGGTGTCTTCAGCAAGGAAGATACAGCTGGTCAGGAAGCTGGAGACTTCTTCAAAGGCTTCCTTCCGTTCTGGGGGCCTATGGCCAATAGTAGAAACATACGTCAGCTAACACGGGTAGTTGAATCTACTATTACCGAAACTGCTGGTGCCCTTAGCAATCTGACAGCTGAGCTTCAGGCGGATAGGCTCATGACATTGCAGAACCGTATGGTTCTAGATGTTATACTTGCAGATCGAGGTGGGGTATGCAGAATGATCCAATCGAGCTGCTGTGTCTTTATTCCTAATAATGCTCCAACAGTTTACGAGGCGATCTCTAAGTTGCACAAGATTTCGGACTCCATACATGTAGATGAGGGAAACTGGTCCTTCATGGAGTGGTTTTGGACTCTGATCTCAGCGTGGGGATGGAAGGTTCTAATGGTCATTGGTGTCATCCTAGTATTCCTATTCTCATGTTGTCTGATTATCCAGTGTGGTCCTGCTCTGTGTAGTCTTTGTGCTGCAACCTGTTTTAGGAAACCACCTGCGTTTGGAGAAAAGACACGAGAAAGGATGATGATACAACAGCATGTCACTGACCTGATGAGCATAGAATTAGACTCTGACATAGACTGAGTAATTGCCTATGTAAGGGCAAAAGGAGGGTCTGAGGTTCCGTGACGATTTGAACCCGTGTTTTCAAGTTTGTCGGAAATACATAAAATTAGTATCAGTGAACCGCAAATGATCCATTTAGCATATCCTGGTGTTTTCGCTACGCTACGAGCAAGAGCACTCCTTCCATTGACATATTTCTGATATACCCACGGCATCCATCTTAGATCGTGGCCGCCATTTTGTGGTTCCTTGCCCTCACATATGCAATAGCCTCTGATCATTTCATTTACTTCACTTTGATTAAGGACACGTAGCCTTAGCCGGAGATTCACCTCTTACATGACACGTGCACCTTAAACCAGATCACGCTGAAGCTGCATGACTCGACAAAGGCTGCCTCCTCTGCCCGAGGCCAGCCCACCTGAACTGGTTTTCCTGTCCATTGTACCTGATCATGATTAGGCGGCCGAAGCCGGTAGCCTTGCCCATTTACAACCCACAAACATCTCTTATCCCGCTTTTCTATCTTCTGCACCTGGCTCTGCTCCTTTCCTTCTGGGCCTTTATTAGGGGGAGGTAACGAACTTTACGATGAGGCGGTCCGGGTCTTGAATGCAATATTGACAAGGGATTGTGATGGACTGGTGGGAACCCCTCTTCGTGATGTTTGGTATCAGATATTATCGACAGTTCCTGTGTAACGCCAAATATTTATTGTTTAGAGACACAAAGGTTTGGGAATGTACCGACATGTGAAATATTTGCCTAGAGCACAATTTTTGGTATATAAGGAGCAACCCACTTTGTACAAATCGAACAGTCTCCTAGATTCTGCCCGTGTGTAGATTCTGTGATTTCTGTGTCCCTGCAGTAATAAACCTTTGGTCTTTGACGCCACCATCGAGAAGCCCGTGTTTCTGTTCATTTGTGCACCAAGGCAGGTGGGACTCCGGGGTCTTTGGGTGTTGTACCCTGACACCTCTGGACGGAACCAAAAAGTCCAGAACTCCAGAAGGAAGAAGACGAGGGATAATCTGACCACCCATTGGTGCAGGAGATCTGTGTGCTGGAACACGACCTGTCTGGACAGCATAATGCACCTGATTCGGAGACTCAAGACTTCAAATCCTAAGGGCAATTGACTCAAGACACGATGCGCACTACCCATCCCTATGCACGGTGTGATGGATGGACTCTCGATATGTTGGCGAGACAGAAAAACTGGAGTGGCAGCCCAACGCAGGGAAGCACGCAAGTGGACACCCCCCCTTTTTGTTTTGTTCCACCCGTTGGTAGGGTGTTTGGGTGTGTGTTAGGGTGGGTGTGGTGGGCGGGCGACAGGCCTACTCCTACGGAAAGTCATGTCCTGCTATGGGACACAACTGGAAGGGGAGGGAGGTGGGGAGGGGGTGGCGGAAAAGGGTTTCAAAGTTTGTTGGGGTAGGGACTCGGGTTGGGACAGTGAGGGAACACAGAAGACACGGGCAAAGGGAAAGCCACGCACACCATGCCTCTACATCACAGTCACGTACAGGGTTTGGGTCCTACATAGTCATAATGTGTCCCTATGGCAGGCAACATAGACACTTTGAGAGGAGCAGGCAGACGGTTGAGTTTCCTAACGTGGAATGTTATTGGACTGGGCTCCAAGGTTAAGAGAGGTCTAGTGAACGCCTATATAAAAAGGAGTGATTCAGATGTCATCTTCCTGCAGGAAACACACCTCAAAGGTACCCAGTGTGCCTTCATAGCCAGAGGCCGATACAGGGTGCTAGTACATGCGGGATACACGTCCGACTCAACGGGAGTGGCAGTTCTAGTTAAAAAATCCCCACCCTTCAACATTACTCGCACGTGGATCGATCCACAAAGTACGTACGCGAGTGTGAAAGGCACCTGGAACAGACGCACATATACCCTGATATCCATCTATGCACCATCCAAACTGCAGACACGCACAAATACAGCGCTGGCTAACATCCTCCTAGATACAGCAGATACAATCCAAGTAGTGGGTGGAGACTTTAACGATGTCATGGACATCAACCTAGACAGATCTGAGGCACAGATGACGGAGGGCGTAGGACTGCGCTGTGTAACCAGATGACTACCGTAGGGTTAACTGACGTCTGGCGATGACTTCACCCAACACACTGCACATATTCATATTTTTCTGGGGCCCACAAGACACTCCTGCGCCTGGATTATATTTTTATGTCCCGTCACTATTTGAGGGTAGAAGATATTGCAGAATACAGGGCCAAGGGAATATCTGACCACTCCCCATTATACGTGCAAGTGGGCCAAGACCGGAGTAGGGACTTGAAATCCTGGCGCCTCGCGGCCTGGGATCTTCAAAACCCGGCAATCCTCAAAGGCGTAAGAGTAGACATTAGTATATACATCGCCGAGAATGAAGACTCGGTGGACTCGAAAGTCACTCTATGGGAGGCTTTGAAGCCGGTCCTACGTGACAGACTTCGTTCTAGACTAGGTGAGGAAAGGCGGAGGCAACACGCTGAGGTAGCGGCCCTGGAACAGGTTATTTTGAGTCGGGAAGAGGAGTACATAACCCATAAGACTAGCGTCACCTTGCGACGGTTACTAGATGCCCAGAAACATTATAGGGTACTGGTGACCAATGAGGCCAGAACCCAAGCCTTAGCCACCCTCTATAGACTATATGATGTGGGGGACAAGTCAGGAAAGCTACTAGCATGGCTCAGCAAAAAAGAGCCGGTGGTAATATGGATAGACACTATCGCTACTGCTGACGGAAAGGTGGTCAACTCCGACTTAGAGATAGCAGAGGCTTTCGCGACCCATTATGAGGCCTTCTACGCTGCTTGAGACCTAGCTACCCCTGAGGTGGCCCTCCAATACTTGGAGGAGACGGCTCTGCCGACCCTCTCCCCTGAGGCCATGGAGGCATTGGAAGCGGACATAACGTCTGAGGATATCACCAATGCTATTGCCAAACTCCGGCCTGGCAAAACCCCTGGCCCGAATGGCTTCCCAGCAGAGTTGTTTAAACACACGGCAGACCTTTTGACCCGACATCTTCGGGGCCTCTTCACGGGTGCCTATGAAGATGGAGAGCTCCCTCCAGACCTTGCAATGGCCACTATAATACCGATCTATAAAGAGGGCAAACCGCGTGATAACTGCACCTCCTTCAGGCCGATCTCTGTGCTCAACACAGAAGTGAAACTGCTGGCAACCATCTTGGCTACCCGTCTGAGAACGGTCATCACAGACCTCGTACACTTGGACCAGTCGGGCTTCTTACCTGATAGGGCAACGAAATTGAATCTGAGGAGAGCCCATAATTGGCTCCAGGAGGTGAGGGGAAGAGGTGACCCCCATTGGTTCCTCTCCCTGGATGCCGAAAAGGCTTTTGACGCAATCCATTGGACCTTCCTGTTTGCAGTGCTCCAGAGGTTTGGATTTGGGCCAAAGTTTATTGCTTGGGTCCGGTTGCTCTATACTGGCCCAGTGGCCAGGGTGAGGGTCAACGGGAGGCTCTCTCGGGAGTTCCAAATCCAGAGGGGGACTAGGCAGGGCTGCCCCCTGTCCCCTTTCCTCTTCACGCTGGCCATTGAGGTGCTCGCGGCCAGAAGTCGACATAAGGAGGACATCCATGGCTTCACTAGTGGAGACACTGCACTGAACCCTGAAAAGGTCTCGCTATATGCAGACAATGTTTTGCTCTACATCACTAAACCGGAGGACAGGATACCTGAGTTATTTCGAGAGCTAGAATGCTACGGACGGATGGCAGGCCACAAAATTAATTGGCATAAATCTATACTTTATGACTCAGGGGGGCGCAATCAATGGGGGAGACTACCGGAGGAACTGATGACAACAACGGAGGGCTTCCAATACCTGGGCGTGTATATAACAGCGGATAAGACCTCTCGCTCCAGAGAAATCTGGAACGGATCATATCTAATGCAGTGGCAGATATGAACCACTGGAGGCAGCTCCCACTGACACTTTTGGGCAGGGCAGCTATGTATAAAATGATCATCCTGCCGAAATTTTTATATGCCCAACAAAATGAGTACTACCCACTACCTGTGACAGACTTCACCAGGATTCATGCGGATCTGAGGTCCTTCCTTTGGCTGGGTATACAGGCCAGGGTGGCCCTGTCTACACTCCAGAGACATCAATATAGCGGAGGGATCTCACTCCCGAACTTGGAGGCCTACTACTGGGCGGAGCATCTGACCCCAATCAATGACTGGCTCCATACACCAGCGGACCACCCAACGTATGCTCTAGAGAGGACTAAACTGGCACCTAATAACATACTAAAATATTTGTACGGGAGTGGCGGAAGGGCCTCCCTCCTTCCAGCCACGCCTATAACGCTTAGGGCATGGACTAGAGCTACGCGTCGCATGGGGTGGGAGAGGAACCCCACACGACAGACACCACTGTGGCACTACCAATGGTTAACCGAGTTGCATAAGCTCAGAGGATTCAAAAGGTGGGATGATATTGGCATCTCCACCATAGGCGATGTGATAGCCGGGGGGAGCTGAAATCGTTCCAAGTCCTCCAGTCGGAGTTCGGACTGCACAACACACAATATCTTAAATATGCTCAATTGAGACACGCCTGGATAGCCCAACATATTACGCTCACGGATCTTCCTGAATACGAGCCATTGGAAGGGAGGCTCCTGCAAGAACAGGTGGTGGGAAAGGCGGTGTCCCTGACATACAAAACATTGACTAACCATATGCTGGGCGACTTGAGCAAACTTAGGCACACTTGGGAGGCAGAGGTGGGGGAGATGGAGGACTTAGACTGGGAGATAGTTCTGATGCACCCCCGGGAGGTAGCAATTAAATCTAGATTACGACTCATTCAATTCAACTTTCTCCATAGGACATACTTTGACAGAGTGCGTCTATGTAAGATGGGGAGGATAGAAGAGCCACGCTGCCTTCGGTGCCTCCAAGAGGAGGGGGATTTTTTTCACACAGTGTGGTCCTGTAGTGTAATTCAGAAATACTGGACCCAGATATTTGGGGAACTGGAGGATGTCCTTGAGGCTTCACTCCCACGGGACCCCAAGTTAGCGTTACTTGGAATGACAAATGAGGTGGACCTGACTCGCCCATTACTCACTTTCCTAGTCCTTGCATTGGTGGTCGCCAAACGAGACATCGCGAAACGTTGGGGCTCGCCGGACCCTCCGGATCTGGAGGAATGGAGACGAGGGTTAGACCTATATATGGCGGCAGAGAGGGTCACCTACAAGGCAAGGGGCTGTCCACAGAAATTCCGTAGGGTCTGGTCAAAATGGAGACACTACCATGGGCTGGATGTGGGGACATAGGAGGCTTTCAAGTGGCGGGGAAATGGGAAGTAACTGTGGGACACAATACAACTGCCTTTGAGATCACGACTGACAATGCTGATCCTGTAGAGAGCCGTATTCCACCTGCTCTGAGGACCGCTACCGTTCGGATATACGAGAGGGAAGGGGAGGAAGGGGAGGGATGAGGGTGCGTGACCGATGTATCTCTAGTTTTAAATACCTGAACACTGTGAAGGCTCCTGGCTTGTATATCTTCTATTGTCCATTTGGGGTGAGGTTTGGGGAGGGGGATGGGGGTTTTGTTATTGTGTTATCTAAAAAGTAAAAAGCAGACACAGGAATTGCCTGGAAAAGCCTACAGCTAGCTCAGCTCTGGTAACATACCGTACAAATTCTGTTCGCCGCCCAACCCCAGGGTTGTGGGCTACACGGCTGTGTATCTCTTTTAAACAAGTGAACCACCCTGACTGTGATGCATTACTGTACTTTCAGACTGCTCCATTTATTGGCTCCTTGTGTATCTGCAATAAAAAAATAAAAAAAATAAAAAAAAGTCTGTTTTGCATATGGCCATGTCTGAACTGGGGTGGTGTGGAGTGCAAATGAACGATGGATTTAGGCCCAGATCTCTGTACTGGGGTGAATGTATGACATTGTTCTGCTTTCGGTCCATCAACTTTTGTTTTTAGGTTTCGCCTATTATCATTCGCTTGCGAATGTAATAGGCAAAAATTCAAGTGCTCCATCGACTCGTCAAACCACTGTGGTTTTTTCACAGTGCATGTGAGTCACGTGACCACAAAAGCAGGTCTCGTGACCACACAAGCACGCGCATCTCCCTAATCCGCCTGCCACACTTCTCCTCCCCTCGCTCGCATTCCCGCCCCCCCACTAGGCTCTCCCGCCCCCATCCGGCTTCCCTCCGGCCATTTGCCAGCATTGCGAGGCCATTTGCCGGGATCTCTTCCCGCCCGCAGCTTGACAATGTAAACTCCTATTGCTACAATACGTATCAGTTTGCAGTTAGTAATCTCTCTTAAACTGCCTATGCACTCCCACCCACACAGAAATAGTACTGCGACTTCCTCATTTCTATCTATGTTTGCATCTGTTTCTCACTAGAGCTAGGGGTTGCACACGCTTCCCCTGGCACAGTCGTACTCCGTTAACATATTGGATTCTACGCATGCCCGCCCAGTGAAGCCCCCAGGCACCTCGGGTGTAACCCCACCCTCTCGCAGATGCGGAACTGCGGGACAGTACACATGGACCTTGGAATGCCAGGGAGTGCACACGCGCCTCTTACGCTGAATAAGAAAGCCGCTGCACGGCTCGCCTACCCCGGCTGCCCCGAGTGTAATCCCTTTCTGAAAAAAAAGATGCACTATAGAACCATTAACCCTGACGACACCTTGCAAGAAGCTGGCATGCGGAGAAAACACTGCGATCGGCCGCCCATCGCTCTCTACCTGTCAGACACACCATAGCCTTGGAGCCACGAGTGCCACTAGGAAAAGGGCTGGTCGAATACGATGGCTCCTGCTGTAGGTTTGTTTTTTTTGTTGCAATTTTATATAGCGCGAAATCAACTCGAATGTAATGGAACACTTTACACGAGCACCAATTATGTAACACAAGGATACATTCGTTTATTTTTTTTTTTGGTATGCTCGGGAGATTAGATAATTTACCCAGAATCACAGGATATTGAGCCTAATAAAGGATCCATCAACTCCTGATTACGGTTACTAAAGGACTTGTAATGCAGTCTGTTCTCTAGGAACGTTTACCTTGCCATCAAGTCCAATGGAACAGTATTTGAAATGTGCGGCAATGGCCGACTGCATCACCACATGCCGCCGGAGCTTAACGCAGGAACTTTTAACCACAGCGGGCAGCACCTCATCTGTTTCCTTGTTATGTAGTGAAATGTGCGACAAGGTGCGTGGCAAAATTAAGAGTGGGTTTGTGACAAAATCTTAATTGAGGGCTGTCGCTCTACACGCATGACGCTGACATTTTAAGCATTGACTCTTGAGGCTGGAACCAAAATCGTTCATTGTGATGATATGAAAGTCCCGGGTTCAAATCCAGGCACGGCCATCCCACCCCTTCATCCAGTCAAGGTCAACCAAAAAATAACAGGCAGTCTCGTAAGAGCTCACCAGAGAGGGGAATAATGTACTCTCGATCAAAGTGCTATAGCGCATTCCCGTTTGAGATGCTAATCAACAACCAGTCAAACATCACTGGCTCAGGTTTCATCATCAGGGCGGCCCCAGAAATCAGGCACATAATTATATTATTGACATTTCACGGGCGGGGCCTTGTAGTACGCTTTACACACTAGAACCACAACTCCCCTCGGCCCCTCCCCTACAGGAAGGCTCTGACACGCACCACACCCCCTCCCGGGAGCTCCTGCCCGGCCTGTGGTGCAGGCGAGAGGCAGTCTTGACTTCTTCGCCAGTCTCTGGGCCACTTAGATTTCTGTGGGAATCCAAAAAGGCCTTAAGCAAAACAAGCACTGCCGTTGCCAATAGGTTTCGCATTTGGAAAGTTGGAACTATTGGTTTTGTAAATTACATTTTATATTTATATATCGTTATTGGCATTGTCAATAACAATATATAAATATAAAATGTCATTTACAAAACCAATAGCTCCAACTTTCCAAATGCGAAACCTATTGGCAACGCCAGTGCTTGTTGCATTTGTCACCCCGAGTGGGATGGGTATGCTCAGACGTGAGTCCCATGCTCTCCACACCACTGGAGTCAAGCTATCCTGGCTGGTGAGGGCTGATAGCCAGAAAGCGGTCCTAGGATGCTTGATTCCGACACAGTAAAGACATGGCTTGGCAGTTCGGTCTGGACTGTTCCCATGAGGCACAATGTCAAGGCTGATTTGCATGTGGCCATGTCTGAACTGCGGTGGTGTGGAGTGCAATAAAACAATTGATTTAGGCCCAGATCTCTGTACTGTGGTGAATGTATGACATTGTTCTGCATTCTGTCCATCAACTTTTGTTTTTCCATTTGTCACCCGAGTGGGATGGGTATGCTCAGATGTGACTCCCATGCTCTCCACACCTTTGGAGTCAATCTATCCTGGCTGAAGACGGCTGATAGCCAGAAACCGGTACTAGGATGCTTGATTCCGGTCCAGGAAAGACATGGCTTGGCATTTCAGGCTGGACAGTTCCCATGAGGCACAGGGTCAAGGCTGATTTGCATATGGCCATGTCTGAACTGGGGTGGGGTGGAGTGCAAAAAAACGATGGATTTAGGCCCAGATCTCTGTACTGGGGTGAAGGTATGACATTGTTCTGCATTCTCTCCATCAACTTCTGTTTTTGCATTTGTCACCACGAGTGGGATGGGTATGCTCAGACGTGAGTCCCATGCTCTCCACACCACCGGAGTCAAGCTATCCTGGCTGAACACGGCTGATAGCCAGAAACAGCTCCTAGGATGCTTGATTCCCGTCCCAGAAAGACATGGCTTGGCAGTTCGGGCTGGACTGTTCTCATGAGGCACAGGGTCAAGTCTGATTTGCATATGACCATGTCTGAACTGGGGTGATGTGTAGAGCAAAAAAACAATGGATTCAAGCTCAGATCGCTGTACTTGGGTGAATGTATGACATTGTTCTGCACTCTGTCCATCAACGTCTGTTTTTGCATTTGTCTCCCCGGGTGGGATGGGTATGCTCAGACGTGTGTCCATTGCTCTCCACACCACTGGAGTGAAGCTATCCTGGCTGAAGACCGCTGATAGCCATAAACCGATCCTAGGATGCTTGATTCCGATCCAGGAAAGACATGGCTTGGCAGTTCGGCCTGGACTGTTCCCAATGGTCACAGGGTCAAGGCTGATTTGCATATTCCCATTTCTGAATTGGGGTGGTGAGGAGTTCAAAAAAAGGATGGATTTAGGCCCAGATCTCTGTACTGGGGTGAAGGTATGACATTGTTCTGCATTCTCTCCATCAACTTCTGTTTTTGCATTTGTCACCCCGAGTGGGATGGGTATGCTCAGACGTGAGTCCCATGCTCTCCACACCACTGGATTCAAGCTATCCTGGCTGAACACGGCTGATGTCCGTAAACCAGTCTTAGGATGATTGATACCGGTCCAGGAAAGACATGTCTTGGCAGTTCAGGCTGGACTGTTCCCATGAGGCACAAGGTTAAGGCTGATTTGCATATCGCCATGTCTGAACTGGGGTGGTGTGGAGTGCAAAAAATTATGGATTTAGGCCCAGATCTCTGTACTGGGGTGATTGTATGACATTGTTCTGCATTTTTCCATCAACTTTTGTTTTTGCATTTGTCACCCGAGTGGGATGGGTATGCTCAGACGTGATTCTCATGCTCTTCACCCCACTGGAATCAAGCTATCCTGGCTGAAGACGGCTGATATCCAGAAACCAGTCCGAGGATGCTTGATTCCGATCCAGGAAAGACATGGCTTGGCAGTTCAGGCTGGACTGTTCCCATGAGGTACAGGGTCAAGGCTGATTTGCATATGGCCATGTCTGAACTGGGGTGGTGTGGAGTGCAAAAAAACAATGGATTTAGGCCCAGATCTCTGTACTGGGGTGAATGTATGACATTGTTCTGCATTCTGTCCATCAACTTTTGTTTTTGCATTTGTCACCCCGAGTGGGATGGGTATGCTCAGACGTGAGTCCCATGCTCTCCACACCGCTGGAGTTGAGCTATCCTGGCTGAAGATGGCTGACAGCCAGAAACTGGTCCTATGATGCTTGATTCCGGTCCAGGAAAGACATGGCTTGGCAGTTCATGCTGGACTGGTCCCATGAGGCACAGGGTCAAGGCTTATTTGCATATGGCCATGTCTGAACTGGGGTGGTGTGGAGTGCAAAAAAACAATGGATTTTTGGCCCAGATCTCTGTACTGGTGTGAATGTATGACATTGTTCTGCATTCTGTCCATCATCTTTTGTTTTTGCATTCGTGACCCCAAGTGGGATGGGTATGCTCAGACGTTAGTCCCATCCTCTCCACACCACTGGAGTCAAGCTATCCTGGCTGAACCACACCACTGGAGTCAAGCTATCCTGGCTGAAGACGGCTGACAGCCAGAAACTGGTCCTATGATGCTTGATTCCGGTCCAGGAAAGACATGGCTTGGCAGTTCATGCTGGACTGGTCCCATGAGGCACAGGGTCAAGGCTTATTTGCATATGGCCATGTCTGAACTGGGGTGGTGTGGAGTGCAAAAAAACAATGGATTTTTGGCCCAGATCTCTGTACTGGTGTGAAGGTATGACATTGTTCTGCATTCTGTCCATCATCTTTGTTTTTGCATTCGTGACCCCAAGTGGGATGGGTATGCTCAGACGTGAGTCCCATCCTCTCCACACCACTGGAGTCAAGCTATCCTGGCTGAAGACAGCTGATAGCCAGAAACCGGTCCTAGTATGCTAGATTCCGTTCCAGGAAAGACATGGCTTGGCATTTCGGGCTGGACAGTTCCCATGAGGCACAGGGTAAAGGCTGATTTGCATATGGCCATGTCTGATTTGGGGTGGTGTGGAGTGCAAAAAAACGATGGATTTAGGCCCAGATCTCTGTACTGGGGTGAATGTATGACAATTTTCTGCATTCTGTCCATCATCTTTTGTTTTTGCATTTGTCACACCGAGTGGGATGGGTATTTTAAGACGTGAGTCCCATTCTCTCCACACCTCTGGAGTCAAGCTATCCTGGCTGAAAATGCCTGATAGCCTGAAAGCGGTCCTAGAATGCTTGATACCGGTCCAGGAAATACATGGATTGGCAGTTTGGGCTGGACTGTTCCCATGAGGCACAGGGACAAGGCTGAATGCATATGGCCATGTCTGAACTGGGGTGGTGTGAAGTGCAAAAAACATGATTGATTTAGGCCCAGATCTCTGTACTGGGGTGAACGAATGACATTGTTCTGCATTCTGTCCATCACCTTTTGTTTTTGCATTTGACACCCCAAGTGGGATGGGTATGCTCAGATGTTAGTCCCATGCTCTCCACATCACTTGAGTCAAGCTATCCTGTCTGAAGACGGCTGATAGCCAGAAACTGGTTCTAGGATGCTTGATTCCTGTGCAGGAAAGACATGGCTTGGCAGTTCAGGGTAGACTGATCCCATGAGGCACAGAGTCAAGGCTGGTTTGCATATGACCATGTCTGAACTGGGGTGGTGTAGAGTGCAAAAAAAAGGATGGATTTAGGCCCAGATATATGCACTGGGGTGAATGTATGACATTGTTCTGCATTCTGTCCATCAACTTTTGTTTTTGCATTTGTCACCCCGAGTGGGATGGGTATGCTCAGACGTGAGTCCCTGCTCTCCACAACACTGGAGTCAAGCTATCCTGGCTGAAGACGGTTTATGGCCAGAAACCGGTCCGAGGATGCTTGATTCTGGTCCAGGAAAGACATGGCTTGGCAGTTCGGGCTGGACTGTTCCCATGAGGCACAGGGTCAAGGCTGATTTGCATATGGCCATGTCTGAACAGGGGTGGTGTGGAGGGCAAGAAAATGATGGATTTTGGCCCAGATCTCTGTACTGGGGTGAACGTATGAATTTGTTCTGCTTTCTGTCCATCAACTTTTGTTTTTGCATTTGTCACCCGGAGTTGGATGGGTATGCTCAGACATGAGTCCCATGCTCTCCATACCACTGGAGTCAAGCTATCCTGACTGAAGACGGCTGACAGCCACAAACCGGTCCTAGGATGCTTGATTCCGGTCCAGGTAAGACATGGCTAGGCAGTTCGGGCTGGACTGTTCCCATGAGGCACAGGGTCAAAGCTGATTTGCATATGGCCATGTCTGAACTGGGGTGGTGTAGAGTGAAAAAAAACGATGAATTTTGGCCCAGATCTCTGTACTGGGGTGAATGTATGACATTGTCTTGCATTCTGTCCATCAACTTTTGTTTTTGCATTTGTCATCCCGAGTGGGATGGGTATGCTCAGACATGAGTCCCATGCTCTCCATACCACTGGAGTCAAGCTATCCTGACTGAAGACGGCTGACAGCCAGAAACCGGTCCTAGGATGCTTGATTTCGGTCCAGGAAAGACATGGCTAAACAGTTCGGGCTGGACTGTTCCCATGAGGCACAGGGTCAAGGCTGATTTGCATATGGCCATGTCTGAACTGGGGTGGTGTAGAGTGCAAAAAAACGATGAATTTTGGCCCAGATCTCTGTACTGGGGTGAATGTATGACATTGTCTTGCATTCTGTCCATCAACGTTTGTTTTTGCATTTGTCATCACGAGTGGGATGGGTATGCTCAGACGTGAGTCCCATACTCTCCACACTACTGGAGTCAAGCTATTCTGGCTGAAGACGGCTGATAGCCAGAAACCGGTCCTAGGATGCTTGATTCCGGTCCAGGAAAGACATGGCTTGGCAGTTCGGGCTGGACTCTTCCCTTGAGGCACAGGGTCAAGGCTGATTTGCATATGGGCATGTCTGAACTGGGGTGGTGTGGAGTGCAAAAAATATAGATTTATGCCTAGATCTCTGTACTGGGGTGAATATATGACATTGTTCTGCATTCTGTCCATCAACTTTTGTTTTTGCATTTGTCGCCCCGAGTGGGATGGGTATGCTCAGACGTGAGTCCCATGCTCTCCACACCACTGGAGTCAAGCTATCCTGGCTGAAGACGGCTGACAGCCAGAAACCCGTCCTAGGATGCTTGATTCCGGTCCAGGAAAGACATGGCTTGGCAGTTCGGGCTGGACTGTTTCCATGAGGCACAGGGTCAAGGCTGATTTGCATATGGCCATGTCTGAACTGGGGTGGTGTTGAAGACAAGAAAACGATGGATTTTGGCCCAGATCTCTGTACTGGGGTGAATGTATGACATTGTTTTGCATTCTGTCCATCAACTTTTGTTTTTGCATTGTCACCCCGAGTGGGATGGGTATGTTCAGACGTGAGTCCCGTGCTGTCCACACCACTGGAGTCAAGCTATCCTGCCTGAAGACGGCTGACAGCCAGAAACCGGTCCTAGGATTCTTAATTCCGGTCCAGAAAAGACATGGCTTGGCAGTTCAGGCTGGACTGTTCCCATGAGGCACAGGGTCAAGGCTGATTTGCATATGGCCATTTCTGAACTGGGGCCGTGTGGAGTTCAAAAAAAGGATGGATTTAGGCCCAGATCTCTGTACTGGGGTGAATGTATGACATTGTTCTGCATTCCGTCCATCAACTTCTGTTTTTGCATTTGTCACCCCGAGTTGGATGGGTATGCTCAGACGTGAGTCCCATGCTCTCCACACCACTGGATCCAAGCTATCCTGGATAAAGACAGCTGATAGCCAGAAACCAGTCCTAGGATGCTCGATTCCGGTCCAGGAAAGACATGGCTTGGCAGTTCGGGCTGAACTGTTCCCATGAGGCACAGGGTCAAGGCTGATTTGCATCTGGCCATGTCTGAACTGGGGTGGTGTGGAGTGCATATAAATAATGGATTTAGGTCCTAATCTCTGTACTGGGGTGAATGTATGACATTGTTCTGCATTCTGCCCATCAACTTCTGTTTTTGCATTTGTAACTCCGAGTGAGATGGGTATGCTCAGACGAGTGTCCATTGCTCTCCACACTACTGGAGTGAAGCTATCCTGGCTGAAGACGGGTGATAGCCAGAAACCGGTCCTATGATGCTTGATTCCAGTCCAGGAAAGACATGGCTTGGCAGTTCATGCTGGACTGGTCCCATGAGGCACAGGGTCAAGGCTGATTTGCATATGGCCATGTCTGATCTGGGGTGGTGTGGAGTGCAAAAAAACGATGGATTTAGGCCCAGATCTCTGTACTGGGGTGAATGTATGACATTGTTCTGCATTCTGTCCATCATCTTTTGTTTTTGCATTTGTCACACCGAGTGGGATGGGTATTTTAAGACGTGAGTCCCATTCTCTCCACACCTCTGGAGTCAAGCTATCCTGGCTGAAGATGGCTGATAGCCAGAAAACGGTCCTAGAATGCTTGATCCCGGTCCAGGAAATACATGGCTTGGCAGTTTGGGATGGACTGTTCCCATGAGGCACAGAGTCAAGGCTGAATGCATATGGCCATGTCTGAACTGGGGTGGTGTGGAGTGCAAAAAACATGATGGATTTAGGCCCAGATCTCTGTACTGGGGTGAACGTATGACATTGTTCTGCATTCTGTCCATCACCTTTTGTTTTTGCATTTGACACCCCAAGTGGGATGGGTATGCTCAGATGTTAGTCCCATGCTCTCCACATCACTGGAGTCAAGCTATCCTGTCTGAAGACGGCTGATAGCCAGAAACCTGTTCTAGGATGCTTGATTCCGGTCCAGGAAAGACATGGCTTGCCAGTTCAGGCTGGACTGATCCCATGAGGCACATGGTCAAGGCTGATTTGCATATTGCCATGGCTGAACTGAGGTGGTATGGAGTACAAAAAAATGATGGATTTAGGCCCAGATCTCTGTACTGGTGTGAACGTATGACATTGTTCTGTATTCTGTCCATCACCTTTTGTTTTTGCATTTGACACCCCAAGTGGGATGGGTATGCTCAGATGTTAGTCCCATGCTCTCCACATCACTGGAGTCAAGCTATCCTGGCTGAAGACGGTTTATGGCCAGAAACCGGTCCTAGGATGCTTGATTCTGGTCTAGGAAAGACATGGCTTGGCAATTTGGGCTGGACTGTTCCCATGAGGCACAGGGTCAATGCTGGTTTGCATATTGCCATGGCTGAACTGAGGTGGTATGGAGTACAAGAAAACGATGGATTTAGGCCCAGATCTCTGTACTGGGGTGAATGTATGACATTGTTCTCCATTCTGTCCATCAACTTTTGCTTTTGCATCTGTCACCCTGAGTGGGATGGGTATGCTCAGACGTGAGTCCCATGCTCTCCACACCACTGGAGTCAAGCTATCCTGGCTGAATACAGCTGACGGCCTGAAACCAGTCCTAGGATGCTTAATACCGGTCCTGGAAAGACATGGCTTGGCAGTTCGAGCTGGACTGTTGCCATGAGGCACAGGGTCAAGGCTGATTTGCATATGGCCATGTCTGAACTGGGGTGGTGTGGAGTGCAAAAAAACAATGGATATTTAGCCCAGATCTCTGTACTGGGGTGAATGTATGACATTGTTCTGCATTCTGTCCATCATCTTTTGTTTTTGCATTTGTCACCCCGAGTGGGATAGGTATGCTCAGACGTGAGTCCCATCCTCTCCACACCACTGGAGTCAAGCTATCCTGGCTGAATACAGCTGACAGCCCGTAACCAGTCCTAGGATGCTTAATACCGGTCCAGGAAAGACATGGCTTGGCAGTTCGAGCTGGACTGTTCCCATGAGGCACAGGGTCAAGGCTGATTTGCATATGGCTATGTCTGAACTGGGGTGATGTGGAGTGCAAAAAAAGATGGATTTGGGCCCAGGTCTCTGTACTGGGGTAAGGGTATGACATTTTTCAGCATTCTGTCCAACTTTTGTTTTTGCATTTGTCACCCCGAGTGGGATGGGTATGCTCAGACGTGAGTCCCATGCTCTCCACACCACTGGAATCAAGCTATCCTGGCTAAAGATGGCTGATTGTCAGAAACCGGTCCAAAGATACTTGATTCCGGTCCAGGAAAGATATGGCTTGGCAGTTCAGGCTGGACTGTTCCCATGAGGCAAAGGGTCAAGGCTGATTTGCATATGGCCATTTCTTAACTGGGGTGGTGTGGAGTTAAAAAAACAGGATGGATTTAGGCCCAGATCTCTGTACTGGGGTGAAGGTATGACATTGTTCTGCATTCTGTCCATCAACTTCTGTTTTTGCATTTGTCACACCGAGTGGGATGGGTATTTTAAGACGTGAGTCCCATTCTCTCCACACCTCTGGAGTCAAGCTATCCTGGCTGAAGATGGCTGATAGCCAGAAAACGGTCCTAGAATGCTTGATCCCGGTCCAGGAAATACATGGCTTGGCAGTTTGGGATGGACTGTTCCCAAGAGGCACAGAGTCAAGGCTGAATGCATATGGCCATGTCTGAACTGGGGTGGTGTGGAGTGCAAAAAACATGATGGATTTAGGCCCAGATCTCTGTACTGGGGTGAACGTATGACATTGTTCTGCATTCTGCCCATCACCTTTTGTTTTTGCATTTGACACCCCAAGTGGGATGGGTATGCTCAGATGTTAGTCCCATGCTCTCCACATCACTGGAGTCAAGCTATCCTGTCTGAAGACGGCTGATAGCCAGAAACCTGTTCTAGGATGCTTGATTCCGGTCCAGGAAAGACATGGCTTGGCAGTTCAGGCTGGACTGATCCCATGAGGCACATGATCAAGGCTGATTTGCATATTGCCATGGCTGAACTGAGGTGGTATGGAGTACAAAAAAATGATGGATTTAGGCCCAGATCTCTGTACTGGTGTGAACGTATGACATTGTTCTGCATTCTGTCCATCACCTTTTGTTTTTGCATTTGACACCCCAAGTGGGATGGGTATGCTCAGATGTTAGTCCCATGCTCTCCACATCACTGGAGTCAAGCTATCCTGGCTAAAGACGGTTTATGGCCAGAAACCGGTCCTAGGATGCTTGATTCTGGTCTAGGAAAGACATGGCTTGGCAATTTGGGCTGGACTGTTCCCATGAGGCACAGGGTCAATGCTGGTTTGCATATTGCCATGGCTGAACTGAGGTGGTATGGAGTACAAAAAAACGATGGATTTAGGCCCAGATCTCTGTACTGGGGTGAATGTATGACATTGTTCTCCATTCTGTCCATCAACTTTTGCTTTTGCATCTGTCACCCTGAGTGGGATGGGTATGCTCAGACGTGAGTCCCATGCTCTCCACACCACTGGAGTCAAGCTATCCTGGCTGAATACAGCTGACGGCCTGAAACCAGTCCTAGGATGCTTAATACCGGTCTTGGAAAGACATGGCTTGGCAGTTCGAGCTGGACTGTTGCCATGAGGCACAGGGTCAAGGCTGATTTGCATATGGCCATGTCTGAACTGGGGTGGTGTGGAGTGCAAAAAAACAATGGATATTTAGCCCAGATCTCTGTACTGGGGTGAATGTATGACATTGTTCTGCATTCTGTCCATCATCTTTTGTTTTTGCATTTGTCACCCCGAGTGGGATAGGTATGCTCAGACGTGAGTCCCATCCTCTCCACACCACTGGAGTCAAGCTATCCTGGCTGAATACAGCTGACAGCCCGTAACCAGTCCTAGGATGCTTAATACCGGTCCAGGAAAGACATGGCTTGGCAGTTCGAGCTGGACTGTTCCCATGAGGCACAGGGTCAAGGCTGATTTGCATATGGCTATGTCTGAACTGGGGTGATGTGGAGTGCAAAAAAGATGGATTTGGGCCCAGGTCTCTGTACTGGGGTAAGGGTATGACATTTTTCAGCATTCTGTCCAACTTTTGTTTTTGCATTTGTCACCCCGAGTGGGATGGGTATGCTCAGACGTGAGTCCCATGCTCTCCACACCACTGGAATCAAGCTATCCTGGCTAAAGATGGCTGATTGTCAGAAACCGGTCCAAAGATACTTGATTCCGGTCCAGGAAAGACATGGCTTGGCAGTTCGGGCTGGACTGTTCCCATGAGGCACAGGGTCAAGGCTGATTTGCACATGGCCATGTCTAAACTTGGGTGGTGTGGAGTGCAAAAAAACAATGGATTCAAGCCCAGATCTCTATACTGGGGTGAATGTATGACATTGTTCTGCATTCTGTCAATCAACTTTTGTTTTTGCATTGTCACACCGAGTGGGATGGGTATGCTCAGAGGTGAGTCCCATGCTCTCCACACCACTGGATCCAAGCTATCCTGGCTAAAGACAGCTGATAGCCAGAAACCGGTCCTAGGATGCTTGATTCCGGTCCGAGAAAGATATCGCTTGGCATTTCGGGCTGAACTGTTCCCATGAGGCACAGGGTCAAGGCTGATTTGCATCTGGCCATGTCTGTACTGGGGTGGTGTGGAGTGCAAAAAATGATGGATTTTGGCCCAGATCTCTGAACTGGGGTGAATGTATGACATTGTCTTGCCTTCTGTCCATCAACTTTTTTTTGCATTTCTCATTCCTAGTAGGATGGGTATGATCATATGTGAGTCCCATGCTCTCCACACGATTGGAGTCAAGCTATCCTGGCTGAAGACGGCTGATATCCAGAAACCAATCCTAGGATGCATGATTCTGGTCCAGGAAAGATATGGCTTGGCAGTTCAGGCTGGACTGTTCCCATGAGGCACAAGGTTAAGGATGATTTGCATATCGCCTTGTCTGAACTGGGGTGGTGTGGAGTGCAAAAAATGATGGATTTAGGCCCAGATCTCTGTACTGGGGTGAATGTATGACATTGTTCTGCAGTCTTCCATCAACTTTTATTTTTGCATTTGTCACCCGAGTGGGATGGGTGTGCTCAGACCTGAGTCCCATGCTCTCCACACCACTGGAGTCAAGCTATTCTGACTGAAGACGGCTGATATCTAGAAACCTTGTCCTAGGATGCTTGATTCCGATCCAGTAAAGACATGGATTGGCAGTTCAGGCTGGACTGTTCCCATGAGGCACAGGGTCAAGGATGATTTGCATATGGCCATGTCTGACCTGGGGGGGTGTGGAGTGCAAAAAAAACGATGGATTTAGGCCCAGATCTCTGTACTGGGGTGAATGTATGACATTGTTCTGCATTCTGTCCATCAACTATAGTTTTTGCATTTGTCACTCGAGTGGGATGGGTATGCTCAGACGTGAGTCCCATGCTCTCCACACCACTGGAGTCAAGCTATCCTGGCTGAAGATGGCTATTAGCCAGAAACTGGTCCTAAGATGCCAGATTCCGGTCCAGCAAAGACATGGTTTAGCAGTTCGGGCTGGACTGTTCCCATGAGGCACAGGGTCAAGGCTTATTTGCATTTGGCAATGTGTGAACTGGGGTGATGTGGAGTGCAAAATAAGATGGATTTAGTCCCAGATCTCTGTAATGGGGTGAATGTATGTTTTTGTTCTGCATTCTGTCCATCAACTTTTGTTTTTGCATTTGTGACCCTGAGTGGGATGGATATGCTCAGACGTGAGTCCCATGCTCTACACACTACTGGAGTCAAGCTATCCTGGCTGAAGACGGCTGATAGCCAGAAACCGGTCCTAGGATGCTTGATTCCGGTCCTGGAAAGACATGGCTTGGCAGTTTGGGTTGGACTGTTCCCATGAGGCACAGGGTCAAGGCGGATTTGCATATGGTCATGTCTGAACTGGGGTGGTCTGGAGTTCAAAAAATGGATGGATTTAGGACCAGATCTCCGTACTTGGGTGAAGGTATGACATTGTTCTGTATTCTGTCCATCAACTTTTGTTTTTGCATTTGTCACCCCTGTGAGAAGTTGGCCTGGTATATAATGCTCACTAATTCTTAGTGATCACTTTGTACCATGCCAAGCAACCCTCATGATGATGGTTGTAATTCAACCTTGTAGACCAGTTATCCTAGTGGTAACGTGGACAAAGCAGTCTTAGGCTAAACTCTGAAAGGCATGTGAAGCCAGCTGTTATACCATACACAACCCCCTTGAATACCAAATGAAAGGGACACCACACAGAAATATATTTAAAATATATATTGATGTATTAACTATAAAATCCCCTGGACTCTTTATGAGCACAGAAGCACAAGCGTTAAATCACAAGACAGTTTAAAATACACAAAAGTTGCACAATATGGATGAGCCCTAGGGGCCACCTAAACCGTATACTGAGAAAGTGGTATAAGAGATACCAATAGGAAAGGGAACAGGCCTAGGGCCTTGGGAATCGCTGGAGCTATTCGAGACTAGCAGTGACTAAGTCGGGAAAGGCTCGCGGGACTCGGGTGCAGTGTTCAAAGTGCACGCACTTTCCAATGTAAAGTCTATGGTGCGTAAAAAGTACAAAGTTAAAGAGTTAGGAACCTTCCGAGTGACCTAGAATGCTGAAACTTAAGACACAGGCCCTTGAGATGTGTACCAGTGTAGGAACACCGGCGGAGCTGAGTTACCTCACCCGCAGGAAGCGGGTGCACAGGGTCGAAGTAGTGTTGGGTTTCGTCACGCTGGTCGATGGTGCTTGGAGCTGAAGATGCTGCAGGCGGCTCGAAGTAAAGAGTTCCGGTGGATCCAAGGGTGGATCTGAAGTGGTGAAGACCTGAAAGCAGAGGGGACAATGTTCAAAGTCACTAGCCAGTGACTACCGTGGAACCAGGCGATGTCGGGTACAAACAGGCGTTGTCGTGTAGCTTCTCTCTGCAGCCACGTGGACACCGGGGGTCGAGGATGTCCAGGAGTCGGTCACGAGCGGTCCCACGCAGGCTTCTCGCTGTTGCCGGTGTCGGCGACCTGATCAGAGCAAACAGGCCTTGGCTAATGCAAGCCCTACAGGAATTGAAAGATGCTTAACACTCGAACCAGCAAGGTCATAGCGAGTGCTCCTTTTCACAGGAGCTTGGGTAGGTCTGGAGCAACCAGACCTGCTGTGTAGTTTGTCGGTTTCGTCGCCAAGATGGCCGCTGACCACGTGGCTAGTGGCCGGGATGGCGCGTCGAGTGTCACAAGGCAAAAGGGCCCCACGCAGATCCTGGAGATGCTGGAGGGCTGATCTTCGGTGCACGGGCTGCTCGGTGGTGAGGGTTCTCAGTCCCCAAAGCACAACGTCGAGGATGCCTCAGAAGCTGTGCAGTCAGCTTTTCGAGTGTCTTCCAAGAGGTCCGGTCCCACGTCACTCGGTGCCTCCACGGGTCCCTTCTTTGCAGGGACTGTGGATCGGGCTCTGAGAGGTCTGGGAGTTTGGTTCTTGTTGGGCTCTGGGCTCCGGCTCCGGCGTGAGGCGGCGGCAAAGCAGACGTCGAGTTGCTGGTTGGTGCCTGTGTTCACAGGGTGGCCACTCCTAGGCCACAAGGGAGATTCTCTTCAGTCTTCTGAGCAGCAGAATATCGAAGTCCAGTCGTCTTCTTAGTTTCAAGTTGATTCAGGATGATCTGCTGTGCAATGGCACTGCTCCCACTCTTATTCCCAATCTGAGGGGTGGATCACCTACTAGGTCCCTCCTCTGGGAGGAACCAGGAAGGGGGGCGGTTACACCCCCTTTCCTTTGTCCAGCTCCTCACCAGCCCTGGGTCTGGAAAGTCCCAGGACCGGTTTGGACTGGCCTATGCACGGGGACACCTTGTGTGCCCCGGGCATGTCTGATTCTATTCAGCCCTGTCCCACCCAATACACAAAACCCTGTCTGGGGTGGTGCTCGCACCTCCCAAGGCAGGAAACCCTTTGTCCAGGCCACCAGCTGCCGAGTTTCAGCAGCAGGAGGCCAGACTTGTGTCTGTGGTGGCAGCATCCATTTTGTGATGCTGAGGCTCTGGTTAACTTTAACCGGGGTTAAGGCTACACACATGTCGTGTCCCTCTAGAAGGGTGGAATGCTATCCCCGTCGACAGAACTGTCGAGGGGATAGTATTCCAATTCATATGACACCTTACTCAACATGTTTTGATAAAGCCAAACCAAAGATAGCATTTAACCGCGAGGATTATAATGCACTTAAGAGTATGTGGTATGGCAATATCCCGGAACAGCTTAGGGAGTGGTTCCCGACAGCTGCAGACAGGTTCAGCTCATGCTAGAGCACCATCTCACATATTTCCAAGCACTCTGCCTCCAGGATTGATGAGGCCTTCCATAGGAGTGGCTGATAGGAACATATGTGTCCAGTTTAGGGTTAGGCACAGGCATACTGTACCTAAGCAAGAGGTGATTACACCAACTTACCCCAGCTGAGTGATTAGCCAGTTGTGTCAAATATGGAGGCCAGGCCAGGGGTGGCACAATACATGCTGCAGCCCCTGGTAGGCCTTGGAAACACCCATGCCCTGGGTCCCTAAGGTACACAGTTACAGGGGCATATATGGTGAACCAATTCCAATTGTGTTATGCACCTAAGGTACATGGAGTCCATTTTAAGGAGAGAGCAATCAGCCTGGGGCCCTGAATAGCAGGATCCCAGGCCAACTAAGTCAAAAACCAGCTAAACACCAGGCAAAAAGTTTGGGGGTAACCATAGTCAGATATCCACCTTCCTACAACCCCGAGTGGGATGGGAATGCTCAGACGTGAGTCCCATGCTCTCCACACCACTGGAGTCAAGCTATCATGGATAGAGACGGCTGATAGTCAGAAACCGGTCCAAAGATGCTTGATTCCTGTCCAGGAAAGACATGGCTTGGCAGTTCGGGCTGGACTGTTCCCAAGAGGCAAAGGGTCAAGGCTGATTTTCATATGGCCATGTCTGAACTGGGGTGGTGTGGAGTGCAAAAAAAATGGATTCAAGCCCAGATCTCTGTACTTGGGTGAATGCATGATATTGTTCTGCATTCTTTACATCAACTTTTGTTTTTGCATTGTCACCCCAAGTGGGATGGGTATGCTCAGACGTGAGTCCCGTGCTCTCCACACCACTGGAGTCAAGCCATCCTTGCTGAAGACGGCTGACAGCCAGAAACCGCTCCTAGTATACTTGATTCCTGTCCAGGAAAGACATGGCTTGGCAGTTCGGGTTGGACTGTTCCCATGAGGCACAGGGTCAAGGCTGATTTGCATATGCCCATGTCTGAACTGTGGTGGTGTGGAGTGCAAAAAAACGATGGATTTAGGCACAGATCTCTGTACTGGGTTGAATTTATGATATTGTTCTGCTTTCTGTCCATCAACTTTTATTTTTGAATTTGTCACCCTGAGTGGGATGGGTATGCTCAGATGTGAGTCCCATGCTCTCCACACCACTGAAGTCAAGCTGTCCTGGCTGAAGATGGCTGATAGCCAGATAACGGTCCTAGGATGCTTGATTTCAGTCCAGGAAAGACATGGCTTGGCAGTTCGGGCTGGAGTGTTCCCATGATGCACAGGGTCAAGTCTGTTTTGCATATGAGGGGCGTGGCCAACAGCATGGCCGGCTAGGACGTCCGACTGCGGAGCTCCTGCACGGCTGCCTCAAGATCCGGCGAACTACTGGCTCCAACATTCCCAAATTCGGCGAGGAGACGTCTGAAACCTTTACTGCTCTAGAGAGAGGCGAAAGAATCAAACCGGTGGCATTCCGCGAGAGAAATCGGCTCCGGACCTGCCTGCTCGAGAGCCCCGACTACACTAAGATGGAGGCCGCCAGAGCCCGGGAGTGAGAGAGGCAGGATACACGGGATCCCAGCCCCGCCACCCGAAGCCACCACGAGTAGGGCCCGGGGAGAAGAGCCCAACCTTCCTAAGCGGTCTTTGGAATAGCCCTACCTGCTCCCCCGCCCGACAGACGCAAGTGCAGAGGGCCACACTTTACAAAGATGCCGCCCGGGACCGGAATTGACCGCCGGCGCAGCTGAAAGGCCCAGTCTCGGCTCCCGATTAGCAGGCCCTGTGTGACCGGTGGTGACGGATGGCCAGGTGAAGAGCAGTACCCCTGTGCAGCGCTCAGAGACATGCTCACTCACACGGAGAGGTACACGAGGTACGTGGGTGGTGCCGCCCGGGTCAAGGGGCGCGGGACAGCAGACAGGTGACGGACTCTCTGATATCGGGGCTCTCTGTGGACCTGGCACCCCTGCGACTACAAGGCCCCCAGAGCGGAGGGAAGGGACAGCAGGCAGTACCTATCTCCCGATCCCACGGAGGCGAGAGGCAGTGAGGCGGAGTGTTGGGGCTTCCATGAATCGAGTGGCATCAATGTGATCACACTAAAGGGGCAGTGGCATTTGTAAGGCTACAGCGGTGTGCGGCACAAAGCTCGGAGCTATTCACTGTCCCAGCTCAGGAGACAAGGGGCTCCAAATCTCCGGTAGCCACAACCAGACCAACATGAGGTGCCAACTCGCCTGATCCTTCCAGGGACTGCCAGCACATGCTCACTCCTGATCTGTCCAGGACATTGAGGTACTGGGAAAGGACGAATGACTCTGGAGACCTAAAACACCGGGAAGTGCATGCCACAAGCGGTGCTAGGAGACACAACTCTACCGGGTTCCACAGCAGATGTTAAAGTAATGATCCGTGTCTGAATACCCGCAGGCCGGCCTACCATAAAGAATGCGCTGGGAATTACCCTCGAGCTGCCAGGGTGCAGTGGCTGGGACTTGAGCACCCAGGGGTCCAGGCACCAGCAGGAGAGCGACGACAAGGAGGAGGCGGAGGGCCCCACCCACCCCCCCCCTACGGGAGGCACCTTGAGCATCACTGGTGAGGAGAGTTGGGCAGCAGAGACCGCAAATTGTGGGGCGACGCATCATGAAACTGCATCCGACGCCAGCAGGGAGAAGAGCGGACCGCTCGCGGAGTGGCCGAATTGTGGCATTTCTCTACACCATGGGGAAAAAAGAAGTGCAACCTAAAGGACCTAAGCAGGGCCCAATGGACAACTCTGCCGCGCCGCGCCAGGTCGCGGGTGACCTTCCGGCGACCTCGGGCACACGCTCCGACACTGAACTACTGATGGAGGCCATCCAGGCTTCACGTACCAATATCCAGGAGTCCAGGGCGGCGCTAGAAGTCAAGATAGGTTAGGTGGGTGTGGAAGTGACTCTCCTGAGACAGGACTTTCGTAATTTGTCCGACAGGGTCACCTCAGCAGAAACACAGATGGGTGAGGCAAAAGACTCGATCACAACCCTCCGAAAGGACATGGCGGAGCTACAAGCCTCCCATCGCCAACTCCTCTGGAAGGTAGAAACGCCGAAAACAGAGCCCGACGCAACAACCTGCGCTTTGTCGGCTTTAGAGAAGAAATTGAGAAGTCAGACGTGGTATCCTTCCTGTGTGCGTGGTTAATGGAAACATTCCCAGCAGCTCCCTTCTCGCCATGCTTCGTAATTGAGAGGGCGCACAGGGCCCTCCTCGCAAAACCTCCAGCAGGTGCAAGACCGCGTCCAATAATTGCCCGGTTCCTAAATTTTGCTGACAGGGATGTAATATTGAAAGAAGCGAGGAAGATGGGAGAGATCTGGTTTGAAAATTCACACATCATGATATTCCCGGACTATAGTCAAGAGGTACAGTAGCAGAGACGATCCTTTGATGCGGTGAAGGCAAAACTAAGAGTCTTGAAAATCACGTACATACTGCTGTTCCCAGCTAAACTTAAGGTGATATACAATGATCAGGCACTCTTCTTCGCCCACCCAGAGGACGCCTGGCAATGGCTGGAGGCGCGGCCGATTCTTAACAGTAGAGAACTCGCCAGACAAGATCACCTGGATAGATCCGCGAGGAACACGACTCACTGGGAAATTCCAAAGGCACAGAGACTAAAATCCAGGAGATCCAGGAGGCAAAAACCCAGCTACGCCATACAGAGGTGGAGGCGCGGCATCTCTGCGAAGAGGACGCTCCGCATCTCCAAATGGTGCAGCCACATCAGGATCGAGATTTGCCATACTGCATGCCACGGCACGCTCGGAGGGCGAGGAGGAGGAGGTCCTGGACAGTCGCACGTCAGATGGGGAGAAGGAAGAAGACGAGGGATAATCTGACCACCCATTGGTGCAGGAGATCTGTGTGCTGGAACACGACCTGTCTGGACAGCATAATGCACCTGATTCGGAGACTCAAGACTTCAAATCCTAAGGGCAATTGACTCAAGACACGATGCGCACTACCCATCCCTATGCACGGTGTGATGGATGGACTCTCGATATGTTGGCGAGACAGAAAAACTGGAGTGGCAGCCCAACGCAGGGAAGCACGCAAGTGGACACCCCCCCTTTTTGTTTTGTTCCACCCGTTGGTAGGGTGTTTGGGTGTGTGTTAGGGTGGGTGTGGTGGGCGGGCGACAGGCCTACTCCTACGGAAAGTCATGTCCTGCTATGGGACACAACTGGAAGGGGAGGGAGGTGGGGAGGGGGTGGCGGAAAAGGGTTTCAAAGTTTGTTGGGGTAGGGACTCGGGTTGGGACAGTGAGGGAACACAGAAGACACGGGCAAAGGGAAAGCCACGCACACCATGCCTCTACATCACAGTCACGTACAGGGTTTGGGTCCTACATGGTCATAATGTGTCCCTATGGCAGGCAACATAGACACTTTGAGAGGAGCAGGCAGACGGTTGAGTTTCCTAACGTGGAATGTTATTGGACTGGGCTCCAAGGTTAAGAGAGGTCTAGTGAACGCCTATATAAAAAGGAGTGATTCAGATGTCATCTTCCTGCAGGAAACACACCTCAAAGGTACCCAGTGTGCCTTCATAGCCAGAGGCCGATACAGGGTGCTAGTACATGCGGGATACACGTCCGACTCAACGGGAGTGGCAGTTCTAGTTAAAAAATCCCCACCCTTCAACATTACTCGCACGTGGATCGATCCACAAAGTACGTACGCGAGTGTGAAAGGCACCTGGAACAGACGCACATATACCCTGATATCCATCTATGCACCATCCAAACTGCAGACACGCACAAATACAGCGCTGGCTAACATCCTCCTAGATACAGCAGATACAATCCAAGTAGTGGGTGGAGACTTTAACGATGTCATGGACATCAACCTAGACAGATCTGGGGCACAGGTGACGGAGGGCGTAGGACTGCGCTGTGTAACCAGATGACTACCGTAGGGTTAACTGACGTCTGGCGATGACTTCACCCAACACACTGCACATATTCATATTTTTCTGGGGCCCACAAGACACTCCCGCGCCTGGATTATATTTTTATGTCCAGTCACTATTTGAGGGTAGAAGATATTGCAGAATACAGGGCCAGGGGAATATCTGACCACTCCCCATTATACGTGCAAGTGGGCCAAGACCGGAGTAGGGACTTGAAATCCTGGCGCCTCGCGGCCTGGGATCTTCAAAACCCGGCAATCCTCAAAGGCGTAAGAGTAGACATTAGTATATACATCGCCGAGAATGAAGACTCGGTGGACTCGAAAGTCACTCTATGGGAGGCTTTGAAGCCGGTCCTACGTGACAGACTTCGTTCTAGACTAGGTGAGGAAAGGCGGAGGCAACACGCTGAGGTAGCGGCCCTGGAACAGGTTATTTTGAGTCGGGAAGAGGAGTACATAACCCATAAGACTAGCGTCACCTTGCGACAGTTACTAGATGCCCAGAAACATTATAGGGTACTGGTGACCAATGAGGCCAGAACCCAAGCCTTAGCCACCCTCTATAGACTATATGATGTGGGGGACAAGTCAGGAAAGCTACTAGCATGGCTCAGCAAAAAAGAGCCGGCGGTAATATGGATAGACACTATCGCTACTGCTGACGGAAAGGTGGTCAACTCCGACTTAGAGATAGCAGAGGCTTTCGCGACCCATTATGAGGCCTTCTACGCCGCTTGAGACCTAGCTACCCCTGAGGTGGCCCTCCAATACTTGGAGGAGACGGCTCTGCTGACCCTCTCCCCTGAGGCCATGGAGGCATTGGAAGCGGACATAACGTCTGAGGATATCACCAATGCTATTGCCAAACTCCGGCCTGGCAAAACCCCTGGCCCGAATGGCTTCCCAGCAGAGTTGTTTAAACGCACGGCAGACCTTTTGACCCGACATCTTCGGGGCCTCTTCACGGGTGCCTATGAAGATGGAGAGCTCCCTCCAGACCTTGCAATGGCCACTATAATACCGATCTATAAAGAGGGCAAACCGCGTGATAACTGCACCTCCTTCAGGCCGATCTCTGTGCTCAACACAGAAGTGAAACTGCTGGCAACCATCTTGGCTACCCGTCTGAGAACGGTCATCACAGACCTCGTACACTTGGACCAGTCGGGCTTCTTACCTGATAGGGCAACGAAATTGAATCTGAGGAGAGCCCATAATTGGCTCCAGGAGGTGAGGGGAAGAGGTGACCCCCATTGGTTCCTCTCCCTGGATGCCGAAAAGGCTTTTGACGCAATCCATTGGACCTTCCTGTTTGCAGTGCTCCAGAGGTTTGGATTTGGGCCAAAGTTTATTGCTTGGGTCCGGTTGCTCTATGCTGGCCCAGTGGCCAGGGTGAGGGTCAACGGGAGGCTCTCTCGGGAGTTCCAAATCCAGAGGGGGACTAGGCAGGGCTGCCCCCTGTCCCCTTTCCTCTTCACGCTGGCCATTGAGGTGCTCGCGGCCAGAAGTCGACATAAGGAGGACATCCATGGCTTCACTAGTGGAGACACTGCACTGAACCCTGAAAAGGTCTCGCTATATGCAGACAATGTTTTGCTCTACATCACTAAACCGGAGGACAGGATACCTGAGTTATTTCGAGAGCTAGAATGCTACGGACGGATGGCAGGCCACAAAATTAATTGGCATAAATCTATACTTTATGACTCAGGGGGGCGCAATCAATGGGGGAGACTACCGGAGGAACTGATGACAACAACGGAGGGCTTCCAATACCTGGGCGTGTATATAACAGCGGATAAGACCTCTCGCTCCAGAGAAATCTGGAACGGATCATATCTAATGCAGTGGCAGATATGAACCACTGGAGGCAGCTCCCACTGACACTTTTGGGCAGGGCAGCTATGTATAAAATGATCATCCTGCCGAAATTTTTATATGCCCAACAAAATGAGTACTACCCACTACCTGTGACAGACTTCACCAGGATTCATGCGGATCTGAGGTCCTTCCTTTGGCTGGGTATACAGGCCAGGGTGGCCCTGTCTACACTCCAGAGACATCAATATAGCGGAGGGATCTCACTCCCGAACTTGGAGGCCTACTACTGGGCGGAGCATCTGACCCCAATCAATGACTGGCTCCATACACCAGCGGACCACCCAACGTATGCTCTAGAGAGGACTAAACTGGCACCTAATAACATACTAAAATATTTGTACGGGAGTGGCGGAAGGGCCTCCCTCCTTCCAGCCACGCCTATAGGGCATGGACTAGAGCTACGCGTCGCATGGGGTGCGGTGGGAGAGGAACCCCACACGACAGACACCACTGTGGCACTACCAATGGTTAACCGAGTTGCATAAGCTCAGAGGATTCAAAAGGTGGGATGATATTGGCATCTCCACCATAGGCGATGTGATAGCCGGGGGGAGCTGAAATCGTTCCAAGTCCTCCAGTCGGAGTTCGGACTGCACAACACACAATATCTTAAATATGCTCAATTGAGACACGCCTGGATAGCCCAACATATTACGCTCACGGATCTTCCTGAATACGAGCCATTGGAAGGGAGGCTCCTGCAAGAACAGGTGGTGGGAAAGGCGGTGTCCCTGACATACAAAACATTGACTAACCATATGCTGGGCGACTTGAGCAAACTTAGGCACACTTGGGAGGCAGAGGTGGGGGAGATGGAGGACTTAGACTGGGAGATAGTTCTGATGCACCCCCGGGAGGTAGCAATTAAATCTAGATTACGACTCATTCAATTCAACTTTCTCCATAGGACATACTTTGACAGAGTGCGTCTATGTAAGATGGGGAGGATAGAAGAGCCACGCTGCCTTCGGTGCCTCCAAGAGGAGGGGGATTTTTTTCACACAGTGTGGTCCTGTAGTGTAATTCAGAAATACTGGACCCAGATATTTGGGGAACTTGAGGATGTCCTTGAGGCTTCACTCCCACGGGACCCCAAGTTAGCGTTACTTGGAATGACAAATGAGGTGGACCTGACTCGCCCATTACTCACTTTCCTAGTCCTTGCATTGGTGGTCGCCAAACGAGACATCGCAAAACGTTGGGGCTCGCCGGACCCTCCGGATCTGGAGGAATGGAGACGAGGGTTAGACCTATATATGGCGGCAGAGAGGGTCACCTACAAGGCAAGGGGCTGTCCACAGAAATTCCGTAGGGTCTGGTCAAAATGGAGACACTACCATGGGCTGGATGTGGGGACATAGGAGGCTTTCAAGTGGCGGGGAAATGGGAAGTAACTGTGGGACACAATACAACTGCCTTTGAGATCACGACTGCCAATGCTGATCCTGTAGAGAGCCGTATTCCACCTGCTCTGAGGACCGCTACCGTTCGGATATACGAGAGGGAAGGGGAGGAAGGGGGAGGGATGAGGGTGCGTGACCGATGTATCTCTAGTTTTAAATACCTGAACACTGTGAAGGCTCCTGGCTTGTATATCTTCTATTGTCCATTTGGGGTGAGGTTTGGGGAGGGGGATGGGGTTTTGTTATTGTGTTATCTAAAAAGTAAAAAGCAGACACAGGAATTGCCTGGAAAAGCCTACAGCTAGCTCAGCTCTGGTAACATACCGTACAAATTCTGTTCGCCGCCCAACCCCAGGGTTGTGGGCTACACGGCTGTGTATCTCTTTTAAACAAGTGAACCACCCTGACTGTGATGCATTACTGTACTTTCAGACTGCTCCATTTATTGGCTCCTTGTGTATCTGCAATAAAAAAATAAAAAAAATAAAAAAAAGTCTGTTTTGCATATGGCCATGTCTGAACTGGGGTGGTGTGGAGTGCAAATGAACGATGGATTTAGGCCCAGATCTCTGTACTGGGGTGAATGTATGACATTGTTCTGCTTTCGGTCCATCAACTTTTGTTTTTAGGTTTCGCCTATTATCATTCGCTTGCGAATGTAATAGGCAAAAATTCAAGTGCTCCATCGACTCGTCAAACCACTGTGGTTTTTTCACAGTGCATGTGAGTCACGTGACCACAAAAGCAGGTCTCGTGCTCACACAAGCACGCGCATCTCCCTAATCCGCCTGCCACACTTCTCCTCCCCTCGCTCGCATTCCCGCCCCCCCACTAGGCTCTCCCGCCCCCATCCGGCTTCCCTCCGGCCATTTGCCAGCATTGCGAGGCCATTTGCCGGGATCTCTTCCCGCCCGCAGCTTGACAATGTAAACTCCTATTGCTACAATACGTATCAGTTTGCAGTTAGTAATCTCTCTTAAACTGCCTATGCACTCCCACCCACACAGAAATAGTACTGCGACTTCCTCATTTCTATCTATGTTTGCATCTGTTTCTCACTAGAGCTAGGGGTTGCACACGCTTCCCCTGGCACAGTCGTACTCCATTAACATATTGGATTCTACGCATGCCCGCCCAGTGAAGCCCCCAGGCACCTCGGGTGTAACCCCACCCTCTCGCAGATGCGGAACTGCGGGACAGTACACATGGACCTTGGAATGCCAGGGAGTGCACACGCGCCTCTTACGCTGAATAAGAAAGCCGCTGCACGGCTCGCCTACCCCGCCTGCCCCGAGTGTAATCCCTTTCTGAAAAAAAAGATGCACTATAGAACCATTAACCCTGACGACACCTTGCAAGAAGCTGGCATGCGGAGAAAACACTGCGATCGGCCGCCCATCGCTCTCTACCTGTCAGACACACCATAGCCTTGGAGCCACGAGTGCCACTAGGAAAAGGGCTGGTCGAATACGATGGCTCCTGCTGTAGGTTTGTTTTTTTTGTTGCAATTTTATATAGCGCGAAATCAACTCGAATGTAATGGAACACTTTACACGAGCACCAATTATGTAACACAAGGATACATTCGTTTATTTTTTTTTTTGGTATGCTCGGGAGATTAGATAATTTACCCAGAATCACAGGATATTGAGCCTACTAAAGGATCCATCAACTCCTGATTACGGTTACTAAAGGACTTGTAATGCAGTCTGTTCTCTAGGAACGTTTACCTTGCCATCAAGTCCAATGGAACAGTATTTGAAATGTGCGGCAATGGCCGACTGCATCACCACATGCCGCCGGAGCTTAACGCAGGAACTTTTAACCACAGCGGGCAGCACCTCATCTGTTTCCTTGTTATGTAGTGAAATGTGCGACAAGGTGCGTGGCAAAATTAAGAGTGGGTTTGTGACAAAATCTTAATTGAGGGCTGTCGCTCTACACGCATGACGCTGACATTTTAAGCATTGACTCTTGAGGCTGGAACCAAAATCGTTCATTGTGATGATATGAAAGTCCCGGGTTCAAATCCAGGCACGGCCATCCCACCCCTTCATCCAGTCAAGGTCAACCAAAAAATAACAGGCAGTCTCGTAAGAGCTCACCAGAGAGGGGAATAATGTACTCTCGATCAAAGTGCTATAGCGCATTCCCGTTTGAGATGCTAATCAACAACCAGTCAAACATCACTGGCTCAGGTTTCATCATCAGGGCGGCCCCAGAAATCAGGCACATAATTATATTATTGACATTTCACGGGCGGGGCCTTGTAGTACGCTTTACACACTAGAACCACAACTCCCCTCGGCCCCTCCCCTACAGGAAGGCTCTGACACGCACCACACCCCCTCCCGGGAGCTCCTGCCCGGCCTGTGGTGCAGGCGAGAGGCAGTCTTGACTTCTTCGCCAGTCTCTGGGCCACTTAGATTTCTGTGGGAATCCAAAAAGGCCTTAAGCAAAACAAGCACTGCCGTTGCCAATAGGTTTCGCATTTGGAAAGTTGGAACTATTGGTTTTGTAAATTACATTTTATATTTATATATCGTTATTGGCATTGTCAATAACAATATATAAATATAAAATGTCATTTACAAAACCAATAGCTCCAACTTTCCAAATGCGAAACCTATTGGCAACGCCAGTGCTTGTTGCATTTGTCACCCCGAGTGGGATGGGTATGCTCAGACGTGAGTCCCATGCTCTCCACACCACTGGAGTCAAGCTATCCTGGCTGGTGAGGGCTGATAGCCAGAAAGCGGTCCTAGGATGCTTGATTCCGACACAGTAAAGACATGGCTTGGCAGTTCGGTCTGGACTGTTCCCATGAGGTACAATGTCAAGGCTGATTTGCATGTGGCCATGTCTGAACTGCGGTGGTGTGGAGTGCAATAAAACAATTGATTTAGGCCCAGATCTCTGTACTGTGGTGAATGTATGACATTGTTCTGCATTCTGTCCATCAACTTTTGTTTTTCCATTTGTCACCCGAGTGGGATGGGTATGCTCAGATGTGACTCCCATGCTCTCCACACCTTTGGAGTCAAGCTATCCTGGCTGAAGACGGCTGATAGCCAGAAACCGGTACTAGGATGCTTGATTCCGGTCCAGGAAAGACATGGCTTGGCATTTCAGGCTGGACAGTTCCCATGAGGCACAGGGTCAAGGCTGATTTGCATATGGCCATGTCTGAACTGGGGTGGGGTGGAGTGCAAAAAAACGATGGATTTAGGCCCAGATCTCTGTACTGGGGTGAATGTATGACATTGTTCTGCATTCTGTCCATCAACTTTTGTTTTTCCATTTGTCACCCCAAGTGGGATAGGTATGCTCAGACTTGAGGCCCATGCTCTCCACACCACTGGAGTCAAGCTATCCTGGCTGAAGACGGCTGATAGCCAGACACCGGTCCTAGGAGGCTTGATTCCGGTCCAGGAAAGACATGGCTTGGCATTTCGGGCTGGACTGTTCCCATGAGGCACAGGGTCAAGGCTTATTTGCATATGGCCATGTCTGAACTGGGGTGGTGTGGAGTGCAAAAAATACGATGGATTTAGGCCCAGATCTCTGTACTGGGGTGAATGTATGACATTGTTCTGCATTCTTTCCATCAACTTTTGTTTTTGCATTTGTCACCCCAAGTGGGATGGGTATGCTCAGATGTGAGTCCCATGTTCTCCACACCACTGAAGTCAAGCTATCCTGGCTGAAGACGGCTGATAGCCAGAAAACAGTCCTAGAATGCTTGATTTCGGTCCAGGAAAGACATAGCTTGGCAGTTCGGGCTGGAGTGCTCCCATGATGCACAGGGTCAAGTCTGTTTTGCATATGGCCATGTCTGAACTGGGGTGGTGTGGAGTGCAAAAGAACGATGGATTTAGGCCAAGATCTCTGTACTGGGGTGAATGTATGATATTGGTCTGCTCTCTGTCCATCAACTTTTGTTTTTGCATTTGTCACCCCGAGTGGTATGGGTATGCTCAGAGGTGAGTCCCATGCTCTCCACACCACTGGAGTAAAGCTATCCTGGCTGAAGACGGCTGATAGCCAGAAACCGGTCCTATGATGCTTGATTCCGGTCCAGGAAAGACATGGATTGGCAGTTCATGCTGGACTGGTCTCATGAGGCACAGGGTCAAGGCTGATTTGCATATGACCATGTCTGAACTGGGGTGGTGTGGAGTGCAAAAAAACAATGGATTTTTGGCCCAGATCTCTGTAATGGGGTGAATGTATGACATTGTTCTGCATTCTGTCCATCATCTTTTGTTTTTGCATTTGTCACCCCGAGTGGGATGGGTATGCTCAGATGTGAGTCCCATGCTCTCCACACCACTGAAGTCAAGCTATCCTGGCTGAAGACGGCTGATAGCCAGAAAACGGTCCTAGAATGCTTGATTTCGGTCCAGGAAAGACATAGCTTGGCAGTTCGGGCTGGAGTGCTCCCATGATGCACAGGGTCAAGTCTGTTTTGCATATGGTCATGTCTGAACTGGGGTGGTGTGGAGTGCAAAAGAACGATGGATTTAGGCCCAGGTCTCTGTACTGGGGTGAATGTATGATGTTGTTCTGCTCTCTGTCCATCAACTTTTGTTTTTGCATTTGTCACCCCGAGTGGGATGGGTATGCTCAGACGTGAGTCCCATGCTCTCCACACCACTGGAGTAAAGCTATCCTGGCTGAAGACGGCTGATAGCCAGAAACCGGTCCTATGATGCTTGATTCCGGTCCAGGAAAGACATGGATTGGCAGTTCATGCTGGACTGGTCTCATGAGGCACAGGGTCAAGGCTGATTTGCATATGACCATGTCTGAACTGGGGTGGTGTGGAGTGCAAAAAAACAATGGATTTTTGGCCCAGATCTCTGTAATGGGGTGAATGTATGACATTGTTCTGCATTCTGTCCATCATCTTTTGTTTTTGCATTTGTCACCCCGAGTGGGATGGGTATGCTCAGATGTGAGTCCCATGCTCTCCACACCACTGAAGTCAAGCTATCCTGGCTGAAGACGGCTGATAGCCAGAAAACGGTCCTAGAATGCTTGATTTCGGTCCAGGAAAGACATAGCTTGGCAGTTCGGGCTGGAGTGCTCCCATGATGCACAGGGTCAAGTCTGTTTTGCATATGGTCATGTCTGAACTGGGGTGGTGTGGAGTGCAAAAGAACGATGGATTTAGGCCCAGGTCTCTGTACTGGGGTGAATGTATGATGTTGTTCTGCTCTCTGTCCATCAACTTTTGTTTTTGCATTTGTCACCCCGAGTGGGATGGGTATGCTCAGACGTGAGTCCCATGCTCTCCACACCACTGGAGTAAAGCTATCCTGGCTGAAGACGGCTGATAGCCAGAAACCGGTCCTATGATGCTTGATTCCGGTCCAGGAAAGACATGGCTTGGCAGTTCGGGCTGGACAGGTCTCATGAGGCAAAGGGTCAAGGCTGATTTGCATTTGGCCTTGTCTGAACTGGGGTGGTGTGGAGTGCAAGAAAATGATGGATTTTGGCCCAGATCTATGTACTGGGGTGAATGTATGACATTATCTTGCATTCTGTCCATCAACTTTTTTTGTTGCATTTGTCACCCCGAGTGGGATGGGTATGCTCTGACGTGAGTCCCATGCTCTCCACACCACTGGAGTCAAGCTATCCTGGCTTAAGACGGCTGATAGCCAGAAAACGGTCCTAGGATGTTTGAATCCGGTCCAGGAATGACATGGCTTGGCAGTTTGGGCTGGACTCTTCCTATGAGGCACCGGGTCAAGGCTGATGTCTGAACTGGGGTGGTGTGGAGTGCAAAAAGACAATGGATTTAGCCCCTGATCTCTGTACTGGGGTGAATGTATGACATTGTTCTGCCTTCTGTCCATCAACTTCTGTTTTTGCATTTGTCACCCCGATTGGGATGGGTATGCTCCGACGTGAGTCCCATACTCTCCACACCATTGTAGTCAAGCTATCCTGGCTGAAGACGTCTGATAGCCAGAAACAGGTCCTAGGATGCTTCATTCCAGTCCAGGAAAGACATGGCTTTAGCAGTTCAGGATGGAGTGGTCCCATGAGGCACAGGGTCAAGGCTGATTTTGCATATGGCCATGTATGAACTGGGGGGTGTGGAGTACAAAAAAATGATTTATTTAGGCCCAGATCTCTGTACTGGGGGGAATGTATGACATTGTTCTGAATTCTGTCCATCAACTTTTGTTTTTGCATTTGTCACCCCGAGTGGGATGGGTATGCTCAGACGTGAGTCCCATGCTCTCCACACCACTGGAGTCAAGCTATCCTGGCTGAAGATGGCTGATAGCCAGAAAGCGGTCCTAGGATGCTATATTCCGGTCCAGTAAAGACATGGCTTGGCAGTTCGGTCCGGACTGTTCCCATGAGGCACAGTGTCAAGACTGATTTGCATGTGGCCATGTCTGCACTGCGGTGGTGTGGAGTCCAAAAAAACAATGGATGTAGGCCCAGATCTCTGTACTGTGGTGAATGTATGATTTTGCTCTGCATTCTGTCCATCAACTGTTTTTTTTTGCATTTGTCACCCGAGTGGGATGGGTATGCTCAGACGTTAGTCCCATGCTCTCCACACCTTTGGAGTCAAGCTATCCTGGCTGAAGACGGCAGATAGCCAGAAAATGGTCCTAGGATGCTTGATACCGGTCCAGGAAAGACATGGCTTGGCAGTTCGGTCTGGACTGTTCAGATGAGGCACAGGGTCAAGGCTGAATGCATATGGCCATGTCTGAACTGGGGTGGTGTGGAGTGCAAAAAACATGATGGATTTAGGCCCAGATCTCTGTACTGGGGTGAACGTATGACATTGTTCTGCATTCTGTCCATCATCTTTTGTTTTTGCATTTGTCACCCCGAGTGGGATGGGTATGCTCAGACGTGAGTCCCATGCTCTCCACACCACTGGAGTCAAGCTATCCTGGCTAAAGACGGCTTATAGTCAGAAACCGGTCCTAGAATGCTTGATTTCGGTCCAGGAAAGACATAGCTTGGCAGTTCGGGCTGGAGTGTTCCCATGATGCACAGGGTCAAGGCTGATTTGCATATGGCCATGTCTGAACTGGGGTGGTGTGGAGTGCAAAAGAACATTGGATTTAGGCCCAGATCTCTGTACTGGGGTGAATGTATGACATTGTTCTGCTTTCTGTCCATCAACTTTTGTTTTTGCATTTGTCACCCCGAGTGGGAAGGCTATGCTCAGACGTGAGTCCCATGCTCTCCACACCGCTGGAGTGGAGCTATTCTGGCTGAGGATGGCTGATAGCCAGAAAGCGGTCCTAGGATGCTTGATTCCGGTCCAGGAAAGACATGGCTTGGCAGTTCATGCTGGACTGGTCCCATGAGGCACAGGGTCAAGGCTGATTTGCATATGGCCATGTCTGAACTGGGGTGGTGTGGAGTGCAAAAAAACAATGGATTTTTGGCCCAGATCTCTGTACTGGGGTGAATGTATGACATTGTTCTGCATTCTGTCCATCATCTTTTGTTTTTGCATTCGTCACCCCCTGTGGGATGGGTATGCTCAGACGTGAGTCCCATGCTCTCACACCACTGGAGTCAAGCTATCCTGCCTGAAGACGGCTGACAGCCAGAAACCAGTCCTAGAATGCTTGATACAGGTCCAGGAAAGACATGGCTTGGCAGTTTAGGCTGGACTGTTCCCATGAGGCACAGGGTCTAGGCTGTTTTGCATATGACAATGTCTGAACTGGGGTGGTGTAGAGTGCAAAAAAACCAATGGATTTATGCCCAGATATATGCACTGGGGTGAATGTATAACATTGTTCTGCATTCTGTCCATCAACTTTTCTTTTTGCATATGTCACCCCGAGTGGGATGGGTGTGCTCAATCAATCAATCAATCAATGACATTTATAGAGCGCGCTACATACCCGTGGGGTCTCAAGGCGCTGGGGGTGGAGGGGTGCCGCTACTGCTGGAACAGCCAGGTCTTCAGCTTCTTCCTGAAGGAGAGGTGGTCTTGGGTCAGGCGCAGGTCGGTCGGGAGGGAGTTCCAGGTCTTGGCGGCCAGGTAGGAGAAGGACCTTCCTCCTGTAGTCGCTCTTCGGATGCGGGGTACGGCGGCGAGGGCGTGGTTGGCTGATCGGAGGTGGCGTTTGGGAGCGTAGAAGTTGATTCGGCTGTTGAGGTAGCTCGGGCCTTGGTCATGTAGGGCTTTGTGTGCGTGGGTGAGGAGGCGGAAGGTGATTCTTTTGTTGACGGGGAGCCAGTGCAGGTCTCTCAGATGTCCGGAGATGTGACTGGTTCGTGGGATGTCGAGGATGAGTCTGGCTGAGGCGTTCTGGATCCGCTGGAGTCTCTTCTGGAGCTTGGCGGTGGTGCCGGCGTAGAGGGCGTTGCCGTAGTCCAGTCGGCTAGTGACGAGGGCCTGGGTGACGGTCTT
Source organism: Lissotriton vulgaris (assembly GCF_964263255.1). NCBI lineage: Eukaryota > Metazoa > Chordata > Amphibia > Caudata > Salamandridae > Lissotriton > Lissotriton vulgaris. Next base: position 2,121,341,075 of record NC_141691.1, read on the forward strand.
CCTGGTCTCGGTGGGGATCCACCAGAAGATCTTCCGTAGCATGCGTAGGATGTTGAAGCACGCCGAGGAGACGCTGTTGACTTGCCTGGTCATGGAGAGGGAGGAGTCCAGGATGAAGCCCAGGTTGCGTGCGTGGTCTGTCGGTTTGGGTGCGGTGCCCAGGGCGGGAGGCCACCAGGAGTCGTCCCAGGCGGAGGGTGAGGAGCCCAGGATGAGGACCTCCGTCTTGTCCGAGTTCAGTTTCAGGCGGCTGGTCGTCATCCACTCGGCTACCTCTTTCATCCCTTCGTGCAGGTTGGCTCTGGCGGCGGCGGGGTCGTTGGTCAGGGAGAGGATCAGCTGGGTGTCGTCGGCGTAGGAAATTATGTTGAGGTTGTGTTGGCGGGCGATGGCCGCGAGGGGGCTCATGTAGACATTGAAGAGGGTGGGGCTCAGAGAGGATCCTTGAGGGACGCCGCAGATGACTTCGGTGGCCTCTGACTTGTACGGTGGTAGGCGGACTCTCTGTGTTCTTCCGTCGAGGAAGGAGATGATCCATTCCAGCGCCTTGTCCCGGATTCCGACGTTGCTGAGTCGCTGTACTAGGGTGCAGTGGCAGACAGTGTCGAATTCCGCGGAGAGGTCTAGGAGGATGAGGGCCGCTGTTTCTCCATTGTCCATCAGGGCTCGGATGTCATCGGTGGCGGCGATGAGGGCGGTCTCGGTGCTGTGATTTTCTCGGAAGCCGGACTGTGAGGGGTCAAGGGATCCATTCGTCTCGAGGAAGGCGGCCATCTGCTTGTTGACGGTCTTCTCGATGACTTTGGCTGGGAACGGGAGGAGCGAGATGGGACGGTAATTCTTGAGTTCGGTGGGGTCCGCTGTGGGTTTCTTGAGTAGAGCGCTGAGTTCGGCGTGCTTCCAGCTCTCCGGGAAGGTGGCGGTGTCGAAGGATGTGTTGATGATGTCTCGCAGGTGTGGTGCGATGACAGCGTCAGCCTTGTTGAAGACGTGGTGAGGGCAGGGGTCGGTCGGTGATCCGGAGTGTATGGAGTTCATCGTGCGGATGGTGTCTTCGGTGCTGATCGGGGTCCAGGCGTGGAGGGTGGTGGTGGTGGGTGGTTCTTCGGTCTTGGTGTGCGTTGGTTGGTTGTTGAAGCTGTTGTGTATGTCCGCGATCTTGTTGTGGAAGTATGAAGCGAGGGAGTTGCAGAGGTCTTGCGATGGGGTGATGTCGTTGTTTCCTGCGCTGGGGTTGGATAGCTCTTTCACGATGTTGAAGAGTTCCTTGCAGTTGTGTGCGTTGTTGTCCAGCCGGTCCTTGAAAGCAGTTTTCTTGGCGGCGCGGATCAGCTGGTGGTGCTTCCGGGTGGCCAGCTTGAAGGTGGTCCTGTTGTCCGGTGTTGGCTCCCTTCTCCAGACTTTCTCGAGGGCTCGGCAGTTCTTCTTGGAGCTCTTGAGTTCGTCGGTGAACCACGGGGCTTTCTTGCTGCCGGGTCTGCAGGGCGGGGTCCTCAGCGGGGCGAGTTCGTCCGCGCAGCTGCTGATCCACTTCGTGAGGTTGTCGGCGGCCTGGCTGGGGTTTGCTGAGCTGGCAGGAGGGTGCTGGCTCAGGGAGGTGGCGAGCTGGTCTGCTGTGATCTTGTTCCAGCTTCTGCGGGCGGCCTGTTGCTGGTGGTGGTGGGTCGTCGTTCTCTTGAAGGTGAAGTGGACGCAGCTGTGGTCCGTCCATTGGAGCTCTGTGGCGTGGCTGAAGTCGATGTCTGTGCTGGATGAGAAGACTGCGTCGAGTGTGTGTCCGGCGAGGTGGGTGGGAGTGGAAACCAGCTGCTTGAGTCCGAGATTGGCGGGATTGTCGAGCAGGGTGCTGGTGTTGCGATCGTTGTTGTTCTCCAGGTGGAAGTTGAGGTCCCCCAGGAGGATGTAGTCAGCGGAGGGGAGGGCATGCGGGCTGACGAAGTCGGCGATGTCCTCGCTGAATTGGGTGCGTGGTCCCGGAGGTCGGTAGATCAGGGTGCCTCTGAGGGTGGTGTTCGGGTTGGTGTGGATCTGGAAATGCAGGTGTTCGGCGGTGGTCAGGGTGTTGTCGGTGCTGGTCGTGAGACGGATGGTGTTCCTGTGGATGATGGCGATTCCTCCTCCAGTCTGGTTGGTGTTGCGGTCCCTCCGGACGATCTTGTAGCCCTCTGGGATAGCGATGGCGATGTCGGGAGCTGAAGAGGCGTTCATCCAGGTCTCTGTGAGGAAGGCAACGTCTGGGGCTGTGGCGTCTAGGAGGTTCCAGAGTTCGATGGCGTGTCTGTGGACGGAGCGGGTGTTGAGCAGGATGCACTTGAGGTGGGTGCTGCTGGTGTTCGGCTTGGCGGGTGCTGGCGCGGGGCAGGTCCGGATGCAGGTGAATTTGCAGGCGTGGCAGCTGAACGGTCCGTGGGTGCGTCGTGGTGTGGCTTGGTGGCATCCTGGGAGTCGGTCGGTGTTGAGTGCGAAGAGGGTGGCGGCGGAGTACGTCAGGCGGGTGGGTCGGGGTCTTCGAGATCCAGGGGTCCTGGCGCTGGTCGCGGACGGGCGCAGACGGGCTTACCTTTGGCGCGCCTTCGGCGCACAATCGGCGCCATATAAGGCGAAGTGCGCGGGTGGGCGGAGCAGCTGGGAGGCGGGAGCGGGGAGGGGACAGAAGGCAAAAAGGGGCGTGGTCAGCGGTGGTGGCGGGAAGCGGGGAGCGGGGAGGGAAGTTGGAGGGCGGCGAGGTAGGCGGGCAAACAGGAAGGAGAGAGCTACTACGGACACAAGCTGGAGAAAAAATAAAAACAGGCACAAATGGAAAACAAAGCAAAAACGCTAACACGGGCAAGAAATACAATTTCAGCAAGCACAAATGGCAGTCAAAACAACAGCAAAACAAGCGACAGCGGAGTCAGCCGGCAGCGAGGCAGGCAGCGAGGCAGGGGCAAGGCTGAGGGGCACACGCAGCAGCTGGTGTCCGTGCGGCGCGGGGGTGTCCCACAAGTGGGTCACACTTACCTGTGTCGCACGGTCGCCATATAAGGCCAAGTGCGCGGGTGGGCGGAGCAGCTGGGAGGCGGGAGCGGGGAGGGAACAGAAGGCAAAAAGGGGCGTGGTCAGCGGTGGTGGCGGGAAGCGGAGAGCGGGGAGGCAAGTCGGAGGGTGGCGAGGTAGGCGGGCAAACAGGAAGGAGAGCGCTACTACGGACACAAGCTGGAGAAAAAATAAAAACAGGCACAAATGGAAAACAAAGCAAAAACGCTAACACGGGCAAGAAATACAATTTCAGCAAGCACAAATGGCAGTCAAAACAACAGCAAAACAAGCGACAGCGGAGAACAAGCGACAGCTTGTGCTCAGACGTGAGGCTCATGCTCTCCACACCACTGGAGTCAAGCTATCCTGGCTGATAACGGTTGATGACCAGTAACCGGTCCTAGGATGCTTGATTCTGGTCCAGGAAAGACATGGCTTGGCAATTCGGGCTGGACTGTTCCCATGAGGCACAGGGTCAAGGCTGATTTGGATATGGCCATGTCTGAACTGGGATGGCGTGGATTGCAAAAAAACGATGGATTTAGGCCCAGATCTCTGTACTGGGGGGAATGTATAACATTGTTCTGCATTCTTTCCATCAACTTTTCTTTTTGCATATGTCACCCCGAGTGGGATGGGTGTGCTCAGACGTGAGTCTCGTGCTCTCCACATCACTGGCGTCAAGCTATCCTGGCTGAAGACGGCTGATAGCCAGAAACCGGTCCTAGGATGCCTGATTCCGGTCCAAGAAAGACATGGCTTGGCAATTCGGGCTGGACTGTTCCTGTGAGGCACAGGGTCAAGGCTGATTTGCATATGGCCATGTTTGAACTGGGGTGGCGTGGAGTGCAAAACAATGATGAATTTGGGCCCAGATCTCTGTACTGGTGTGAATGTATGACATTGTTCTGCATTCTGTCCATCAACTTTTGTTTTTGCATTTGTCACCCCGAGTGGGATCCGTAGAATATATGATATAGGGCTGCAGGCAGAGTGAGAGATAGTGGAAGCAGACACAGACATGGTAGACACAGAGAATAGATGGTACGGGTTTCAGGCAGAGTGACAGATAGTGGAAGAAGACACAGAGATTGTACAGATAGAGGATAGATGGAGCAGGCAGAGACACAGATAGTGGGAGCAGACACAGGGATTTTACACACAGAACACATAACTGCCTGAAATTAAACTCCGATAAATCGGAAGTTGTAATTTTTAGCAACTCATCCCCGGAGTGGTCCCCCCTTTGGTGGCCATCATCTATGGGCCAACCCCTGGACCCGATCAGCAAAGTGAGGAACTTAGGAGTCATGTTTGACAATCGCCTGAACTTTCTACCTCACGCAAATCAGATTTCCTCCTCAGCCTTCCACAAATTACGGCTCATCAAGAAAATTCTGCCTTTCCTACCCGAGAGTGCCGGCAAAACTTTGGTGAGCTCCCTGGTTTTGTCTACACTAGACTATTGTAATGCCTTGTTTTTAGGTGCCCAGGAGAAAGTGCTCCAGAAAATGCAGGCTATTCAGAATGCAGCCGCTAGGCTCCTAGGGCGCATTCCTAAACACCAACCGGTGTCACCCACCATAAGACAGCTTCACTGGTTACCGGTAAGAAAGAGAATCAAATTCAAGTCTCTTTGCTTGGTATACAAGGCTCTACATAAGGTTGGACCTGCATTCTTCACCCAAAACCTTATTCCCTACTGTCCCTCAAGAACGCTACGCTCATCCAGCTCACATGAACTGGTGGTACCCCGAACCAAATCTGTCACTTGGGGAGACAGAAGATTCCTTGTAGCTGCACCGAAACTGTGGAACACATTGCCACACTCAATTAAAACCAGCACCTCCCTTTGGTCTTTTCGCAAGCAACTTAAGACCTGGATTTTTAATCAATGAACTTCAGCCCCCCTTGTTGGTTAAACACTGCAGTAACTTCAGTGCCGAGATGCTCAAGGGCCTTCGTTCGCGCTTTATAAGTGTTTTTATAAATAAATATAAATAAATATAAAACAGAGATGGTGTAGGCAGAGACACAGATAGTGGAAGCAGACACAGAGATGGTACACACAGAGAATAGGTGGTGCAGGCAGAGAGAGAGATATTGGAAGCAGACATAGAGATGGTACAAACAGAAGAGAGATGGTGCAGGCAGAGACACAGATAGTGGAAGCAGACACAGAGATGGTACACACAGAGGATAGATGGTGCAAGAGAGACACAGATAGTAGAAGCAAACACAGAGATGATACACACAGGGAATAGATGGTGCAGGCAGTGACACAGATAGTGGAAGCAGACACAGAGATGGAACACGCAGAGGATAGATGGTGAAGACAGAGACACTGATAGTGGAAGCAGACACAGAGATGGTACACACAGAAGAGAGATGGTGCAGGCAGAGACACAGATAGTGAAAGTAGACACAGAGATGATACACACAGAAAATAGATGGTGCCTGCAGAGGGAGAGATAGTGGAACCAGACATAGAGATGGTACACACAGAAGCGAGATAGTGCAGGCAGAGACACAGATAGTGGAACCAGACACAGAGATGTTACACATAGAAGAAAGATGTTGCAAAGAGAGACACAAATAGTGAGAGCAGACACAGAAATGGTACACAGAGAAGACAGATGGTTCAGGCAGAGACACTGATAGTGGAAGCAGACACAGAGATGGTAGACACAGAGGATAGATGGTGCGGGCAGAGGGAGAGATAGTGGGAGCAGACATACAGATGGTACAATGACTAACAAAAACGGACTCGGCTGTTCCTGAGGAAGAAGAAGGGTACGGTCAATAAAGGGGAGAAAAAGAAAAAGAAAGGGTAGTGCTCTGTGGAGGGCTACCCTGGGTATCCAACTTGTTGGAATTAATGGCCTCACACACTCTTGTGAGTGTCATGCTTCATCATTGGCGGTTGCTCCTCGTAGGGCAGGCGGTGCAATGCCCTACGGGCTCACCTCATAGAGGGGCTCTTTATCGGAGATCTTTTTTCCAACAGCCTGTGGGTGAAGTGCAAGTGAGGGGCCAGGGAGAGAATGGATAGTGTATGGAGGTGATTTAAAATACAGCACGAGGTACCGGAGATCAATTTATTCTGGTGGTTCCCATGCTATATGTTAAAAACAGTGGGTAGCCTATGATCGCCAGAAATTAGGATTCCGTATCACGATCTAGGACTACAATTCGTATCGTGAGGTCGACATGTTTCTCGCTAATGCAATTATGCTGCGATTCTACAGGACCTAATAATATACATCTATCGCAAAGGAATGACCTAGTAAAGTGTCAACCAATAATACATTTAACTTCCTGTTGTACTACCTGCATTGGACTGCTCTTGCCTAGAGGAGACAAAAGAGAGAATTACCGAAATACAGAGACAACAAGTGCCCTTTTTGACCGTGAACACGCTGTGGTTTAAGTGGAAAAAGTGACTCTGTGGCAGTGACATATTGTGCACAGTGACCAGCTAGTATTGACTATAATCACAATACCACGTATCACAACATTCAAGGGTAAAATTAAGAAAAAACAGAAGTTTTAATTAAAAGCAGCAGCAGTTTATTCATAGTTACTGATTCACAAACCTACAAAGGGGTACTCTGTTACTCACCTAAAGGTCAAGGAGTACGGGTGTCAACAGTACCCGGTAGGTGTGACTTCAAGGGGGAGAACCAAAAGGGGTTTAATGGCTATAAGGGAGACAAGTACACGTCAATTCGCATTGTCAGTCGTCCTTAAATGCCTATTAATTTCAAGAAATAGTCTGGTTCTCTAGGTGTCATATAAAAAAGGGCGAGCGCGCGCCTCATGAATCATACTCATCATGTTGGGCCAAATCCTCTGTTTCACACTACTAGGTGATCACATTCATGTTGCCAAAACTCGGGTGTCCGTTCATCCATTAGAAAGGTTAGCAGTATTGTGCAACCTGTATGGTAACCTGTGTGGTGACAGCTAAGGAGCAACCAGGTTCAAAAACGGAGCAAAGTACAATACAAGGGGGGGAGTTTTAATTAAATCCTAAAGCTCTCAGTGCTTGGGTAGAAGTCAGGTATTGAAACTAAATAACGGCATGTAAATCGACTTTCAGTGAGGTCTTGTACACACTTCAGTAACTCGTGGTGACTGTGCCTGACCCCCATATTTTGTCAGGTCTGTTCCGTTCACCTGCCACACCCCAAGCGCTTTCAAAGAAACAAACCTTCCCTGATTATGGCTCACTTGTATCAGCGTCAGAGTGTTCCCGACCTCCATTGTGATCAGGTCAGTTCCGTAAATGCAACAAAAAGGGCGCGCTGCAATTAACTAAAGCCCTGTGCTGCAATTAACTAAAGCGGGTCCTTGGAAGCATTTTCAAAAGTCCCCCTGTAGCTGGGGAGTCGCAAGTGAAAGTTACTTACTGCTCGAGGCCTTGGTCAGGGCTGCTGTGCCTACCCATCTCTACCGGGATCCGGATAGTGACGAGTCACGGTGTACCGGTGATTTTTAATGTTTGTTTGGGGCGTGACCTACTCGCCTCACATGTCACATGACTCGCAGTGTTAGCATGGGGGCCATTTTAGAACGGGTCAATATTCAGTTGTGTGAATGTTTAGTTATATGTATATAGGGGTGAATCATGTTTAGTAAGTATTGATTTTAATGCCTTATCTATTCGTTTATTATTTATTCAAGTTTCTCGATGGAGCATGACTATTAAGTGTTTTTGTGTGTTAAAAGGCACTTCGTTTTTGATCCAGTCCTAATAATCATATTAATGATTATTTCAAAATACAATTTGATGGGGTCATGAGGAGGTTCAGTCATGGATACAAGGCAAGGGTCTGATAATAAAACCTATGCTGTGGACTCTCAGTATTAGGCAGGTTGTTATATTAAGCCTATGCTGTGGACTCTCAGTACTAGACAGGTTGTTATATCATTAGAATCATAGACTACTCCACGGAATGTCCTCATTGAGTCCCCGTCTGTCTGAGGACAACCTGTGTATCCACCTCTGTTCCTTGTGAATAAATTCTGTTTGGATTTGTTATTAGGGATCTCAAGGATGAGCCATCTTAGGGAGTCAGCAGTGTGGTTGTGTTCTAAAAAGTGCCGGCACATCTTGGTGTTGGTTTACTTACATCGGAAGTTGCTTCTATGTTCCGATATGCGAATTTTCACCGGTCGAGTGGTCATGCCCACATATTGTAGTCCACAAGGGCACTTGAGCAAGTAAATGCAATTGGAAGAGTTGCAGTTGGTATGGCTGCGAATTTCCCACGTGAACGTCTCTGTTAATTCGATGGACTTAATGATGCTCGTAAAGGGGCAGACACTGCAGGAGCCGCAGGGGTAGTGTCCCTTAACTGGAGGAAGTTGCCACAGTGTGTTCTGATTGCGAACTGCTCTTTGTTTAGGTCTGGTGTGTACTAACATGTCTTTTATGTTTTTAGACCTTTAGAAGGCAAACCTAGGAGTCTCTAGGGTGAGGTCTCCTGTGTTAAGAATCTGCCAATGTCTCTTGATAATTTTCTTGAGTTCATTTGAGACAGGAGTGAAAGTTGTCACACAGGTCAGTAAATCATTGCCTTGTGAGCTTCGGGCATTGTCCTCCAGAAGGGCCTCTCTATGATTGTTCTGTGCCCGTTTCCGTGCCTTGTAGATCTCCCTAGTAGGGTAGCCTCTATCTTTCAGATTTCGAGAGAGAATGCTAGACTCGTTTCTGTAGTCTGTAAGGTTGGTGCATTTGCGCCTAACCCGCAAAAACTGGCCGAAAGGAAGGTTCAGTCTTAAGGCTCTCGGGTGGTGGCTCGAGAAGAGTAATAGACTGTTCCGGTCCGTGGGCTTCCGATACATTGTGGTATTGACCCTCCTCCCTTCCAATCTGATGGTAAGGTCCAGGAATGCTATCCTCGAATAAGAGGCAGTGATCGTGAAGGTAAGAAACTCATTCAAGGTGTTCAACCAAGTGAAGAACTCCTGGTATAGGTCTGATGTCCCTGTCCAGAGTATGAGGATATCATCAATGAACCTCCTCCACAGTATGATATTCGAGTGGTAAGGGTTCATTGGTCCATTGATGTGTTGTTCCTCAAAATCTGCCATGTAGAGACAGGCCACCGAAGGAGCAAAGGTGCTGCCCATGGATGTTCCCTGGGTCTGGTGATAATGTTGCCCTTTGAACTCAAAGAAGTTCTCTGTTAGGGCAAGATCAGAACATTCCATGACGAATGAGGGTGGTGTGGGCGAGGTCCATTCTTCCATATTGAGAATCCTCTCAATCACCCCGAGTGTGGCCCTCTGTGGAATGTTGGTATAGAGGGCCTCCACATCGAGGGTGATAAGGAAGTCAATTTGAATGTCCTCCTGTAAATTATCAAGGAGGCGTAGAACGTCCTTGGTGTCTTGGACATAGGACGGGATCCTCTTCACTAGGGGTTGCAAGAAGTGGTCACAGAATTGCGATAGGGGCTCCAATATCGAGCCTATATCCGAAACAATCGGGCGTCCGGGCACTGGTGTTGTCCCCTTGTGAATTTTGGGGAGGGTATAAAAATAAGGCACCCTTGGGTCTTTTTTCACAAGGAATTCCTCCTCTTTTTTAGTGATCCAATCTTGGCATTGTGCAGATTCCACCAGCCCTGTTATGGTGGTTTTGAGTCGTTCCGTGGGGTCAGTTGGAATGGGAGTGTAGTAGCGTCTGTCCCCTAATTGTCTTAGACACTCTGTCAACACTTGATCCATCTTCACCCCTCCTTTGCTATATATACAGATGGTACACACAGAGAATAGATAGTGCAGGCAGAGACACAGATAGTGGAAGCAGACACAGAGATGATGAATACAGAGAACAGATGGTGCAAGCACAGACACCGATAGTGGAAGCAGGCACATAGATGGTACACAGATAGCATAGATGGTGCAGGCAGAGACACAGATAGTGGAAGCAGACATAGAGATGGTATACACAGAGGATAGATGGTGCAGGCAGAGACACAGATAGTAGGAGCAGACACAGAAATGGTACACACAGAAGAGAGATGGTGCAGGCAGAGACACAGAAAGTGGAAGCAGAGACTGAGATGGTACAAACAGAAAATAGATGGTACAGGACTGCTGCAGAGGGAAAGATAGTCAAAGCAGACACAGAGATGGTACACATAAAGAATAGATGGCATAGGACTGCAGGCAGAGGGACAGATAGTGGAAGCAGACACAGTGATGGTACAAACTAATAATAGATGGTGCAGGCAGAGACACAGATAGTGGAAGCAGACACAGAGATGGTACACACAAAGGATAGATGGTGCAGGTAGAGACAGAGATAGTAGAAGCAGACACAGAGATGGTACACATGGAAGAGAGATGGTGAAGGCAGAGACACAGACAGTGGAAACAGACACACAGATGGTACACACAGAGAATAGATGGTATAGGACCGTAGGCAGAGGGACAGACAGCGGAAGCAGACAAAGAGATGGTACCAACAAAGAATAGATGGTATAGGGCTGCAGGCAGAGGGAGAGATAGTGGAAGCAGACACAGACATGGTACACACAGAGAATAGATGGTATAGGGTTTCAGGCAGAGGGACAGATAGTGGAAGCAGACACAGAGATGGTACACACAGAGGATAGATGGTGCAAGAAAGACACAGATAGTGGAACCAGACACTGAGATGGTACACACAAAGGATTGATGGTGCAGACAGAGACACAGATTGTGGAAGCAGACACAGAGATTGAACACACAGAGGATAGATGGTGCAGACAGAGACACAGATAGTTGAAGCAGACACAGAGATGGTACACACAGAGGATAGATGGTGCAGGCAGAGACACAGATAGTGGAAGTAGACACAGAGATGGTACACACAGAGGATAGATGGTGAAAGCAGAGATCCAGATAGTGCAAGCAGACACAGAGATGGTACACACAGAGAATAGAAGGTATAGGGTTTCCGGCAGAGGGACAGATAGTGGAAGCAGACATTGAGATTGTACACATAGAGGATAGATGGCGCTGGCAGAGACACAAAAAGTTGGAGCAGACAGAGAGATGATACACAAAGAAGAGAGATGGTGCAGGCAGAGATACTGATAGTGGAAGCAGACACAGAGTTGGTACACACGAAGATAGATGGTGCAGGCAGAGGGAGAGATAGTAGAAGGAGACATAGAGATGGTACACACAGAAGAGAGATGGTTCAGGCAGAGACACGGATAGTGGAACCAGCCACAGAGATGGCACACACAGAGAATAGATGGTGCAAGCAAAGACACAGATAGTGGAACCAGACACAGAAATGGTACACGCAGAAGAGAGATGGTGCAGGTATACACATAGATAGTGGAAGCAGACACATAAATGGTACACACAGAGAATAGATGATATAGGGCTGCAGGCAGAGTGAGAGATAGTGGAAGCAGACACAGACATGGTAGACACAGAGAATAGATGGTACGGGGTTTCAGGCACAGAGATAGATAGTGGAATCAGACACAGAGATTGTACAGATAGAGGACAGATGGAGCAGGCAGACACACAGATAGTGGGAGCAGACACAGAGATGTTACACACAGAAGAGAGATGGTGTCGGCAGAGACACAGATAGTGGAAGCAGACACAGAGATGGTACACACAGAGAATAGATGGTGCAGGCAGAGAGAGAGATAGTGGAAGCAGACATTGAGAAGTTACAAACGAGGAGAGATGGTGCAGGCAGCGACACAGATAGTGGAAGCAGACACAGAGATGGTACACATAGAGGATAGATGCTGCAGGCAGATGGAGAGATAGTGTAAGCCGACACAGAGATTGTAGAGATAGAGGATAAATGGTGAAAGAGAGACACAGGCAGTGGGAGCCGACACAGAAATGGTACACACAGAAGAGAGATGGTGCAGGCAGAGACACTGATAGTGGAAGCAGACACAGAGATGTTAGACACAGAGGATAGATAGTTCAGGTAGAGACACAGATAGTGGAAGCAGACATAGAGACGCTACACACAGAGAATAGATGGTGCAGGCAGAGATACAGATAGTGGAAGCAGACTTAGAGATGGTACACATAGAGGATAGATGGTGCAGGCAGAGACACAGATAGTGGAAGCAGACACAGAGATGGTATATACAGAGAATAGATAGTGTAGGCAGAGGCACAGATAGTGGGAGCAGACACAAAGATGGTATATACAGAGAATAGATAGTGTAGGCAGAGGTACAGATAGTGGGAGCAGACACAGAGATGATACATACAGGGAATAGATGGTGCAGGCAGAGACACAGATAGTGGAAGCAGACACAGAGATGGAACACGCAGAAGATAGATGGTGGAGACAGAGACACAGATAGTGGAAGCTGACACAGAGATGGTACACACAGAAGAGAGATGGTGCAGGCAGGGACACAGATAGTGAAAGTAGACACAGAGATGGTATATACAGAGAATAGATAGTGTAGGCAGAGGCACAGATAGTAGAAGCAAACACAGAGATGATACACACAGGGAATAGATGGTGCAGGCAGAGACACAGATAGTGGAAGCAGACACAGAGATGGAACACGCAGAAGATAGATGGTGGAGACAGAGACACAGATAGTGGAAGCAGACACAGAGATGGTATATACAGAGAATAGATAGTGTAGGCAGAGGCACAGATAGTAGAAGCAAACACAGAGATGATACACACAGGGAATAGATGGTGCAGGCAGAGACACAGATAGTGGAAGCAGACACAGAGATGGTATATACAGAGAATAGATAGTGTAGGCAGAGGCACAGATAGTAGAAGCAAACAGAGAGATGATACACACAGGGAATAGATGGTGCAGGCAGAGACACAGATAGTGGAAGCAGACACAGAGATGGAACACGCAGAAGATAGATGGTGCAGGCAGCGACACAGATAGTGAGAGCAGACACAGAAATTGGACACAGAGAAGAGAGATTGTGCAGGCAGAGACACTGATAGTGGAAGCAGACACAGAGCTGGTACACACAGAGGATAGATGGTGCAGGCAGCGACACAGATAATGGAAGCAGACACAGAGATGGTATATACAGAGAATAGAGGGTGCAAGCACAGACACAGATACTGGAACCAGACACAGAGATGATACACACAGAGGATAGATGGTGCAGGCAGATATACAGATAGTGTAAGCAGACAATAAGATGGTACACACAGAGGATAGATGGTGCAGGCAGTGGGATAGATAGTGGAAGCAGACATACAGATGGTACACACATAGAATAGATGGTGCAGGCAGAGGCACAGTTAGTGGAAGCAGACACAGGGATGGTACACACAGAGGATAAATGTTGCAGGCAGAGACACAGATAATGGAAGCAGACATAGAGATGGTAAATACATAGAATAGATGGTGCAAGCACAGACACAGATACTGGAACCAGACACAGAGATGCTACACACAGAGGATTGACGGTGCAGGCAGAGGGAGAGATAGTGGAAGCAGACATACACATGGTACACACAGAGAATAGATGGTGCAAGCACCGACACAGATAGTGGAAGCAGACACAGAGATGGTACACAGATAGCATAGATGGTGCAGGCAGAGACACAGATAGTGGAAGCAGACATAGGGATGGTATACACAGAGGATAGATGGTGCAGGCAGAGACACAGATAGTAGGAGCAGACACAGAAATGGTACACACAGAAGAGAGATGGTGCAGGCAGAGACACAGAAAGTGGAAGCAGAGACTGAGATGGTACAAACAAAAAATAGATGGTATAGGACTGCTGCAGAGGGAAAGATAGTCAAAGCAGACACAGAGATGGTACACATAAAGAATAGATGGCATAGGACTGCAGGCAGAGGAACAGATGTTGAAAGCAGACACAGCGATGGTACACACTAATAATAGATGGTGCAGGCAGAGACAAAGATAGTGGAAGCAGACACAGAGATGGTACACACAAAGGATAGATGGTGCAGGTAGAGACAGAGATAGTGGAAACAGACACACAGATGCTACACACAGAGAATAGATGGTATAGGACTGTAGGCAGAGGGACAAATAGTGGAAGCAGACACAAAGATGGTAACAACAGAGAATAGATGGTATAGGGCTGCAGGCAGAGGGAGAGATAGTGTGAGCAGACACAGACATGGTACACACAGAGAATAGATGGTATAGGGTTTCAGGCAGAGGGACAGATAGTGGAAGCAGACACAGAGATGGTACACACAGAGGATAGATGGTGCAAGAGAGACACAGATAGTGGAACCAGACACAGAGATGGTACACACAGAGGATAGATGGTGCAGGCAGATATACAGATAGTGTAAGCAGACAATAAGATGGTACACACAGAGGATAGATGGTGCAGGCAGTGGGATAGATAGTGGAAGCAGACATACAGATGGTACACACATAGAATAGATGGTGCAGGCAGAGGCACAGTTAGTGGAAGCAGACACAGGGATGGTACACACAGAGGATAAATGTTGCAGGCAGAGACACAGATAATGGAAGCAGACATAGAGATGGTAAATACATAGAATAGATGGTGCAAGCACAGACACAGATACTGGAACCAGACACAGAGATGCTACACACAGAGGATTGACGGTGCAGGCAGAGGGAGAGATAGTGGAAGCAGACATACACATGGTACACACAGAGAATAGATGGTGCAAGCACCGACACAGATAGTGGAAGCAGACACAGAGATGGTACACAGATAGCATAGATGGTGCAGGCAGAGACACAGATAGTGGAAGCAGACATAGGGATGGTATACACAGAGGATAGATGGTGCAGGCAGAGACACAGATAGTAGGAGCAGACACAGAAATGGTACACACAGAAGAGAGATGGTGCAGGCAGAGACACAGAAAGTGGAAGCAGAGACTGAGATGGTACAAACAAAAAATAGATGGTATAGGACTGCTGCAGAGGGAAAGATAGTCAAAGCAGACACAGAGATGGTACACATAAAGAATAGATGGCATAGGACTGCAGGCAGAGGGACAGATGTTGAAAGCAGACACAGCGATGGTACACACTAATAATAGATGGTGCAGGCAGAGACAAAGATAGTGGAAGCAGACACAGAGATGGTACACACAAAGGATAGATGGTGCAGGTAGAGACAGAGATAGTGGAAACAGACACACAGATGCTACACACAGAGAATAGATGGTATAGGACTGTAGGCAGAGGGACAAATAGTGGAAGCAGACACAAAGATGGTAACAACAGAGAATAGATGGTATAGGGCTGCAGGCAGAGGGAGAGATAGTGTGAGCAGACACAGACATGGTACACACAGAGAATAGATGGTATAGGGTTTCAGGCAGAGGGACAGATAGTGGAAGCAGACACAGAGATGGTACACACAGAGGATAGATTGTGCAAGAGAGAAACAGATAGTTGAAGCAGACACAGAGATGGTACACACAGAGGATAGATGGTGCAGGCAGAGACAGAGATAGTGGAAGCAGACACAGATATGTTACACACAGAAGAGAGATGGTGCAGACAGAGACACTGATAGTGAAAGTAGACACAGAGATGGTACACACAGAATATATATGGTGCCTGCAGATGGAGAGATAGGGGAACCAGACATAGAGATGGTATACAAAGAAGCGAGATAGTGTGAAGGACTGGGTTTTTCTAAGACCCAGCGGTGCCAGGGATAACACCTAAAACCTTCGTGGGTAACCTGTTCCGGCGTACAAATGACAGAGACACAGGACACTTCCTTCGGCGTCAAAGATTCGAGGTTTATTACTGCAGGGAACACAGAAGTCACAGGAAGTACAACACATGTAGGTTCGAGGAGTCTGCTTCAACTTGTATCTGTGGATCCCTCCTTTTATACAGTTTTCATGCATAGGATAACATGGTACACAAAGGTTTACAACTTGGTTCCCATCGTAAAGACCATAAGGGGTCGCTTTCATGTATTCAGGGCCCGGAACATAAGTACAGTAACGTTTGGTAGTTCCCAACTGTAAAAGCCCATCTTCCCACCATTAGTACATTCAAATCAGCAGTAAACAAATCGAGGAAGAGACAGAAACAGGTGCAGAGGAAGACAGAAACAGTGAGCAGATCGAAAAGGGTGTAAAAGGGGTGGTATCGGGAAACACGAGCTGCAGGCATCAAAGGGGACGTGCCTAATGAATGCACAACTGAGTGTCAAGCTATCCACGTCGTCCCTTACCTTGCTTGCACAGATGCCCTCTAGGATGACGCAGATGATTCCGCAGAGACGCAAGGGACCAACTTCCCTGATTACTAACTAAAACTTACTGGTTCTAAGATCACAGCAAGAATTTTAACTAGAAATTAGGGAGGAGGGCCGGTACTGGACGTCGTAGTGAAGAACCTTGATTCTTGCTGTCGACCTGCGAGGCAACAAGTACAAAGACTTTACTTTTGGGGTCCAATAGATTCCTCCTAATCTACTCTAGATCTTTTAACTAATCTAGTCAAGAAACCTAAGGCTCAGACTGAAAGTTTTGATGTTCCCCTACCTGCGATCAGTAAGATGTTGGCCTTCGTCCAGTATTTCTTTATAGGAGGAGAAGGTGATAGGAGAGGAGGATGAAGTCGTCTTCTAGGGTAGATGGTCAGCTTGTGGGCTTGTATGCTCAAGTTGAATTTGGCTGGAAATTAAAGAAGATGGATTACTTTTACATTCTTTAAAAGACCTTCGCAAAACCTTCCTAACCAACCTATCACTTACTTGCAATTAACTTCTTGCTTCCTAGACTTGGGGTTCTGGTAATCTTTCCTCTAATTTCTGGAAAGATAAGCTGAGACCAAAAAGATACACAATACCCTATTCATAACAAGGATTGCCTAAAGTCGCAAGGGCGCCTTTTAATAAAATGAAAGTACTTAGCTTTCTGCCTCTTAGCCTTCTCGGGTCATCAACGTGGTTGCAGAGGAAGAATCGCCATGATGAGGAGCTTTGAAGAAGTCCTGCCGATTTGAGAAGCCTTCAGGTAGGGTCCTAGTCCTAGCGCGAGCTTCTCCGATGGAAGTCTGAAGGCAAAGCGCCTTCCAGAAGGCTGGGTGCGGTTTAAGTACAGGACCGCACCCAGCCCCACCCGATTACGCACGCAAGCCGTGCGCGAGAAAGAAGTTCCCCGATCCCTTCAGAAGCGCACCAAAAGGCACGTGTGAGGGATGAGGGGAGAGCGCTTCCTTGAGTGAAGGCTTGGTTTTCCGATAGCGCTCAAAGCGAAGGCTTGGTTTCTTATAATGCTGGTTTATAAATCCTGTAATACAACACAGAAACCTGCACAAAGCATTTTAAAGATGACAACAACAAGGTACAATACACTAAATGGAAATACAAAACCTGTATTAAGCACGAAATACTGTACACTCAAAACACACTGATTTGAAGCGTGCGGGCGCACGGGACAGGGGTGGGTTTCCAAAAGGGAAATACTGCATATTCCTAAAGGGGATATGTAGCCTTTAAGGAAGGGCCGGTGTGGATTCATGACACTGAGACAATAGACCGGCACAGCAAGATGAGCCTCGAGCGGGGCCATCTGCCTTACAGTATTATCCCCCTCATCATAAAGACACTTTCAAAGGAAACATGTCTTCCGCAAAAGTTTGGGAATCCCAGGGTCGCGAAGCGGACAGCGTCCGTTCGCTGGCTACTTGAGGGCAAGAAACAAAATGGATGCCGTATCTAAAATGGAACCCGTGGGCTCAGATGAAGAAACCCACGAAACAAACGAACGGTTTAGGCTAGCACAGCGAAAACGCGTACACCCACTAAACTCGTCATTTGCGGTTCATAGATACCAGACTCGACCATATTCGTGCGAGTCGAAAACACCACTTACGATTGTCACGGAACCTCAGATGCTCCTTTTGCCCTCATGTAGGCAAGCACTAGTCGGAATCATAATCGATCTCGATATTCATCAGACCATCTAGATGCTGCTGTAACATAATTCTATCCATCAGAGTTCCTTTGGTAACAGGCGGCTGTCTTATACACGTCGTAGCACAGAGGCCACATAAGGCAGGACCACACTGCACACAAAGACAACACGTGAACAGGAATGCTACAACAACCCAGATGATCATCAGAATTTTCCAACCCCAAGTCGACATTAGGCCCCAAAACCAACCAAGTAGCGTCCAATCCCCTACGTCCACGTGTATGGACTCAGAGATCTTATGCAACTTCGAGATGGCTTGATAGACAGTTGGAGCGTTGTCTGGAATGAAAATACAACAGCTCGAATGGATCACCTTGCATACTCCACCTCGATCTGCTAAGACAACGTCTAAAACCATACGATTTTGTAACGTCATAAGCCTATCCGCCTGAAGCTCTGCTGTGATATTACCAAGGGCACTGGCAGTGATATTAGCTGTCGATTCCACCACTCGAGTCAACTGTCTCAGGTTCCTACTATTGATCATAGGTCCCCAAAACGGCAAGAAACCCTTGAAAAAGTCTCCTGCCTCTTGACCGGCAGTGTCCTCTTTGCTAATCACGCCCCTCACAACTCTGGTCTTGTGGTAATCGGAGGCGACTGTAAAAGTCGGTGGCAACAAGTTTGCAATATAACAGGGTCCCGCAAAGTCAAGGGGCAACCATGTATATGCACGGTCGTAACAAACAAAGTACGTACCCTTGGCAGTCAGGAGAACAGGGGAAGAGAGCATTGGTAAGACATACATCTCAGAGCAAGCACTCTCTCCAAGGTGAGCTCTTGGGCTTCGGCCACGACCTTTTAGACAGAAATTACCAAGGTGGGGTACGATCCATATTGGAGACAAGCTTTTAAGCTGTCTTTCGCCTACGAGCGCACTATACTCAACCTCACTCAGATCCCTATAGGCTCGCACCTCTTCCTCTGGGATGAGCGACGGCTCATAGATATCCCTATCTAAATCAGCAATCGCTATTGCCAAAGGCTTATGGTACGGACCGGGACCAAAGTGGTGGAGAACGTGGCTCTCGATTGGGGTAAGAATCTAGTGCACTTCAAAACATTCTTTGGAATGCTCGAGCTGAACCCTGGGAACTATAAGGAAGGACCAAGTACGGAATTCCCTTATCGGTGGTATGTGGCATTAACCCACACACCCAAAAATTGGTAGTGTTCATCACCAACTGATGCTGATGAAGGAGCTGAACGAAGGAATTGTTCATGAATTCCGCACGTCTAACCTGCTCGAGTTGGGGTAGGATGTGGAAGGAATGAGGAGAAACAGTGGAGGTAAATTTAGGTTCAGAAGAAGGGGTAGGTGAGGCAGAAGGCAACAATGACTGTATCATTTAATACACCCCACCCACCAATAACGAAGAAACAGTTAGAAACAGAAGGAACACCTGAAACATGAAGCAGTTTGTACGTGCAATTTGTTGCAGCTTGAATCTTTGGGCCTGAGCTTTTTCCAATTCCGACAGCTTCGAGAAAGCCATCCTCTAAAACCGTCCGCTACGTTCTTGACGCTCTTCGTTCTGTGTAGCAGTAGTCAATCCCCAGGAGTTCCCAGGAACCGACGGTCTCTGACCTAGTGTCAAGACCTACTAACCGGAAGGAAGTACCCGCGCGGCCCTACGGCCCACCCGGATGTAAGGTATCTTTAATTTACAAATATATACAAAATCTCCTAGCTGTGGAAGCAAAACACATACATGGAAAAAGGCTCAAAATTACAAAAATCACAATTATACGAGTGTGTTCAGACTGAATGGTGGCAATGGGGTAACGTGGATGTCAGGGGAGAAAGCAAAAATTTTATTAGTCTTTGATACTGGATCGAAGAAAATATCGGCTTCTCCCAGGACGTGTTTGTTCGTCAAACAACTGATCCGATGATGGGACAGAGTTCTGCTGATCAGTCAATTGTTCAGATCTTGAGTTTTGCGATGACAAATGTTCAACAATGTCGTTCTGCTGCACTGAGGACTCTCCAACAGGCTGAGCGTCGCTAAAAGGAACGAAAGTCGGCACAGTTTCTGCTTCAGACGAGGCGATGCCCTTCCTCACCCACGAGTCTGCTGGTAAAGGTATAGGTACCTTCTTAGTATGGGTGGCATGCACCCAGTTTTTGCATCCCTCCAAACGAACAGCAGTCCTCGTGGCAAGGAGCACTTGATAGGGTCCGGTGAAACAAGGCTCAAGGTTACGCTTCCGTGCAAAATTTCGTGTCACCACCCAGTCTCCGGGCTGGAGCTGGTGGCTTAGACCCTCCGTCTGCGTCGGCAGTGCTTCAAAGACCTGTTGGTGAATTAACCTCAGTTTAGCAGTCAGATCATGAAGATAATCGATCAACATTGGATACTCAAGATCAGAAAACACACTGGGTCTAGGGACCCCCCAAACATTGGCAGGGCGGCCGAACACAATCTCGTAGGGGCTAAGCCCTACTCGGGAGTGTACAGTCGCCCTAGTTGACAGAAGAGCTAAAGGCAAAGCGTCAGGCCACGAGAGACCAGTCGTAGCCTGAATCTTTGCTAACTTCAATTTAAGGGTGCCATTATACCCTTCCACCAAACCTGCTGACTGGGGATGATTGGCGCTGTGGAATTTCTGTGTAATTCCAAGGCCCTTACACACACTCTTCATCACACTCCCCACAAACTCACTTCCGTTATCAGACCATACAATCCGTGGCATTCCATACCGAGGAAAGTATTCCTTCAGTAGGATTTTCGCAGTGGACAAAGCAGTGTTATCTTTGAGAGGGTAGGCTTCAATCCATCGGGAGAATGCGCAAACCACAACTAAAACGTACTTCAGGTTATTGCATCGCTCCATATGGATGAAGTCTAGCTGAATCACCTCAAAGGGACATGAAGGGGGAGCAAAATGGCCAGGAGGTGTAGGAGTTCCCTTACCAGGATTGTACATCATACATATCATACAATTCTTCACCAATCTCTCAGCACACTTAGTAATACCATCATTCTTCCATACAGGGGACAACAACTTGCAGATACCTTTCGCACTAATATGTGCCAAGCCGTGTGCCATCGTCACAACAGCTAGTACATACGCATCCGGCAACATCCACCTCTTATTCTCCGACAAATCAATCCAACAACCATTCGCATCCAGCTTTCCCGTACTCTCTTTCCACTTCGTCTTTTCAGACTCAGTGGCCTCATTCTGAATCGCTTTCACACTCTCAATAGTGTCCTCACACATACCAGTCTCTGTAGGCCACCTAACCGAACTCGTCACATACATTTTAGTGCTAAGATTCCGGGCAGTCTCCTTAGCAATCTCATCAGCAAACGCATTGCCACGACCAACATCATCCGTCACCTTACGGTGTGCACTGTTATGTTAAATTGTTATGTTAAATTAACTTATTGAGCGCGCTAACACCATTAGGTTTCTTGGCGCTATACAGAGGGAGCAGGGAGGAGAGACAGAAGATAACATAACACAGAATGACGGCTAGTAATAAGCTACAGTGAAAAGGTGAGTTTTGAGGGAGGATCTGAATGTGGTGTAGGGGGAGGGCAACCTAAGAGAAAGAGGTAAGGTGTTCCAAAAAGACGGGGCTAAGAAAGAAAACCTGAGGCCACCGTGTTTCTTCCGCTTGAATCTGGGGACAGAAAGTAAGGCCAATTGAGATGACCGAAGAGTGCGGGAGGGAACATAAGGATGAAGCAAAGAAGAAATGAAGGAGGGACCATGACCAGTGAGGGATTTAAAAATGATGCAACCAAGCTTAAAGTTGCAGCGGGCAGAAACCGGAAGCCAGAGGAGACTTTTTAGGAGAGGTTGGACGTGCTGATCTCTAGGTTGATGATAGATCAAGCGGGCAGCTTGATTTTGGATCAGCTGGAGTCTCCTAAGTTGGTATGCAGGAATGCCTACGTAAAGTGCATTTGCGTAGTCAAGCCTAGACATGACTAACGCAAGCAGGGCCAAAGTGAGGGCATCGGTGGTAAGTAGGCGGGAGATTTTGCGTATTTTCCTGAGCTGGAAATGGCTGGAGGAGACTACAGCGCTGATCTGGGGTGTCATAGAAAGGTCGTTGCTTATGACAACTCCCAGACTTTTTGCTGAGTTGACAGGGCAAGGGGGGCTGCCCAGACTGGCAGGCCAAAAGGAAGAGTGCCAGGGATTAGAGGGCCCCCGACAAGCACCAGCTCAGTCTTGTCGGGGTTAAGTTTCAGATGGTTTGTGCCCATCCAATCGCTGATGAAGCAGAGGGTGTTTTGGAAAGTGGAGATGGATTGGTCACTGGAGTCGATAGTGAAGACCAGTTGAATGTCATCCGCGTAGTTGAACGCGGAGACATTGAATTGGCGGAGGGAATGGATAAGCGGGGCTAGGTATAAATTAAAAAGGAGAGGGGATAAGGAGGATCCCTGCGGGACACCACAGGTCAGCTCGACTTGAGAGGCAGAAAACTGGGACAGTCTGACAGCTTGATGGCGGTGAGTCAGAAAAGAGCGCACCCAATCCAGGGCAGTGCCCTGGATGCCAGCCTCTCTGACACGGTCGACCAAAATATCGTGGTTGACCGTGTCAAAGGCGGCTGACAGGTCTAGAAGAACCAGGGCCTGACAGGTGTTAGAGTCGGCGC
Organism: Lissotriton vulgaris; assembly: GCF_964263255.1. Lineage (NCBI taxonomy): Eukaryota > Metazoa > Chordata > Amphibia > Caudata > Salamandridae > Lissotriton > Lissotriton vulgaris. The sequence goes on from NC_141691.1 coordinate 2,121,363,668, forward strand.
CCCTGCGTAGTTCGTCCATCACAGAGAGGATGACTGCTTCTGTGGAATGCGCAGGTCTGAACCCAGCCTGCTGGGGGTCCAAAACACAAGAGTCCTCAATAAAAGAAGTAAGGGTTTGAGTGACATGGGACTCCAGGACTTTGCTAAGGAAGGGAAGGAGGGAGATAGGGCGATAGTTGCTCATGGTGGACGGGTCAGCCGTGGGTTTTTTCAGGATGGCGACCACCTCTGCCCGTTTGAAGGAACCCGGGACCACCCCTGAGGTTAAAGAGTTGTTTAAGAGGGCTAAAGGGGGGTCCGGGCAGGAAGTAAAAGCTTCTCGCAGGGCAGAGGGGGGGCAACAGTCGCTAGGGGAGCCAGAAGAAACTTTGAGTAAAAGGGAGAGAAACATCTCTTCTGGAATGAGGGGGAGCTGGGATAGGGTGTGGGTGATGGGGTGAAAGGAAGTGCTGGGGGGGAAAGAAGTGGATGAAACGTGAGCAGAAATGCTGGTTTTGATTTTAACAATTTTGTCCACGAAGAACTGATTCAGGGAGTCACACAGAGGCTGGGAGGGAAGCGGGGCAATGGTGACTCTATTCCGGGTTAGATAATTCCTCAACAATAGAAAAAATGTCTTTAGATTTGTTAGTAGAGTTCAAAATCTTATTGGAGAAATATCTGGATTTAGCCCGGGCTATAGCAGACTTGTATTCCCTCAGCTGAGAAGAGAAGACAGCTTTTGTCTCGGGAGTATATCCTCGACGCCAGCGTCTTTCGGCCTGGCGGAGACTAAGTTTCAGTGCCTTGAGTTCCTCGGTGAACCACCTATGGGCGTTGTGACTGCGCCGCATCTTAACAGGTTTTAGAGGTGCCACCGAGTCAGCGGCGGAGACAAGCCATTGGATAAGATTATCAGATTGAGAGTCAATGGAAGTGGGGGGTCCCGTAGTAGAAGGGGCTGATGAGCTCAGGAGGGAAGTGAATTTGTTGAGGTCGGCCTTGTTCCAATTACGTGCCAGGAAATTAGATTCACTACATTTAATAATCGCCACCTGCTTGGGCAATGTAAGTGCATCCAAAAGATCATTCACGAGCTGTCCGTGCTGAATCTTCGTGCCATGCGATGTCATAAAACCTCTCTCTCTCCACAATCGTCCAAAACTATGCGCAACACCAAATGCATACCGGCTGTCCGTAAACACATTCACCCGTTTCCCTTTTGACAACACACACGCTTTAGTCAAAGCAATCAGCTCTGCCGCATAAGCAGAGTTCTGATTCAATCTCGCCGTCTCCACAACAGTACTCAATGTCACCACAGCATACGCAGTCGTCACATCGCCATTCGGCAACTTAAAACACGACCCTTCCACATACAGAGTCCCATCGGGATCTTCCAATGGAGTATTTTTCAGGTCCACTCGACCTTTTGTTTCTTCCTCCGTTCGTAGGTAGCAGTCATGAGGTGCTACTTCGTCTGATTCCATACTGATTGGCAACAAAGTCGCCGGGTTCAGGATGTTGCAACGTTTTATTTGAATGTGACTTGCCAAAAGCGTCAACTCATACCCAGACAACCTTGCACTCGTCAGGTGTTGGGTTTTCGTACGATTCAAAAGAGTGTCAACTGCAGGCGGAACCATCACCGTAAGCATATTATCCATGACCAATCCTGCAGATTGTCGGATGGACACTGCAGCTGCCGCTGTTGCTCTCAAACAACTCGGCAATGCTCTAGCTACTGGGTCCAAGGTCGAGGAAAAATATGCACATGGACGTTGCTTACCGCCGAATTGTTGCGTCAAAACACTCAACGCACAACCTTCCCTCTCGTGAACGTATAGTGTAAACGGCTTACTGTAGTCAGGGGTACCTAACACAGGGGCCGAACACAACGCATCACGCAATTCAGAAAAACTTTTCTGACATTCTTCCATCCATGGTAAAGGAGTTGGAACATCATTGCACGTAAGAGCCACCAATGGTTTCGCTAGCAATGAAAAAATTTGGAATCCATTGCCTGCAGTATGACGTGATACCTAAAAAGGCACGCACATCTCTCTGAGTTGTTGGCACAGTCATTCGAGCAATCGCTGCAATTCTCTCTGGGGTCAACCTCCTTCCCTCCTTTGACAATAAGTGACCTAGATAGGTTACTTCTTGGCAACAATATTGCTGTTTAGAAGGTGACACCTTGTGATGTAAGTCACAGAGATGCTGCAACAACGACACCGTAGCAAGTTCGCAAATGTCCTGAGTATCTGCAGCCACCAATAAGTCATCAACATATTGGATCAAGGCCGCACCGGCCGGCAACACAAACGCATCAAGTTGGCCCTTCAAGGCTTGGCTGTATATAGATGGACTCTCACAGTAGCCCTGAGGAGCGTGTTTAAACCTAAAGCTGCGGCCACCAAGAGAGAAACCGAAAAGGTCCCTACTCTCCTCAGCGATCGGAATGCTAAAGAAAGCATTCTTCAGATCAATCACTGAGAACCAAGATGCAGAGGCTGGAATCAGAGTCAGTAGAGCCGTAATGTCAGGCACCACAGGGAACTGAGGAATCACAATTTTATTCACCTCCAGTAAATCGATGACAAAACGATAAACAGGGGGCTTTGATGGATCAGTGCGCTTCAGAATGGGCAGCACAGGGCTATTGCACACGTTTCCCCGAGTCTCCTCGATAACATCCTTCTCGATCAAATCATAGATGATCGCTAACAGCGCTCGCTCTCCATCAAGGGAGATACGATACTGGGGAATACGTGGCAATCGCACATTAGATTTCAAGTGAACAACATAAGAGGAGATGTCAAGCAGGCCCAGATCATTGGGACCCGTTGCCCACAAAGATGCAGGAAGAGAACTCAATTCCGGTGGAAGCTTATCGATGGATAAGTACATAGGAGAGACAACTCTCTCACCCAACGTAAGCTTTACTCCCGCAGGAGAACAATACAAAGTCGCATACAGACGTTTCAGCAAATCCAGGCCCAAGAGATTTTCACCACAACCAGTAGTCAAAATCAAAGGAGCTTTCAGCTCACGAGGCCCAATTGTAAGAGGCAAAGGGCATGAAACCGGATTGCTAACAGGGGCGCCAGAGAATCCAACGGAAACATTTGTTAAGCCAGACAAAGGTGCGCCAGGGAGTTTCGAATGCATGATGGAACTTTTCGCTGCACCAGTGTCCAACAGAAAAGGCTCAACGACGCCCGAGGTGACAACTGCGACGTAAGGCCCTCTCTGATCAACCGGAACTGATACTACTCCCTCTCCTTGTCTATGGCTGTCCTAGTAATTACTGTCGTCAGCGTCCTGATCGACGTAATAATCATCCACATTGTACTGCGCAGATCTTCCTTGCGGCGATCCGCGCTGATCAAAACAATTATTAGAGTCAGAAGAATTGTTGGAACGATCATTTTGAGTACCACGACCTCTACCACATGATGCCTGTTGAGGACCACTACGACCTCCTCTAGATGAATTACCATTATTTCAATCACGCAAAACTGGACAATCAAATTTCAAATGACCCTCTCCCCTACAATAGGCACACTGATTGTACCCTAATGTAGATCTCTGTGAAGAGGAGTCATTTTGTGGTTGCGACCTATTCGACTGAGACTGCGATCAATTCCGTTGTTGCGAATCATTCTGATTCGAACGTGGAGGATACGCTTGCTGCAACAACACCTTAGTTTTGAGTTCTTTTGTCTTTTTATCGGCACAATCATTTTCCTCTTTCTCTCTATTCTCATAATATTGGGCCGTGGCCAATATTTGAGCAGAAGTGGAAACAGCCCACGCACTTTCTGAATTTCGTAATTTGTTGCTTAGGTCCGGCAACAAATTTGAGACAAACTTGTCCACAAACAATCGCTGACCTCCCTCAGTACCCATATCTTGACCACTGTGATCAATGAATGCCTCCTCAAATCTCGTAAAGAAATCAGAGACACTCTCATCCTTCTTTTGTTTGCAAGCGGACAGTTTGTTCCAATTCACCTTCATAGCTGGCATAAGCGTTTTCATAAGAGTAATAATTCTCTGGGGCAAAGCCGTAATTAGCTGTTCAGGCTTGGCCCCACCAACTTGCAAGGCATCCGCAGCAAGAAGTGCATTCCAATCACCACCTAATTCCGCCGCATGGTCTTCCTGACGAATCTTTGCCCAGACCGGTTGCGGAACCACGTTACCGAACAACATATCAATGTTAGCAAGATTCATTATCGTAGCATCCACTAGCTGCGATAATTCTTTATAGTACCCTGCAGGATTTTTGCGAGGGTCAGGCAAAGATTGCTTCACCTGCAAAACTTCCGATCGCTTCCACGGAAGATGTATCCACACTCTCTGGAAATGTGGCAGAATAATAGGATTAGCCTGTGCATCACCAGGCATCCACACTGTTGGAACTTCGCGCATGGGATACTGACCAGGCGCTGCAAGCAGTCCCTCGATGTCTTCTAAAAACAATGCCCGAGGCATTATAGAAGGACGAAAAGACAACAACTGCTCGACAGCACGTCGAACATTGGTGCCCACCAACATTCCGCTCGCAAACTGGAGCTGAAGATTAGTCAGAGCAGTCAACACATCGTCAGATGCATCAGCCGATATTTGGTCACGTAAAAGCTTGCACATTTCTTCAAACACGAACCATTGTGTCGGTATGTTGAATTGGCAAAACGTATCAAGCACCACACGTGGAGGATTTCTAAGGGGGTATTTAATCCAACCCATCGCCATATTATACAGTGTGTCATGTTCCCTCCACCGAACCAGTGGACTCAAGAATAGGTCCAAGAGAATTGAAGAAGTTAGCAGCAACAGAAGGGGTACGACGTCGAACAGATGGAGAAGAAGAGTACCACAACGGGGTAACAAGTGAAGAGTCAGGAACAGAAGAGACAGCAGGAGTAACCAGAACAGTAGGAGCAGCGGGAGCAGGAGTATGAGGAAGTACAAGCGGGGGAGCAGTAGGGACAGGAGCAGGTAATGGAGCGGGAACAGGTTGAAGAACGGGAACAGGTTGGGGTACAGGAGCAGGAGCAGGTGGAGGAACAGGGACAGGGGGAACCACTGGAGCTACGGTACCCTGTGCGTACGGAGGTGGTGACTTCAAGAGATAGGACAACAAGGGGTCCTCTACTGATTCCTCCTTCTTATCTGTACCCGTCGGTAACACTTATCTATAGTCATACTTTGCAATCTATCGAAAACTTCCTTTTCCTTTTCCTCCTTATCTCGCTGGAACTGCTCTGCGTTTCTCACCGTTGTAACAATTCCTTCTCTCTTATTACGTTTAATCTGTTTGATTTCTCTCTGTTTGGCTTCTTTACGCCACAACCAAAAGGAATCAAACATGGCCGGCCTTGCTTTTCTCTGGAACAATTTAGCTTCTAGATTATCTAAAATCGGGGTCTCAAAACTACCATGAGGTGGCCAACTAAGGACACCGTCTTTTTTAGTGTAACAAACCCGAAACTCATTGAATGTAATTGGACCCAAACCATGTTTACTGTACAGCTCGTAAGTTGGAGTTCCAATCGGAGGTATCGGACATGAGTCCTCCAGTCGGGAATCCGCACCACAACTTCTGAAGCAACTGAACAAAGTACTATGGCCAGGCATCGTGCACACTAACCGAGTTTCACAAACGTCAAGGGTTATAGGATTTACACTGTCCCTGCAAAGAGCAAAAACCCTCGGTTTTTGGCGACTGCAGACGTCAAATATCACAACAAAGAACAAAGTACTAAGAACCACAAATGCTATGGAACCATGCAACAACTAAGCACCCACAACAAAGGACTCTGGGAGCGACCCACAAATACTTAACTCAAAGATCAATGACGTCACCAGGAAGGCCCGTCAATCGTCTCGCTGTACCAAGGTCTACGCTAGGCGCCAAAACAGGTCTACAGTCAGGGCAGCAGTCCGTCGCAGCCGTCGGGAGGCGGGGATCTTTGCGGGAAAAGTCGTCGGGCCACTTGTTTCGACAACAGGATCGATGAAGCGGTGTGCACCTTCCCTCGGAGATTTCACACGAAGTTCCTCACGATCGTCGGGCTTTGGACCGGTACCACTGATGCAGCCCCACGTTGGGCGCCAACTGAAGGACTGGGTTTTTCTAAAACCCAGCGGTGCCAGGGATAACACCTAAAACCTTCGTGGGTAACCTGTTCCGGCGTACAAATGACAGAGACACGGGACACTTCCTTCGGCGTCAAAGATTTGAGGTTTATTACTGCAGGGAACACAGAAGTCACAGGAAGTACAACACGTGTAGGTTCGAGGAGTCTGCTTCAACTTGTATCTGTGGATCGCTCCTTTTATACAGTTTTCATGCATAGGATAACATGGTACACAAAGGTTTACAACTTGGTTCCTGTGGTAAATAATTTTACCGTATCATTTTTCCATACAATTTCTTATCAATAAAGGACAGCTCCATTAAATGAGAGGCAGAGTCTGTGGTATCTGAGTCATACGGGCTTTAATTATGCGACTCGAGTTGCAGGATATCATGTTCCATCACCGCTAAGGTTCAGGAAGGGACATTCAACGTTTTATTAGCATCACACATTATATATAGTAAAACAGTATAATTGAAATGAATACAGTAGGCGTAACAGGTGAAAAGAGAGAGATAAGAACACATGTGCGTAACAGGAGGCGTGTAAAAAGGCGTACACATGGGCGTGCACTGGACATGTCAGAGAAACGTCACAAGTGGGTGGATGCATAGAGAAAGTTTCAGGATCAGCAGAAACCTATGACCTGAATGCGCGCGCAACTGAGCATGACGTGTGACTGGGGAGAACTGGGGGCTTTGACTTTAGCACTAGTGGAGGAGACTGGTGTCTGGGATGTCAGAGCAACCTGTACCTATATCATATCTGATATCTCATGTTTGGAGGATGTAGTGTCTGAAGTAAAAGGTCTCTCGGGCAGAGGCCGTTCAATACTGAATGCTAGTGCGTGCATACGTGTCTTGGTGCAATGCGCGGAGCCATGGGCCTACCAAGGTAACAGGTTCAGTAAATCACTTGCAAGGAGGACAGGAAGCCGGGCCCTTTGCTCTGCAGCCGGGAATATGTTTACCTATTTCACTAGACTGGAATGTGTTTTCGAGGAGGCTGAGCAGATAACTGTAGGCAAAATACGATTTTGGCAGGCAGGCCAGGCCGAGCCGGGCACCGCTTCGCTGGCAGGAAGTAAGGCAAGGGTCAGGGATGCATACAGCTTTCGGAGACAGGAGAGATGAGACTCGGGGCCTCGTTTAAGGGCCTAGCTCAACTGGGCCAGGAAACATGGAGAACACGTGTGCGAGATTCAGAAGTGTACCATGTAAAGACGTTGGCACCATAGGCCTAGAAGCCTAATTATCTGGGTTTTCTTGCAGGACTGGATAGCTGACATGTTAAGGATGGACGCAAATGCATATGCGTCTTTCTAGCATGTACGGGAAGGAAGTTACACGACATACAAGGAACATGGGTGCATGGATAGGGTGCGAGTGGGGGACACATTAGCTACCTGAAAATTTCTATTACCTCATTCCCTCCTTGGACCCTACTACACCCTTTATTTCATGAGACCATCTATCTGTTCGTAAAGCATCATTTGTTCTTCTTTCTTTATTCGGGAACGGGAATGTGTACTTGGACGGGGAATACAAGCTGTGGCGCACAAGCCGCAAATCGCTGGCCCACATTGCAGACAGAGACAACAACTGAATACTATGACCAATATTATTCCTAGGAATGATAACAATTTCCATCCACAGGCGGATATCACACTCCAGAGCCAACCGGACCAAGTCCAGGAGCCTGGATTCTGGTGTATCAGGTGAGCAATTTCATGAAGCCGAGTTATGGCCTTATACACGGATGGCGCGTTATTAGGAATAAACACGCAACAACTGGATCCGATGACTCTACAAGCCCCGCCCCTATCGGCCAGGATGACGTCAAGGACAAGGCGATTTTGAAGAACAACAAGTTTCATAGCAGACCGCTCCTCGGTCAGGTTACCTAAAGCAGAAGTAGTTTCATTCACTACTGCTTCTAATGTTCTGGTTAATTTGCGTATCAATTTACTGTTCTGGACAGGACCTACAAAGAAAAAGAATCCTTTATTGAAATCTGTATATTGCTCCCATGTTGTTTCAGTCTGGTTGACAATCGGGGTCTTGATCTCCCTCCTATGTCTTACATGCACAAGATGTGGATTTCGATGATAATCAGGCGGGGCTAGAAAAACAGGTGGCAATAGGAACGCAATATAACACGTCCCATCCCAATCTAATGGCAGACGTACATAGGCTGTCTGACCACATATAAAATAAGAATGGCGGGAAGCTTTGAAAGTAGACTTTCCTTTATCACTGAATTCGACAACAGTATTACAATCACTGTGTCCTAGATGTACTGAACCATTCTTTCTGACGCATAATTCGCCTTTCACTGGCAAAACTGTAATAAACGGCAAGTCCGAATTAGTTTCAGACTGCACATTCAGGATCATGAGGTTAAGTGTAAAATTACCTAATCCATACACTTCATTTTCTAGATCGGTCCCTGTCCTTTGGGGAAGACCTTCCTTGTCTAGGAAACATATTCTATTCATAACTGTATTCAGGTTCCCCCATATCCAATTGCCTTGGGAAACCTTGGACTTACTATCTAGGGAAGACATTAAAGTAAACCATGCACCACACGAACCATTATGTGTGAACGGATAAGGAAAGAGGGGCAGAGCTCCCTTGTATTTCTGATAGGGAGGGAGTCGGCCACAAACCCAGCAATTGGTGGCATTGCTGGTCTGGTGAGAATGGTGTAACATACGGATGAATGTATTGTTGCACATTGCTAAACAATAGGATAATTCTTGGGGAGGCAGGTCGCTGAAAGTGTGCTCTACAGTATCATTAGAGGAAGCATGTACATGAGGATCAAGAGGAAAGAAAACATGTAGCATTAAACTTATGCATATGATCGTAAGACTCAGAAGAAACATAAAAATTAATGCGATGACGCATCTGCTGTGCAAACTTTTACAGTACTGTTTTCTCTTTTCACTACGCCTATCTCTCTGACTACTTGGGTCTATCTTATACATGTCAGAAACCTATCTAACCGCTTCACCCGAGGGGGACTTAAACAATTAAACGCTGTCTGACTTACTAGACCTCAATTTGGAACAATACTCCTGTTGAGGAGTTTTCTCTAGCAGGGGGAGTTTAGAGTCAGTGTCTGAAAGGGGGCAGTCCTTAATCGGAGTCTCTGGTCACAGTCCGTGAAATTTCTTAATGTGGCTGGAGTGCAGCCATCCCTTGCGACCTTCCAGCTTTACGGCGGTCCTCGTTGTCATCAACACCAGCTTGGGCTGCTTCCATCTGGGTTCCAGCGGACTTGTCCTGTCGAAATTTCTCACGTAGACGTATTCTCCTGGAACGACTTCATGCGGTTTTACTTGGGTGTTGTCTGGGAAGGCAGCCGCGACCTGTGAACGACAAGATTGTAGTGCAGACATCAAGGAAGCCAAGTAAACTGTCAGCATAGTACTTTCAACATCTGTAATTCGTCTGGGCATAGGCGTACCCCACATATTCGGGGGACGACCAAAAATAATCTCATACGGGGACAATCCTGTTCTAAAATGAGCTACCATTCACATGTAAAAGAGAGCAACTGGCAGGGCTACTATCCAATCTACGCCTTTTTCTGCACAGACTTTTGCTAAGTGTGTTTTCAGGGTTTGATTATGTCTCTCAACGAGACCTGAGGCTTCGGGGTGTCGTACGCAGTGGAACTTCCACTGGTAGCCTAACAGGAGTGATACCTGTTTCATAAGTTCGGACGAGAATGGTTGTCCATTATCAGAGTACACGACACGGGGCAAACCATATCGCGGGAAAGATTCACGGACCAGCTGTTTGGCAGTGGTTACAGCAGTGTAATCGGGGACTGGATATGCTTCTGTCCATCGGGAAAGAGCACATACGACTACGAGGACATACTTGAATCCTCGGCATCTGTCCATCTGGATATAATCCATCTGGAGGACTTCAAAAGGATGGTCAGGAGGATGAAATCCACCTTGTTCCACGGGAACACCTTTTCCTGGATTGAACTGACAACAGATCATGCAGGTACGCACTTTCTGTTTTGCTGCTGCTCGTAAATGTTTATTGAACCAAAGATTCTGTAAACTGTCTAACATGGCTTTCTCTCCTAAGTGTGCTGGACTATGTGCTGTGTTAATGATAACTTGAACCATCGAGTCTGGGAGGAACCATGTGGCTCTTCCCTTCGTCATCCATCCCTGATCTGTCTAGATCCCTCCTTGTTCAGTCCATTTCTTGATTTCATCTGGGGTTGCATGTGTCTGTATGTCGAGTACATCTATTGTGGGATCCTTAACTGTCAGGCAATGTGTCAGTGAAGGTACTTCAGTCTTTGTCACGTCAGTCGGTATGTCTGTCTGAGCTGTGAGTTTGGCTGTTCGATCTGCCAGGTCGTTACCCTGGGAAATAGTGTCGGTGACTTTAGTATGTGCTTTGCACTTCATAATGGCTATGGCTGTAGGCAAATGTATTGCTTCTAACAGGGCTTGAATGAGGGGACTGTGCTGGATCTTGGCACCGTGAGAAGTTAAAAAACCTCTCTCTTCCCAAAGAACACCGAAGGCGTGAACGACTCCGAATGCATACTGTGAATCTGTGTATATGTTTACTTTCTTGTTCTTGGCTAGTATACAGGCTTGGGTCAGAGCGATGAGCTCTGCAGCTTGAGCAGATAATGTGTCAATACGATCTGTTTCTATGACTTCAGTTTCAGCGATCACTGCATATGCGGCCACTAACTCTCCTGTGCTTGTTCGCATACATGAACCATCCACGTAAAGTGTCAGGTCCGGGTCGGACAATGCAATGTCTGTCAAGTCTTGTCTGGGCTTTGTCACTGTATTGATGACCTCTACACAGTCATGTGGTGCTGGATCAATTGTACTCGAGGGTAACAATGTGGCAGGGTTGAGTATGTTGCAGCGTCTGATTTCTATGTGTGGCTGGAACAGTGTCAGTTCATATCCTGTCAGTCGTGCTATGGTCAAGTGTTGAGTCTGGGTTTGGTTTAGAAGAACTTCCACGGAGTGTGGAACCTGTACTGTCAAAGGATGTCCTAACACTATTGAATCGCTTTGTCTGATAGCTAGAGCTGTTGCTGCAACTGATTTTAGGCACGCAGGCAGAGCCTGGGCTACTGGATCCAATGTACTAGAAAAATAAGCACAAGGCTTATGGTGTCCTGCTTGATCCTGTGTGAGAACAGATAACGCTGTGCCATCGCGTTCTGTGACAAAAAGTGTGAAAGGTTTACTGTAACATGGTGTCGCTAAAACAGGTGCTTGACATAAAGCTTTCTTCAAGTCATTAAAAGCTTGTGTATGTTCCTGAGTCCAAGGGAGGACAGTTGAAGTTGCTGCCTCCTGTGTTGTCAACTGTATGAGTGGCTTGGCTAGAAATGCATATTGAGGAATCCATTCTCTTCAGTGCGAAGTAAGGCCAATAAAGGCCCGTACTTCCTTTTGTGTCTTGGGTTGAGACAGATGTGCAATTAACTGGATACGATCTGGTGTCAACTGTCTACCCCTCTTGGACAGCAAGTGTCCAAGGTATACCACTTGCTGGGCACAGAATTGTAGCTTCGAAGGGGACACTTTATGCCCCTTTTCGGCCAGAAAATACAAGACTGTCAGTGATGCGCGTTCACAATCACTTTCGGTCCGTGCGGTGATTAACAGATCATCTACATATTACAGTAGAGCAGTGTCGGTAGGCATGTGAATACTGTCTAGTTGTCGTTTCAGTGCTTGGCTGTAAATACTAGGACTTTCCGTGAACCCTTGAGGTGCACGTGCAAATTTGAAGCTTCGGCCAATTAAACAGAACCCGAAAAGGTACTGGCTTTCGGGATGAATGGGGACACTAAAGAAGGCGTTCTTGAGATCGATTACAGTAAAGAACGCAGCTTCGGAATCAATGGCAGTCAATAGTGAAGAAATATCTGGGACTACTGGGTACTGTGGTATTAAGCATTTATTGAGTTCTCGAAGGTCAATCACCAATCTGTAGACTGGAGGTGCATTTGGGTCAGTTCGTTTAAGAATTGGAATGATTGGAGAATTACATACATTGGAGTCAGTTTCTACAACTACTCCTTGGGCAATGAGCTCGTCAATAATTTTCAGTAAGGCTGCTACAGCCTCGGGTGGCAATTTATATTGTCGGATTCGGGGCAGTACAACACCTTGCTTGAGTGTGACACGATAGGGTTTAATGTGCATACAACCTACATCAGTTGGACCTTGCGCCCATAAATGCTGTGGAACATTTTTCAATCTTGGATCAAAATCTCTCAACACATAATGACCCTTAAAGTCACATAAAAATAATCTCACTCCTTCTGGAGAACAACATATTACTGCTCCTAGAGCTTTCAGCGTTTTAATACCAAGCAAGTTTTCAGGACACGATTTCGTAAGTAACAAATCTGTAGTACGGGACAATGGACCAACTGCAAGGGGAACTGGCTTTGACACTTCGTTAACAATAGGCTTTCCTGAAAATCCAAGGGAAACATTCTGTGAGCCTGAGAGGGGAGCCCCTGGAACCTCGTCATGACTAATGGTAGTTCTGCTCGCCCCTGTGTCAATCAAAAAATTTCTGTCTTTCCCTAATACCTGACTATGTACATAGGGACCATCTTGATCTACAGGAACCTCGATAAGGGGCAAGCCAACCTCCCTCTCTAGGCTGTTTCATGTATACTACTGATAATCGGGGTAATCTGACTGTGCATACTGGTACATTTGCTGTGTGACATGTTGTGTTGCGGCAATGGGTTGGGGTTGGGGTACAGCTACTGTCTGTTGCTGTGCATTCTGGGGAGGTTGCGTATTCTGTGTAGTATTCTGTGGAACGTGTTCTGGTCTAGGCGGACGCGGTCTTTCTTTCGTTTTGCCTGTAGCAATATTGTATTTTAGAACGGCACATTCATTTATGAAGTGACCTGGCTGTTTACAATAACTGCAATTCCCTTTAACAATAGCTGCAGAATGACTAGTCTGTGTGTTACCTCTCTTCTGACCATCTGCTGGGACGGACTGGGCAACTAGTACTTTCATTTTCGTGTCTTTCATACGTCTTTGTTCATGATCGTGTTCCTCTCTAATTCTGTTCTGGTGATACTGTAACATTTGTAACATTTGGGAAGGTGTATTTGCTTGCCATGTGCTTTCGACTTTCAGTACTCTGTTTTTAACCTGGGGCAAGGAATTCTCGACTAATTTGGTCACAAAAAGATGTGGATATGATTCGCTACTTGTTTTCAGGCCACTATTAATAATGAAACATTTCTCGAATCTGGAATAAAAATCACTAGTGTCTTCGTCTTGTTTCTGTTTGCAGGCTGAGATTGGATCCCAGTATTCCTTTTTAACTGTCAATAATCTAGGCAAGATTTGTACTAATAATCCTGGTAATGCTTTAGTTTTGTCCCCAAGACCTACACCTGGGGTTCGTCCCTTTTCCTCGTCTTCTAATTCAGTCCAAATAATCTTTTTATCTCCCACCTCCCATTCTTTCTCTTTCAGTTTTTCGTAAATACCTGCTGGCAACAATACCTTTAACATTTTAAGAATGTCGGGATACGTATAGTCTCCCATGAGTAACATGTTATTTAATTCTCGGTGAAAACCTGCCAGATCTTTATCATGACTGGGCACTATTTTCTTAATTTCCAATAATTCCATTTTGGTCAAAGGAGTGTATACGAATACTCGCTGGAGCTCGCCCCCTGGGGTCAGGACGGGATGAACTTCTAGTAAGGGATTCTGTCTGTCTAGGTGAAATGGTTGTCTTACTGGAGGTGGAACAGAAACAAAATGTGGAGTCAGGAAAGTTTTGTATTTGTGGCGTTGTTCTAGAATGGTATTAATTAAATCGGTACCTAGGCCTCTCCATCTTTTGAGGAGTAATTCTTCCAATATATTATATAGGGGACCTGGATCAGAATGCTGGCTTTCATATAGTGTAATGAGATGTTGAATCATGTACATACCAGCTAGTCGCTGTTCGTCTGGGGTAAGGCTCAAAAACGTTTGCGCTACTGAATCCTGTCCCTGTTCGGGCGCCAGATTATGTGGTAAATAATTTTACTGTATAATTTTTCCATACAATTACTTATCAATAAAGGACAGCTCCATCAAATGAGAGGCAGAGTCCGTGGTATCTGAGTCATACGGGCTTTAATTATGCGACTCGAGTTGCAGGATATCATGTTCCATCACCGCTAAGGTTCAGGAAGGGACATTCAACGTTTTATTAGCATCACACATTATAAATAGTAAAACAGTATAATTGAAATGAGTACAGTAGGCGTAACAGGTGAAAAGAGAGAGATAAGAACACATGTGCGTAACAGGAGGCGTGTAAAAAGGCGTACACATGGGCGTGCACTGGACATGTCAGAGAAACGTCACAAGTGGGTGGATGCATAGAGAAAGTTTCAGGATCAGCAGACACCTATGACCTGAATGCGCGCGCAACTGAGCATGACGTGTGACTGGGGAGAACCGAGGGCTTTGACTTTAGCACTAGTGGAGGAGACTGGTGTCTGGGATGTCAGAGCAACCTGTACCTATATCATATCTGATATCTCATGTTTGGAGGATGTAGTGTCTGAAGTAAAAAATCTCTTGGGCAGAGGCCGTTCAATACTGAATGCTAGTGCGTGCATACGTGTCTTGGTGCAATGCGCGGAGCAATGGGCCTACCAAGGTAACGGGTTCAGTAAATCACTTGCAAGGAGGACAGGAAGCCGGGCCCTTTGCTCTGCAGCCGGGAATATGTTTACCTATTTCACTAGACTGGAATGTGTTTTCGAGGATGCTGAGCAGATAACTGTAGGCAAAATACGATTTTGGCAGGCAGGCAGGCCAAGCCGGGCACCGCTTCGCTGGCAGGAAGTAAGGCAAGGGTCAGGGATGCATACAGCTTTCGGAGACAGGAGAGATGAGACTCGGGGCCTCGTTTAAGGGCCTAGCTCAACTGGGCCAGGAAACATGGAGAAAACGTGTGCAAGATTCAGAAGTGTACCATGTAAAGACGTTGGCACCATAGGCCTAGAAGCCTAATTATCTGGGTTTTCTTGCAGGACTGGATAGCTGACATGTTAAGGATGGATGCAAATGCATATGCCTCTTTCTAGCATGTACGGGAAGGAAGTTACACAACATACAAGGAACATGGGTGCATGGATAGGGTGCGAGTGGGGGACACATTAGCTACCTGAAAATTTCTATTACCTCATTCCCATCGTAAAGACCATAAGGGGTCGCTTTCATGTATTCAGGGCCCGGAACATAAGTACAGTAATGTTTGGTAGTTCCCAACTGTAAAAGCACATCTTCCCACCATTAGTACATTCCAATCAGCAGTAAACAAATCGAGGAAGAGACAGAAACAGGTGCAGAGGAAGACAGAAACAGTGAGCAGATCGAAAAGGGTGTAAAAGGGGTGGTATCTGGAAACACGAGCTGCAGGCATCAAAGAGGACGTGCCTAATGAATGCACAACTGAGACAATAGACCGGCACGGCAAGATGAGCCTCGAGCGGGGCCATCTGCCTTACAGTATCATCCCCCTCATCATAAAGACACTTTCAAAGGAAACGTGTCTTCCGCAAAAGTTTGGGAATCCCAGGGTCGCGAAGCGGACAGGGTCCGTTCCCTGGCTACTTGAGGGCAAGAAACAAAATGGATGCCGTATCTAAGATGGAACCCGTGGGCTCAGATGAAGAAACCCACGAAACAAACGAACGGTTTAGGCTAGCACAGCAAAAACGCGTACACCCACTAAACTCGTCATTTGCGGTTCATAGATACCAGACTCGACCATATTCGTGCGAGTCGAAAACACCACTTACGATTGTCACGAAACCTCAAGTGCAGGCAAAGACACAGATAGTGTACCAGACAAAGAAATGTTACACATAGAGGATAGATGATGCAAGCAGAGACACAGATAGTGAGAGCAGACACAGAAATGGTTCACAGAGAAGAGAATGGTGCTGGCAGAGACACTGATAGTGGAAGCAGACACAGAGATGGTACACACAGAGCATAGATGGTGCGGGCAGAGGGAGAGATAGTGAAATCAAACATAGAGATGGTATACACAGAGAAAAGATGGTGCAGGCAGAGACAAAGATAGTGGAAGCAGACATAGAGATGATATACACAGAAGATAGATGGTGCAGGCAGAGGGAAAGATAGTGGAAGTAGACATACAGATGGTACACAGAGAGAATAGATGGTGGAGGAAGAGACACAGATAGTGGAAGCAGACATAGAGATGCTCCACATGGAGAATAGATGGTACAGGCAGAGACAGATAATGGAAGCAGACATAGAGATGGTACACACAGAGGATAGATGGTGCGGGCAGAGGGAGAGATAGTGAAATCAAACATAGAGATGGTACACACTGAGAAAAGATGGTGCAGGCAGAGACAAAGATAGTGGAAGCAGACATAGAGATGGTATACACAGAAGATAGATGGTGCAGGCAGAGGGAAAGATAGTGGAAGTAGACATACAGATGGTACACCGAGAGAATAGATGGTGGAGGAAAAGACACAGATAGTGGAAGCAGACACAGATATGGTACACACAGAGGATAGATGGTGCAGGCAGAGACTCAGATACTGGGATCAGCGGCTGAGATGGAACACACAGAGGATATATAGTTTAGGTAGGGACACAGATAGTGGAAGCGGAGATAGAGATGCTACACACAGAGAATAGATGGTGCAGGCAGAGACACAGATAATGGAAGCAGACATAGAGATGGTACACATAGAGGATAGATGGTGCAGGCAGAGACACAGATAGTGGAATCAGACACAGAGATTGTATATACAAAGAATAGATAGTGCAGGCAGAGGCACAGATAGTAGAAGCAGGAACTGATATGGTATATACAGAGAATAGATAGTTCAGGCAAATGCACAGATAGTAGAAGCAGGCACAGAAATGGTACACACAGAGATAATTGGAAGGAGAGACAGAGATGGTATATACAGAGGATAGATGGAGAAGGCAGAGACACAGATAGTGGAAGCAGACACATAGAGATGGTATATATAGAGAATAGATGATGCAAGCACAGACACAGATAGTGGAACCAGACACAGAGATGATACACACAGAGGATAGATAGTGCAGGCAGAGGGAGAGATAGTGGAAGCAAACATACAGATGGTACACACAGAGAATAGATGGTGCAGGCTGAGACACAGATAGTGGAAGCAGACATAGAGATGGTATACACAGAGGATAGATGGTGCAAGCAGAGACACAGATAGTAGGAGCAGATACAGAAATGGTACACACAGAGGATAGATGGTGGAGGCACAGATCCAGATAGTGCAAGTAGACACAGAGATGGTACACACAGAGAATAGATGGTATAGGGCTGCAGGTAGAGGGAGAGATAGCGGAAGCAGACACAGAGATGGTACACACAGAGCATAGATGGTGCACGCAGAGACACAGTTAGTGGAAGCAGACACAGAGATGGTACACACAGAGGATAGATGGTGCAGGCACAGAGATGTTACACACAGAGGATAGATGGTGGAGGTAGAGACACAGATAGTAGGACCAGACACAGAGATGGTGCACACAAAAGAGACATGGTGCAGGTAGAGACACATATAGTGGAAGTAGACACAGAGATGGTACACACAGAGGATAGATGGTGGAAGCAGAGATCCAGATAGTGCAAGCAGACACAGAGATGGTACACACAGAAAATAGATGGTATAGGGCTGCCGGTAGAGGGAGAGATAGTGGAAGCAGACACCGATATGGTACACACAGAGAATAGATGGTATAGGGTTTTCGGCAGAGGGACAGATAGTGGAAGCTGACATTGAGATTGTACACATAGAGGATAGATGGCGCTGGCAGAGACACAAACAGTGGGAGCAGACAGAGAGATGGTACACATAGAAGAGAGACGGTGCAGGCAGAGATACAAATAGTGGAAGCAGACACAGAGTTGGTACACATGAAGATAGATGGTGCAGGCAGAGGGAGAGATAGTGGAAGGAGACATAGAGATGGTACACACAGAAGAGAGATGGTTCAGGCAGAGACACAGATAGTGGAACCAGCCACAGAGACGGTACACACAGAGAATAGATGGTGCAGGCAAAGACACAGATAGTGGAACCAGACACAGAAACGGTACACACAGAAGAGAGATGGTGCAGGTAGACACATAGATAGTGGAAGCAGACACAGACATGGTACACACAGAGAATAGATGATATGGGGCTGCAGGCAGAGTGAGAGATAGTGGAAGCAGACACAGACATGGTAGACACAGAGAATAGATGGTACGCGCTTTCAGGCACAGAGACAGATAGTGGAAGCAGACACAGAGATTGTACAGATAGAGGACAGATGGAGCAGGCAGAGACACAGATAGTGGGAGCAGACACAGAGATTTTACACACAGAAGAGAGATGGTGTAGGTAGAGACACACAAAGTGGAAGCAGACACAGAGATGGTACACACAGAGAATAGATGGTGCAGGCAGAGAGAGAGATAGTGGAAGCAGACATAGAGATGGTACAAACAGAAGAGAGATGGTGCAGGCAGAGACACAGATAGTGGAAGCAGACACAGAGATGGTACACACACAGGATAGATAGTGCAGGCAGACGGAGAGATAGTGTAAGCCGACACAGAGATTGTACAGATAGAGGAAAGATGGTGCAAGAGAGACACAGATAGTGGGAGCCGACACAGAAATGGTACACACAGAAGAGAGATGGTGCAGGCAGAGACACTGATAGTGGAAGCAGACACAGAGATGGTAGACACAGAGGATAGATAGTTCAGGTAGAGACACAGATAGTGGAAGCAGACATAGAGACGCTACACACAGAGAATAGATGATGGAGGCAGAGATACAGATAGTGGAAGCAGATTTAGAGATGGTACACATAGAGGATAGATGGTGCAGGCAGAGACACAGATAGTAGAAGCAGACACAGAGATGGTATATACAGAGAATAGATAGTGCAGGCAGAGGCACAGATAGTAGAAGCAAACACAGAGATGATACACACAGGGAATAGATGGTGCAGGCAGAGACACAGATAGTGGAAGCAGACACAGAGATGAAACACGCAGAAGATAGATGGTAGAGACAGAGACACAGATAGTGGAACCAGACACAGAGATGGTACACACAGAAGAGAGATGGTGCAGGCAGGGACACAGATATTGAAAGTAGACAGTGAGATGGTACACACAGAATATACATGGTGCCTGCAGAGAGAGAGATAGTGGAACCAGACATAGAGATGGTACACACAGAAGCGAAATAGTGCAGGCAGAGACACAGATAGTGGAACCAGACACAGAGATGTTACACATAGAGGATAGATGTTGCAAGCAGAGACACAGTTAGTGAGAGCAGACACAGAAATGGTACACAGAGAAGAGAGATGGTGCAGGCAGAGACACTGATAGTGGAAGCAGACACAGAGCTGGTACACACAGAGTATAGATGGTGCAGGCAGAGGGAGAGATAGTGAAAGCAGACATAGAGATGGTACACACAGTGAATAGATGGTGCAGGCAGAGATACAGATAGTGGAAGCAGACATAGAGATGGTATACACAGAGGATAGATGGTGCAGGAAGAAGCAGAGATAGTTGAAGTAGACATACAGATGGTACACAGAGAGAATAGAGAGTGGAGGCAGAGACACAGATAGTGGAACCAGACACAGAAATGGTACACACAGAGGAGAGATGGTGTAGGTAGACACATAGATAGTGGAAGCAGACACAGAAATGGTACACACAGAGAATAGATGATAAAGAGCTGCAGGCAGAGTGAGAGATAGTGGAGGCAGACACAGACATGGTAGACACAGAGAATAGATGGTACGGGGTTTCAGGCACAGAAACAGATAGTGGAAACAGACACAGAGATTGTACAGATAGAGGACAAATGGAGCAGGCAGAGACACAGATAGTGGGAGCAGACACAGAGATTTTACACACAGAAGAGAGATGGTGTAGGCAGAGACACAGATAGTGGAAGCAGACACAGAGATGGTACACACAGAGAATAGATGGTGCAGGCAGAGAGAGAGATAGTGGAAGCAGACATAGAGATGGTACAAACAGAAGGGAGATGGTGCAGGCAGAGACACAGATAGTAGAAGCAGACACAGAGATGGTACACACAGAGGTTTGGTTGGTGCAGTCAGACGGAGAGATAGTTTAAGCCGACACAGAGATTGTACAGATAGAGGATAGATGGTGCAAGAGAGACACAGATCGTGAGAGCCAACACAGAAATAGTAGACACAGAAGAGAGATGGTGCAGGCAGAGACACTGATAGTGGAAGCAGACACAGAGATGGTAGACACAGAGGATAGATAGTTCAGGTAGAGACACAGATAGTGGAAGCAGACATAGAGACGCTACACACAGAGAATAGATGGTGCAGGCAGAGATATAGATAGTGGAAGCAGACTTAGAGATGGTACACATAGAGGATAGATGGTGTAGGCAGAGACACAGATAGTGGAAGCAGACATAGAGATGGTATACACAGAGGATACATGGTGCAGGCAGAGACACAGATAGTAGGAGCAGACACAGAAATGGTACACACAGAGGATAGATGGTGGAGGCACAGATCCAGATAGTGCAAGTAGACACAGAGATGGTACACACAGAGAATAGATGGAATAGGGCTGCAGGTAGAGGGAGAGATAGCGGAAGCAGACACAGAGATGGTACACACAGAGAATAGATGGTGCACGCAGAGACACAGATAGTGGAAGCAGACACAGAGATGGTACACACAGAGGAAAGATGGTGCAGGCAGAGACATAGATAGTGGAAGCAGACACAGAGATGTTACACACAGAGGATAGATGGTGCAGGTAGAGACACAGATAGTAGGACCAGACACAGAGATGGTGCACACAAAAGAGACATGGTGCAGGTAGAGACACAGATAGTGGAAGTAGACACAGAGATGGTACACACAGAGGATAGATGGTGGAAGCAGAGATCCAGATAGTGCAAGCAGACACAGAGATGGTACACACAGAGAAAAGATGGTATAGGGCTGCTGGTAGAGGGAGAGATAGTGGAAGCAGACACAGACATGGTACACACAGAGAATAGATGGTATAGGGTTTCCGGCAGAGGGACAGATAGTGGAAGCAGACATTGAGATTGTACACATAGAGGATAGATGGCGCTGGCAGAGACACAAACAGTGGGACCAGACAGAGAGATGGTACACACAGAAGAGAGATGGTGCAGGCAGAGATACAGATAGTGGAAGCAGACACAGAGTTGGTACACACGAAGATAGATGGTGCAGGCAGAGGGAGAGATAGTGGAAGGAGACATAGAGATGGTACACACAGAAGAGAGATGGTTCAGGAAGAGACACAGATAGTGGAACCAGCCACAGAGATGGTACACACAGAGAATAGATGGTGCAGGCAAAGACACAGATAGTGGAGCCAGACACAGAAATGGTACACACAGAAGAGAGATGGTGCAGGTAGACACTTAGATAGTGGAAGCAGACACAGAAATGGTACACACAGAGAATAGATGATATAGGGCTGCAGGCAGAGTGAGAGATAGTGGAAGCAGACACAGACATGGTAGACACAGAGAATAGATGGTACGGGGTTTCAGGCACAGAGACAGATAGTGGAAGCAGACACAGAGATTGTATAGATAGAGGACAGATGGAGCAGGCAGAGACACAGATAGTGGGAGCAGACATAGAGATTTTACACACAGAAGAGTGATGGTGTAGGCAGAGACACAGATAGTGGAAGCAGACACAGAGATGGTACAGACAGAGAATAGATGGTGGAGGCAGAGAGAGAGATAGTGGAAGCAGACATAGAGATGGTACAAACAGAGGAGAGATGGTGTAGGCAGAGACACAGATAGTGGAAGCAGACACAGAGATGGTACACACAGAGGATAGATGGTGCAGGTAGACGGAGAGATAGTGTAAGCCGACACAGAGATTGTACAGATAGAGGATAGATGGTGCAAGAGAGACACAGATAGTGGGAGCCGACACAGAAATGGTACACACAGAAGAGAGATGGTGCAGGCGAAGATACTGATAAAGGAAGCAGACACAGAGATGGTAGACACAGAGGATAGATAGTTCAGGTAGAGACACAGATAGTGGAAGCAGACATAGAAATGCTAGACACAGAGAATAGATGATGCAGGCAGAGATACAGATAGTGGAAGCAGACTTAGAGATGGTACACATAGAGGATAGATGGTGCAGGCAGAGACACATATAGTGGAAGCAGACACAAAGATGGTATATACAGAGAATAGATAGTGCAAGCAGAGGCACAGATAGTAGAAGCAAACACAGAGATCATACACACAGGGAATAGATGGTGCAGGCAGAGACACAGATAGTGGAAGCAGACACAGAGATGGAACACGCAGAAGATAGATGGTGGAGACAGAGACACAGATAGTGGAAGCAGACACAGAGATGGTACACACAGAAGAGAGATGGTGCAGGCAGGGACACAGATAGTGAAAGTAGACACTGAGATTGCACACACAGAATATACATGGTGCCTGCGGAGGGAGATATAGTGGAACCAGACATAGAGATGGTACACACACAGAATAGATGGTGCAGGCAGAGATACAGATAGTGGAAACAGACATAGAGATGGTATACACAGAGGATAGATGGCGCAGGCAGAAGCAGAGATAGTTGGAGTAGACATACAGATGGTACACAGAGAGAATAGACAGTGGAGGCAGAGACACAGATAGTGGAACCAGACACAGAAATGGTACACACAGAGAATAAATGATATAGGGCTGCAGGCAGAGTGAGAGATAGTGGAAGCAGTCAACCTCTCCCTCAAAACTGGCTCTGTTCCTCTCTCCTGGAAAAAAGGTGTGGTTAAGCCTCTCATGAAAAAGGCGAACAAACCCCCTTCGGATTTGACCAACCTCCGTCCCATCACCTTGCTACCTGCGCTGGGTAAAATAACTGAACAATTATTCCACACGGAGCTCAAGACCTTTCTTGATACCCATAACCTACTTCACCCCCAGCAATCCGGGTTCCGGTCTAAACATTCTACCGAAACCGCCCTGATCGAACTGACCGATACCATCAACATCCTTCAAGATCAAAGGAAGAAGGCCATTCTGATCCTTCTTGATCTCACGGCAGCATTCGATACTATTTCCCACTCCATTCTGATTAATACACTTATGGACATCGGCGTTACCAACTCTGCCCTAGCCTGGATCAGTTCTTTCCTCAGCGATAGGTTTCAAACTGTCTCACTTGGCCCTTTCCAATCTAATGAGAAAAAGGTCTCCTGTGGAGTTCCTCAGGGCTCCATTCTAAGTCCCCTCCTCTTCAATATCTATCTCATCCCTCTGCTTACCCTTATAGAATCGTTCGACATAACCGTCACTTCTTATGCCGACGATACTCAGCTTATCATCCCTCTTGACGACAATTCCAACACGGCAGAACTCAATCTAAAACAATGCCTTACAGCAGTCTTTCAATGGATGGACGCCAACCACCTCCGCTGCAACTCGAATAAAACCGAGATCTTGCCCATTGGAAAGAATGCCTCTTTCTGCCCTGCTCTGTGGTGGCCTGACAATTCTGCTGCTCCACCTCAGACAGTTTCATCGGCCAGAAACCTCTGGGTTATTTTTGATTCCGAACTCTCCTTCGATATCCACGTTTCGACCGTAGCAGGAAAATGCTTCGGCATAATTAAGTCCCTGAGAAAGTTCTTTGACTTCCTCCCTCTTGACTCCAGAAAGACTATTGCGGTAGCTCTTATACTCTCTCGAGTAGACTACTGTAATGGCCTTCTGGCAGGGACCAAAAAGTCCACCCGATCGAAACTTCGAAGTGTCCTGCACACTGCTGCTCGTCTTGTCCTTAAACTTCCACGCAAATCATCAATTTCCACAGCTCTTAAATACTTGCATTGGCTCCCCTTGCACAAGAGAATACTCTTTAAAATTCTCACTGTAGCCTTCCGAGCCTTCAACAAATCCGGTCCATCCTATTTGTCGAGACGCTTCCCTCACTACACTCCGGGCCGTACCCTCAGATCCTCACAAGAAAACCTCATGACCCCCACCAAATTCAATCTGAAGTCTAAAGGTGGAAAAACGCTCAGTACCCTGGCTATTAGAGCCTGGAACAGCATGCCAAGGCATCTCAGACTTCAGACGCTTGAGAAGCCGTTTAGGAAGCTCCTCAAAACGTGGATTTTTAATCTCTCTGACGACTGGACTAAAGCAGCCATCTAGCCCCCCCCCCCACCTCTCTCTGTGATCTGGTCTCAGGATTTACAGCGCCAAGATGCTCCCTTCGGAGCGAACGTCTGCGCTCTAGAAATACCCCTCCAAATATCCAAATATCCAAGCAGAAACAGACATGGTAGACACAGAGAATAGATGGTACAGGGTTTCAGTCACAGAGACAGATAGTGGAAGCAGACACAGAGATTGTACAGATAGAGGACAGATGGAGCAGGCAGAGACACGGATAGTGGGAGCAGACACAGAGATTTTACACACAGAAGAGAGATGGTGTAGGCAGAGACACAGATAGTGGAAGCAGACACAGAGATGGTACAAACAGAAGAGAGATGGTGCAGGCAGAGACACAGATAGTGGAAGCAGACACAGAGATGGTACACACAGAGGTTTGGTTGGTGCAGGCAGACGGAGAGATAGTGTAAGCCGACACAGAGATTGTACAGATAGAGGATAGATGGTGCAAGAGAGACACAGATAGTGGGAGCCGACACAGAAATGGTACACACAGAAGAGAGATGGTGCAGGCAGAGACACTGATAGTGGAAGCAGACACAGAGATGGTAGACACAGAGGATAGATAGTTCAGGTAAGGACACAGATAGTGGAAGCAGACATAGAGACGCTACACACAGAGAATAGATGGGGCAGGCAGAGATACAGATAGTGGAAGCAGACTTAGAGATGGTACACATAGAGGATAGATGGTGCAGGCTGAGACACAGATAGTGGAAGCAGACACAGAGATGGTACACACAGAAGAGAGATGGTGCAGGCAGGGACACAGATAGTGAAAGTAGACACTGAGATCGTACACACAGAATATACATTGTGTCTGCAGAGGGAGAGATAGTGGAACCAGACATAGAGATGGTACACACAGAGGATAGATGGTGCGGGCAGAGGGAGAGATAGTGAAAGCAGAAATAGAGATGGTACACACAGAGAATAGATGGTGCAGGCAGAGATACAGATAGTGGAAGCAGACATAGAGATGGTATACACAGAGGCTAGATGGTGCAGGCAGAAGGAGAGATAGTTGAAGTAGACATACAGATGGTACACAGAGAGAATAGACATTGGAGGCAGAGCCACAGATAGTGCAACCAGACACAGAAATGGTACACACAGAAGAGAGCTGGTGCAGGTAGACACATAGATAGTGGAAGCAGACACAGAAATGGTACACACAGAGAATAGATGATATAGGGCTAAAGGCAGAGTGAGAGATAGTGGAAGCAGACACAGACATGGTAGACACAGAGAATAGATGGTACGGGGTTTCAGACACAGAGACAGATAGTGGAAGCAGACACAGAGATTGTACAGATAATGGACAGATGGAGCAGGCAGAGACACAGATAGTGGGAGCAGACACAGAGATTATACACACAGAAGAGAGATGGTGTAGGCAGAGACACAGATAGTGGAAGCAGACACAGAGATGGTACACACAGAGAATAGATGGTGCAGGCAGAGAGAGAGATAGTGGAAGCAGACATAGAGATGGTACAAACAGAAGAGAGCTGGTGCAGGCAGAGACACATATAGTCGAAGCATACACAGAGATGGTACACACAGAGGATAGATGGTGCAGGCAGACGGAGAGATAGTGTGCGCCGACACAGATATTGTACAGATAGAGGATAGATGGTGCAAAAGAGACACAGATAGTGGGAGCCGACACAGAAATGGTACGCACAGAAGAGAGATGGTGCAGGCAGAGACACTGTTAGTGGAAGCAGACACAGAGATGGTAGACACAGAGGATAGATAGTTCAGGTAGAGACACAGATAGTGGAAGCAGACATAGAGACGCTACGCACAGAGAATAGATGGTGCAGGCAGAGATACAGATAGTGGAAGCAGACTTAGAGATCGTAAACATAGAGGATAGATGGTGCATGCAGAGACACAGATAGTGGAAGCAGACACAGAGATGGTATATACAGAGAATAGATAGTGCAGGCAGAGGCACAGATAGTAGAAGCAAACACAGAGACTATACACACAGGGAATAGATGGTGCAGGCAGAGACACAGATAGTGGCAGCAGACACAGAGATGGTACACACAGAAGAGAGATGGTGCAGGCAGGGACACAGATAGTGAAAGTAGACACTGAGATGGTACACACAGAATATACATTGTGTCTGCAGAGGGAGAGATAGTGGAACCAGACATAGAGATGGTACACACAGAGGATAGATGGTGCGGGCAGATGGAGAGATAGTGAAAGCAGACATAGAGATGGTACACACAGAGAATAGATGGTGCAGGCAGAGATACAGATAGTGGAAGCAGACATAGAGATGGTATACACAGAGGCTAGATGGTGCAGGCAGAAGGAGAGATAGTTGAAGTAGACGTAAAGATGGTACACAGAGAGAATAGACATTGGAGGCAGAGACACAGATAGTGCAACCAGACACAGAAATGGTACACAGAGAAGAGAGCTGGTGCAGGTAGACACATAGATAGTGGAAGCAGACACAGAAATGGTACACACAGAGAATAGATGATATAGGGCTAAAGGCAGAGTGAGAGATAGTGGACGCAGACACAGACATGGTAGACACAGAGAATAGATGGTACGGGGTTTCAGGCACAGAGACAGATAGTGGAAGCAGACACAGAGATTGTACAGATAATGGACAGATGGAGCAGGCAGAGACACAGATAGTGGGAGCAGACACAGAGATTTTACACACAGAAGAGAGATGGTGTAGGCAGAGACACAGATAGTGGAAGCAGACACAGAGATGGTACACACAGAGAATAGATGGTGCAGGCAGAGAGAGAGATAGTGGAAGCAGACATAGAGATGGTACAAACAGAAGAGAGCTGGTGCAGGCAGAGACACATATAGTCGAAGCATACACAGAGATGGTACACACAGAGGATAGATGGTGCAGGCAGATGGAGAGATAGTGTAAGCCGACACAGAGATTGTACAGATAGAGGATAGATGGTGCAAGAGAGACACAGATAGTGGGAGCCGACACAGAAATGGTACGCACAGAAGAGAGATGGTGCAGGCAGAGACACTGTTAGTGGAAGCAGACACAGAGATGGTAGACACAGAGGATAGATAGTTCAGGTAGAGACACAGATAGTGGAAGCAGAAATAGAGACGCTACGCACAGAGAATAGATGGTGCAGGCAGAGATACAGATAGTGGAAGCAGACTTAGAGATCGTAAACATAGAGGATAGATGGTGCAGGCAGAGACACAGATAGTGGAAGCAGACACAGAGATGGTATATACATAGAATAGATTGTGCAGGCAGAGGCACAGATAGTAGAAGCAAACACAGAGATGATACACACAAGGAATAGATGGTGCAGGCAGAGACACAGATAGTGGAAGCAGACACAGAGAAGGAACACGCAGAAGATAGATGGTGGAGACAGAGACACAGATAGTGGAAGCAGACGCCGAGATGGTACACACAGTAGAGAGAATGTGCAGGCAGAGACACAGATAGTGAAAGTAGACACAGAGATGGTACACACAGAATATACATGGTGCCTGCAGAGGGAGAGATAGTGGAACCAGACATAGAGATGGTACACACAGAAGCGAGATAGTGCAGGCAGAGACACAGATAGTGGAACCAGACACAGAGATGTTACAAATAGAGGATAGATGTTGCAAGCAGAGACACAGCTAGTGAGAGCAGACACAGAAATGGTGCACAGTTAAGAGAGATAGTGCAGGCAGAGACACTGATAGTGGAAGCTGACACAGAGATGGTACACACAGAGAATAGATGGTGCAGGCAGAGACACTGATAGTGGAAGCAGACACAGAGCTGCTACACACAGAGAATAGATGGTGCGGGCAGAGGGAGAGATAGTAAAAGAAGACATAGAGATGGTACACACAGAGAATAGATGGTGCAGGCAGAGATACAGATAGTGGAAGCAGACATAGAGATGGTACACACAGAGAATAGATGGTGCAGGCAGAGATACAGATAGTTGAAGTAGACATACAGATGGTACACAGAGAGAATAGACGGTGGAGCCAGAGACACAGATAGTGGAAGCAGACACAGAGATGGTACACACAGAGAATAGATGGTGCAAGCACAGACACAGATACTGGAACCAGACACAGAGATGATACACACAGAGGATAGATGGTGCAGGCAGATACACAGATAGTGGAAGCCGACAATAAGATGGTACACACAGAGGATAGATGGTGCAGGCAGAGGGAGTGATAGTGGAAGCAGACATACAGATGGTACACACAGAGAATAGATGGTGCAGGCAGAGGCACAGTTAGTGGAAGCAGACACAGAGATGGTACACACAGAGGATAGATGGTGCAGGCAGAGACACAGATAGTGGAACTAGACACAGAGATGGTAAATACAGAGAATAGATAGTGCAAGCACAGATACAGATAGTGGAAGCAGACACAGAGATGGTAAACAGATAGCATAGATGGTGCAGGCAGAGACACAGATAGTGGAAGCAGACATAGAGGTGGTATACACAGAGGATAGATGGTGCAGGCAGAGACACAGATAGTAGGAGCAGACACAGAAATGGTACACACAGAAGAGAGATGGTGCAGGCAGAGACACAGAAAGTGGAAGCAGACACTGAGATGATAGAAACAGAAAATAGATGGTATAGGACTGCTGTAGAGGGAAAGATAGTCGAAGCAGACACGGAGATGGTCACATAAAGAATAGATGGCATAGGACTGCAGGCAGAGGGACAGATAGTGGAAACAGACACAGCGATGGTACACACTAAGAATAGATGGTGCAGGCAGGGACACAGATAGTGGAAGCAGACACAGAGATGGTACACACAAAGGATAGATGGTGCGGGTAGAGACAGAGATAGTAGAAGCAGACACAGAGATGGTACACACGGAAGAGAGAAGGTGCAGGCAGAGACACAGGTAGTGGAAACAGACACACAGATGGTACACACAGAGAATAGATGGTATAGGACTGTAGGCAGAGGGACAGATAGTGGAAGCAGACACAGAGATGGTACCAACAGAGAATAGATGGTATAGGGCTGCAGGCAGAGGGAGAGATAGTGGAAGCAGACACAGACATCGTACACACAGAGAACAGATGTTATAGGGTTTCAGGCAGAGGGACAGATAGTGGAAGCAGACACAGAGATGGTACACACAGAGGATAGATGGTGCAGGCAGACGGAGAGATAGTTGAAGTAGACATACAGATGGTACACAGAGAGAATAGACGGTGGAGCCAGAGACACAGATAGTGGAAGCAGACACAGAGATGGTACACACAGAGGATAGATGGTGCAGGCAGCAACACAGATAGTGTAAGCAGACACAGAGATGATACACACAGAGGATCGATGTCGCAGGCAGAGACACAGATAATGGAAGCAGACATAGAGATGGTATATACAGAGAATAGATGGTGCAAGCACAGACACAGATACTGGAACCAGACCCAGAGATGATACACACAGAGGATAGATGGTGCAGGCAGAGACACAGGTAGTGGAAACAGACACACAGATGGTACACACAGAGAATAGATGGTATAGGACTGTAGGCAGAGGGACAGATAGTGGAAGCAGACACAGAGATGGTACCAACAGAGAATAGATGGTATAGGGCTGCAGGCGGAGGGAGAGATAGTGGAAGCAGACACAGACATTGTACACACAGAGAATAGATGTTATAGGGTTTCAGGTAGAGGGACAGATAGTGGAAGCAGACACAGAGATGGTACACACACAGGATAGATGGTGCAGGCAGAGGGAGTGATAGTGGAAGCAGACATACAGATGGTACACACAGAGAATAGATGGTGCAGGCAGAGGCACAGTTAGTGGAAGCAGACACAGAGATGGTACACACAGAGGATAGATGGTGCAGGCAGAGACACAGATAGTGGAACTAGACACAGAGATGGTAAATACAGAGAATAGATAGTGCCAGCACAGATACAGATAGTGGAAGCAGACACAGAGATGGTAAACAGATAGCATAGATGGTGCAGGCAGAGACACAGATAGTGGAAGCAGACATAGAGGTGGTATACACAGAGGATAGATGGTGCAGGCAGAGACACAGATAGTAGGAGCAGACACAGAAATGGTACACACAGAAGAGAGATGGTGCAGGCAGAGACACAGAAAGTGGAAGCAGACACTGAGATGGTACAAACAGAAAATAGATGGTATAGGACTGCTGCAGAGGGAAAGATAGTCGAAGCAGACACAGAGATGGTCACATAAAGAATAAATGGCATAGGACTGCAGGCAGAGGGACAGATAGTGGAAGCAGACACAGCGATGGTACACACTAAGAATAGATGGTGCAGGCAGGGACACAGATAGTGGAAGCAGACACAGAGATGGTACACACAAAGGATAGATGGTGCGGGTAGAGACAGAGATAGTAGAAGCAGACACAGAGATGGTACACACGGAAGAGAGAAGGTGCAGGCAGAGACACAGGTAGTGGAAACAGACACACAGGTGGTACACACAGAGAATAGATGGTATAGGACTGTAGGCAGAGGGACAGATAGTGGAAGCAGACACAGAGATGGTACCAACAGAGAATAGATGGTATAGGGCTGCAGGCAGAGGGAGAGATAGTGGAAGCAGACACAGACATTGTACACACAGAGAATAGATGTTATAGGGTTTCAGGCCGAGGGACAGATAGTGGAAGCAGACACAGAGATGGTACACACAGAGGATAGATGGTGCAAGAGAGACACAGATAGTGGAACCAGACACAGAGATGGTACACACAGAGGATAGATGGTGCAGGCAGAGACACAGATAGTGGAAGCAGACACAGAGATGGAACCCACAGAGGATAAATGGTGCAGACAGAGACACAGATAGTGGAAGCAGACGCAGAGATGGTACACACAGAATATATATGGTGCCTGCAGATGGAGAGATAGGGGAACCAGACATAGAGATGGTACACAAAGAAGCGAGATAGTGCAGGCAAAGACACAGATAGTGGAACCAGACAAACAGATGTTACACATAGAGGATAGTTGATGCAAGCAGAGACACAGATAGTGAGAGCAGACACATAAATGGTTCACAGAGAAGAGAATGGTGCAGGCAGAGACACTGATAGTGGGAGCAGACACAGAGATGGTACACACAGAGGATAGATGGTGCGGGCAGAGGGAGAGATAGTGAAAGCAAACATAGAGATGGTACACATAGAGAAAATATGGTGCAGGCAGAGACAAAGATAGTGGAATCAGACATAGAGATGGTATACACAGAAGATAGATGGTGCAGGCAGAGGATAAGATAGTGGAAGTAGACATACAGATGGTACACAGAGAGAATAGATGATGGAGGTAGAGACACCGATAGTGGAAGCAGACACAGAGATGGTACACACAGAGGATAGATGGTGCAGGCAGAGACACAGATAGTGGAAGCAGGCACGGAGATGGTAAACACAGATGATAAATGATGCAAGCAGAGACATAGATAATGGAAGCGGACACAGAATTGATATATACAGAGAATAGATGGTGCAAGCACAGACACAGATAGTGGAACCAGACACAGAGATGATACACTCAGAGGATAGATGGTGCAGGCAGATACACAGATAGTGGAAGCAGACAATAAGGTGGTACACACAGAGGATAGATGGTGCAGGCAGAGACACAGATAGTGGAAGCAGACACTGGGATGGTAAATACAGAGAATAGATGGTGCAAGCACAGACACAGATCGTGGAAGCAGACACTGAGATCGTACAAACAGAAAATAGATGGTATAGGACTGCTGCAAAAAGGAAAGATTGTGGAAGCAGACACAGAAATGGTACACACATAGAATACATGGTATAGGACTGCAGGCAGAGGAACAGATAGTGGAAGCAGACACAGAGATGGTACACACAGAGAATAGATGGTGCAGGCAGAGACACAGATAGTGGAAGCAGACACAGAGATGGTATACACAGAGAATAGATGGTGCAGGCAGAGACACAGATAGTAGGAGCAGACATAGAGATGGTATACACAGAAGAGAGATGGTGCAGGCAGAGACACAGATAGTGAAAACAGACACACAGATGGTACACACAGAGAATACATGGTATAGGACTGTAGGCAGAGAGACAGATAGTGGAAGCAGATGCAGAGATGCTACCAACAGAGAATAGATGGTATAGGGCTGCAGGCAGAGGGAGAGATAATGGAAGCAGACACAGACATGGTACACACAGAGAATAGATGGTGCAGGCAGAGACTCAGATAGTGCGATCAGAGACTGAGATTGGTAGACCTGGCACATTGGCGTGAGTTTCCCTTTCACTTTTTGCTGGTGTGCCTCCGATGTTTTTGCTGGTGTCCGCCGCTCAGGGCACTGCGCCACGGCCAATCCGTGCCCAGTGCAAGTGCTCCCTATGTAAAATGTAATTGTGATTGATACTCCTGATTGGTTCATTGGATTTACTGTCAGTCCCCAGTAAAGTGCACCAGGAGTGCCAGGGCTGGTAAATGCCAATACTGCTAGTGGGCTTGCAGCGCTGGTTGCGCCACCCACAGAAGCAGCCTTTTAAAAATGTGTCTAGGGTCTGCCATTGCAGAACCTGCGTGCAGTCTGGTACTGTCATGCTGGCTGGGCAAGTGCACACACTTGCCAGCCTCTAAACCTTCCCTTAACTTCATATTAGTCACCCCTATGGTAGGCCCTAGAGCAGGGTGCATTGTAAGTGTAAGGTAGGACAAGTCCTGAAGTGTGTGGCATGTCCTAATAGTGAATTACAGCCAAATTCGCTTTTCACTATTGTAAGGCTACCTGCTCCCTTTAGGCCAGATGAGCTGCTGGAATTATTACACTCTATAATCCCATCAGGCTCAGGGAACATGGTAGAGAGTCATGTTTAGTATGCCTGAACTCAGAATAATAAAATACATATTTTAGTAAAGTTTATTTTAATATCCTGTGTTTGCAAATGCTACTTTTAGAAAGTTAGCATTTGCTTGCCTAACCATTTCAGCCCGCCTCTGCTTGGATGTGTATCTGACTGTCTGGGTTTGGTGAGTGACAGGGCTGGGGGATGACAGGTGGTGAATGCAAGGATTACACCTTAGTGGGAGGTAGGAGTGCCCCTGGACTCTTAACCATGCTATGCTCTGCCACCACAATGCTGGCTCCGCCCCCCTTGGGGGCGACTGATGGCTCAGCCTGCACCTGGCCCAGGAAGGGCAACGCACCATCAACCAGCTACTCCTGGCTGCCCCTGTCCTCACAATGCTGGCTCCGCCTCCCTGTGGAGCGTCTGATGTGCCTGCCCTCACACTGAAAGCAACAGCCAGAGTACACCCAACAAGTGCTCAGAGACTGAAAGGAATTATGCAGAGGCCCCCCTGGCCTGAAAGGACAAAGAAACTGGTGTATAAAAGTAGGAGCCCTGCTCCTTGTAAATTAGAATCCTGTTTCCCACAAAGAACCTCTGCCCGACTAGAAGGAGAAGAAGACGCTGGAAGGACTGGCCTGCTGCTTGCCTTGCTGAGAAAGGAGAGGAGAAGACTTTACAAGGATTTTTGCTGACTTGTGCTTGAAACATTCTCCAAGGGCTTGATTGAGCTTGCCCCCTGAACTGAACCCCAGGACCAGTGGTTTCTCCTGTGCTTTGGCTCGTCCCTTGCCTAAGGCCGAGTATTCCCTCCTGCCGGAGGTGAAGTCTGCCCCTCTCGCCCCCTCCTAGGGCTGTGGTACCCAGGAGCCAGCCTGCCCTCTTGCCCTTGAGAGCCTCACTCCACTCGGAGTCGCTCTCTACCCCAGGGCTAAGGCCGGCCGGACCTCTACCCCTGCCTGCTTACGGAGCGCCTGAGCATGATTTCAGCCCCTCCCGCCGGAATCCCGGGGATGCGAGCTATCTGTAGCCTGGACGGCCACCCGTGCATTTCCTTTGCACCCGACCACCCCGCTGTGCTCTGCCCCCCAGAAGAGGCCGCGCCGCACTGAGAAGGGAGCCCCCTTGCTGTACCGTCGGTACTGAGGGCCCCCGTGCTGCGTGTCACCCCCGGAGATCCTCCGCTTTTTGAAGGGATCCCAATGTGCTAACCGGACCGAGTCACGCTGCCGTGCCCGACTCGGCCCACCTCCATCAAGAAAGAAGTCTCAGTGAGTCATCTACTCATCATCGGGCTCGGGGCCCGCAACTTGTTCTTTCCCCGTTCATCCGGAGCCGCTCCTTGCCTTGGAGCCTAAGGAGGAAGTCTGCATGCCCCCCCCGGAGTCCCCACGGGTGGGTGAGAGCTGAGCGCTCCTTCCACACTCCCCGTTTGGGACCCCTAGCTCCCCCTGACTTCAGCGCTGTCCACCAAACTTGGGAAGAGACTTGAGTTAGAGAGAACTGGGACAAGGGGACTGGATTTGGGGATAATTGGAACAAAGAGAACTGTTATTTGCGCATTTAACTAGGAACTCCCTATTCGAACCCTAAAGAGAAGAAAAGCTTGCCTATTTACAACCTGTGGGAATACAAAAACGTTATTAGTCTTGTGATAAGTCATACCTAAGTATATACATATTTTTACATAAAGAGATTGTATTTTTACACATACTTACAGCCTGGTGTCCATTTGTGGGGGGATTGGTACATGTTACTGTGTGTGTTGTTACAAATGCTTAACTAACTAACGCCTGAAGAATAGCCTTGGCTGCTCACTCCATGCACCTAGAGGGTGAGCAAGGGTAATTCTAAGGGGTCATCCTTCGCCCTGACTTAGAGGAGAGGGTCCCTGCTTGTCACAAGTGAATACTTGCGCCAACCAGAGACCCCCAATTCTAACATTGGATGCAGCGGTGAGGATTTGCGAATTTGCATTTGTAAGTGACATACAGTAAATTGCTGATCACCATATAGTGAGAGCAGACCGATAATGCAGCCACAGGTTTCCATTTTTTTTAATTTTGTTGAGAAATCTGTCATTGCTGAAGCCATGCCTGGCTCACTCCCTGCTGGAAGAGCACCCTCTGTGATTTCTGGAATTGAAGATGTGGATTGGGAGCCCAGAGGACTGGAAGGATACACAGTGGAGCAGCTGAAAGGTTACTGTGTAAAGTTCAGAGTTGCCTACACTGGGTGCAAAAAGAAAGGCCAATACATCAAGGCGCTGAGAGCCTGGAAGGAGTCAAGAGAGCCACAGAATGCAGTGGATGTCATACCACCAGATGGCAGTGTGGAGCCCAGCAGAGGCCTGTCCCCAGAGGAGCTGGCAGACAGGGCAGCAGACAGGGCACATGCAATGGAGATGGCAAAGTTAGCTGGACAAATGGAGATGGACAAGCAAAGATTGGCCATGGAGGCGCAGCAACGCCAAATGGAACATGACCTGAGATTGAAGGAGTTGGAGCTGAGAGGTTTGGGAACAACTCCTGGTGGCAGCACAACGCTGGTGCAGGTAGAGTCCAGGGTGTACATACCAAAGATGTAGTTAAGGAGTTCTTTAACGGGGATGACATAGGACAGTGGTTTAGGGCATATGAGGTAGCCATGTCCTCTCACCGGGTCCCTGACAAGGATTGGGGAGCGGGGTTGTGGGGGAGGTTCCTTAGCGAAGGGCGGGAAACCCTGCTAGATTTGGCCACTGAAGAACAGCAGTCCTATCCCCGCATGAAAGAGGCCTTAATGACCAGGTATGGGCTAACCCCTGAAAAGTATAGACAGAAGTTCAGGGAGAGTGTAAAGCGTCCTGGGAGTACATATGTAGAGTATGTGACTGTTTTTTTCAGAGCACTGGATGTTTGGGTGACTGGTAGCAATGTAAATGATTTACAGGGGCTTCTTGATTTAATTGCCTGGGAGCACTTGTCTGATTACTGTTTTCCTGAGGTAAGCCAGCACCTGATTGATAGAAAGCTGTCCATCCCGAGGAAGCTTGCTGAGGAGGCGGACCGCTGGCTCAGCACCAGGGTCTACAAGGGTCCAGTGGGAGACTCCGCCAAGGGTGGGCAGGGCCCCCAGCAGAAGAGTGGGGGGGACAGGGGTAAACAAAGAGGGTTCCAGCGAGGCCCCCAAAGTAATCCCCAAGGGAACCAGCAGCGAGCTTCTCAGCCTCCCCCACCCCCAAAGCAGAACGAGGCCCGACAGGTAGGCCTGTTCCAAAGGAGCCCTTCAATTGTTACAAATGTGGTGACCCGGGGCACATTGCCAGTGACCCCAAGTGTCGCCTGTTTGGTAAACCAGCACCCACTGGTGCTCCAACCTGGCAAGTTCTAGTGTTAATTTGGGAGAAGAAGTAGTAATCCCTGGGGGTGGAGATCCTGTCCAGATGACCCTAGTCTCTGTAGGAGACAGTGAGATGGTCCCTGAGTACTACCTGCCCTCTAAAATTAAGAAATATGGGCAGGTGGTGACCATCAATGGTAAGAAAGCTGAGGCATACAGGATCCAGTGTGACTGCAGTGAGGCAGCACCTGGTGTCTCAAGAGCAGGTGGTACCCCATGCCTACTGTAGGGTTATCAATGCTGATAATTCAGAGAGTCAGTGTCCGATGGCTCAGGTTCCCTTTGAGTAGGGGGGGACTCTGGTACTCTGCAGGTTTCTGTGAGAACGTCCATGCCTGTAGACTGTTTGCTAGGGAATGACCTGGAGAACTCCCCTTGGGGAAAGGTGGAGAAAACGACTCACCTACGGATGGTGGGCCTGCCTGACTGAGCGTGCGTGTCCACCCGGTCAATGACAGCCAGTAGGGGTGATCAAGAGATCCTGGGGCCTGAAGGAGAGGCCCAGGAACCGGCCTTAGAGAGAAGGCGCAGGGGGGGGGGCGGTAGACCGGCCCCTGAAGTTCCCACGGTCCAGGAGGAAGCAGCCCTTGAGGTGGATGACCTGGAGCCTACTGGGGAACAGATTGCTGAACTAGGGACCTGCCTGAGCTGACCCATTGGCAGCAAGAAGGAGGCCCCTCCAGGGAGGAATTCTGCAGGGAGCAGAAAGAATGCCCTTCTCTCATGGGTATGCGGCAGCCGGCTGCAGACCAGGCCAATGGTGTTCAGTCTGGAACACATTATGTGTACTGGGGGAATGACCTCCAGTATTCAGAGCCTAAGGTTGCTGAACCTGGGTCAGCCCGTGTGCTGGTGGTACCCCAGAAATTCTGAGCCTTCCTACTGGGGCTGGCTCACGATGTGCCTTTAGCAGGACATTTGGGGATGGACAAGACCTATGACAGGCTTGTCACCCACTTTTACTGGCCCCAAATGCACAAGAACACTGATGCTTACTGTAGGACCTGTCAGACTTGCCAGGCAAGTAGTAAGAGTGGAGGGAAGCACAAGGCTCCTCTACAACCCTTCCCCGTGGTCGGTACGCCATTCCAGCGAGTGGGTATTGACATTGTTGGGCCTCTGGACCCCAAGACAGGCATGGGCAACAGGTTCATCCTGGTCTTGGTGGACCACTCCACCCGGTACCCTGAAGCCATCCCTCTGAGGACAGTGACGGCCCCCGTGGTGGGACGGGCACTGATGGGAATTTTCTCACGAGTGGGATTCCCTCTAGAGGTGGTGAGTGACAGGGGTACCAAGTTCATATCCAAGTATATGAAATCCCTTTGGCAAGAGTGTGGTGTAACCTACAAGTTCACCACCCCTTACCATCCCCAAGGAAATGGGTTGGTTGAGAGATTCAACCGAACCCTAAAAGGCATGATCATGGGCCTGGAAGGTCCAATGAGGCGTAAGTGGGACGTCCTCTTGCCCTGCCTTCTCTTTGCATACCATGAGGTGCCACAGAAGTCCCTAGGGTTCAGCCCCTTTGAACTGCTGTATGGTCACCCAGTGAGAGGACCTCTGAGTTTGGTAAACAAAGGCTGGGAGCAATCTTCCAGGAAACCTCCCCAGAACGTATACAGTTACATGCTGGCCTTCAGAAACAGACCAGGTGATTCAGGCAACTTGCTGAGGCAAATCTGGAAGCCAGCCAGGAAGAGATAAAGCGGTGGTACGACCAGAATGCCACTCTGGTAGAGCTTCAACCTGGACAAAAGGTGTGGGTCTTGGCCCCAGTGGAGCCTTGTGCACTTCAGGATAAGTGGACAGGTCCATTTGAGGTTGTGGGGCGCAAGAGTCCTGTAACCTACTTGGTGGACATGCAATCTCTCAGGAAACCTTTGAGGGTCCTATATGTTAACCGCCTTAAGCCCCACTTGGAGAGGTCTGAAGTGGGCATGTTGTTGGCAAACGATGATGGAATGGAGGAGGAGTCGGAGCCTCTTCCTGACGTCTTGGTAGCCTCTGAGAAAGATGGGTCAGTGGTTGGAGTTAACCTCTCTCCCACCCTGACACCTGAGCAACAGGAAGACTGCTGCCAATTGCTTGGGCAGTTTCCAGATCTGTTCTCCCTGGTGCCTGGTGTCACAGATTGGTGCGTCCATGATGTGGACACAGGAGACAGCTTACCTGTGAGGCATAAGGCCTACAGAGTGACTGACAGGGTCAGAGCCTGCATAAAGGAGGAGGATTCCAAAATGCTTGCTCTTGGGGTGGTTGAGTCCTCCAGCAGTCCTTTGTCCAGCCCCGTGGTCTTGGTCCCAAAGGCTGCTGCGCCGGGAGCCACACCAGAACTCCGCTTCTGTGTGGACTACAGAGGGCTCAATTTGGTCACGAAGACTGACGCGCACCCCATCCCCAGAGCTGATGAGCTCATTGATTGGCTAAGGGCTGCCCGGTTCCTCAGCACGTCTGATTTAACGTCTGGGTACTGGCAGATCGCCTTGACCGATAGGGCAAAAGAGAGTTCAGCATTCTCCACACCAGATGGGCATTTCCAGTTCCGGGTTATGCCATTTGGAATAAAGAATGCCCCTGCCACCTTTCAGAGGTTGGTCAACCAGGTGTTGGTTGGGCTGGATGAGTTCAGTGCCGCCTACCTGGATGACATCGCAGTGTTCAGTGGCACCTGGCCAGAACACCTGCGGCACCTCTGGGAAGTGTTGACGGCGCTGCGTAGAGCAGGCCTCACAATCAAGGCAAGCAAGTGCCAGATTGGGCAGGGTTCAGTGGTGTACTTGGGACAACAAGTGGGGAGAGGCAAGGTGGCGCCGTTGCAACCCAAAATTGAGACCATCCTGGCTTGGGAACCCCCCAAGACCCAGACTGCAGTGAGAGCCTTCCTGGGGCTCACTGGGTACTACAGGAGGTTTGTCAAGGGCTATGGAACTATTGTTACCCCCTTGACAGAGCTGACTTCTAAGAAGCAGCCCAGGAATGTGATCTGGACTGACACCTGTCAGAAGGCTTTTGACACCCTGAAAACTGCCATGTGCACGGCACCCGTGCTCTTGGCTCCTGATTTCTCCAAGGGATTTCTAGTGCAAACAGATGCTTCAGAGCATGGTGTAGGGGATGTTCTTTCACAGATGACTGAGGAGGGCTGGGACCACCCTGTAGTCTTCATCAGTAGGAGGTTACTTCCCCGGGAACGTAGGTGGAGTGCAATAGAGCGAGAAGCATTTGCTGTGGTCTGGGCACTGAAGAAGCTAAGACCCTACTTGTTTGGGTCTCACTTCTGGGTTCAGACAGACCACAGGCCCCTCAGATGGTTGATGCAAATGAGGGGTGAGAACCCAAAACTGTTGAGGTGGTCCATCTCCCTACAGGGTATGGACTTTACGGTGGAACATCGCCCTGGCACAGATCACGCCAACGCTGACGGTCTGTCCAGGTTTTTCCGCCTTAGTGATGAGGAACTCCCTGGGGAAGGGTAGTTCTCCCCACATTTCAGCTGGAGGGGACACGTGTTAGACCTGGCACCTTGGCGTGAGTTTCCCTTCCACTTTTTGCTGATGTGCCTCAGATGTTTTTGCTGTTTTTGCTGATGTCCGCCGCTCAGGAGACTGCGCCACGGCCAATCCGTGCCACAGTGCAAGTGCTCCCTATGTAAAATGTAACTGTGAGTGATACTCCTGATTGGTTCATTGGATTTACTGTCAGTCCCCAGTAAAGTGCACCAGGAGTGCCAGGGCTTGTAAATGCCAATACTGCTTGTGGGCCTGCAGCGCTGGATGCGCCACCCACAGAAGCAGCCTTTTAAAAATGTGTCTAGGGTCTGCCATTGCAGAACCTGTGTGCAGTCTGGTACTGTCATGCTGGCTGGGCAAGTGCACACACTTGCCAGCCTGTAAACCTTCCCTTAACTTCATATTAGTCACCCCTATGGTATGCCCTAGGGCAGGGTGCATTGTAAGTGTAAGGTAGGACAAGCCCTGAAGTGTGTGGCATGTCCTAACAGTGACTTACAGCCAAATTCGTTTTTCAATATTGTAAGGCTACCTGCTCCCTTTAGGCCAGATGAGCTGCTGGAATTATTACACTCTATAATCCCAGCAGGTTCAGGGAACATGGTAGAGAGTCATGTTTAGTATGCCTGAACTCAGAATAATAAAATACATCTTTTAGTAAAGTTTATTTTAATATCCTGTGTTTGCAAATGCTACTTTTAGAAAGTTAGCATTTGCTTGCCTAACCATTTCAGCCAGCCTCTGCTTGGATGTGTATCTGACTGTCTAGGTTGTGTGAGTGACAGGGCTGGGGGATGACAGGTGGTGAATGCAAGGATTACACCTTAGTGGGAGGTAGGAGTGCCCCTGGACTCTTAATCAGGCTGTGCTCTGCCACCACAATGCTGGCTCCGCCCCCCTGGGGGCGACTGATGACTCAGCCTGCACCTGGCCCAGGAAGGGCGAAGCACCATCAACAAGGTACTCCTGGCTGCCCCTGTCCCCACAATGCTGGCTCCGCCTCCCTGTGGAGCGTCTGATGTGCCTGCCCTCACACTGAAAGCAACAGCCAGAGTACACCCAACAAGTACTCAGAGACTGAAAGGAATTATGCAGAGGCCCCCCTGGCCTGAAAGGACAAAGAAATTGGTGTATAAAAGTAGGAGCCCTGCTCCTTGTAAATTAGAATCCTGTTTCCCACAAAGAACCTCTGCCCGACTAGAAGGAGAAGAAGACGCTGGAAGGACTGGCCTGCTGCTTGCCTTGCTGAGAAAGGAGAGGAGAAGACTTTACAAAGACTTTGCTGACTTGTGCTTGAAACATTCTCCAAGGGCTTGATTGAGCTTGCCCCCTGAACTGAACCCCAGGACCAGTGGTTTCTCCTGTGCTTTGGCTCGTCCCTTGCCTGAGGCCGAGTATTTCCTCCCGCCGGAGGTGAAGTCTGCCC
Organism: Lissotriton vulgaris; assembly: GCF_964263255.1. NCBI lineage: Eukaryota > Metazoa > Chordata > Amphibia > Caudata > Salamandridae > Lissotriton > Lissotriton vulgaris. The sequence goes on from NC_141691.1 coordinate 2,121,405,337, forward strand.
CTCTCGCCCCCTCCTAGGGCTGTGGTACCCAGGAGCCAGCCTGCCCTCTTGCCCTTGAGAGCCTCGCTCCACTCGGAGTCGCTCTCTGCCCCAGGGCTAAGGCCGGCCACTCCTCTACCCCTGTCTGCTTACGGAGCGCCTGAGCGCGATTTCAGCCCCTCATGCCGGAATCCCGGGGACGCGAGCTATCTGTAGCCTGAACGGCTGCCCGTGCATTTCCTTTGCACCCGGCGCCCCGCTGTGCTCTGCCCCCTAGGAGAGGCCAAGCCACACTGAGAAGGGAGCCCCCTCGCTGTACCATCGGTACTGAGGGCCCCTGTGCTGCGTGTCACCCCCGGAGATCATCCGCTTTTCGAAGGGATCCCAAAGTGCTAACCGGACCGAGTCGCGCTGCCGTGCCCGACTCGGCCCACCCCCATCAAGAAAGAAGTCTCCGTGAGTCATCTACTCATCATCGGGCTCGGGGCCCGCAACTTGTTCTTTCTCCGTTCATCCGGAGCCGCTCCTTGCCTTGGAGTCTAAGGAGGAAGTCTGTGTGCTACCCCGGGAGCCCCCACGGGTGGGTGAGAGCTGAGCGCTCCTTCCACACTCCCCGTTTGCGACCCCTAGCTCCCCCTGACTTCCGTGCTGTCCACGGAGCCCTCCTGTACCGCCGAGCCGGCCCGCGTCTGACTCTATCCCCGAGCCGTGGGGAAGAGCCGTTCACGGTGCAGGCGTGCTCACGCCCGATGCGTGATCCGCTGTAGGGTCGGGGTCAATTTCACCGCAGAGAGCGAGGGAGGCGCTGCAAAGCACACAAGAGGCCCGGGGTTGTTTCAAAACCCACCGAACTTGGGAAGAGACTTGAGTTAGAGAGAACTGGGACAAGGAGACTCGATTTGGGGATAATTGGAATGAAGAGAACTGTCATTTGCGCATTTAACAAGGAACTCCCTATTTGAACCCTAAAGAGAAGAAAAGCTTGCCTATTTACAACCTGTGGGCATATTGAGCAAAATGTCAGAAATAGCAAAAACTTTTTTCCCATGGATTTTGTCCAAACCACTTCTATCCGGTATTAGACCTTCCCAGCAATGCCCCAAGACTCGCCAACCCACCCGCAAAAAAGCACAACACCCCCAAACAACCAAAAAGCAAAATCTCATACTGAAAAGCAAATGCAATCAAAAATAGACTGTCCCAGCAGTGCTCCCAGACCCCAAACCCACCCCCAAACACACGGAACCCCCCCAAAGAGCACTTCAAAAGCAAGCAAGTCAGCAAAAACGCAAAAAAAAATTCACCTCCGATTTGGTCCAAACCACTTATATCCGGTATTAGAGCTTCCCAGCAATGGCCACAGAGCCGTCAACCCAGGCGAAAACTAGTATAAGACCCCCAAACAGCCAAAAAGCAAAAGTACAAAAATGGGGACTTAGTCATTTTCCTGGCAATTTCGAAAATCACTCTGCGCGTGCTCTGCAGCAAGGCCCTAACTCCCCTCTGCCACCATGGATTTGCTTCAAACCTCTTGCAATCAAAAGTATCAATAGTCGGCATTGCTCCCAGACCCCGAAACCCACCCACAAACACAAGGAAGCCCCCCAAACAGGCCCCCAAAAACACTACATTGAGTGAAATATCAGAAATAGCAAAAACTTTTTCCTCATGGATTTTGTCCAAACCACTTCTATCCGGTATTAGACCTTCCCAGCAATGCCCCAAGACCCGCCAACCCCCCGCACAAAAGCACAACACCCCCAAACAGCCAAAAGGAAAATCTCATACTTACAATATTTATCAGCCTTCGGTCCAAATGCGCTGTGCAGCTAAGTCATAACTCCCGTTTTCCACCACGGATTTCCTGAAAAGCAAATGCAATCAAAATTAGACTGTCCCAGCAGTGCTCCTAGACCCCAAAACCCACCCACAAACACCTGGAACCCCCCCAAAGAGCACCTCAGAGGCAAGCAAGTCAGCAAAAATGCAAAATAATTTTCGCCTCCGATTGGGTCCAAACCACTTTTATCCGGTATTAGAGCTTCCCAGCAATGGCCCCAGAGCTGTCAACCCAGGCGAAAACTAGTAGAAAACCCCCAAACAGCCAAAAAGCAAAAGTACAAAAATGGGGACTTAGTCATTTTGATGGCAATATACAAAATCACTCCGCGCACGCTCTGCAGCTAGGCCCTAACTCCCCTCTGCCACCATGGATTTGCTTCAAACCTCTTGCAATCAAAAGTATCAATAGCCAGCAGTGCTCCCAGACCCTGAAAGCCACCCATCAACACCAGGAAGCCCCCAAACAGGCCCCTGAAAACGCTACATTGAGCGAAATGTCAGAAATAGCAAAAACTTTTTCCTCATGGATTTTGTCCAAACCACTTCTATCCGGTATTAGACCATCGCAGCAATGCTCCAAGACCCGCCGACCCACCTGCAAAAAAGCACAACACCCCCAAACAGCCAAAAAGGAAAATCTCATACTTACAATATTTATCGGCCTTCGGTCCAAATGGGCTGTACAGCTAGGTCATAACTCCCGTTTTCCACCACGGATTTCCTGAAAAGCAAATGCAATCAAAATTAGACTGTCCCAGCAGTGCTCCTAGACCCCAAACCCCACCCAAAAACACCCAGAACCCCACCAAAGAACACCAAAAATGCAAGCAAGTCAGCAAAAACGCAAAAAGAATTTCACCTCCGATTTGGTCCAAACCACTTTTATCCGGTATTAGAGCTTACCCAGAAATGGCCCCAGAGCCGTCAACCCAGGCGAAAACTTGTAGAAGACCCCCAAACAGCCAAAAAGCAAAAGTACAAAAATGGGGACTCAGTCATTTTCATGGCAATTTCCAAAATCACTCCGCGCTTGCCCTGCAGCTATGCCCTAACTCCCCTCTGCCACCATGGATTTGCTTCAAACCTCTTACAATCAAAAGTTTCAATAGCCAGCAGTGCTCCCAGACCGCGAAACCCGCCCACAAACACCAGGAAGCCCCCCAAACAGGACCCCGAAAACACTACATTGAGCAAAATGTCAGAAATAGCAAAAACTTTTTCCTCATGGATTTTGTCCAAACCAATTCTATCCGGTATTCGACCTTCCCAGCAATGTCCCAAGACACGCCAACCCACCTGCAAAAAAGCACAACACCCCCAAACAGCCAAAAAGGAAAATCTCATACTTACAATATTTATCAGCCTTCGGTCCAAACGCGCTGTGCAGCTAGGTCAAATCTCCCGTTTTCCACCATGGATTTCCTGAAAAGCAAATGCAATCAAAATTAGACTGTCCCAGCAGTGCTCCCAGACCCCAGGCCGCACCCACAAACACCCAGAACCCCCCAAAGAACACCTCAAAGGCAAGCAAGTCTGCAAAAACGCAAAAAAAATTGCCTCCGATTTGGTCCAAACCACTTTTATCCGGTATTAGAGCTTCCCAGCAATGGCTCCAGAGCCGTCAACCCAGGCGAAAACTAGTAGAAGACCCCAAAACAGCCAAAAAGCAAAAGTACAAAAATGGGGACCTAGTCATTTTCATGGCAATTTCCAAAATCACTCCGCGCATGCTCTGCAGCTAGGCCCTAACTCCCCTCTGCCACCATGGATTTGCTTCAACCCTCTTGCATTCAAAAGTATCAATAGCCAGCAGTACTCCCAGACCCTGAAACCCACCCACAAACATCAGGAAGCCCCCCAAACAGGTCCCCATAAACGCTACATTGAGCGAAACGTCAGAAATAGCAAAAACTTTTTTCTCATGGATTTTGTCCAAACAACTTCTATCCGGTATTAGACCTTCCCAGCAATGCCCCAAGACCCGCCAACCCACCTGCAAAAAAAGCACAACACCCCCAAACAGCCAAAAAGGAAAATCTCATACTTACAATATTTATCATCCTTCGGTCCAAACGCGCTGTGCAGCTAGGTCATAACTCCCGTTTTCTACCACGGATTTCCTGAAAAGCAAATGCAATCAAAAATAGACTGTCCCAGCAGTGCTCCCAGACCCCAAAACCCACCCACAAACACACGGAACCCCCCAAAGAGCACGTCAAAAGTAAGCAAGTCAGCAAAAACGCAAAAAAGATTTCGCCTCCGATTTGGTCCAAACCACTTTTATCTGGTATTGGAGATTCCCAGCAATGGCCACAGAGCCGTCAACCCAGGCGAAAACTAGAAGAAGACCCCCAAACAGCCAAAAAGCAAAAGTACAAAAATGGGGACTTAGTCATTTCGATGGCAATTTCCAAAATCACTCCGCGCGCGCTCTGCAGCTAGGCCCTAACTCCCCTCTGCCACTATGGATTTGCTTCAAACCTTTTGCAATCAAAAGTATCAATAGCCAGCAGTGCTCCCAGACCCTGAAAGCCACCCACAAACACCAGGAAGCCCCCAAACAGGCCCCCGAAAACGCTACATTGAGCGAAATGTCAGAAATAGCAAAAACTTTTTTCTCATGGATTTTGTCCAAACCACTTCTATCCGGTATTAGACCTTTGCAGCAATGCCGCAAGACCCGCCAACCCACCCACAAAAAAGCACAACACCCCCAAACAGCCAAAAAGGAAAATCTCATACTTACAATATTTATCGACCTTCGGTCCAAATGCGCCGTGCAGCTAGGTCATAACTCCCGTTTTCCACCACGGATTTCCTGAAAAGCAAATGCAACCAAAGTTAGACTGTCCCAGCAGTGCTCCTAGATCCCAAAACCCACCCACAAACACTCGGAACCCCCCAAATAGCACCTCAAAGGCAAGCAAGTCAGCAAAAACGCAAAATATTTTTCGCCTCTGATTGGGTCCAAACCACTTTTATCCGGTATTAGAGCTTCCCAGAAATGGCCCCAGAGCCGTCAACCCAGGCGAAAACTAGTAGAAGACCCCCAAACAGCCAAAAAGCAAATATACAAAAATGAGGACTTAGTCATTTTCATGGCAATTTCCAAAATCACTTTGCGTGTGCTCTGCAGCTAGGCCCTAACTCCCCTCTGCCACCATGGATTTGCTTCATACCTCTAGCAATCAAAAGTATCAATAACCAGCAGTGCTCTCAGACCCTGAAACCCACCCACAAACACCAGGAAGCCCCCCAAACAGGCCCCCGAAAATGCTACATTGAGCTAAATGTCAGAAATAGCAAATACTTTTTTCTCATGGATTTTGTCCAAACCACTTCTATCCAGTAGTAGACCTTCCCAGCAATGCCTCAAGACCCGCCAACCCACCCGCAAAAAAGCACAACACCCCCAAACGGCCAAAAAGGAAAATCTCATACTTAAAATATTTATCGGCCTTCGGTCCAAACGCGCTGTGCAGCTAGGTCGTAACTCCCGTTTTCTACCACGGATTTAATGAAAAGCAAATGCAATCAAAAATAGATTGTCCCAGCAGTTCTCCCAGACCCCAAAACCCACCCACAAACACACGGAACCCCCCCAAAGAGCACTTCAAAAGCAAGCAAGTCAGCAAAAATGCAAAAAAAAATTTCACCTCCGATTTGGTCCAAACCACTTTTATCCGGTATTAGAGCTTCCCAGCAATGTCCACAGAGCCGTCAACCCAGGCGAAAACTAGTAGAAGACCCCCAACTAGCCAAAAAGCAAAAGTACAAAAATGGGGACTTAGTCATTTTCATTGCAATTTCCAAAATCACTCCGCGCGCGATCTGCAGCTAGGCCCTAACTACACTCTGCCACCATGGATTTGCTTCAAACCTCTTGCAATCAAAAGTATCAATAGCCATCAGTGCTCCCAGACCCCGAAACCCACCCGCAAACACCAGGAAGCCTCCCAAACAGGCCCCCAAAAATGCTACATTGAGTGAAATGTCAGAAATAGCAAAAACATTTTCCTCATGGATTTTGTCCAAACCACTTCTATCCGGTATTAGACCTTCCCAGCAATGTCCCAAGACCCGCCAACCCACCCGCAAAAAAGCAAAACACCCCCAAACAGACAAAAAGGAAAATCTCATACTTACAATATTTATCAGCCTTCGGTCCAAATGCGCTGTGCAGCTAGGTCATAACTCCCGTTTTCCACCACGGATTTCCTGAAAAGCAAATGCAATCAAAGTTAGATTGTCCCAGCAGTGCTCCTAGACCCCAAAACCCACCCACGAACACCCAAACCCCCCCCAAAGAGCACCTCAAAGGCAAGCAAGTCAGCAAAAATGCAAAAAAAAATTTCACTTTTATCCGGTATTAGAGCTTCCCAGCAATGGCCACAGAGCCGTCAACCCAGGCGAAAACTAGTAGAAGACCCCGAAACAGCCAAAAAGCAAAAGTACAAAAATGGGGAGTTAGTCATTTTCATTGCAATTTCCAAAATCACTCGGCGTGCGCTCTGCAGCTAGGTCCTAACTCCCCTCTGCCACCATGGATTTGCTTCAAACCTCTTGCAATCAAAAGTATCAATAGCCAGCAGTGCTCCCAGACCCCAAAACCCACCCACAAACACCAGGAAGCCCCCCAAACATGCCCCCGAAAACGCTACATTGAGCAAAATGTCAGAAATAGCAAAAACTTTTTCCTCATGGATTTTGTCCAAACCACTTCTATCCGATATTAGACCTTCCCAGCAGTGCCCCAAGACCCGCCAACCCACCCGCAAAAAAGCACAACACTCTTAAACAGCTAAAAAAGGAAAATCTCATACTTACAATATTTACCGGCCTTCAGTCCAAACGGGCTGTGCAGCTAGGTCATAACTCCCGTTTTCCACCACGGATTTCCTGAAAAGCAAATGCAATCAAAATTAAACTGTCCCAGCAGTGCTCCCAGACCCCAAAACCAACCCACAAACACACGGAACCCCCCCAAAGAGCACTTCAAAAGCAAGCAAGTCAGCAAAAATGCAAAAAAAAATTTCACCTCCGATTTGGTCCAAACCACTTTTATCCGGTATTAGAGCTTCCCAGCAATGTCCACAGAGCCGTCAACCCAGGCGAAAACTAGTAGAAGACCCCCAACTAGCCAAAAAGCAAAAGTACAAAAATGGGGACTTAGTCATTTTCATTGCAATTTCCAAAATCACTCCGCGCGCGATCTGCAGCTAGGCCCTAACTACACTCTGCCACCATGGATTTGCTTCAAACCTCTTGCAATCAAAAGTATCAATAGCCATCAGTGCTCCCAGACCCTGAAACCCACCCGCAAACACCAGGAAGCCTCCCAAACAGGCCCCCAAAAATGCTACATTGAGTGAAATGTCAGAAATAGCAAAAACATTTTCCTCATGGATTTTGTCCAAACCACTTCTATCCGGTATTAGACCTTCCCAGCAATGTCCCAAGACCCGCCAACCCACCCGCAAAAAAGCAAAACACCCCCAAACAGACAAAAAGGAAAATCTCATACTTACAATATTTATCAGCCTTCGGTCCAAATGCGCTGTGCAGCTAGGTCATAACTCCCGTTTTCCACCACGGATTTCCTGAAAAGCAAATGCAATCAAAGTTAGATTGTCCCAGCAGTGCTCCTAGACCCCAAAACCCACCCACGAACACCCAAACCCCCCCCAAAGAGCACCTCAAAGGCAAGCAAGTCAGCAAAAATGCAAAAAAAAATTTCACCTCCGATTTGGTCCAAACCACTTTTATCCGGTATTAGAGCTTCCCAGCAATGGCCACAGAGCCGTCAACCCAGGCGAAAACTAGTAGAAGACCCCGAAACAGCCAAAAAGCAAAAGTACAAAAATGGGGAGTTAGTCATTTTCATTGCAATTTCCAAAATCACTCGGCGTGCGCTCTGCAGCTAGGTCCTAACTCCCCTCTGCCACCATGGATTTGCTTCAAACCTCTTGCAATCAAAAGTATCAATAGCCAGCAGTGCTCCCAGACCCCAAAACCCACCCACAAACACCAGGAAGCCCCCCAAACATGCCCCCGAAAACGCTACATTGAGCAAAATGTCAGAAATAGCAAAAACTTTTTCCTCATGGATTTTGTCCAAACCACTTCTATCCGATATTAGACCTTCCCAGCAGTGCCCCAAGACCCGCCAACCCACCCGCAAAAAAGCACAACACTCTTAAACAGCTAAAAAAGGAAAATCTCATACTTACAATATTTACCGGCCTTCAGTCCAAACGGGCTGTGCAGCTAGGTCATAACTCCCGTTTTCCACCACGGATTTCCTGAAAAGCAAATGCAATCAAAATTAAACTGTCCCAGCAGTGCTCCCAGACCCCAAAACCAACCCACAAACACACGGAACCCTCCAAAGAGCACTTCAAAAGCAAGCAAGTCACCAAAAATGCAAAAATAAATTCACCTCTGATTTGGTCCAAACCACTTTTATCCGGTATTGGAGCTTCCCAGCAATGGCCACAGAGCCGTCAACCCAGGCGAAAACTAGTAGAAGACCCCCAAACAGCCAAAAAGCAAATGTACAAAAATGAGGACTTAGTCATTTTCATGGCAATTTCCAAAATCACTTTGCGTGTGCTCTGCAGCTAGGCCCTAACTCCCCTCTGCCACCATGGATTTGCTTCATACCTCTAGCAATCAAAAGTATCAATAACCAGCAGTGCTCCCAGACCCTGAAACCCACCCACAAACACCAGGAAGCCCCCAAACAGGCCCCCGAAAATGCTACATTGAGCTAAATGTCAGAAATAGCAAATACTTTTTTCTCATGGATTTTGTCCAAACCACTTCTATCCAGTATTAGACCTTCCCAGCAATGCCTCAAGACCCGCCAACCCACCCGCAAAAAAGCACAACACCCCCAAACGGCCAAAAAGGAAAATCTCATACTTAAAATATTTATCGGCCTTCGGTCCAAACGCGCTGTGCAGCTAGGTCGTAACTCCCGTTTTCTACCACGGATTTAATGAAAAGCAAATGCAATCAAAAATAGATTGTCCCAGCAGTGCTCCCAGACCCCAAAACCCACCCACAAACACACGGAACCCCCCCAAAGAGCACTTCAAAAGCAGGCAAGTCAGCAAAAATGCAAAAAAAATTTCACCTCCGATTTGGTCCAAACCACTTTTATCCGGTATTAGAGCTTCCCAGCAATGGCCACAGAGCCGTCAACCCAGGCGAAAACTAGTAGAAGACCCCCAACTAGCCAAAAAGCAAAAGTACAAAAATGGGGACTTAGTCATTTTCATTGCAATTTCCAAAATCACTCCGCACGCGATCTGCAGCTAGGCCCTAACTACACTCTGCCACCATGGATTTGCTTCAAACCTCTTGCAATCAAAAGTATCAATAGCCATCAGTGCTCCCAGACCCCGAAACCCACCCACAAATACCAGGAAGCCTCCCAAACAGGCCCCCAAAAACGCTACATTGAGTGAAATGTCAGAAATAGCAAAAACATTTTCCTCATGGATTTGTCCAAACCACTTCTATCCGGTATTAGACCTTCCCAGCAATGTCCCAAGACCCGCCAACCCACCCGCAAAAAAGAAAAACACCCCCAAACAGACAAAAAGAAAAATCTCATACTTACAATATTTATCAGCCTTCGGTCCAAATGCGCTGTGCAGCTAGGTCATAACTCCGGTTTTCCACCACGGATTTCCAGAAAAGCAAATGCAATCAAAGTTAGATTGTCCCAGCAGTGCTCCTAGACCCCAAAACCCACCCACGAACACCCAACCCCCCCCCAAAGAGCCCCTCAAAGGCAAGCAAGTCAGCAAAAATGCAAAAAAAATTTCACCCCTGATTTGGTCAAACCACTTTTATCCGGTATTAGAGCTTCCCAGCAATGGCCACAGAGCCGTCAACCCAGGCGAAAACTAGTAGAAGACCCCCAACTAGCCAAAAAGCAAAAGTACAAAAATGGGGACTTAGTCATTTTCATTGCAATTTCCAAAATCACTCCGCTCGCGATCTGCAGCTAGGCCCTAACTACACTCTGCCACCATGGATTTGCTTCAAACCTCTTGCAATCAAAAGTATCAATAGCCATCAGTGCTCCCAGACCCCGAAACCCACCCGCAAACACCAGGAAGCCTCCCAAACAGGCCCCCAAAAACGCTACATTGAGTGAAATGTCAGAAATAGCAAAAACATTTTCCTCATGGATTTTGTCCAAACCACTTCTATCCGGTATTAGACCTTCCCAGCAATGTCCCAAGACCCGCCAACCCACCCGCAAAAAAGCAAAACACCCCCAAACAGACAAAAAGGAAAATCTCATACTTACAATATTTATCAGCCTTCGGTCCAAATGCGCTGTGCAGCTAGGACATAACTCCCGTTTTCCACCACGGATTTCCTGAAAAGCAAATGCAATCAAAGTTAGATTGTCCCAGCAGTGCTCCTAGACCCCAAAACCCACCCACGAACACCCAAACCCCCCCCCCAAAGAGCACCTCAAAGGCAAGCAAGTCAGCAAAAATGCAAAAAAAAATTTCACCCCCGATTTGGTCAAAACCACTTTTATCCGGTATTAGAGCTTCCCAGCAATGGCCACAGAGCCGTCAACCCAGGCGAAAACTAGTAGAAGACCCCGAAACAGCCAAAAAGCAAAAGTACAAAAATGGGGAGTTAGTCATTTTCATTGCAATTTCCAAAATCACTCGGCGTGCGCTCTGCAGCTAGGTCCTAACTCCCCTCTGCCACCATGGATTTGCTTCAAACCTCTTGCAATCAAAAGTATCAATAGCCAGCAGTGCTCCCAGACCCCAAAACCCACCCACAAACACCAGGAAGCCCCCCAAACATGCCCCCGAAAACGCTACATTGAGCAAAATGTCAGAAATAGCAAAAACTTTTTCCTCATGGATTTTGTCCAAACCACTTCTATCCGTTATTAGACCTTCCCAGCAGTGCCCCAAGACCCGCCAACCCACCCGCAAAAAAGCACAACACTCTTAAACAGCTAAAAAAGGAAAATCTCATACTTACAATATTTACCGGCCTTCAGTCCAAACGGGCTGTGCAGCTAGGTCATAACTCCCGTTTTCCACCACGGATTTCCTGAAAAGCAAATGCAATCAAAATTAAACTGTCCCAGCAGTGCTCCCAGACCCCAAAACCAACCCACAAACACACGGAACCCCCCCAAAGAGCACTTCAAAAGCAAGCAAGTCAGCAAAAATGCAAAAAAAAATTTCACCTCCGATTTGGTCCAAACCACTTTTATCCGGTATTAGAGCTTCCCAGCAATGTCCACAGAGCCGTCAACCCAGGCGAAAACTAGTAGAAGACCCCCAACTAGCCAAAAAGCAAAAGTACAAAAATGGGGACTTAGTCATTTTCATTGCAATTTCCAAAATCACTCCGCGCGCGATCTGCAGCTAGGCCCTAACTACACTCTGCCACCATGGATTTGCTTCAAACCTCTTGCAATCAAAAGTATCAATAGCCATCAGTGCTCCCAGACCCTGAAACCCACCCGCAAACACCAGGAAGCCTCCCAAACAGGCCCCCAAAAATGCTACATTGAGTGAAATGTCAGAAATAGCAAAAACATTTTCCTCATGGATTTTGTCCAAACCACTTCTATCCGGTATTAGACCTTCCCAGCAATGTCCCAAGACCCGCCAACCCACCCGCAAAAAAGCAAAACACCCCCAAACAGACAAAAAGGAAAATCTCATACTTACAATATTTATCAGCCTTCGGTCCAAATGCGCTGTGCAGCTAGGTCATAACTCCGGTTTTCCACCACGGATTTCCTGAAAAGCAAATGCAATCAAAGTTAGATTGTCCCAGCAGTGCTCCTAGACCCCAAAACCCACCCACGAACACCCAAACCCCCCCCAAAGAGCACCTCAAAGGCAAGCAAGTCAGCAAAAATGCAAAAAAAAATTTCACCTCCGATTTGGTCCAAACCACTTTTATCCGGTATTAGAGCTTCCCAGCAATGGCCACAGAGCCGTCAACCCAGGCGAAAACTAGTAGAAGACCCCGAAACAGCCAAAAAGCAAAAGTACAAAAATGGGGAGTTAGTCATTTTCATTGCAATTTCCAAAATCACTCGGCGTGCGCTCTGCAGCTAGGTCCTAACTCCCCTCTGCCACCATGGATTTGCTTCAAACCTCTTGCAATCAAAAGTATCAATAGCCAGCAGTGCTCCCAGACCCCAAAACCCACCCACAAACACCAGGAAGCCCCCCAAACATGCCCCCGAAAACGCTACATTGAGCAAAATGTCAGAAATAGCAAAAACTTTTTCCTCATGGATTTTGTCCAAACCACTTCTATCCGATATTAGACCTTCCCAGCAGTGCCCCAAGACCCGCCAACCCACCCGCAAAAAAGCACAACACTCTTAAACAGCTAAAAAAGGAAAATCTCATACTTACAATATTTACCGGCCTTCAGTCCAAACGGGCTGTGCAGCTAGGTCATAACTCCCGTTTTCCACCACGGATTTCCTGAAAAGCAAATGCAATCAAAATTAAACTGTCCCAGCAGTGCTCCCAGACCCCAAAACCAACCCACAAACACACGGAACCCTCCAAAGAGCACTTCAAAAGCAAGCAAGTCACCAAAAATGCAAAAATAAATTCACCTCTGATTTGGTCCAAACCACTTTTATCCGGTATTGGAGCTTCCCAGCAATGGCCACAGAGCCGTCAACCCAGGCGAAAACTGGTAGAAGACCCCCAAACAGCCAAAAAGCAAATGTACAAAAATGAGGACTTAGTCATTTTCATGGCAATTTCCAAAATCACTTTGCGTGTGCTCTGCAGCTAGGCCCTAACTCCCCTCTGCCACCATGGATTTGCTTCATACCTCTAGCAATCAAAAGTATCAATAACCAGCAGTGCTCCCAGACCCTGAAACCCACCCACAAACACCAGGAAGCCCCCAAACAGGCCCCCGAAAATGCTACATTGAGCTAAATGTCAGAAATAGCAAATACTTTTTTCTCATGGATTTTGTCCAAACCACTTCTATCCAGTATTAGACCTTCCCAGCAATGCCTCAAGACCCGCCAACCCACCTGCAAAAAAGCACAACACCCCCAAACGGCCAAAAAGGAAAATCTCATACTTAAAATATTTATCAACCTTCTGTCCAAACGCGCTGTGCAGCTAGGTCATAACTCCCGTTTTCCACCACGGATTTCCTGAAAAGAAAATGCAATCAAAAATAGATTGTCCCAGCAGTGCTCCCAGACCCCAAAACCCACCCACAAACACACGGAACCCCCCCAAAGAGCACTTCAAAAGCAAGCAAGTCAGCAAAAACGCAAAAAATATTTTGCCTCTGATTTGGTCTAAACCACTTTTATCTGGTATTAGCGCTGCCCATCAATGGCCACAGAGCCGTCAACCCAGGCGAAAACTAGTAGAAGACCCCCAAACAGCCAAAAAGCAAAAGTACAAAAAATGGGGACTCAGTCTTTTCATGGCAATTTACAAAATCACTCCGCGTGCGCTCTGCAGCTAGGCCCTAACTCCCCTCTGCCACCATGGATTTGCTTCAAACCTTGTGCAATCAAAAGTATCAATAGCCAGCAGTGCTCCAGACCCTGAAACCCACCCACAAACACCAGGAAGCCCCCCAAACAGGCCCCCGAAAACACTACATTGAGCGCAATGTCAGAAATAGCAAAAACTTTTTTCTCATGAATTTTGTCCAAACCACTTCTATTCGGTATTAGACCTTCCCAGCAATGCCCCAGGACCCACCAACCCACCCGCAAAAAAGCACAACACCCCCAAACAGCCAAAAAGGAAAATCTCATACTTACAATATTTATCGGCCTTCGGTCTAAACGCGCTGGCAGCTAGGTCATAACTCCCATTTTCTATCACGGATTTCCTATAAAGCAAATGCAATCAAAAATAGACTGTCCCAGCCGTGCTCCCAGACCCCAAAGCCCATTCACAAACACACGGAACCCCCCCAAAGAGCACTTCAAAAGCAAGCAAGTCAGCAAAAACGCAAAAATAATTTCGCCTCCGATTTGGTCCAAATCACTTTTATCCGGTATTAGAGCTTCCCAGCAATGGCCACAGAGCCGTCAACGCAGGCGAAAACTAGTAGAAGACCCCCAAACAGCCAAAAAGCAAAAGTACAAAAATGGGAACTTAGTCATTTTCATGGCAACTTCCAAAATCACTCCACGCGCGATCTGCAGCTAGGCCCTAACTCCCCTCTGTCACCATGGATTTGCTTCAAACCTCTTGCAATCAAAAGTATCAATAGCCAGCAGTGCTCCCAGACCCCGAAACCCACCCACAAACACCAGGAAGCCCCCCAAACAGGCCCCCAAAAACACTACATTGAGTGAAATGTCAGAAATAGCAAAATCTTTTTCCTCATGGATTTTGTCCAAACCACTTCTATCCGGTATTAGACCTTCCCAGCAATGCCCCAAGACCCACCAACCCACCCGCAAAAAAGAACAACACCCCCAAACAGCCAAAAAGGAAAATCTCATACTTACAATATTTATCAACCTTCTGTCCAAACGCGCTGTGCAGCTAGGTCTTAACTCCCGTTTTCCACCACGGATTTCCTGAAAAGAAAATGCAATCAAAATTAGACTGTCCCAGCAGTGTTCCCGGACCCCAAAACCCACCCACAAACACATGGAACCCTCCAAAGAGCACTTCAAAAGCAAGCAAGTCAGCAAAAACGCAAAAAATATTTTGCCTCTGATTTGGTCTAAACCACTTTTATCTGGTATTAGCGCTGCCCATCAATGGCCACAGAGCCGTCAACCCAGGCGAAAACTAGTAGAAGACCCCCAAACAGCCAAAAAGCAAAAGTACAAAAAATGGGGACTCAGTCTTTTCATGGCAATTTACAAAATCACTCCGCGCGCGCTCTGCAGCTAGGCCCTAACTCCCCTCTGCCACCATGGATTTGCTTCAAACCTTGTGCAATCAAAAGTATCAATAGCCAGCAGTGCTCCAGACCCTGAAACCCACCCACAAACACCAGGAAGCCCCCCAAACAGGCCCCCGAAAACACTACATTGAGCGAAATGTCAGAAATAGCAAAAACTTTTTTCTCATGAATTTTGTCCAAACCACTTCTATTCGGTATTAGACCTTCCCAGCAATGCCCCAAGACCCGCCAACCCACCCGCAAAAAAGCACAACACCCCCAAACAGCCAAAAAGGAAAATCTCATACTTACAATATTTATCGGCCTTCGGTCTAAACGCGCTGGCAGCTAGGTCATAACTCCCATTTTCTACCACGGATTTCCTATAAAGCAAATGCAATCAACAATAGACTGTCCCAGCCGTGCTCCCAGACCCCAAAGCCCACCCACAAACACACGAAACCCCCCCAAAGAGCACTTCAAAAGCAAGCAAGTCGGCAAAAACGCAAAAAAAAATTCGCCTCCGATTTGGTCCAAATCACTTTTATCCGGTATTAGAGCTTCCCAGCAATGGCCACAGAGCCGTCAACCCAGGCGAAAACTAGTAGAAGACCCCCAACTAGCCAAAAAGCAAAAGTACAAAAATGGGGACTTAGTCATTTTCATTGCAATTTCCAAAATCACTCCGCTCGCGATCTGCAGCTAGGCCCTAACTACACTCTGCCACCATGGATTTGCTTCAAACCTCTTGCAATCAAAAGTATCAATAGCCATCAGTGCTCCCAGACCCCGAAACCCACCCGCAAACACCAGGAAGCCTCCCAAACAGGCCCCCAAAAACGCTACATTGAGTGAAATGTCAGAAATAGCAAAAACATTTTCCTCATGGATTTTGTCCAAACCACTTCTATCCGGTATTAGACCTTCCCAGCAATGTCCCAAGACCCGCCAACCCACCCGCAAAAAAGCAAAACACCCCCAAACAGACAAAAAGGAAAATCTCATACTTACAATATTTATCAGCCTTCGGTCCAAATGCGCTGTGCAGCTAGGTCATAACTCCCGTTTTCCACCACGGATTTCCTGAGAAGCAAATGCAATCAAAGTTAGATTGTCCCAGCAGTGCTCCTAGACCCCAAAACCCACCCACGAACACCCAAACCCCCCCCCAAAGAGCACCTCAAAAGCAAGCAAGTCAGCAAAAATGCAAAAAAAAATTTCACCCCCGATTTGGTCAAAACCACTTTTATCCGGTATTAGAGCTTCCCAGCAATGGCCACAGAGCCGTCGACCCCAGCGAAAACTAGTAGAAGACCCCGAAACAGCCAAAAAGCAAAAGTACAAAAATGGGGAGTTAGTCATTTTCATTGCAATTTCCAAAATCACTCGGCGTGCGCTCTGCAGCTAGGTCCTAACTCCCCTCTGCCACCATGGATTTGCTTCAAACCTCTTGCAATCAAAAGTATCAATAGCCAGCAGTGCTCCCAGACCCCAAAACCCACCCACAAACACCAGGAAGCCCCCCAAACATGCCCCCGAAAACGCTACATTGAGCAAAATGTCAGAAATAGCAAAAACTTTTTCCTCATGGATTTTGTCCAAACCACTTCTATCTGATATTAGACCTTCCCAGCAGTGCCCCAAGACCCGCCAACCCACCCGCAAAAAAGCACAACACTCTTAAACAGCTAAAAAAGGAAAATCTCATACTTACAATATTTACCGGCGTTCAGTCCAAACGCGCTGTGCAGCTAGGTCATAACTCCCGTTTTCCACCACGGATTTCCTGAAAAGCAAATGCAATCAAAATTAGACTGTCCCAGCAGTGCTCCCAGACCCAAAAACCAACCCACAAACACACGGAACCCTCCAAAGAGCACTTCAAAAGCAAGCAAGTCACCAAAAATGCAAAAATAAATTCACCTCTGATTTGGTCCAAACCACTTTTATCCGGTATTGGAGCTTCCCAGCAATGGCCACAGAGCCGTCAACCCAGGCGAAAACTAGTAGAAGACCCCCAAACAGCCAAAAAGCAAATGTACAAAAATGAGGACTTAGTCATTTTCATGGCAATTTCCAAAATCACTTTGCGTGTGCTCTGCAGCTAGGCCCTAACTCCCCTCTGCCACCATGGATTTGCTTCATACCTCTAGCAATCAAAAGTATCAATAACCAGCAGTGCTCCCAGACCCTGAAACCCACCCACAAACACCAGGAAGCCCCCCAAACGGGCCCCCGAAAATGCTACATTGAGCTAAATGTCAGAAATAGCAAATACTTTTTTCTCATGGATTTTGTCCAAACCACTTCTATCCAGTATTAGACCTTCCCAGCAATGCCTCAAGACCCGCCAACCCACCCGCAAAAAAGCACAACACCCCCAAACGGCCAAAAAGGAAAATCTCATACTTAAAATATTTATCGGCCTTCGGTCCAAACGCGCTGTGCAGCTAGGTCGTAACTCCCGTTTTCTACCACGGATTTAATGAAAAGCAAATGCAATCAACAATAGATTGTCCCAGCAGTGCTCCCAGACCCCAAAACCCACCCACAAACACACGGAACCCCCCCAAAGAGCACTTCAAAAGCAAGCAAGTCAGCAAAAATGCAAAAAAAAATTTCACCTTCGATTTGGTCCAAACCACTTTTATCCGGTATTAGAGCTTCCCAGCAATGGCCACAGAGCCGTCAACCCAGGCGAAAACTAGTAGAAGACCCCCAACTAGCCAAAAAGCAAAAGTACAAAAATGGGGACTTAGTCATTTTCATTGCAATTTCCAAAATCACTCCGCGCACGATCTGCAGCTAGGCCCTAACTACACTCTGCCACCATGGATTTGCTTCAAACCTCTTGCAATCAAAAGTATCAATAGCCATCAGTGCTCCCAGACCCCGAAACCCACCCACAAATACCAGGAAGCCTCCCAAACAGGCCCCCAAAAACGCTACATTGAGTGAAATGTCAGAAATAGCAAAAACATTTTCCTCATGGATTTTGTCCAAACCACTTCTATCCGGTATTAGACCTTCCCAGCAATGTCCCAAGACCCGCCAACCCACCCGCAAAAAAGAAAAACACCCCCAAACAGACAAAAAGGAAAATCTCATACTTACAATATTTATCAGCCTTCGGTCCAAATGCGCTGTGCAGCTAGGTCATAACTCCCGTTTTCCACCACGGATTTCCTGAAAAGCAAATGCAATCAAAGTTAGATTGTCCCAGCAGTGCTCCTAGACCCCAAAACCCACCCACGAACACCCAAACCCCCCCCAAAGAGCCCCTCAAAGGCAAGCAAGTCAGCAAAAATGCAAAAAAAATTTCACCCCCGATTTGGTCAAAACCACTTTTATCCGGTATTAGAGCTTCCCAGCAATGGCCACAGAGCCGTCAACCCAGGCGAAAACTAGTAGAAGACCCCCAAATAGCCAAAAAGCAAAAGTACAAAAATGGGGACTTAGTCATTTTCATTGCAATTTCCAAAATCACTCCGCGCGCGCTCTGCAGCTAGGCCCTAACTCCCCTCTGCCACCATGGATTTGCTTCAAACCTCTTGCAATCAAAATTATCAATAGCCAGCAGTGATCCCAGACTTCGAAACCCACCCACAAACACCAGGAAGCCCCCCTAACAGGCCCCCAAAAACGCTACATTGAGCAAAATGTCAGAAATAGCAAAAACGTTTTCCTCATGGATTTTGTCCAAACCACTTCTATCCGGAATTAGACCTTCCCAGCAATGCCCCAAGACTAACCAACCCACCCGCAAAAAAGAACAACAACCCCAAACAGCCAAAAAGGAAAATCTCATACTTACAATATTTATCAACCTTCTGTCCAAACGCGCTGTGCAGGTAGGTCATAACTCCCGTTTTCCACCACGGATTTCCTGAAAAGAAATTGCAATCAAAATTAGACTGTCCCAGCAGTGCTCCCGGACCCCAAAACCCACCCACAAACACATGGAACCCTCCAAAGAGCACTTCAAAAGCAAGCAAGTCAGCAAAAACGCAAAAAATATTTTGCCTCTGATTTGGTCTAAACCACTTTTATCTGGTATTAGCGCTGCCCATCAATGGCCACAGAGCCGTCAACCCAGGCGAAAACTAGTAGAAGACCCCCAAACAGCCAAAAAGCAAAAGTACAAAAAATGGGGACTCAGTCTTTTCATGGCAATTTACAAAATCACTCTGCGCGCGCTCTGCAGCTAGGCCCTAACTCCCCTCTGCCACCATGGATTTGCTTCAAACCTTGTGCAATCAAAAGTATCAATAGCCAGCAGTGCTCCAGACCCTGAAACCCACCCACAAACACCAGGAAGCCCCCCAAACAGGCCCCCGAAAACACTACATTGAGCGAAATGTCAGAAATAGCAAAAACTTTTTTCTCATGAATTTTGTCCAAACCACTTCTATTCGGTATTAGACCTTCCCAGCAATGCCCCAAGACCCGCCAACCCACCCGCAAAAAAGCACAACACCCCCAAACAGCCAAAAAGGAAAATCTCATACTTACAATATTTATCGGCCTTCGGTCTAAACGCGCTGGCAGCTAGGTCATAACTCCCATTTTCTACCACGGATTTCCTATAAAGCAAATGCAATCAAAAATAGACTGTCCCAGCCGTGCTCCCAGACCCCAAAGCCCACCCACAAACACACGGAACCCCCCCAAAGAGCACTTCAAAAGCAAGCAAGTCAGCAAAAACGCAAAAATAATTTTGCCTCCGATTTGGTCCAAATCTCTTTTATCCGGTATTAGAGCTTCCCAGCGATGGCCACAGAGCCGTCAACGCAGGCGAAAACTAGTAGAAGACCCCCAAACAGCCAAAAAGCAAAAGTACAAAAATGGGGACTTAGTCATTTTCATGGCAATTTCCAAAATCACTCCACGCGCGATCTGCAGCTAGGCCCTAACTCCCCTCTGTCACCATGGATTTGCTTCAAACCTCTTGCAATCAAAAGTATCAATAGCCAGCAGTGCTCCCAGACCCCGAAACCCACCCACAAACACCAGGAAGCCCCCCAAACAGGCCCCCAAAAACACTACATTGAGTGAAATGTCAGAAATAGCAAAATCTTTTTCCTCATGGATTTTGTCCAAACCACTTCTATCCGGTATTAGACCTTCCCAGCAATGCCCCAAGACCCACCAACCCACCCGCAAAAAAGAACAACACCCCCAAACAGCCAAAAAGGAAAATCTCATACTTACAATATTTATCAACCTTCTGTCCAAACGCGCTGTGCAGCTAGGTCATAACTCCCGTTTTCCACCACGGATTTCCTGAAAAGAAAATGCAATCAAAATTAGACTGTCCCAGCAGTGCTCCCGGACCCCAAAACCCACCCACAAACACATGGAACCCTCCAAAGAGAACTTCAAAAGCAAGCAAGTCAGCAAAAACGCAAAAAATATTTTGCCTCTGATTTGGTCTAAACCACTTTTATCTGGTATTAGCGCTGCCCATCAATGGCCACAGAGCCGTCAACCCAGGCGAAAACTAGTAGAAGACCCCCAAACAGCCAAAAAGCAAAAGTACAAAAAATGGGGACTCAGTCTTTTCATGGCAATTTACAAAATCACTCCGCGCGCGCTCTGCAGCTAGGCCCTAACTCCCCTCTGCCACCATGGATTTGCTTCAAACCTTGTGCAATCAAAAGTATCAATAGCCAGCAGTGCTCCAGACCCTGAAACCCACCCACAAACACCAGGAAGCCCCCAAAACAGGCCCCCGAAAACACTACATTGAGCGAAATGTCAGAAATAGCAAAAACTTTTTTCTCATGAATTTTGTCCAAACCACTTCTATTCGGTATTAGACCTTCCCAGCAATGCCCCAAGACCCGCCAACCCACCCGCAAAAAAGCACAACACCCCCAAACAGCCAAAAAGGAAAATCTCATACTTACAATATTTATCGGCCTTCGGTCTAAACGCGCTGGCAGCTAGGTCATAACTCCCATTTTCTACCACGGATTTCCTATAAAGCAAATGCAATCAACAATAGACTGTCCCAGCCGTGCTCCCAGACCCCAAAGCCCACCCACAAACACACGGAACCCCCCCAAAGAGCACTTCAAAAGCAAGCAAGTCAGCAAAAACACAAAACAAATTTCGCCTCCGATTTGGTCCAAATCACTTTTATCCGGTATTAGAGCTTCCCAGCAATGGCCACAGAGCCGTCAACGCAGGCGAAAACTAGTAGAAGACCCCCAAACAGCCAAAAAGCAACAGAACAAAAATGGGGACTTAGTCATTTTCATGGCAATTTCCAAAATCACTCCACGCGCGATCTGCAGCTAGGCCCTAACTCCCCTCTGTCACCATGGATTTGCTTCAAACCTCTTGCAATCAAAAGTATCAATAGCCAGCAGTGCTCCCAGACCCCGAAACCAACCCACAAACACCAGGAAGCCCCCCAAACAGGCCCTCAAAAACACTACATTGAGTGAAATGTCAGAAATAGCAAAATCTTTTTCCTCATGGATTTTGTCCAAACCACTTCTATCCGGTATTAGACCTTCCCAGCAATGTCCCAAGACCCGCCAACCCACCCGCAAAAAAGCAAAACACCCCCAAACAGACAAAAAGGAAAATCTCATACTTACAATAATCATCAGCCTTCGGTCCAAATACGCTGTGCAGCTAGGTCATGACTCCTGTTTTCCACCACGGTTTTCCTGAAAAGCAAATGCAATCAAAGTTAGACTGTCCCAGCAGTGCTCCTAGACCCCAAAACCCACCCACGAACACCCAAACCCCCCCCAAAGAGCACCTCAAAGGCAAGCAAGTCAGCAAAAATGCAAAAAAAAATTTCACCTCCGATTTGGTCCAAACCACTTTTATCCGGTATGAGAGCTTCCCAGCAATGGCCACAGAGCCGTCAACCCAGGGGAAAACTAGTAGAAGACCCCCAAATAGCCAAAAAGCAAAAGTACAAAAATGGGTACTAAGTCATTTTCATTGCAATTTCCAAAATCACTCCGCGCGCGCTCTGCAGGTAGGCCCTAACTCCCCTCTGTCACCATGGATTTGCTTCAAACCTCTTGCAATCAAAAGTATCAATAGCCAGCAGTGCTCCCAGACCCCGAAACCCACCCACAAACACCAGGAAGCCCCCCAAACAGGCCCCCAAAAATGCTACATTGAGCAAAATGTCAGAAATAGCAAAAACGTTTTCCTCATGGATTTTGTCCAAACCACTTCTATCCGGAATTAGACCTTCCCAGCAATGCCCCAAGACCCACCAACCCACTCGCAAAAAAGCACAACACCCCCAAACAGCCAAAAAGGAAAATCTCATACTTACAATATTTATCAACCTTCGGTCCAAACGCGCTGTGCAGCTAGGTCATAACTCCCGTTTTCCACCACGGATTTCCTGAAAAGAAAATGCAATCAAAATTAGACTGTCCCAGCAGTGCTCCCAGACCCCAAAACCCACCCACAAACACACCAAACCCTCCAAAGAGCACTTCAAAAGCAAGCAAGTCAGCAAAAACGCAAAAAATATTTCGCCTCTGATTTGGTCTAAACCACTTTTATCTGGTATTAGCGCTGCCCATCAATGGCCACAGAGCCGTCAACCCAGTTGAAAACTAGTAGAAGACCCCCAAACAGCCAAAAAGCAAAAGTACAAAAATGGGGACTCAGTCTTTTCATGGCAATTTCCAAAATCACTCCGCGCGCGCTCTGCAGCTAGGCCCTAACTCCCCTCTGCCACCATGGATTTGCTTCAAACCTCGTGCAATCAAAAGTATCAATAGCCAGCAGTGCTCCCAGACCCTGAAACCCACCCAAAAAACACCAGGAAGCCCCCCAAACAGGCCCTCAAAAACACTACATTGAGTGAAATGTCAGAAATAGCAAAAACTTTTTTCTCATGAATTTTGTCCAAACCACTTCTATTTGGTATTAGACCTTCCCAGCAATGCCCCAAGACCCGCCAACACACCCGCAAAAAAGCACAACACCCCCAAACAGCCAAAAAGGAAAATCTCATACTTACAATATTTATCGGCCTTCGGTCTAAACGCGCTGGCAGCTAGGTCATAACTCCCATTTTCTACCACAGATTTCCTGAAAAGCAAATGCAATCAAAAATAGACTGTCCCAGCAGTGATCCCAGACCCCAAAGCCCACCCACAAACACACGGAACCCCCCCAAAGAGCACTTCAAAAGCAAGCAAGTCAGCAAAAATGCAAAAAAAATTTCGCCTCTGATTTGGTCCAAACCACTTTTATCCGGTATTAGAGCTTCCCAGCAATGGCCACAGAGCCGTCAACGCAGGTGAAAACTAGTAGAAGACCCCCAAACAGCCAAAAAGCAAAAGTACAAAAATGGGGACTTAGTCATTTTCATTGCAATTTCCAAAATCACTCCGCGCGCGCTCTGCAGCTAGGCCCTAACTCCCCTCTGCCACCATGGATTTGCTTCAACCCTCTTGCATTCAAAAGTATCAATAGCCAGCAGTACTCCCAGACCCTGAAACCCACCCACAAACATCAGGAAGCCCCCCAAACAGGCCCCCATAAACGCTACATTGAGCGAAACGTCAGAAATAGCAAAAACTTTTTTCTCATGGATTTTGTCCAAACAACTTCTATCCGGTATTAGACCTTCCCAGCAATGCCCCAAGACCCGCCAACCCACCTGCAAAAAAAGCATAACACCCCCAAACAGCCAAAAAGGAAAATTTCATACTTACAATATTTATCAGCCTTCGGTCCAAACGCGCTGTGCAGCTAGGTCATAACTCCCGTTTTCAACCACGGATTTCCTGAAAAGCAAATGCAATCAAAAATAGACTGTCCCAGCAGTGCTCCCAGACCCCAAAACCCACCCACAAACACACAGAACCCCCCCAAAGAGCACTTCAAAAGTAAGCAAGTCAGCAAAAACGCAAAAAAGATTTCGCCTCCGATTTGGTCCAAACCACTTTTATCTGGTATTGGAGATTCCCAGCAATGGCCACAGAGCCGTCAACCCAGGCGAAAACTAGTAGAAGACCCCCAAACAGCCAAAAAGCAAAAGTACAAAAATGGGGACTTAGTCATTTTGATGGCAATTTCCAAAATCACTCCGCGCGCGCTCTGCAGCTAGGCCCTAAATCCCCTCTGCCACTAAGGATTTGCTTCAAACCTTTTGCAATCAAAAGTATCAATAGCCAGCAGTGCTCCCAGACCCTGAAAGCCACCCACAAACACCAGGAAGCCCCCAAACAGGCCCCCGAAAACGCTACTTTGAGCGAAATGTCAGAAATAGCAAAAACTTTTTTCTCATGGATTTTGTCCAAACCACTTCTATCCGGTATTAGACCTTTGCAGCAATGCCGCAAGACCCACCAAGCCACCCACAAAAAAGCACAATACCCCCAAACAACCAAAAAGGAAAATCTCATACTTACAATATTTACTGCCCTTCGGTCCAAACGCACTGTGCAGCTAGGTCATAACTCCCGTTTTCCACCACGGATTTCCTGAAAAGCAAATGCAATCAAAATTAGACTGTCTCAGCAGTGCTCCTAGACGCCAAAACCGACCCACAAACACTCGGAAACCCCAAAGAGCACCTCAAAGGCAAGCAAGTCAGCAAAAACGCAAAATAATTTTCACCTCCGATTGGGTCCAAACCACTTTTATCCGGTATTAGAGCTTCCAAGAAATGGCCCAGAGCCGTCAACCCAGGCAAAAACTAGTAGAAGACCCCAAAACAGCCAAAAAGCAAAATTACAAAAATGGGGACTTAGTAATTTTCATTGCAATTTCCAAAATCACTCGGCGTGCGCTCTGCAGCTAGGTCCTAACTCCCCTCTGCCACCATGGATTTGCTTCAAACCTCTTGCAATCAAAAGTATCAATAGCCAGCAGTGCTCCCAGACCCCAAAACCCACCCACAAACACCAGGAAGCCCCCCATACATGCCCCCAAAAACGCTACATTGAGCAAAATGTCAGAAATAGCAAAAACTTTCTTCTCATGGATTTTGTCCAAACCACTTCTATCCGATATTAGACCTTCCCAGCAGTGCCCCAAGACCCGCCAACCCACCCGCAAAAAAGCACAACACTCTTAAACAGCCAAAAAGGAAAATCTCATACTTACAATATTTACCGGCCTTCGGTCCAAACGCGCTGTGCAGCTAGGTCATAACTCCTGTTTTCCACCACGGATTTCCTGAAAAGCAAATGCAATCAAAATTAGACTGTCCCAGCAGCGCTCCCTGGCCCCAAAACCAACCCACAAACACACGGAACCCTCCAAAGAGCACTTCAAAAGCAAGCAAGTCAGCAAAAATGAAAATATAAATTCACCTCTGATTTGGTCCAAACCACTTTTATCCGGTATTAGAGCTTCCCAGCAATGGCCACAGAGCCGTCAACCCAGGCGAAAACTAGTAGAAGACCCCCAAACAGCCAAAAAGCAAATGTACAAAAATGAGGACTTAGTCATTTTCATGGCAATTTCCAAAATCACTTTGCGTGTGCTCTGCAGCTAGGCCCTAACTCCCCTCTGCCACCATGGATTTGCTTCATACCTCTTGCAATCAAAAGTATCAATAACCAGCAGTGCTCCCAGACCCTGAACCCACCCACAAACACCAGGAAGCCCCCCAAACAGGCCCCCGAAAATGCTACATTGAGCTAAATGTCAGAAATAGCAAATACTTTTTTCTCATGGATTTTGTCCAAACCACTTCTATCCAGTATTAGACCTTCCCAGCAATGCCCCAAGACCCGCCAACCCACCCGCAAAAAAGCACAACACCCCCAAACGGCCAAAAAGGAAAATCTCATACTTAAAATATTTATCGGCCTTCGGTCCAAACGCGCTGTGCAGCTAGGTCGTAACTCCCGTTTTCTACCACGGATTTAATGAAAAGCAAATGCAATCAAAAATAGATTGTCCCAGCAGTGCTCCCAGACCCCAAAACCCACCCACAAACACACGGAACCCCCCCAAAGAGCACTTCAAAAGCAAGCAAGTCAGCAAAAATGCAAAAAAATATTTCACCTCCGATTTGGTCCAAACCACTTTTATCCGGTATTAGAGCTTCCCAGCAATGGCCACAGAGCCGTCAACCCAGGCGAAAACTAGTAGAAGACCCCCAAGTAGCCAAAAAGCAAAAGTACAAAAATGGGGACTTAGTCATTTTCATTGCAATTTCCAAAATCACTCCGCGCGCGATCTGCAGCTAGGCCCTAACTACCCTCTGCCACCATGGATTTGCTTCAAACCTCTTGCAATCAAAAGTATCAATAGCCAGCAGTGCTCCCAGACCCCTAAACCCACCCACAAACACCAGGAAACCCCCAAACAGGCCCCCAAAAACACTACATTGAGTGAAATGTCAGAAATAGCAAAATCTTTTTCCTCATGGATTTTGTCCAAACCACTTCTATCCGGTATTAGACCTTCCCAGCAATGTCCCAAGACCCGCCAACCCACCCGCAAAAAAGCAAAACACCCCCAAACAGACAAAAAGGAAAATCTCATACTTACAATATTTATCAGCCTTCGGTCCAAATGCGCTGTGCAGCTAGGTCATAACTCCTGTTTTCCACCACGGATTTCCTGAAAAGCAAATGCAATCAAAGTTAGACTGTCCCAGCAGTGCTCCTAGACCCCAAAACCCACCCACGAACACCCAAAACCCCCCCAAAGAGCACCTCAAAGGCAAGCAAGTCAGCAAAAATGCAAAAAAAATTTCACCTCCGATTTGGTCCAAACCACTTTTATCCGGTATTAGAGCTTCCCAGCAATGGCCACAGAGCCGTCAACCCAGGCGAAAACTAGTAGAAGACCCCCAAATAGCCAAAAAGCAAAAGTACAAAAATGGGGACTAAGTCATTTTCATTGCAATTTCCAAAATCACTCCGCGCGCGCTCTGCAGCTAGGCCCTAACTCCCCTCTGCCACCATGGATTTGCTTCAAACCTCTTGCAATCAAAAGTATCAATAGCCAGCAGTGCTCCCAGACCCCGAAACCCACCCACAAACACCAGGAAGCCCCCCAAACAGGCCCCCAAAAACGCTACATTGAGCAAAATGTCAGAAATAGCAAAAACCTTTTCCTCATGGATTTTGTCCAAACCACTTCTTTCCGGAATTAGACCTTCCCAGCAATGCCCCAAGAAGCACCAACCCACCCGCAAAAAAGCACAACACCCCCAAACAGCCAAAAAGGAAAATCTCATACTTACAATATTTATCGGCCTTCGGTCTAAACGCGCTGGCAGCTAGGTCATAACTCCCATTTTCTACCACGGATTTCCTGAAAACCAAATGCAATCAAAAATAGACTGCCCCAGCAGTGCTCCCAGACCCCAAAGCCCACCCACAAAGCCCACCCACAAACACACGGAACCCCCCCAAACAGCACTTCAAAAGCAAGCAAGTCAGCAAAAACGCAAAAAAAATTTCGCCTCTGATTTGGTCCAAACCACTTTTATCCGGTATTAGAGCTTCCCAGCAATGGCCACAGAGCCATCAACGCAGGCTAAAACTAGTAGAAGACCCCCAAACAGCCAAAAAGCAAAAGTACAAAAATGGGGACTTAGTCATTTTCATGGCAATTTCGAAAATCACTCCGCGCGTGCTCTGCAGCTAGGCCCTAACTCCCCTCTGCCACCATGGATTTGCTTCAAACCTCTTGCAATCAAAAGTATCAATAGCCAGCAGGGCTCAAAGACCCCGAAACCCACCCACAAACACCAGGAAGCCCCCCAAACAGGCCCCCAAAAACACTACATTGAGTGAAATGTCAGAAATAGCAAAATCTTTTTCCTAATGGATTTTGTCCAAACCACTTCTATCCAGTTTTAGACCTTCCCAGCAATGCCCCAGGACCCGCCAACCCACTCGCATAAAAGCAAAACACCCCCAAACAGCCAAAAAGGAAAATCTCATACTTACAATATTTATCGGCCTTCGGTCCAAATGCGCTGTGCAGCTAGGTCATAACTCCTGTTTTCCAAATTGGATTTCCTGAAAAGCAAATGCAATCAAAATTAGACTGTCCCAGCAGTGCTCCTAGACCCCAAAACCCACCCAAAAACACACGGAACCCCCCCAACGAGCACTTCAAAAGCAAACAAGTCAGCAAAAACGCAAAAAAAAATTCGCCTCTGATTTGGTCCAAACCACTTTTATCCGGTATTAGAGCTTCCCAGCAATGGCCACAGAGCCATCAATGCAGGCTAAAACTAGTAGAAGACCCCCAAACAGCCAAAAAGCAAAAGTACAAAAATGGGGACTTAGTCATTTTCATGGCAATTTCGAAAATCACTCCGCGCGTGCTCTGCAGCTAGGCCCTAACTCCCCTCTGCCACCATGGATTTGCTTCAAACCTCTTGCAATCAAAAGTATCAATAGCCAGCAGGGCTCAAAGACCCCGAAACCCACCCACAAACACCAGGAAGCCCCCCAAACAGGCCCCCAAAAACACTACATTGAGTGAAATGTCAGAAATAGCAAAATCTTTTTCCTCATGGATTTTGTCCAAACCACTTCTATCCAGTTTTAGACCTTCCCAGCAATGCCCCAAGACCCGCCAACCCGCTCGCATAAAAGCACAACACCCCCAAACAGCCAAAAAGGAAAATCTCATACTTACAATATTTATCGGCCTTCGGTCCAAATGCGCTGTGCAGCTAGGTCATAACTCCTGTTTTCCAAATTGGATTTCCTGAAAAGCAAATGCAATCAAAATTAGACTGTCCCAGCAGTGCTCCTAGACCCCAAAACCCACCCAAAAACACCCGGAACCCCCCCAAAGAGCACCTCAAAGGCAAGCAAGTCAGCAAAAACGCAAAATAATTTTCACCTCTGATTGGGTCCAAACCACTTTTATCCGGTATTAGAGCTTCCCAGCAATGGCTCCAGAGCCGTCAACCTAGGCAAAAACTAGTAGAAGACCCCCAAACAGCCAAAAAGCAAAAGTACAAAAATGGGGACTTAGTCATTTTCATGTCAATTTCCAAAATCACTCCGCGCACGCTCTGCAGCTAGGCCCTAACTCCCCTCTGCCACCATGGATTTGCTTCAAACCTCTTGCAATCAAAAGTATCTATAGCCAGCATGGCTCCCAGACCCCGAAACCCACCCACAAACACCAGGAAGCCCCCCAAACAGGCCCCCGAAAACACTACATTGAGCGAAATGTCAGAAATAGCAAACACTTTTTCCTCATGAAATTTGGCCAAACTACTTCTATCCGGTATTAGACCTTCCCAGCAATGCCCCAAGACCTGCCAACCCACCCACAAAAAAGCACAACACCCCCAAACAGCCAAAAAGGAAAATCTCATACTTACAATATTTATCGGCCTTCGGTCCAAACGCCCTGTGCAGCTAGGTCATAACTCCCGTTTTCCACCACGGATTTCCTGAAAAGCAAATGCAATCAAAATTAGACTGTCCCAGCAGTGCTCCCAGACCGCAAAAAACCCACCCACAAACACCCGGAACCCCCCCAAAGAGCACCTCAAAGGCAAGCAAGTAAGCAAAAGTGCAAAACATTTTTTGCCTCCGATTTTGTCCAAACCACTTTTATCCGGTATTAGAGCTTCCCAGCAATGCCCCAATACCCGCCAACTCACCCGCAAAGACGTAGAACACCCCCACAAGTGCAGAGTCTTTCTTCATTGGGCATAATCCAGCCCTCTGCTTTGAGGGAAATAGGAGTCTGGAGGAGGAGGATAGAGGAGCATGTTCTTGTGAACTTGTGAACCTGAGGAATGCAGTCTGTCAATAGGCAAACAAGTGAAAACAGTTCTGCTGATGGGCTTGTTTTTGTGATTAGGTGATTAAAGTTTTAATTATATTAACTGTGCAAAACAAAGAAAGACAGACACACAGGAATAAAAGTGAATAAGGACGAAAAAGAAAGTTATTGATTCATTGGCTCATTTTCAGGGCTCGGTGTCAGGGAATAAGAATAAGAGTTCGTCCTCATACTCTGCGAATTCAGGCAAGAGTACGTCAGTGTCACCTAACAGAGAAGAAATTCCCTCATCTAAGTTGCTGTCCTCCTCGTCTTCATCTGGCGTGTGTTCTCGTACTTTGTAATCTGGTGGTATGAGGTGCTGATTCATCTTGATCATTGTTAACCTCTCCACATTTTTGGGCGAGAGGCGGGTCCGTTTGGAAGTTACAATGCCACCAGCAGCACTGAAAACACGTTCAGAAGACACAATTGCGAGTGGGCAAGACAAGTAGTTTTTAGCCAGGTTGGAGATCTGTGCCCACAATTCTTTTTTCCCATGCCAATACGCCAATGGGTCAGCATTAACATAGACCTCTGTTGAGTCATTCAGATAGTCTTGCACCATCGACTCAAGGTTCTCCAAGGTTCCTCCACTTTGCTTACTTTTTGCTGGGACCTTTTGAGAACCAAACTCAAGCAGAGTTACCCAATCCTCTTCTTCACCCAATGTTACTGTTGTGTCTGGTGCAGATGATCCGGTTGGCGGTGTCTGTAACGGCTGAGAGGTCACTTCTGTCACAGCCACAGGTGCAGAAGTGGATTCTTTTGACTGGGGATGGCCTGCTGATGCTGATGTACTGCCTTTTCCTTCAATTTTCTGCTGTTCTCTTTCAAACCTCATGGCTGACAAGGCTATCCAACGTTTGTACTTTGTAACATCTTCATCATCAAAAGGAAAGAATGCTCGGCATGCCAGCGCCTTTGTGTAGCGTGGATCCTGAATAGTCATACAAATGTAATGCTGTTCTGAGTGGATCATTTTAAGACGTTCATCGCCAAGTAGGCGCTCTAATAATTTCTCCGCAAAAACAAAAGTGTCTTTCTTTTCTTTATCTTTTTGAAACATAGAAGACACCGCCTTCAGTTGGTGCTCCAGCATGTGCAACAATGGGATAGCTTTTCCCAAATTACAGTCCTCCCTGCTGACTGCACGCAAGAAGACCTCAAAAGGATGAAGCATGTTTGTCAGGCTTTTAACTAGCTTCCATTGCACCACATCTAGCCTCAGGTCCTTCTGAGCTGTGCCCAGTGTTAAGAAATAGTGATCAAGTACCGTATACTGCTCATACAGACGCTCAAGCATGTAGAAGGTTGAGTTCCAACGTGTTGGCACCTCCTGGATGAGTGCTTTCATTGGCATTCGACGTTCATGTAGCAGGCTCCTCAGATGCTTCCGGGCCATAAAAGAATGGCTGAAATGGTTGCACATTCTTTGGCAGGTGGCCACTAACTCGCACGCTGGACTGTCTTCACTCAAGAATTTTTTAACAACCAGGTTTATACAGTGCGCCAAACACGGCACTCTGAAATAGTGACCCAGATCCATGGCCTTCACTACATTGGCGCCATTATCCGTGGAATAATAACCAATCTGGTGTTTATTTGGGGAGAGCCAGTGAAAGACCTTTGTGTTAAACTCATTCAAAATGTTTTCTGCTGTATGATGTTTCTCCAAGCCAAACATGGCTAGTGTTGCATGTTCCCGAGCAGCTTTAAAAACTTGGTCCGGGTCAACACCTGCGTTTAGCTTTGCTTTAACCCCTGAAAAAGAGACCCCGTGTGCAGTGATGCACATGTAATCAGCGCCAGCGCCACTGGTCCACATGTCTGTTGTCAGATGTATAGTGTGAACAGCACTCTTCTGCAAAGCTGCCCCAATCACCTCCAGCACATCTTCATGTAGTGCTGGAGCCGCAACTCTTGCAAAATAGAACCGGCTAGGAACCTTCCATTTAGAGCTGATTGCTGCCACTAATTCTAGAAAACCAACCCCTTCTACAAAGGAAAAAGGGAGAAGGTCCAGAGCTAGCATTTTAGCCAGCTTAGTGTTATACAGATGCGTCAGTAAGTGGTTGCGATTATATGGCGCTTCTGAAAACAATATGGTTCTAATGTTGGCCTGGACCATGCTTTTACGGGATGATGATGACTTCTTCGACCCAGTTACGCTCGCTGATGAACTTTTTTGCATCGGTGTCTCACTCTCTCCCGCACTCTTAGTGTGGCTCACAGGGGGTCTGCTGCTGACAGGGGTACTGGATGTAAGTGAAGTGTTTGACACTTCTTCCTCCTCGTCATCATCAGATAAAACATCAATGTTTTCTTGACTTGCAATTCGGGCTTCCTTGATCTCCTTTAGGTGCACAAACTATTGGACAGTGTGCTGTCCAATAAGATGACCTCTCTGGCCTCCGGTACCATAGTTGGTACCAAACTTACCACGACTAACTGCAAGCTTACAAATGCTACAAATGGCGAAGTTTTCCTTTTTTTGGGCAAACACTAAAGAAGTCCCAAACTGCGGACTCGAAATGTCTGTGGGGGCCGGAGGAGGCTATACTGGTGGTGGTTATGCTGCTAATGCCAGATGAAGTGCAGGATGTGTATTGCCGAACTTTACTACGTTGTGCACTTTCACCACTACTAATTGAGGTCGAGGTGGATGGAGGTCCCTTCTGGCGAGGAAGAAATATGGAAGCGGTAGGTGGTGGTGTACTAGTTAACTCCAATGATTGTGCTGTTGCCATTGCCTCCTCGTCAACAACATCATCACGCTCAGCAGCTTTTCGGGCTAGGGTCAAAATGTCTGTTTGCTGCAAGCCCGCTGAGCCTGGAGTGACGTGTATGATAACTGCGTCGTGGTCGTGAGAGTTTTCATCAGCAGGAGTATACGCCACTTCTTGTTGAGCATCATCATCACACTCCATAAGTACGAGACTTTCGGGGACCTTCCTTTTACGCTTAGCTACCTTTGTCAGATCATGGTGTGCCTCACTCTCAGACGGCAGTGCTGGTGGTTCCCAATTTTGATCCATATCATCAGAAGGAGGTGGGCTTGAAGAAGATGTAGACACCACCCTTGATCTTTTCCTTGCTAGGGATGTGGAAGACAATGAATGATAATCAGAAGGAGTGGCTTCCTCAAATGATACCTCGGCTTGATTGTTAATTTCCTGATGCGCCCCTACTTCGGGAGGAACAACTATTGTGGGCACTTGTGACCCTCCATGCACCTCTGCTTGCGCATCTCCTTGCGCTGCCTCTCCTTCCACATGTACTTGGGCTTTTACTTGCACATGTGGTTGTTGTTGCAGCTGTGGTTGTTCAACACTCGTCAGATGAGTTACAACAACCTGTGTTGATTGAGGGACATTGCTGCTACTTTCTTGCGATCAGCCAACATCGATGGTGATTGAACAACTAGACGAAGTGCCTCTGCAGAACTCAAGGGCTTGAACTTAAGTTGGCGTGGTGGTGGTGGCACTGAGCCCTATGGTGCGGGGTGCTTCTCCCAACTTGGTCCCCAGCAGATCCCGCTGCTGCTGCAGGTGTACTTTTTTTTTTACTCCCAAAAAATGTGGCGGGCGGCACACCAGTCTCCTTGGTAACTTGCTTCTTCTGCTCCTTACTGGCAACTTTCTTGCTAGAGGAGCTACGGGGAACTTTTTTGGGGGCCATCTTCTTCAGAGGTCAGAACAGCAGGCCGCAGTTGCACGAGTTGCAGAGTTGTTGGTGGCCAGACGTGACGTCTCGTGACGTTATGCTGCACACACACACCGCTGCATGACTTCTTCCTGGCACTGGTTGTTCTCTTGAGTCTTGTGCACCTAAAAGCAATGGAAGTCAGAGGAACATCAGTTCAGTTATACACCCCAAAAACTCGAAAACCACATAAAAATCAGCACAATCCCATGCCATCCAAGCCCTCCATGATGTTTAAATTCAAAACACCCCACAGAAAGACTAGGCCCATGCACCACTCACTACCACTGGGCCTAATGTATAAAAGCTAGGCAAAATGGGTGCAGGCCTGAGAACACTGCATGCATTCAAAAAGTCCCCTTGCCTCCCAGCACATGAACAGGGCCTGCCTGTACCAGCACTCAAAATGGCCTCCACCCACATGGCCTGTCCCCATGAACACCCAAAAAAATCGAAAAACACTGAAAAATCAGCACAATCCCATGCCATCCATGGCCTACATGATGTTTAAATTCAAGACACCCCACAGAAAGACTAGGCCCATGCACCACTCACTACCCCTGGTCAGAAGGCCCCAACAACAGCCCAAAAAATCGAAAAACACTGAAAAATCAGCACAATCCCATGCCATCCATGCCCTCCATGATGTTTAAATTCAAGACACCCCACAGAAAGACTAGGCCCATGCACCACTCACTACCTCTGGTCAAAAGGCCCCAACAACAGTCCAAAAAATCGAAAAACACAGAAAAATCAGCACAATCCCATGCATCCATGTCCTCCATGATGTTTAAATTCAAGACACCCCACAGAAAGACTAGGCCCATGCAACACTCACTACCCCTGGGCATAAAGGTTGAAAGCTAGGCAAAATGGGTGCAGGCCTGAGAACACTGCCTGCATTCAAAATTGCCCCTTGCCTCCCAGCACATGGCCAGGGCCTGCCTGTACCAGCACTCACAATGGTCCCCACCCACATGGCCAGTCCCCTTGAACACCCCAAAAAATAAAAAAACACAGAAAAATCAGCACAATCCCATGCCATCCATGCCCTCCAGGATGTTTAAATTCAAGACACCCCACAGAAAGACTAAGCCCCTGCACCATTCACTACCCCTGGTCAAAAGGCCCCAACAACAGCCCAAAAACGGAAAAACACTAAAAAATCAACACAATCCCATGCCATCCATGCCCTCCTTCATGTTTAAATTCAAGACACCCCACAGAAAGTCTAGGCCCATGCACCACTCACTACCCCTGGGTCTAATGTATGAAGCTAGGCAAAATGGGTACAGGCCTGAGAACACTGCCTGCATTCAAAATGGCCCCTTGCCTCCCAGCACATGCCAAGGGCCTGCCTCTACCAGCACTCAAAATGGCCCCACCCACATGGCCTGTCCCCATGAACACCCCAAAAAATCGAAAAACACCGAAAAATCAGGACACTCCCATGCCATCCATGCCCTCCATGATGGTTAAATTCAAGACACCCCACAGAAAGACTAGGCCCATGCACCACTCACTACCCCTGGGCATAATGGATGAAAGCTAGGCAAAATGGGTGCAGGCCTGAGAACACTGCCTGCATTCAAAATTGCCCCTTGCCTCCCAGCACATGGCCAGGGCCTGCCTGTACCAGCACTCACAATGGTCCCCACCCACATGGCCAGTCCCCTTGAACACCCCAAAAAATAAAAAAACACAGAAAAATCAGCACAATCCCATGCCATCCATGCCCTCCAGGATGTTTAAATTCAAGACACCCCACAGAAAGACTAAGCCCCTGCACCATTCACTACCCCTGGTCAAAAGGCCCCAGCAACAGCCCAAAAACGGAAAAACACTAAAAAATCAACACAATCCCATGCCATCCATGCCCTCCTTCATGTATAAATTCAAGACACCCCACAGAAAGTCTAGGCCCATGCACCACTCACTACCCCTGGGTCTAATGTATGAAGCTAGGCAAAATGGGTACAGGCCTGAGAACACAGCCTGCATTCAAAATGGCCCCTTGCCTCCCAGCACATGCCAAGGGCCTGCCTCTACCAGCACTCAAAATGGCCCCACCCACATGGCCTGTCCCCATGAACACCCCAAAAAATCGAAAAACACCGAAAAATCTGCACAATCCCATGCCATCCATGCCCTCCATGATGGTTAAATTCAAGACACCCCACAGAAAGACTAGGCCCATGCACCACTCACTTCCCCTGGTAAAAAGGCCCCAGCAACAGCCCAAAAAATCGGAAAAACACTGAGAAATCAGGACACTCCCATGCCATCCATCCCTCCATGATGGTTAAATTCAAGACACCCCACAGAAAGACTAAGCCCCTGCACCATTCACTACCCCTGTTCAAAAGGCCCCAACAACAGCCCAAAAAATTGAAAAACACTGAAGAATCAGCACAATCCCATGCCATCCGTGCCCTCCATGATGGTTAAATTCAAGACACCTCACAGAAAGACTAGGCCCATGCACCACTCACTACCCCTGGGCCTAATGTATGAAAGCAAGGCAAAATGGGTGCAGGCCTGAGAACACTGCCTGCATTCAAAATGGCCCCCTGCCTCCCAGCACATGGCCAGGGCCTGCCTGTACCAGCACTCAAAATGGCCCCCACCCACATGGCCAGTCCCCATGAACACCCCAAAAAATCGAAAAACACAGAAAAATCAGCACAATCCCATGCCATCCATGCCCTCCATGATGTTTAACTTCAAGACACCCCACAGAAAGACTAGGCCCATGCACCACTCACTACCCCTGGTCAAAAGGCCCCAACAACAGCCCAAAAAAATCAAAAAACACTGAAAAATCAGCACAATCCCATGCCATCCATGCCCTCCATGATGTTTAAATTCAACACACCCCACAGAAAGACTAGGCCCATGCACCACTCACTACCCCTGGTCAAAAGGCCCCAACAACAGCCCAAAAAATCGGAAAAATACAGAAAAATCAGCACAATCCCACGCATCCATACCCTCCATGATGTTTAAATTCAAGACACCTCACAGAAAGACTAGGCCCATGCACCACTCACTACCCCTGGTCAAAAGGCCCCAACAACAGCCCAAAAATCGAAAAACACTGAAAAATCAGCACAATCCCATGCCATCCATGCCCTCCATGATGTTTAAATTCAAGACACCCCACAGAAAGACTAGGCCCATGCACCACTCACTACCCCTGGGCCTAATGTATGAACGCGAGGCAAAATGGGTGCAGGCCTGAGAACACTGCATGCATTCAAAATGGACCCTTGCCTCCCAGCACATGCCCAGGGCCTGCCTGTGCCAGCACTCAAAATGGCCCCCACCCACATGGCCTGTCCCCACGAACACCCCAAAAAATAAAAAAACACAGAAAAATCA
Source organism: Lissotriton vulgaris (assembly GCF_964263255.1). Lineage (NCBI taxonomy): Eukaryota > Metazoa > Chordata > Amphibia > Caudata > Salamandridae > Lissotriton > Lissotriton vulgaris. The sequence goes on from NC_141691.1 coordinate 2,121,441,922, forward strand.
GCACAATCCCATGCCATCCGTGCCCTCCATGATGGTTAAATTCAAGACACCTCACAGAAAGACTAGGCCCATGGACCACTCACTACCCCTGGGCCTAATGTATGAAAGCAAGGCAAAATGGGTGCAGGCCTGAGAACACTGCCTGCATTCAATATTGCCCCTTGCCTCCCAGCACATGGCCAGGGCCTGCCTGTACCAGCACTCAAAATGCCCCCCACCCACATGGCCAGTCCCCATGAACACCCCAAAAAATCGAAAAACACTGAAAAAACAGCACAATCCCATGCCATCCATGCCCTCCATGATGGGGTAATTCAAGACACCCCACAGAAAGACTAGGCCCATGCACCACTCACTTCCCCTGGTCAGAAAGCCCCAACAACAGCCCAAAAAAATCAAAAAACACTGAAAAATCAGCACAATCCCATGCCATCCATGCCCTCCATGATGTTTAAATTCAAAACACCCCACAGAAAGACTAGGCCCATGCACTACTCACTACCCCTGGTCAAAAGGCCCCAACAACAGCCCAAAAAATCGGAAAAACACAGAAAAATCAGCACAATCCCATGCATCCATACCCTCCATGATGTTTAAATTCAAGACACCCCACAGAAAGACTAGGCCCATGCACCACTCACTACCCCTGGTCAAAAGGCCCCAACAACAGCCCAAAAATCAAAAAACACTGAAAAATCAGCACAATCCCATGCCATACATGCCCTCCATGATGTTTAAATTCAAGACACCCCACAGAAAGACTAGGCCCATGCACCACTCACTACCCCTGGGCCTAATGTATGAACGCGAGGCAAAATGGGTGCAGGCCTGAGAACACTGCCTGCATTCAAAATGGCCCCTTGCCTCCCAGCACATGCCCAGGGCCTGCCTGTACCAGCACTCAAAATGGCCCCTACCCACATGGCCTGTCCAAATGAACACCCCAAAAAATAAAAAAACACAGAAAAATCAGCACACTCCCATGCCATCCATGCCCTCCATGATGTTTAAATTCAAGACACCCCACAGAAAGACTAGGCCCAAGCACCACTCACTACCCCTGGTCAAAAAGCCCCAGCAACAGCCCAAAAAATCGAAAAACACTGAAAAATCAGCACAATCCCCTGCCATCCATACCTCCATGATGGTTAAATTCAAGACACCCCACGAAAAGACTAGGCCCATGCACCACTCACTACCCCTGGGCCTAATGTATGAAAGCAAGGCAAATGGGTGCATGCCTGAGAACACTGCCTGCATTCAAAATTGCCCCTTGCCTCCCAGCACATGGCCAGGGCCTGCCTGTACCAGCACTCACAATGGCCCCCACCCACATGGCCAGTCCCCTTGAACACCCCAAAAAAATCGAAAAACACAGAAAAATCAGCACAATCCCATGCCATCCATGCCCTCTATGATGTTTAAATTCAAGACACCCCACAGAAAGACTAGGCCCATGCACCACTCACTACCCCTGGTCAAAAGGCCCCAACAACAGCCCAAAAATCGAAAAACACAGAAAAATCAGCACAATCCCATGCCATCCATACCCTCCATGATGTTTAAATTCAAAACACCCCACAGAAAGACTAGGCCCATGCACCACTCACTACCCCTAGTCAAAAGGCCCCAAAAACAGCCCAAAAAATCGAAAAACACAGAAAAATCAGCACAATCCCATGCCATACATGCCCTCCATGATGTTTAAATTCAAGACGCCCCACAGAAAGACTAAGCCCCTGCACCATTCACTACCCCTGTTCAAAAGGCCCCAACAACAGCCCAAAAATCGAAAAACACTGAAAAATCAACACAATCCCATTCCATCCATGCCCTCCATGATGTTTAAATTCAAGACACCCCACAGAAAGACTAGGCCCATGCACCACTCACTACCCCTGGGTCTAATGTATGAAAGCTAGGCAAAATGGGTACAGGCCTGAGAACACTGCCTGCAATCAAAATGGCCCCTTGTCTCCCAGCACATACCCAGGGCCTGCCTGTACCAGCACTCACAATGGCCCCACCCACATGGCCTCTCCCATTGAACACCCCAAAAAATCGCAAAACACAGAAAAATCAGCACAATCCCATGCCATCCATGCCCTACATGATGTTTAAATTCAAGACACCCCACAGAAAGACTAGGCCCATGCACCACTCACTAACCCTGGTCAAAAGGCCCCAACAACAGCCCAACAAATCGAAAAACACTGAAAAATCAGCACAATCCCATGCCATCCATGCCCTCTATGATGTTTAAATTCAAGACACCCCACTGAAAGACTAGGCCCATGCACCACTCACTACCCCTGGTCAAAAGGCCCCAGCAACAGCCCAAAAAATCGGAAAAACACTGAAAAATCAGGACACTCCCATGCCATCCATCCCTCCATGATGGTTAAATTCAAGACACCCCACAGAAAGACTAGGCCCATGCACCACTCACTACCCCTGGTCAAAAGGCACCAACAACAGCCCAAAAAATTGAAAAACACTGAAGAATCAGCACAATCCCATGCCATCCATGCCCTCCATAATGGTTAAATTCAAGACACCCCACAGAAAGACTAGGCCCATGCACCACTCACTACCCCTGGGCCTAATGTATGAAAGCAAGGCAAAATGGGTGCAGGCCTGAGAACACTGCCTGCATTCAAAATTGCCCCTTGCCTCCCAGCACATGGCCAGGGCCTGCCTGTACCAGCACTCAAAATGGCCCCCACCCACATGGCCAGTCCCCATGAACACCCCAAAAAATCGAAAAACACAGAAAAATCAGCACAATCCCATGCCATCCATGCCCTCCATGATGTTTAACTTCAAGACACCCCACAGAAAGTCTAGGCCGATGCACCACTCAGTACCCCTGGTCAAAAGGCCCCAACAACAGCCCAAAAAAATCAAAAAACACTGAAAAATCAGCACAATCCCATGCCATCCATGCCCTCCATGATGTTTAAATTCAAGACACCCCACAGAAAGACTAGGCCCATGCACCACTCACTACCCCTGGTCAAAAGGCCCCAACAACAGCCCAAAAAATCGGAAAAATACAGAAAAATCAGCACAATCCCACGCATCCATACCCTCCATGATGTTTAAATTCAAGACACCTCACAGAAAGACTAGGCCCATGCACCACTCACTACCCCTGGTCAAAAGGCCCCAACAACAGCCCAAAAATCGAAAAACACTGAAAAATCAGCACAATCCCATGCCATCCATGCCCTCCATGATGTTTAAATTCAAGACACCCCACAGAAAGACTAGGCCCATGCACCACTCACTACCCCTGGGCCTAATGTATGAACGCGAGGCAAAATGGGTGCAGGCCTGAGAACACTGCATGCATTCAAAATGGACCCTTGCCTCCCAGCACATGCCCAGGGCCTGCCTGTGCCAGCACTCAAAATGGTCCCCACCCACATGGCCTGTCCCCACGAACACCCCAAAAAATAAAAAAACACAGAAAAATCAGCACAATCCCATGCCATCCGTGCCCTCCATGATGGTTAAATTCAAGACACCTCACAGAAAGACTAGGCCCATGGACCACTCACTACCCCTGGGCCTAATGTATGAAAGCAAGGCAAAATGGGTGCAGGCCTGAGAACACTGCCTGCATTCAATATTGCCCCTTGCCTCCCAGCACATGGCCAGGGCCTGCCTGTACCAGCACTCAAAATGCCCCCCACCCACATGGCCAGTCCCCATGAACACCCCAAAAAATCGAAAAACACTGAAAAAACAGCACAATCCCATGCCATCCATGCCCTCCATGATGGGGTAATTCAAGACACCCCACAGAAAGACTAGGCCCATGCACCACTCACTACCCCTGGTCAGAAAGCCCCAACAACAGCCCAAAAAAATCAAAAAACACTGAAAAATCAGCACAATCCCATGCCATCCATGCCCTCCATGATGTTTAAATTCAAAACACCCCACAGAAAGACTAGGCCCATGCACTACTCACTACCCCTGGTCAAAAGGCCCCAACAACAGCCCAAAAAATCGGAAAAACACAGAAAAATCAGCACAATCCCATGCATCCATACCCTCCATGATGTTTAAATTCAAGACACCCCACAGAAAGACTAGGCCCATGCACCACTCACTACCCCTGGTCAAAAGGCCCCAACAACAGCCCAAAAATAAAAAAACACTGAAAAATCAGCACAATCCCATGCCATCCATGCCCTCCATGATGTTTAAATTCAAGACACCCCACAGAAAGACTAGGCCCATGCACCACTCACTACCCCTGGGCCTAATGTATGAACGCGAGGCAAAATGGGTGCAGGCCTGAGAACACTGCCTGCATTCAAAATGGCCCCTTGCCTCCCAGCACATGCCCAGGGCCTGCCTGTACCAGCACTCAAAATGGCCCCTACCCACATGGCCTGTCCAAATGAACACCCCAAAAAATAAAAAAACACAGAAAAATCAGCACACTCCCATGCCATCCATGCCCTCCATGATGTTTAAATTCAAGACACCCCACAGAAAGACTAGGCCCAAGCACCACTCACTACCCCTGGTCAAAAAGCCCCAGCAACAGCCCAAAAAATCGAAAAACACTGAAAAATCAGCACAATCCCCTGCCATCCATACCTCCATGATGGTTAAATTCAAGACACCCCACGAAAAGACTAGGCCCATGCACCACTCACTACCCCTGGGCCTAATGTATGAAAGCAAGGCAAATGGGTGCATGCCTGAGAACACTGCCTGCATTCAAAATTGCCCCTTGCCTCCCAGCACATGGCCAGGGCCTGCCTGTACCAGCACTCACAATGGCCCCCACCCACATGGCCAGTCCCCTTGAACACCCCAAAAAAATCGAAAAACACAGAAAAATCAGCACAATCCCATGCCATCCATGCCCTACATGATGTTTAAATTCAAGACACCCCACAGAAAGACTAGGCCCATGCACCACTCACTAACCCTGGTCAAAAGGCCCCAACAACAGCCCAACAAATCGAAAAACACTGAAAAATCAGCACAATCCCATGCCATCCATGCCCTCTATGATGTTTAAATTCAAGACACCCCACAGAAAGACTAGGCCCATGCACCACTCACTACCCCTGGTCAAAAGGCCCCAACAACAGCCCAAAAATCGAAAAACACAGAAAAATCAGCACAATCCCATGCCATCCATACCCTCCATGATGTTTAAATTCAAAACACCCCACAGAAAGACTAGGCCCATGCACCACTCACTACCCCTAGTCAAAAGGCCCCAAAAACAGCCCAAAAAATCGAAAAACACAGAAAAATCAGCACAATCCCATGCCATACATGCCCTCCATGATGTTTAAATTCAAGACGCCCCACAGAAAGACTAAGCCCCTGCACCATTCACTACCCCTGTTCAAAAGGCCCCAACAACAGCCCAAAAATCGAAAAACACTGAAAAATCAACACAATCCCATTCCATCCATGCCCTCCATGATGTTTAAATTCAAGACACCCCACAGAAAGACTAGGCCCATGCACCACTCACTACCCCTGGGCCTAATGTATGAAAGCCAGGCAAAATGGGTACAGGCCTGAGAACACTGCCTGCATTCAAAATTGCCCCTTGCCTCCCAGCACATGGCCAGGGCCTGCCTGTACCAGCACTCAAAATGGCCCCCACCCACATGGCCAGTCCCCATGAACACCCCAAAAAATCGAAAAACACAGAAAAATCAGGACACTCCCATGCCATCCATGCCCTCCATGATGTTTAACTTCAAGACACCCCACAGAAAGACTAGGCCGATGCACCACTCAGTACCCCTGGTCAAAAGGCCCCAACAACAGCCCAAAAATCGAAAAACACTGAAAAATCAACACAATCCCATTCCATCCATGCCCTCCATGATGTTTAAATTCAAGACACCCCACAGAAAGACTAGGCCCATGGACCACTCACTACCCCTGGGCCTAATGTATGAAAGCAAGGCAAAATGGGTGCAGGCCTGAGAACACTGCCTGCATTCAATATTGCCCCTTGCCTCCCAGCACATGGCCAGGGCCTGCCTGTACCAGCACTCAAAATGCCCCCCACCCACATGGCCAGTCCCCATGAACACCCCAAAAAATCGAAAAACACTGAAAAAACAGCACAATCCCATGCCATCCATGCCCTCCATGATGGGGTAATTCAAGACACCCCACAGAAAGACTAGGCCCATGCACCACTCACTACCCCTGGTCAGAAAGCCCCAACAACAGCCCAAAAAAATCAAAAAACACTGAAAAATCAGCACAATCCCATGCCATCCATGCCCTCCATGATGTTTAAATTCAAAACACCCCACAGAAAGACTAGGCCCATGCACTACTCACTACCCCTGGTCAAAAGGCCCCAACAACAGCCCAAAAAATCGGAAAAACACAGAAAAATCAGCACAATCCCATGCATCCATACCCTCCATGATGTTTAAATTCAAGACACCCCACAGAAAGACTAGGCCCATGCACCACTCACTACCCCTGGTCAAAAGGCCCCAACAACAGCCCAAAAATCAAAAAACACTGAAAAATCAGCACAATCCCATGCCATCCATGCCCTCCATGATGTTTAAATTCAAGACACCCCACAGAAAGACTAGGCCCATGCACCACTCACTACCCCTGGGCCTAATGTATGAACGCGAGGCAAAATGGGTGCAGGCCTGAGAACACTGCCTGCATTCAAAATGGCCCCTTGCCTCCCAGCACATGCCCAGGGCCTGCCTGTACCAGCACTCAAAATGGCCCCTACACACATGGCCTGTCCAAATGAACACCCCAAAAAATAAAAAAACACAGAAAAATCAGCACACTCCCATGCCATCCATGCCCTCCATGATGTTTAAATTCAAGACACCCCACAGAAAGACTAGGCCCAAGCACCACTCACTACCCCTGGTCAAAAAGCCCCAGCAACAGCCCAAAAAATCGAAAAACACTGAAAAATCAGCACAATCCCCTGCCATCCATACCTCCATGATGGTTAAATTCAAGACACCCCACGAAAAGACTAGGCCCATGCACCACTCACTACCCCTGGGCCTAATGTATGAAAGCAAGGCAAATGGGTGCATGCCTGAGAACACTGCCTGCATTCAAAATTGCCCCTTGCCTCCCAGCACATGGCCAGGGCCTGCCTGTACCAGCACTCACAATGGCCCCCACCCACATGGCCAGTCCCCTTGAACACCCCAAAAAAATCGAAAAACACAGAAAAATCAGCACAATCCCATGCCATCCATGCCCTACATGATGTTTAAATTCAAGACACCCCACAGAAAGACTAGGCCCATGCACCACTCACTAACCCTGGTCAAAAGGCCCCAACAACAGCCCAACAAATCGAAAAACACTGAAAAATCAGCACAATCCCATGCCATCCATGCCCTCTATGATGTTTAAATTCAAGACACCCCACAGAAAGACTAGGCCCATGCACCACTCACTACCCCTGGTCAAAAGGCCCCAACAACAGCCCAAAAATCGAAAAACACAGAAAAATCAGCACAATCCCATGCCATCCATACCCTCCATGATGTTTAAATTCAAAACACCCCACAGAAAGACTAGGCCCATGCACCACTCACTACCCCTAGTCAAAAGGCCCCAAAAACAGCCCAAAAAATCGAAAAACACAGAAAAATCAGCACAATCCCATGCCATACATGCCCTCCATGATGTTTAAATTCAAGACGCCCCACAGAAAGACTAAGCCCCTGCACCATTCACTACCCCTGTTCAAAAGGCCCCAACAACAGCCCAAAAATCGAAAAACACTGAAAAATCAACACAATCCCATTCCATCCATGCCCTCCATGATGTTTAAATTCAAGACACCCCACAGAAAGACTAGGCCCATGCACCACTCACTACCCCTGGGCCTAATGTATGAAAGCCAGGCAAAATGGGTACAGGCCTGAGAACACTGCCTGCATTCAAAATTGCCCCTTGCCTCCCAGCACATGGCCAGGGCCTGCCTGTACCAGCACTCAAAATGGCCCCCACCCACATGGCCAGTCCCCATGAACACCCCAAAAAATCGAAAAACACAGAAAAATCAGGACACTCCCATGCCATCCATGCCCTCCATGATGTTTAACTTCAAGACACCCCACAGAAAGACTAGGCCGATGCACCACTCAGTACCCCTGGTCAAAAGGCCCCAACAACAGCCCAAAAAAATCAAAAAACACTGAAAAATCAGCACAATCCCATGCCATCCATGCCCTCCATGATGTTTAAATTCAAGACACCCCACAGAAAGACTAGGCCGATGCACCACTCAGTACCCCTGGTCAAAAGGCCCCAACAACAGCCCAAAAAAATCAAAAAACACTGAAAAATCAGCACAATCCCATGCCATCCATGCCCTCCATGATGTTTAAATTCAAGACACCCCACAGAAAGACCAGGCCCATGCACCACTCACTACCCCTGGGCCTAATGTATGAACGCGAGGCAAAATGGGTGCAGGCCTGAGAACACTGCCTGCATTCAAAATGGCCCCTTGCCTCCCAGCACATGCCCAGGGCCTGCCTGTGCCAGCACTCAAAATGGCCCCCACCCACATGGCCTGTCCCCACGAACACCCCAAAAAATAAAAAAACACAGAAAAATCAGCACAATCCCATGCCATCCGTGCCCTCCATGATGGTTAAATTCAAGACACCTCACAGAAAGACTAGGCCCATGGACCACTCACTACCCCTGGGCCTAATGTATGAAAGCAAGGCAAAATGGGTGCAGGCCTGAGAACACTGCCTGCATTCAATATTGCCCCTTGCCTCCCAGCACATGGCCAGGGCCTGCCTGTACCAGCACTCAAAATGGCCCCCACCCACATGGCCAGTCCCCATGAACACCCCAAAAAATCGAAAAACACTGAATAATCAGCACAATCCCATGCCATCCATGCCCTCCATGATGTTTAACTTCAAGACACCCCACAGAAAGACTAGGCCCATGCACCACTCACTACCTCTGGTCAAAAGGCCCCAACAACAGCCCAAAAAATCAAAAAACACTGAAAAAGCAGCACAATCCCATGCCATCCATGCCCTCCATGATGGGGTAATTCAAGACACCCAACAGAAAGACTAGGCCCATGCACCACTCACTACCCCTGGTCAAAAAGCCCCAACAACAGCCCAAAAAAATCAAAAAACACTGAAAAATCAGCACAATCCCATGCCATCCATGCCCTCCATGATGTTTAAATTCAAAACACCCCACAGAAAGACTAGGCCCATGCACTACTAACTACCCCTGGTCAAAAGGCCCCAACAACAGCCCAAAAAATCGGAAAAACACAGAAAAATCAGCACAATCCCATGCATCCATACCCTCCATGATGTTTAAATTCAAGACACCCCACAGAAAGACTAGGCCCATGCACCACTCACTACCCCTGGTCAAAAGGCCCCAACAACAGCCCAAAAATCGAAAAACACTGAAAAATCAGCACAATCCCATGCCATCCATGCCCTCCATGATGTTTAAATTCAAGACACCCCACAGAAAGACTAGGCCCATGCACCACTCACTACCCCTGGGCCTAATGTATGAACGCGAGGCAAAATGGGTGCAGGCCTGAGAACACTGCCTGCATTCAAAATGGCCCCTTGCCTCCCAGCACATGCCCAGGGCCTGCCTGTACCAGCACTCAAAATGGCCCCTACCCACATGGCCTGTCCAAATGAACACCCCAAAAAATAAAAAAACACAGAAAAATCAGCACACTCCCATGCCATCCATGCCCTCCATGATGTTTAAATTCAAGACACCCCACAGAAAGACTAGGCCCAAGCACCACTCACTACCCCTGGTCAAAAGGCCCCAGCAACAGCCCAAAAAATCGAAAAACACTGAAAAATCAGCACAATCCCCTGCCATCCATACCTCCATGATGGTTAAATTCAAGACACCCCACGAAAAGACTAGGCCCATGCACCACTCACTACCCCTGGGCCTAATGTATGAAAGCAAGGCAAATGGGTGCATGCCTGAGAACACTGCCTGCATTCAAAATTGCCCCTTGCCTCCCAGCACATGGCCAGGGCCTGCCTGTACCAGCACTCACAATGGCCCCCACCCACATGGCCAGTCCCCTTGAACACCC